>NC_054839.1:2752153-3377153 GCF_018345385.1 Vulpes lagopus | reverse complement strand
ACGTAGGTGCAAACTTCCAGAATTATTTGTAATTGTAGACTTCCTGGCTGGCATAGTCTGACTTCTGCCTCCACCGCTAAAGTGGGATTGCACCAGTGAGCACCAGTGAGCTCCTCACTCCCACACGACGCATTTTCTCCAATCACAATGACCTCTCAAGATCGTTTGACATGACTAGCTTATGTTTTTTTAAATTTGACTTCTGTGACCCTAAAATAATGTGGCTCAACTGCAACCTCTTTGGCTTTTTCTTCTCTCTCTCTCTCTCTCTCTCTCTCTATTGGCTGTTCTTCTCCCTCCCTCTATTCTTCTTAAATATTAACATTTCCTTAAGCTAACTCCTTGATCTCTTACTCATGTTCCTATGTTTTCTTCACTGACAAAATCACCCACTAGCAACCTTTCTTCACTGTGAGACATTGAGAAGAAGTCCCATTTTTACTTTATTGTGGAGTTAAATTTAACATGCCCATCCTTGTTACATGTCCCTTCTGCTTTGTCATTACTGCGAGTGGCACCCCCTTCCTTCGTTCTCCCATGCCAGAAGCTCTCCAGTCCTCTCTGACCCCCACACTTTTCCCTGTGCCTTAGGGCCAAGAAGCCACCCACCCTCCCACCTCCTTTGTTCCCTTTTCTTTATCCCATGTCTTTTCCTTCTTCTTCAATCCCCACACCACCTCCAGAGCCCAAGCATTTTTACCTCATGGTGCTTCTAACCCCTCTTAACTAGTTTCCTTGCTACCATTTTTCACCTTCTAATATATTTTACACGATAGCAAATTTAATGCTCTTAATATCTTGCTCTCTACCTGATACTCCTTGGCTTTGCCTGGTTAGCTATGGGAAGCACTGGGTGGGCAAGAGCTGAGCCACGACTCCAGGTGAAGAAAGAGAATTCATTAGGTCTATGCATCTAGCTATGGAAGCATAATCAAGATTTGTGTTCTCCAGCAATAAGCACTTGGAAATGTGTGTCTGGAGCGTTGAGTAGCAACCAGGAGACTGTCTGAAGATGGGCAAGGATGCGTGGAGTATGCATGCCATTCACACAAAAGCCCGGAACTTCCCACGACAGTCAGCCTGGTTGGAAGCAGAGGCGGACCGCGTCTGTATCCCTGGAAACCAGCAGGTTCAAGCAGGTGGGCAGTAAGCTTTGGGGAGATACCGCCGGCAGACGCTGAAAGTTGATTCATGGACAGATTGGGGCTTGTTGGCAGAATGCCCAAACTCTGGAGAGGCTGAGCTATGTTGGGGTAGGCTGGAAACACAAAGTATAACACACTTCAGGGACATGTTTGCCAACCTCAGAGCAGGAACTAGAGCAAGACTGGATGGCGAGCAAATGAACTACTGAATTAGGACATCCTCCACTCCCCCTGCCGAAACAGACTGCCATCACTGGACAGCTGCCATCATTGGGAAAGGAGAGGAAAACCAAAATCCATCAAAAATCCTCAGCATAAAAGGAGAAAAAATGAGTGGGAAATATCAGAAAGGGAGACAGAACATGAAAGACTCCTAACTCTGGGAAACGAACCAGGGGTGGTGGAAGGGGAGGTGGGCGGGGGGTGGGGGTGACTGGGTGATGGGCACTGAGGGGGGCACTTGACAGGATGAGCACTGGGTGTTATTCTATAGGTTGGTAAATTGAACACCAATAAAAAATTAATTTATATATAAAAAAATCCTCAGCATATATTCCTTTTCTGTAGGAAAATATCCAAATCCCTTAGCGTTTCAAAGAGAACTGCCCCTGCCCAGAAAGTAGACTTGTGTATCTTTTTAATCTGGGACCCAACCTTCACATATGCCCTATTTTAGTCAATGCCCTAGGCCATCAAACATACAACTTCGCTTTCCCACAATCCTTACACTCTGGCCTATCCCGACACCATCCGCCATTAAAATTAATTCCTCCATCCCTTCTCCAGTGAGGCCTTCCTTGAGCAAACATGGCCCATCCTGTCTCCCTCTTCTGGACTCCCTTCGCAGCCACTGTGTAATTTATTTCTCAATTAAACACATATGTAATCATCTGCCTGTTGTTCTGAGCTTACCTTTAACTTCTCCTATGATTATGTCTTCATTCCCCAATTAGAAAGAAAGGTCCTTGAGACCAGGAAACTGACCTCACATTTGCCATTTTATCTCCCATGGCTCTCAAAATAGGGTTGTTTACCTAGCAAGTAATTGCTAAATATTTGATTTAATTGTCACCATTTCCTTTAAAATGAGAAAGCCCAGAGCAGAGAACACCTTCCTGTCTTCGTGCCTTAGCCGTACATTTTGTGAGTTCTTCTCATTTACATTACTCTTCTGATAAAAGCGTTTGCCATAGTAACAGAATTTGCCGGTGATGCTCAGTCTTTAGTAATAAGCATGGATGCAGATTTCTTGGCGGAAGCTGGAATGCATACACTGACAATTAAAAAACCAATATGTTGAGGAAATATACCAAATGATTATTTCTCTTTTGTTTTTCCTCTGAGTCTTTATTTAAAGGTCTTTTCCAAAAGATAAATATTGTCACTCATTTAACTGTGTATTTCAAATTGCTAGGGGTTTGGGGCTTTGCTTTTTATGTTTGTCTTTATACGGATCCAAGAGCTGTGAACAATTGAATCGAGTAGGTCTGGCAAGAATATCCTAAGATTGATAGAAATTTATTTTTCCTTCCTTCAAGATGAGAAGGCTCTGGGAGAGGGAATTGTAGGCAGAAGGCTACATTTTTCTTTTAATAAAGCCATGGTGTGGGAGTTAGAGTACCCTGTTATGTCTCTGCTCCCCAAACTCTCAGGGGACTTGGTAACTGCTGAATAGTGTATTTGTCTAAGGTAAGCTGGGCTGATGGGGGGCGGGGGGTCAGTCCTGGTGATCCTTGAAAGCCAGTTGAAGAAGGTGTCCTGACTTCTGCTGGCCTGCGGCTCTTACTGCAGACGGTATCCCCTATTAGGCAGAGATTTCTGTTCCTCCCAACCAACCTCGGCAGCCCCTGTGGATCCCCCTGCCCTACCCGCTCCCCATAGCTTCCAAGGCACCGCGGGAAGTGCATCTCATCACACAGGGCTTGCTTTCACGCCCCTGCAAGGTCAGACAAGCCAAGTCCCTGTGATTGTCCCTCAAGAAAGTGTGACTTCCAAAGGCTAAGCTTCCTGGGGGGACTTAATTATAAGAGGCAGCCCATGTTCCTTTTGGCTTTTCTAAATAAGCTGAGCTCCTTGCTGGTTGAGAAAAACAAGAACATATTGACAGATTGATTTCTTTTCACATGCTGATTTCCATCATAAACAAAAAGTCTGTGCTGTTCAGGAGCAGAGGCAACACGGGGTACAGTTTGCCTTATTTTATCCTCATATTTCCAGGGCACATGTCGCATTCAGAAAGGACACCCACTCGGACCAGGGCTGGAGAGGGGGCTGTGCTCCCACAGTTTTCTCCCATTTCATTATTTTTCCGCATTGACAGCCATTCCTTTTTCTCACCTCTTGACTTTGTTGAATTGACTTAGACTTTTTTTCCCCTTCATTCGTTCATTTTTCACTAGCTTCAGTGCATTTGCAAATTCGGGTTTTGCACATCATTTGTCCAAATGAACTATTCTTCAGGAGAAATAAGCTAAGTTGAGTTGTGCAAAAACAAGAGTTTGGTTCTGGCTGTGTCCACACCCTCTACCCACCCAGGTGTCTTTATGTCCGGAGCTTCATAGCCAATTTTATGCTCACTGCAATGAATTCAAATTGTGCAACAGCGCAAAAACAGTATCTTTGTGTGTTGCTTGGGTTCCAGTGGTTTTGATTATGCAGTAGCCACCAGGCTACACCCGAGCACTCTGTTTACACAGCAGCTGATCCAACTCAAGTTGCTATAAATGAAACTGGATCAGCCCTTCTAGATCAGAAAATGAGAAGATGCCTAATTTTCTGATATTCCCAGGCTTTTTGCTTTATGTGGAAAAAGACCACCTCGGGAAGACATTTGCCCTGCTTAAACCTCTGCACTTTGTCACACCGAAACGGGAATTGGTACCTGGCAACTTGCAGAATGCCTTAGCACTAAGATGTTCCCTTTTTTTTTTTTTAAAGAGGAAGATTTCACAAAGATATTAAAAAGAATTGTAAAATGTAGCATCTTTTGCTTAATTTTATGTGACCAATAAATCTCTGGAGAAAAATCAATGTATTAGAAACCACACATTTTCTTTATCGCTTCTACATGGAAAAACATCAATTGTGACAAGAGAGTTGAATCATTTGTAGGCATCAGGAAGATTCTGGAAGGTCTTCTTGGTGATTGTGTCCTCCACTGGAATCCTCACTTGACAAGGAGTAGCCAGTAGTGGGACTGCCAGGCCACCCAGGAAAAACACGAAATGGCAAACAGATCTCTGGCACTCAGTCAGCCTATAGGCTGTAGTTAAGATTCTCAAAACACAAGATAATAGTTTATTTGAACCCCATGAGGGCCCGGAGCACAGGATTCCAGGTGAGGGTCTGTTCTGAGGTTGGGCTGTCATCTCAGGGAAGAAGGTGCTGGAGTGCAGCAAGTGGGACCCTTGAAATTATCCCCCAAAAGAAGCATCTGGTAAATTTGCCCAAGTTCCTCGAGACAAAACTGTAAGAAGCTAAGAAATTAAACAAATTTAAACATGTAAAAGGCAGTGAAGAAAGGAATGAGTCCCATTTGGAAAGCTGCATGGGAGTTAGGATGCAGGTGGGACACAGGCCCTGACCCATCTGGGACAGGGCGGCAGCAGGGGATCCAGAGGCCACAGAAATGACAATGAGCAGGTGTCAGTGGGCAGAGCCTGGGGGGGTGGTTATGGGGTCCAGCCCCAGCAGTGAGGGGGCCAGGTTGCCATTCCACAGCACAGGAGTACTCGGGACCAGCCAGACGGGGCCCCGAGGTCAACACTCCCATCTGTGCTGGGCCCTCTCACTGAGTGATGAGCTGACTTACTCCAGAGGGTTCTCCAGAGTGCAGAGTCCCCACTTCTCCCGAAGTGAGGAGCTCAGAGTCTAGCATCATGTCACTAGGATATTAGCAGGATTGTCTTCCCCAGGGTGGAGAATGATAGAAAGAAGTTCCACAGCCTTGAGGAGCAAATATAACATGCTAAATCAGCATGTTGGACCAAAGGGAAAAGCTCCTTTCTCTAGTAAACTTAAAAAAAAAAAAAAAAAAAAAAGCTAGGGAGAGGTGACAAGGATAGGAAGGTAGCATCTCCACTCAGACTTTGTGGACATCTGAAACTGAAGCCCAGAGCAAGACTCTGTCCTCCCTCCACCCTGGCCTCAGTCCTCTTTCCCGTCTCAGCATTTGATGCATGTAGCCAGAGACCCAGCGTGCCCCTTCCTCCAGCCCACCCCTCTCAGTCTGGCACCCTGCCCCTCTCTCCAGGGCCACCCCTCCCCACCTCCCCGGGCCCTCGCTGCTTCCTTCCACTTTCCCCCCCAGGGGCTTCATGCTGGGCCATCCCCCATCTGTAAGCTCTGTGGCCCACCTGCCCTACTGCCAGCCCCTGCTCCTGCCCCCCTGCCCTGAACCTCTGCAGCCTGCCACCCTGCCAGCTCTCCTCCAAGCCCTCACCTAGCAGGGGTGTGTGTGTGTGTGTGTGTGTGTGTGTGTGTGTGTGTGTGTAACTTCCCGCTTCTCAGAGGAGACCACTCACTGATTAGGGCCCATCCTAACGCACCTGGTCTTAAACTGATGTCCTCAAAAAGATCCTATTTCCAAACAAGGCCACTTTCTCAGGTTGCGGAAGGACATGAAGTCCTGAGAATCTGTTCCAACAGCACAGCCCCCCAGTGTCAGAGACATATCCAAACCTTCCTCACTGGGCCTCCCAGTCCCCACCACCCCCACTGCCCGCCTTGTGCACCTGCAGCACCCTTCCCTGGGGCACTGGCTCCTCTCAAGACTCAGCTTTTGACTGAAATGGCCCTTCTTCAGAGAAGACCTCCCAGTCACCTATCTAAGTGGGTTCTTCTGTTTTTTAATTGATATTTGACTTCATATTTCCAACTTTTTCCAACTGGAATGTAGTCTCCCTGGAGGTAGAGAGGGGTCTGTCTCCTCCATCAGCGGGGCTCTGGGCCAGAGGGGAGGGGATTCCTGGAGGGTGATGTGACCCACTAACATGCCTGTCTCCCGTGCGGCCCATTCCTGTGAAAGAGAGGGGAAGCCACCCTGTCATTGCAGCCAGGCCCAGCCTCAGCATTCCATAGGCCTCCCTCTGCATCAGTAACCCTTGAACTTGCTTCATTGACACCCCTTCCAGAGCCTTCTCACACATTTCTTTCTTAATCCCTTCCAGTAAAAGTTACTGTCACAGACACACTGTACCTGCCTGTCCTGTGGCCATTTGAAGGCCAACAGACTGCTGTCACATCTGCGGGCATGGGGCCTGCTGAGGATCCCTGTCCGCCTCCTGAATGGGTTTCTGTAAAGTCTGTGACTTCTCCGCCCTGTTTGCAAAAAGAGGTACGGCGACAGCTGCTTTAGCTTTTGCAATCCTTCTTGCTATTTCTTAACACACCTGCAGACTCTGTGAGATCCGTGTGGATGGCCCTGTGGGTACAAACGTCAGCAGCTTCCCACAGAGGACTGAAGCGTTTTGAAACATGATGCTGGCCGATCACGTCTCCCTTTGACGTCGTTGGGGACAGAGAAAAGGAGGCGACAGGGAAGCAAATGTGATGTTGAATGGGTGCCAGGTGACAAGCACCGTCAGGCTTCTGCATCGCAGGTGGGAAAGGACAAAGGCATCATCCATGGCGTTGGGGGAGGAGTATTTAAATATGTTGGGGGTTGTGAGTAGTAAAGAAAATACATACTGTCTCCCATCACAAACAGAAGGCCTGGAGCGCCTCCACAGGCTCCTTGTGAGGAGGGGCCCGGCCTTGGGTTGAGGAAGCAGCCCCCCCCCCCCCCCCCCGCCCCGGCGGGCTCCCGGAGGACCCCGGGCGGCCAGGCGCAGCCTACCTTAGGTCTGGGCCTCCCGAGTCCGGGTTTGGCACCAGCGCGTGGGAGCGGGCCAGGTGCCAGTCCAGCAGATGGCTGTAACGACAAGCATATGTCCAGTAACAGGTACACCACCGCCTCTGAGCGTTAATCAGAGCCGCCTCTCGCGGGGGGCACACGCGGCCCTCGGAGCAGAGCTCCCGCTGCGCGCCTCTGGCGCCCTGCGGGGCTGGGGGAAGGCTCAGCCTGCGCCCCGCAAGCTGCCCTTCCCAGCGCGCCCCGGAGCAGGTGCACACACCCCCCCCCCCCGCAGGTGCACATGCCCAGAGCTGGAGCAGTCGGGCTCCGGCACCCCCGCTGCTCCCCTGGGGTTGGACCCCCTCAGACTCTCCGCCTCCGGGCAGGGGGCCTCTGGAGGTGCGCAGGGGCCGCACCCCACCCTGGCAGGCTCCACGCCGTCGTCCTTCCCTGGGCGGTCTTGCGTGAGGGCGCAGCCGGTGCACATGCCACATTGGCTTCTCACTGGGAACCCACTCCTCTGGTTGTATTTACTCCCCACGAAGATGAGCAGATCTCGTGGCACAGGACTCTTACCACGAGGTTGGGCTTTCCTTCCTTCGGGGACTGGCGCAAACCCAGCCTGCAGGGCAACCCCATCTTGGTGCTCGGTCAGAAGAAAGAGGATACAAAGAACCCTCGCATGGCAGCGCCTGGGCGGGAATTGGAAGCTACGCTCTGCCTCCAGAGGCCCTGCCTTCAGCAACATCTGCTTTGTCTCTCTGTATAGCATGGTGTTCGGGGAAGCCCCTCAACAGTGTTGCTGAACCAGGGAATAGAGGAAGGAAGTGCTCAAAACCACCCTGTGTTATCCCTCTAGAGCTAAGGGCCTGAGGACTTCTAACTTTGTTTTACAAAAAATAGAAGTGGGAACATGGGGTAAGACTGAGGGCTAGGAATTAAGATACATACTTAATGGATTCTCACAGCCCCTGTGTGAGGGAGGTAAGCACACATTATACCTCATTAATATGAAATAAACAGTGACCTTTGGAGTTTTATACATTCATTTACTCAACAGTATGCTCAAGAGCAGGGAATGTAGGAACCAACCAGCCAGGCAAGGTTTATCTGAGCAACCAGGTCTTCAGTAGAGCAGGGATGAGGTTGGAGGTGCAGGTGGAGGCCTGGAAGGGCCTTGTTTCCACCCTGGGGGTGAGGATTATCTTCAGCTTAGAACTTTGGACCACATCCTGAGGAAACAGGGAAGGTCTGTGGAGCTCCCCATAACATGAATGTCAAGATCATAGGACTTGGATAATGTCTCAAATATTATCAGCATGTATTAAATGTAAACCCATAAATTTCGTTTCCCCAAAGGCCATTTCTGTAGCAAGAGTCAGCCAACGTTTTCAAATAGGTCCAAATAGTAAATATTTCCAGTTTTGCAGGCCATACAGTCTCTTTCTCAACTACCCATTTGACTTTTATAGCATGAAAGTGGCTGTAAATGGTGTAGATACAAATGGTTGTAGCCCTGTTCTAATAAAACTTTATTTACAAAAGCAGGTGGCTGGCCATATCAGACCCACATACCAAAGTTTGTTCACTCTTGGTTTATAGCACTGAAACAAAACTGTTGAGGTCAACAGAGGGTTCATGCATGAAATAGGACACTCAGAAGAACTTATAGAGTATATATGACATAAGTGTTTCAAAATGTAAGTTCTACAGTAGAATATTAAGCCAATAGGCTTTTGTTCTGAGGTGCACAGAATCTTTGAATCTCTTAAAAAGTGTAAGTAGAATTTTGTGGCACTACTTTTCTAGCGACCCAGTCCACACTTGCCAGGACATACCCAAAGTGTTAAAAAATATAATAATAAGGAATAAAAACCATGGGTTTAGAAGAAAACATCAATCTTAAAATGGACAATTTCCAATTTCCTTTCTACTAATGATGGTGCCAGTCACCACCACCACTGTCAAACACTCATCACAATGAGCATGGCTTGAACTATTAGCGATGCCATTTTCTAGTCTTTCCCAAATCACATTCCTGAACCCAAAAGACTTCATGGATGAATCAGTGGAAGGGGAAAGCCGACAATCTCTAGTCACAAAGCAAAGCCCCTGGTTCCTCCTTCCATAATAGCTCTGCCCATAAACCACACTTCCCTCTGGGTCTCATGAAATCCAGGGGTATTCCCAGGAGGATTAGTTCCCTTCAGACAGGTCAAGCAGGAAATAAGGCCAGATTACTCAGAGGTAGGGGAATGTTCTTACAAATTCCTTTTTACTATTTGTTTCTTACTTACTGAACATGCCAAAAACTACACCTTATAACTTTGGCAAATTCATTTTCCTCAGTCATGTCGGAGAGTCTCTAATCCCCAAACTGTGGTTTCTATACGTGAGAACTGGGACATTAAAATCTTATAGAATCAATTTTGAAAAACCAAAAAACCAACATTGGGCACATGATTATGCCCAAAAGGAAAAACAAAACAAAATCACAGTCCAGCTGAATATCAAGCAGTCTCAAATAGAGAGAAGACTTAAAGACTACAAGTAAAGATTCTCAAGGAATTTATATATAAAATCTTAATTAAAAGCCATGTGTATTTTGTTTTGTCACAAAAATAGAGATAGAGTTGAAGAATCCATGTCTCAGAATCTTGTAAAATTTTAAAAGAGTAACCAACACAATATTAGGAAGAAAAGTTGGAGGATGGATGCCAACTTTGAGACTTGCCACAGAGCTGCAGTAATCAAAAGTGTGGTACTGGTGAGAGAATAGACAAATAGGTCCATGGAACAGGATAGAGAGCCCAGAAAGAGACCCACACGCAAATAGCCAAATGATCCTTGACAAAGGACAAAGGCAAGTCAATGAATATAGGGTCATCTTTTCAAAAAATAGTACTGAAACAACTGGACATCCACAGTTAAAGGGAAAAAAAAGTGAATCTAGACACTTACTTTATACCCTTCACAAAAATTAACTCACAAAAGACCATAGAACTAAATGTAAAAAGGAAAACTATAAAGCTCCCAGAAAATGACATAGAGGTAACTCCAGATGATTCGGATTTGGTGATGACTATTTACAGAAAAAAGCACGATCTGTGAAAGAAATAATGGGCAAGCTGGTCTTCATTAAAGTTAAATTTTTCTACTATGCAAAAGATGCTGTCAAGAGGATAAGACAAGCCACAGCAAATTGTGAGAAAATATTTGCAAATGACACATCTGACCAAGGACTGTTACCTAAAATATATAAAGAACTCTGAAAAGTCAATAAGAAAATGAACAACCCAACTTAAAAAATGGACAAAAGATCTGAACAGACTCCTTACCAAAGAAGATACACAGGTGGCAAATAGACATATGAGAAGACATTCAACATTGTACATCATTAAGGAATTGTGAGTTAAAGCAATGAGAAACCACTGCACACCTATTAGAATGGCCCAAACCCCAAACCCCAAACTGATAACACCCAACGCTGGTGTGGATGTAGAGCAACAGGAAATCTTATTCACTGCTGATGGGAATGCAAAATGGCGCAACCACTTTGGAAGACAATTTGATAGTTTCTTATAAACTAAACATACTGTTCCCGCATGACCTAGCAATCATGCTCCTTGCTATTTATCCAAATGAGATGAAAACTTATGTCCACACAAAAACCTACACACAGAAGCTTACAGCAGCTTTATTCATAGTTGCCCAAACTGGAAGCAACCAAGATGTCCTTCAGTAGGTGAGTGGATAAATAAACTGGTGCATCCAGACAATGGACTATTATTCACTTCCAAACAAAGCAAAACAAAACAAAACAAACAAACAAAAACCAAGTGCTCTATGTCTCAAAGACCAGGAGGAAACTTAAATGCTTATTACTTAACAAAAGAAGCCAATCTGAAAAGGCTACACCATGTATGATTTCAACCTATGACATTTTGGAAAAAGGGAAAGCTATACTAATGGTAAAGAGATGAATGGTTGCCAGGGGTTGGGGAGTCAGCAGAGGGGTGAATAGGTGGAACATGGAGGATTTGTAGAGCAGTGGAACTATCCTGCCTATACATTTGTCTAAACCTATAGACTGTACAGCACCAAGAGTGTCTTCTCATTTAAGGTATGGACTTTGGGTGATAACAATGTGGGAGTGCAGCTTCATCAACTATAACAAGTTGATCATTCTGGTGGAGGTATTAGTCAAGATTCCCCAGAGAAACAAGACCAACAGACCAATAGAATGTGTGTATATTTATTGTAAGGAATGGGCACAGGTGATTATGGAAGTTGACAAATCCCAGGATTCACAGTCTACGAGCTAGAGACTCAAGGGAGAAAACAGCATAAATTCCAGTCCAAAGGGTGGCAGACTTGACACCCAGGAAAAGCCAATCTCCCTGTTGAAAAGCATCCAAGCAGGAGGAATTCTTTCCAACTTGGGGGAGGGTCAGCCTTCCTTCTAGGCAAGCCTTAGGCCCACACACACATTATGGAGGGCAATCTACTTTACTCAGTTTACTGATTGTTAATCTCATCCTAAAACACCCTGACATTGCGGTAATATGTGCATCTGTGAGGGCAGGACATATATGGGAACCCTTTGTGCCTTCTGCTCAATTTTTCTGTTAACCTAAAACTAAGCTAAAAAAGTAAATCTGTATTAAAAAAAAAAAAAAAAGATTAACAACTCCGAATGAACAGCACCCTTTTCAAAACAGTAACCTCTGACTGTAACTGTATGAAAGTTGAATGAATCTTACAAAAACAAATTTCACATAAATGGAATTGAGTAACCAGATTTACCAAACAATTGTTCAAAAGTGGCCCCCAGAGCAGGTATGAACTCACACCCCAATCACGTGATAATAATCCTAAATTGGCCATTTAAATGTCTATAATGATTATTCTGTTAGTATTGTGGATGAGGATTTCTGGGTATAGATAAAAGTAATCAGGGAAATCTTCAGGTAAGACCTTTCTGCCACCCCCAGTGTAGACAATACAAGACCCCATTTAGAAGCCCACATTCAGCACATAGCCCATTTGCACCAGGGCATACGAAGGCCCTAAAAGCTTTGGTAAAAATGAGAGAACATAGATTTTAGTGACTATGGCACCAGATTTGATGGATCGTTAGCTCCATAAAATCAGAGGTTGGCAAACTATTGCTTAAGCTTCAAATATGGCCCACCACATGTTTCTGCAAATAAAGTATTATTGGAACAGTATTATTGCCTATTTGTTTACTTATTGTCAGTTGCTGCTTTTGTACTCCAGTGGCAATTATAACATCCAGCATCTGGACACAAATCCTATAGGATGTAGTGTCTGCCCCTTTGTAGAATAATCCTGCTGATGCCTGATAAAGTTCATCAATTGTCTTTTTTTTTACAGGGCAATTTGTCCTCCTTTAATTTTATAAGAAAAAAAAGATACCACCTGTTCTAAAGGCGACACGTTATCCTGCATTGGATCCTGGACAGAAAAGGAATAGTAATTGAAAACTAAGTGAAATCTGAATGAAGTCTGTGTAGTTGGGTTAAAAGTAATACAGTCACATTAATTTCAAGCTCTTCACAGGTGTATCGTGGTCACATAGGATGCTACATAGGATGCTAATATTGGGGGCTTCTCTGTACTATCCAGGTAAATATCCTGAAATTTTAAAATTACTCCAAAAATGTTTTTAAAAAGTTTATTTCAAGAAAAAGAGAAACTCTCAGCAAATAGATACTCAAAATATGCATTCAGAATGTAAAATTAAGTCTGTCTCCAATCGTAGCAGCGATGTGGCTATGAGTCATCCATTCATTTATTCAACAAACATTTAAGAACTTGTAACAGCAACCAAAAAAACTCTTTTACATAAATACAGATAAACATCAGTATGCTTTTCAAATTTGAGTAATTTTATCCAACTGAATGTTGGAACCTGTTAAAATGTTTCTGACGCAGGTAATGCTATCAAAAGTAAAGGCAGAAGGGATGGAAGATTCTTCCAAGGGCATTGTAGACAGGTGAGTGGAGCTCCAGATATGGAGGTAATTCAGAGGCCGAGCAAATAAAAAGCTTTCATTTTTAATCTTCCCAGAGGAAGGTTTAAAAAAAAAGAAAAAGAAGAAGTACGAAATGAATACTTCCTTAAAGTATTTATGAGAAGAGAAGTTAAAAAACATCTTTGCACATCTGCTCCTTTTGCACGGGTTTAGGTTTCCTCCCTTGGACGTCTTCCAGACCCGAGCACCAGGAAGGCATTAACCTAGAGTCAATCCAAATTACTGAGGCTTGGGGACCAGTCTGAGTTTAGGCTGCTTTGTGACAGCACATCAGAGAGAACTTATTTATACCCCAGACAGATCGTGCTACGTTCAAACGGTGTTCTGGATGCCTGGAAGCCAGATACTTCAAAAGGCAAGAGTAGAAAAGAGAAATATGCTCTGGGGCCACATGCGCACTGGCGCTCCCAGTGGCCCTCAAGCTGGTCAGACCGAGGCCACGACACCCCAAAAGAGCGGCAAGCATGCTTGCCTTGGGAGATTCTGTAAGTCCTAGGATTTTATTTTTATTCTATCAATTGCACAAAGAAGGATGGCCCTCCTTGCCTTTTCTTCCTAAGGACATGCCCATGCGCGTGGTTTGAGCTTGTCGGGCCATGGCAGGTCCCCCGCCTACCCTAAGGGGTTGAGCCTTCTAAGGGCCAACAGTTAGGAAGAGCCTACTACTGCACCCCACTTCTCAGAGACTGAGGCCGTGTGGTAAGCTCCGCAGTGACCATATATGTCCACTCCCTCCTTTCTTGGTCTCAGTTTCAGCCTCCCCACCCCCAGATTGAAGGAGTTGGAATAAAAACACTGGGGATCCCTGGGTGGCTCAGCGGTTTAGCGCCTGCCTTTGGCCCAGGGTGTGATCCTGGAGTCCCAGGATCAAGTCCCACATCCGGCTCCCTGCATGGAGCCTGCTTCTCCCTCTGCCTGTGTGTCTGCCTCTCTCTCTCTCTCTCTCATGAATAAATAAATAAATAAAATTTAAAAATAAAAATAAAAAATAAAAACACTGAACACCCCTTGGGCCTTGAGATCTCAGGTACTGTGTGTGTGTGGGGGGGGGTTTCAGTGACTTCTGGCATGCAGGTTCTCCCTGTGACCCTGCTGGGGACCTGTCTTCCAGCAAAGGTTCCTGCTCTGGTGCTGGGGCGTGGAGATTCTGGTATTCCGCGTGGGGCACCCTTCAGAACATAGCCCACGGGAGCCTCTGTTCTGCTAGCCTCTGCGATTCAACACAGGCCACTGGGGGGCTCTCAGGAAGGACAGGTGAGGTGGGGCGGGGTGTGTTCTTTGGTTTCTACTTCTTGTCTTTCAGTGAGAGTCATGGTTTTCCTTCCATGCTGGAAATGAACTGTTTCTTTATCACCAAAGACCTGGGTTAGAAGTCCCAGCATCAGAACTAATCCAGAAATTTGGACTGAGATGGATGTGGGGTGCATTCAGCCAACTGACCCATCTCAGAGCAACAAGATGACCTCAGATGACCTGACGTCAGGAGCAACCACTGGCCATTTGAAAATGTGGGCTGAGAAATGCTTGGTAACTGACCAGTTACAAGCAAAACTCACCTGAGATTTGGTAATGGAGCTACATCTAAAATCAAAATGGGGGGCACCTGGGTGGCTCAGTGGTTGAGCATCTGCCTTTGGCTCAGGTCATGATCCCAGAGTCCCGGTATTGAGTCCCATGTCAGGCTCTCTGCAAGGAGCCTGCTTCTCCCTCTGCCTGTGTCTCTGCCTCTCTCTCTGTGTCTCTTATGAATTAATAAAATCTTTAAAAAATGAAATAAAACAAAAATAAAATAAAAATGGTTCATCCTCACATTAGAAAGACAAAACGAACCATTTTTTCTATTAAATTATAAGTATATGCATCTGTTTTTTCTGTGGTTCTTATTCAATCTACTTTTCTGGGTCTGTGATGGTAATACTATATATAATTTACAGAAGTGCTTTTCCTGTTCAAGAGTATATTTTGCCTTACATGACCACATTGTGATTTTTTTATATAAATATCTTAAGAACCTAATAAAATTAACCATACTGCCATTTCATGAAATGCGAATATCTGCTCAAATTATACTCTGTGCTTTCATATTTTTCTACTTAGGTACATGTTTACCAGTGCCATAGCCAATGGCTTGTCTTTAAGCACACACTTCTGTTTAGAAAGTTGGGGTATTTATATATTCTTGCCTTTGAAAATTTTATAGTTTAATTCATTAATTAATAGTTTTCCCTTTTTTATGGAATGCTTCACAAATTTGCATGTCATCCTTGTACCGGGGCCATGCTAATCCTCTCTGTTATCTTTCTAATTTTAGCATACGTGCCGCTGAAGCAAGCACTAATTAATACATTTTGAAGTTTTACGCTTTGTCTTAAGCTAGTTGTCATAATCTTATAATAATGTCAGAAGTCAGACTCTTCTTATATCTGATATTTCCAATCATGTAAACTTATGTTTTTGTTTTGTTTTTGTTTTTTTTAAGATTTTATTCATTTATTCATGAGAGACACAGAGAGAGGGAGAGAGAAGCAGAGACAACCGTCAGAGGGAGAAGCAGGCTACATGGAGGGAGCCCGACGTGGGACTTGATCCTGGCACTCCAGGATCACGCCCTGGGCTGAAGGCAGCACTAACCCGCTGAGCCATCCTGGCTGCCCCAAACTTACGTTTTAAAAATGTATAAATGCACATGTATAAATGATAATTTTACACAATTGTACCTAATATATCTGGTGGAGCAAACAACCAGAAAACTTTGCAAGTATTATCTTGAAGCTAATGAGAAGAATGGATGTACTCGAGTCACATTTTACATATGTACACAACCCTGTTTCTCTGCATGCATCTGGGTAGATACATAATGATGTACTGCCCACGATTTTCTGAGCATGAGGAGTGAAAACCACAACTCAGTTGTGTATTAGAACCGGCAGGAGTTCTTCCCGTCGAAGGAAGCGATCTGATGATAGCAATGTTGTAATACAGTCTGTGGTGAGTTCTTTTAAGACACGATGTTCTGTTCTTGTCACAATCTAAGAAAATAATTTGTGAAAGAAAATGCAAAGAAATGAACATATATGGCTTGCAAATGTCAAGGGAGAATAAGGACGTACCTTCTTAAAGACATGCTGCCTGAGTGTTAGAGGGACCCCAGGACTCCGTGTGCACGTGCGCATGCGCCCACATGCCTGTGGGTAAGTGTGTGTGTGTGGGGGGGGTGCGTGCATGCATGTATTTCTACATTCATAGAAGATGAGCCAGAAAGTGCCCATTGATCTGAATTGAACTGGCTTGAACTTGTACACACTGGAATTGCATGAAAGGCATCCCCAGAGATTTTGGAGGAAATGAACCAAAACCCCTGTTTCCAGTTAGGGTGGAATTAACTCTATAATTGAGTCTGGCACAGTGACTCTGCGAGCTAGGAATTTTGATAGATGGTGTTTGTGAGCTAAGCCAGGCTGGAGTTTCAACATAAATGACATGCTTGTTTCCAATTTCAGAAGAGTTAAATTCTAGAGCAAGGATGTCTTCATTTCTCTTTCTCCTTCTCTTCCTCCTGAATTTAGAAATAACTTGCAATAGAACAACAAGCAGGAATTTCTCAATGGATTCTCCCAAAGCAGTGACAGCTAACAGGAGGAAAGCCTGCCTCTCGAGGAGAGAGGGTGGGAACAAACCCAGAGTGACCCTGCAGCAGCCTACTTGGGGGTCATGCGAGCATCCCAACTCAGCCACATGGGCCTTCCAAGCAGCCCCTTCGAGGGGCCACTAGCCCATTTCCCCCTGGTTGCAGACAGGGAACCCCTTGATCCCAGGTCACCCCACGGGCAGGCAAGAACATGAGCATCAGAGGTGCCATAGGCAGTCAGCAGGCTCTGGGGACCCAGTTCGGTTCTGGGGAAGATGCTCTGGGGGCCAGGCTTGGTGTGTGGGAACTCCTCACACGAAGGCAGAAGAGCTGCTCACGGCACATTCAGGACAGCTCACTTGGCTAAGACCGAGCTCTGTAGTTTGAACCTGGCTGCTCCCATGTAACGAGCTAGGGAAATTTTCACCCTTCTAGGACTTGCCTCATGTATAGGAGGGAGATAAACATAGCAGTTGTTGTGAGGAAAACATGACGAATTGAATGGAAAAGCTTAGGGCAGGGCCTAGCACTTACTAGGACTAACAAGTGGCTTTCTACAGACGGTGTATTTCATCTAAACCTCTCAGAAGGAAACAGGGCCTGGAAGTTTTGTCAGCCAGGGGGCTCGCCCATTCCTTGAAGGGAAGAAGAGAGCCATCTGGATGGCAGCAGAAGAGTGTCTTCTGTGGGAAAGGGCAGGAGGTGGCAGGTCACCCTGGATGACTGCACCTAAACCCAGAGTTCACTGGACTTTCCAAAACCTAGAGACAAGAAAGGAGATGGCTGCTCCCCACTCACTCCCATTTTCTCTTCTGCATTTTCTTTTAGACAGAGGCTTCTACTAATCCAGACAACAGGAATAAGAAATTGGTCTAGTGGTAAAATTCTCTTTGCCACTGGATCCCATCTTGGCTAGTTTTGATCTGAGAACTCTGCCCCACATATGCTGCAACCAGAAGAAAGCTCACGACGATGAGGACCATGTCCTCAGCAAGGTCAGCTGCCTCATGTTTTGCAAAAGCCTCCCTTAGATGTCACCACCTCACCCATGGGAGAATTAGCTGTCCGTTTTACTGGTGACAACCAGAAGGAACAAGCAAAGCATTTGCCTTCCAATGTGCCAGCCAATAGCCATGGAGTCCAGCACCCAAGGAGTCAAACACCCAAGAGGTGAATGAGCCTCAGTACCATGGCCCATGCCTGAGGCTGTCCTGCCATCAAAATCCAAACACTGCGTTTCTACAGGGTCCTGAGTCTCAGATTTGCAAGGCTTTGATTTGTATTTTTAAAAGAACTGAGTCCTATGAAAGCATTTATATTAAAGATGAAATTATTTAATTTGACAAAGGAACGAGTCTCAGGAGATTCAGAGGGAAGCAGGCAGGACTTGGCACATTTCCTTTATTCTCTTATCTTAAGCCCTGTATCAAAGAATGTAAACAAAAGCTTTTTCTTTTATATTTATGTGCATCTGTCTAAGTTGGCAATATCAATATGCTCCACACGTAATGGTATATATTTGCTTACTGGGATAGACTGGATTAAAAACTGTTCATCTTTCTGGATGGGCTCTTGCAAGCTACAGATTCAGAAATCCTAAAAGCAAATCTTACTAGGGCAAACACATTTTCTCTCTAGCAGTGCTGTCACGGAAGGGAATGTGCTCTGGGACCAGTGCCCATACATTTCAGCTATGATTTTAGAACATCATTTTAAAACAAATATATACATATATATACACACACACATATATATGTGTATATGTATGTATGTGTATATATATATATAAAATCTCTAAGTTCACTCCAGCTCAATTTTGATTTTGGTAATGGCTTGCCAACAGTAAGGAAGAAATTACAAGTGGATCTGGTATTTGTCCCTGATGAATGCTGGTGCAGATAAACATATCCGCTGTCGATGACAAGCACGCGAAATTTCTCATCACTGCTTTAAAACAACGATGGCCGCAGCTCAGAAGCCTCACTTGTGGATCTCAGGGGATGGATCTCGAAAGTACACTTCAGCAAAGGGTATGTTAAAAAGAGTCAAATTCCAGAGAAAATGGAGAGAATCTAATAAATATACATAGATTTTTTTTGCAGGCCATGAGTCCATTTTAGATATCAAATATTTGTTGCAAAATGGTCATTGCAGTTTTGAGCCTGCTGGTGGTGGCTACTGCGTGCAGGGCATATTATGGGAACAGAGGAGCGCTACCCTGGGATTCATCCAATTCAAGCATATAACCAAAGTGCTTGATATAAATACAGGAAGGATATCCAATGTTCTCTGCAATCCTTGGTGCTTACATACATATAGCCTGTGTCTTTTATAGTGCTGGACCTCTAAGTAGGACTAAACTATGATTTGTTTGTTTGTTTGTTTGTTTGTTTTTAAGAGAGAGAGGCAAACAGAAGGAGAAGCAGGCTTCCTGTGAGGAACCTGATGAGGGACTCGATCCCAGGACCCCTGGATTTCTCCCTGAGCCAAATGCAGGCACTCAACCACTAAAGCCACCCAGGCACCCCTAAATTATGATTTTTTAATGTAACCTAAAGTATGTCTGTGTTTCTAAGTTTCTCTCTCTATATATAGATATGTGTGTGTGTGTGTGTGTGTGTGTGTGTACACACACATACACAAATGCAAAGATTAAGAATTTACTAAAAATTTAAAGTAGTGGTATTACAGAGCTAATTAAAATAGTCATATATATTCATAGGGAATTACTGATAATAAATAAGGTATATTTCACAATTGAGTATTACTGAGTCACCAAAATAGCGTTGGACACAGTATCTGATAAAGGAAAAGATGTTCCCCAAATAGTATTAAGTGAAGATAAGAAAAGAAGGTTTCAAGTATGATTGTCTTTTTATAAAAATAAGTGGACAGAAGAATACTGTAATAATAACCCCCCGAGATTGAACTGTGATTATCTCCAGGCAGGGGGATCACCGGATGTTTCTTCCTTCCTTTAGTTTATCAGCATCTTGTGCTTTATTTTTATTGACTATATGTGGCTTTTATCCTAAGAAGAACCATCAGTGTGCCTTCAGGGTTGAAGCTGGGCAGGAGGCCGCTGGCTCCTGGGACAGGAGCTTGAGATTTCCAAGTAAGCTTTTGACAACAGGGGCAAGTTGCAGAACTTAAACACTTTCGATCCCAAAGGTGTTCCTCAGAAAGCTTGTGCCATCACCATGCAGTCCCCTTCTCCAGGCAGACCTCCACCACGGAGCCACACTCCCAAAGCCTTGGGTTCCCGGGCTCACCCATCCTTTCAGCCAGGGTGATTCAGGCCCTCACTGCCCTTCTGTCTTCTTTCTGCCCATTCAGTGTGGAGGCAGAGAGAAAGAGTCATTCAAACAGCTGCCAGAGGCACAGAGAGCTATTTGTATAACCAATGAGTTCTTCAGGAAAAACAACAACAACAACATACTTACCAAAAAAAAAAAGTCTAAGTCAATTGTGTAGGAAAAATACTTTGAGGCACAAATGAGCAAGATAGTAAATAAGGTCTTGCTCTTGCCAGGTGCCCTGATGAAGCCCACACTCCCAGCGGCAGCAGCAGCAAACAGGCATGCTTGAGTGCTCTATGGCCTGTTTTTTCCTTTCTTTCTTTCTTTCTTTCTTTCTTTCTTTCTTTCTTTCTTTCTTTCTTTCTTTCTTTCTTCTTCTTTCTTTCTTTCTTTCTTCTTTCGTCTTTCTTTCTTTCTCACTTTCTCTCTCTCCTTTCTTTCTTTCTTTTTTTTTTAATTTATGTTAGAAAGAGACAGAGAGAGAGCAGGAGTGGAAGGCACAGAAGGAGAGGGACAGAGAATCCCAAGCAGACTCCATCCACACCGAGCCCAATGCTGGGCTTGATCTCAAGATCCTGAGATCCTGAGATCCTGAGATCCTGAGATCCAAGAGTCTGACATTCAATCAACCGCCCCACCCAGGCATCCCTACATCCTGGTTTCTGAGCACCCTGCCCTAAAGAGAGGGCCCAGCAGACTCAGGCTGCCCTATATGGAGAACGTGGTGCAAGCAAAGCCAGCTTCTGCTGGCCCTGGGCTGGGGTCCGACTCAAAGGTGCCAGTTCGGTGGTGAGTCACCCCGTGGCCAGGGCCTGAAGTCCCTCACCACTTATCGTACCCATTCTGTGAATGCCATGGGTTGGACACAGTCTGCACAGTGAAGAAACAAAACTACACAATCTTCTGTTCCTGCTTTCAAGGAGTTCTCATCAAGTAGAAGAAGGCAGATGTACAAACACATACTTCCATAATGCATGGATCCCAGAAGTGGGTTTCACAGGTCAATGAACTAAAATGGGCTGAGGCATAGACATTAAAGAAAGAAAAAGCAAAAAGTCCAATTTCGGGTTGCCAGTTAGGACAATTTTCAAAGTGACAACAATTCCTCTCCCCTTCTTGCCAAATACTAACATCATCTCATTAAAAAAAAAAAAAAAAGTTTGTATTGTGAAAAAAAAAAAAAAACAGGAAGGACATAATCTCAAAATATAGAACAGTCCTTGCCAGTTAGAAAAGTTACTCTGACCTACCACTCTATCATTCTATCATTCTCAATGTCTAGGACAGTCATTTTGCCATCCTGCCAGGGCTTAGTGAGCATTCCCGATGTAGTAACATGGCACCAGGACAGAACCATGCTCTTGGGTATGTTTGAGAGGGACCTTTGCTGGGTTGGATTTGAGTCCCCTCAAAATACATATCTACCCAGAACCTCAGAAGGTGACCTTATTCGGAGAAAGGGTCTTTACAGATGTAACTTTAAAATGAGGTCATATTGGATTAGGTGGGTCCTCATCCAGTGGCTGGGGTCTTTCCAAGAAGAGAAGGCAGAGGCACAGGGAGGATGTTCTTGATGAAGGAGGCAGAGCCTAGAGTGACACATCTTCCACCAAGGATCCATGAGCATTGCCAGCAGAAGTTAAGAGAGAGGCATGACCAGATTCTCCCCCTAAGTCTCCAGAAGAAAGCCCTGACACACTTTGATGCTGACTCCTGACCTCCAGAGCCATGAAAGAATTTCTGTTGGTTCAGCTTCCTGCTTTGGGGCGCTGTGTTGGGCAGCCCCAGGGAACCGATATGAGGATGTGGTTCCACAGAGAAGGTCTGTAGAGATGGGACATTTGCACCTAAAGAGAAAGATACCTTTCAACCGCCAAAAGGGGAGGTCAAGGGTCAAGGGACTGGGGGATCCAGGACACTGGAACAGTATGAACCAGGGCCCAGGCAGCCTGAATATAGCAGCGGTGGGGTGTGCTGGGCACAGGGCAGAGCAGCCCAACTGGAAACCGGGTTGCACAGAGCAGGTCATGGGGGAGCAGTCGGAACTATACTCGGGTACTGGGTCTCAATCCTGCAGCCAGTAGAGACTCTGGTACACTGTTCACTTACCAAGCTGACTGCTATGAGGCCAGTCGTTTCTCAAGATTGGAAGGAAAAGGTTTTTTTTTTTTTTTTTTTTTTTTTATTATTTTTTTTTTGGGGGGAAGGAAAAGGTTTTAATAAAACTTCTGAAAGTTGGAGAAGTGGTCAGATCTACTGGGTGACTCTTCTTATGAAGGAACCTAATCGTTAGACATGACCTGTCTCTTCGAAGTGTGACCTTTTTCCAAGATAGATGCACATGGTCTCACAGCCATGTGTGTGTGAAGGAAATCAGCAAGTCTTACTGCACTATTACTCTCACCACCAAGCCCAGAGCTGGGCACCTATGCTTCATTTTCTCATTCATAAGCTGGGGATCCTCGTCATCATCACCATCATCAAACCTAACTCATAGTCTTATGGTGACAATTGAATGAAATTATGTGTATATATATAGCACCGTGCCCGGGATGCACATAGTAAATGCCAGCTAGTATCATGTTTATTATTCTTTCATTTTTATGAGATAAATTATTTGATAGAGAATGAACACCATGGCAGAAAACCAACTGGAAAAATTTATGATACGTTTGACTCAAGAATAATTTGATGTGGTCATGAAAGGAAATGTAATTCAGATTCCTAAGAGGGGCTCTGTGTTCATACACCCTGCCCGGGGTGCAGGGGTGGGTGCAGGGGACTTGGCCACACTCCCAGCTAGGATGTCAGAACTTTCCTCTAATGTTGTTCTCTTACAACTTTTCCTCTGCCTCATTTGTAAGCAATACCAGCATATGTCCCAGGATCCGTGTCACACTGAGGTGTCCTTACCTCAGGGTGGACTCAGCAGCTTAGACCATCTTTCTCTGGTTGCACAGGTGAACAAAGTTCAGCAGGTCACTTCCAACCCCGTTGCCATTGTTCTTGCCCTTGGGAGGTTTCTCTTTTGGGGTCCTCACCTTTCTTGGACAGATTGGCAAAGAGCTGCATAAATTAAAGCCAGCAAAAAATAAATAAATAAATAAATAAATAAATAGATAAATAAATAAATAACAAATAAATAAATAAAAAATAAAGCCAGCACCATTTGTCAAAAAAATACAAACATTTACCCTACCAATATTTGCCTTTTAATTTTCTTCTTGCTTTTGGTTTTTATTCATTTAACCATTTTGCATTTCATTTTTACATAATTGAATCTACTATTCCCTCTGCAGTTTCTTCTATCGATTTATGCTTAGAAAGCAGCCTTCTGAGGCTGGTTGTAGTTCTACTTATGTTTTAATTTAGATCCCTTTTATTTTTTTATTTTTAAAAAATATTTTATTTATTTATTCATGATAGACATAGAGAGAGAGAGAGAGGCAGATACCCAGGCAGAGGGAGAAGCAGGCTCCATGCTGGGAGCCAGATGTGGGACTCGATCCCGGGACTCCAGGATCACACCCTGGGCCAAAGGCAAGTGCTAAACCTCTGAGCCACCCAGGGATCCGCAATTTAGATCTTTTTAAATTTTATTTTGACTCTCTAATCCTTCTGGATTTTTTCTGTACTTTCTTTGAAGTAAAAATCTAAATATTTTTGTCTATTGCTTTGTTGTGTTTTGACAAATATTACCTATATCCTAGCATTATTTACTAAAAATGTCATTTTTTGCTTGATTTTTAAAATGCCAAAAACAATAAATAAATAATACAATAAAATAAAATGCCAACTTGACCAGATGATTAATAAATTCTTTATCTACAAGCTATCCTCTCTGATGATTGTGCTGTAACAAACCTCCCAGGGAACCAGGCTTTCCCATGGTGGCTGCCTCACCCCAGCTGTATGCTGCCCCTTGGCTAAGAGGGTCTGGGCTAGGGTTCTTTTTGCTGGCTAACTGGCATTTCCTGAGTAAACATTAATTCCACCTGCATCTCAGTGAATAAGTCACTGAAGACTGGGGTGTTTAGCAAATGTACAGCCTGGGACAGACTGAGCATGGCCAACACAAGGGGCCCAGCGTCTCGATACAACTTGTTTCAGAAGGCCACTGCAAGAATCCTGACAGATCGCCTTGGGCTCCGGCCACACGTGGGCAACAACTGACAGACTGCCTTCACCTGCCCAGACAGACTTTCAGAATCTACCTAACGGGTCAGTAAGAAGGGCAGGAAAGGAGCCAGGGGACCACTGGACGTCCACGCAGTAGAGGATGTCAAACTGCAGATTCTACGTGGAGGCTCCTGGGTGGGTGACTGCCACAGTGCTTCCATCTGGAGTCGAGACAAACATCTATTCCCCTGTCACCTCCGTCCCCACTTGCACCACCACAGACATTTTTGATCAATCATCGACATGCAGATCTGGGGGAGAAAGTCTCTTATTCTCACCGATCTCCATGCCTATTAATCCTAATAATAGGCAATCCTCATGCCTATTAACAGGGCATAATATGGTGAGCTTTT
The DNA here is from genome assembly GCF_018345385.1 of Vulpes lagopus. Taxonomy (NCBI): domain Eukaryota; kingdom Metazoa; phylum Chordata; class Mammalia; order Carnivora; family Canidae; genus Vulpes; species Vulpes lagopus. Next base: position 3,352,657 of record NC_054839.1, on the reverse strand, counting down.
ATTAACACTGTTCTAGAAATCAGCTGAAAGTATTAAAGCATTTGTTCAGGCCTTCCTCTTCTCTGTGTTACTTTCTCCTTTCCAAAAAATTCCCTCCTAAAGCCACTGCATGGGTTGGAGCTCAGTAGATGTCTATGCTGGGAGGAATGAGCCACAGAAGAGCACATCTGAGGAGCTCCTGGAGCCTAAGTGGACATGGGGGCATCCAAGGGGGCATGGTGCCACCATAATATCAGAGCCCAGTGGGATGGCATGGAGGTAAAGGCTGGGGCTGGGGGCATCCAGAGGAGCACAGTGCAAGGGATGGGGGCTGGGACTGGGAGCCTGAGCAGGGTGAAGGGTGACTCTGTGTGGAGGGAGGTAGGCTCCAGACAGGACAAGGCAAGGAGCAGAACCGGAGGAGCCAGCAACCAGACAGGACGAGGGGCCAACAGCCAGAGCCTGCATCCATGTGGAAGGTATGAGTAGTGCCGGGAGAGTTTATGGGTGAGGGCAGTCCAGAAAGGGATGCCAGAGCACTGACAGGTGGGAGGAAGCCCCCATGGGGATGTGGTCTAGGGGGAGGCGACTGGGAACTCAGCACAACAGTGATAGTAGCTAGGGAGGCTCACTGCTGGGGACAGAAGTCGCAGCTGCAGACAGGGGCAAAGCTAGGGCCCTGTGTCCTGGATTTGAACCAGGGATGCTGGCATGAACTCGTGGTTTTCAACATAAATAGATATGTCTAGATGCAGGCATGGATGTGAATGTGCGTGTGTGTGCCCTCTGGCTCCTTCCCCTGAGATCGGGTGCCCGGGGCCCAGACTTTGCTTCTAAATCCTGTCCTCCCTGCAGAGATGGCATCCTCTGAGCCTGGTGGAGGTGAGCCCACAGGCGAGGAAGGTGACACAGGCCAGCCTGAGCAGCTCCGTGTCAGAGCCTCCCGAATCTGAGAGCCTCTGAGCATCAGGAGAGGTGATGATGGCAACAGAGTGCAATCCGCTGAATGAAACGAGGACCCGGAGTCTCTGCTGAGGGAGACAAATATGGAAATGCACAGATGAAGTGTTAGACTAGGAGCAGGACGTGTTCGGGCTTTCAAGGCAGATCCCCACAGATACATATTAATCGCCAGGGAAGGGGAATGGGAAACGGGCAGACACCACCTCCGTCCAGTGACCAGAAAGCACCGTCAGTAAAGAGACGGATCGCTCCCGGGTCCTTCCTGCCAAATACACGACCCAGACCCAGTCCCCGGCACTCATCGGGCAGACCCGAGTTCTCCCCACGGCAAGTCCAGGGAGCCTAAGGAACGTTTCTAGAACAGCTGAGTGCCACAGGTGGTTCCAAAGTGGATCCTGTTGTTCAAGAGGACATTTTTAGGGCAATGGGACCGCAGTCTAAGGATTTAGGGGAATGACATCCTGTGGCTGCTCCTCTGGTTTCCTTGGTTCCACTGCAGTTGTTTGGGGGAGTATTCATGTGTTTAGACAATCCACGCAGAAATACTGGGGGTGATGGGACATCGTGTGAGGTGATTCGTTCTCAAAAGTTTAGGAAAGCACTTATTTGTGCTATGTTCACAACTGTCCCGTGGGGAGTTTATGGTTGTTTAAGAGCTCTGGCAGCCGATCCAGGGTGCTTCCCTGCAGGGGTTGGGGTGGGCGGCTCGGGGGGAGCAGGAACTGCTGGTTCAGCAGCCCCTGTGCCCCCACCCCCAGGCACTCCTCCTCCGCTAGCTCTGGCACTGGCCTGGAGGGGTGCCCAGAGCACCAGAGCAGCAGCCACGATGACACAGGCACGCTCTAGAAGGCTGGCACAGGGTGCCAGCCTCACCCCAACCCAGTAAAGGACAACAAGCCAGACAGATGATGCCAGTCAGCTGCCAACTTGGGAGGACGGGGAAGGCTGAACGGCTCCCACAGACAGGGCCAGGAAATGCGTGTCCTTGGAACTCAGTCCAGCGAACACCCTGTGGGAAGACATCAGAGGATCTGAGGACCGGGGAGAATGACAAGGCTAAAAATAACTGGAGTGCACGGATGCTGGGTACTAAGGCCTCTCCTGGCACTACTTCCTGTGACCATGGTGGGCGTCCCACAGGCAAGGGTAGCTGGTGCCGCCATGGGCCCGCGGGACGTGTGACCCGCATGATCACTTTGCAGCATCCACAAAAACTGGATCTCGATGCCATAGGCCTGGAACTAATACAACATTGTGTGATCATTCCACCTCAACAGAAGCATTAAAATAGAGATAAATAGGGGCACCTGGGTGGCTCAGTGGTTGAGTGTCTGCCTTTGGCTCAGGGCATGATCCCGGGGTCCTGGGATCACGTTCCGCATTGGGGTCCCTGCAGGGAGCCTGCTTCTCCCTCTGCCTGTGTCTCTGTCTCTCTCTGTGTGTCTATCATGAATAAATAAATAAATAATATCAAAAAAAAAAGAAATAAATAAATGAACGAATGTACAAAGTGGTACAGGTCATTGTATGGTTCGGTCCTTGGGGTCACCCTAGACAGGGGCCATTTCTCTGGCTGCAGTGAGGAGGCCTAGACGGCCCAGCTCCCATGCCCACCTAAGCCTTGTGGCGCGATCCACGCATCCTCCAGGGCCTGCGCTCACCTCTGTGCAGCTGCAGCATCCTCACCAGCACACTTTGCCACAAGGTAGTGTGAAGTGGCAGGAGGCCATGGGACAGGCTCTAGACCTGGCATGATGCTAGCAGGCCCTCTGTGGTCCTCCTGGAAGCAGACAGCCCCTCCTGTCTGAACCTCCACTGTCCTCCCTAGGCTCTCCAGGACTCTGGAATAGCGCAGCCTAGCAGGCAGAGCCACATCTGGTCCTGCAACTGAAGCATCCAACTCGGGGCTCCCGGCCCAGGGGGCTTGTTTTGGACTTCCCCATCTAGCTGCGCCTGATGCCACACACGTGGGCCTGGGAAGAGCTGGGGCCCTGGCGACAGCCCCACCCAGGCTCTCCGTTGCCTCTTGTACTGCACAGAGAAGGAGGCAGGGGCGGGACACAGAGGGCCTCTGCATGGGGCTGCCCTCCCATCCCTTCAGAACACTGTTCCAGCACATGTCTTAGGGCCGAACTGAAAGGCTGGAATAAGAAGGCCGTCCAAGGCCTCATCCTCCACACCTGACCAGGAGCCGGAGCTCCCTACCTCTGTGTCTGGGGCCCTGGTCCACCAGGTCCTTTCTCATCCTTCCCTCAGGGAAGCCCTCTCAGGGGAGGAAAGCCACATCTCAAAGCTTTCCTCCTTCTGGACGGCCATGTGGTACCATGCCGGCTGCTCTGGGATCAGAGAGGTGTCATTCTACACTCACTTCTTTTCTGCTTGGTGTGTACACTCACATGTTTGAAGCAGACGAACATAAAAGGAACACATAAGCTATGAAGTACTGTAAAAACCTAAGGCATAAATACTATTATCCTAGTTACTTGTAGGAGCATGAGGTGGAGTACACAATGAGGACCAAAGTTACTCCTTTTATCTCCCTAATAGCCACTTCTTATAACTGCGTGCTGGTCATCTCAGCCCCTTCTGGAACCTCTGATTCCTCCGACCTCCCCATCAGCCCTGCAAAAGGCCACAGTTCAAAGGCACCGCTGGAATCACAGAGCGCCCCTACCAATATTATTAACAGTGACCCCAATAAAGCCGTGCCGAACATTCATGATTTTGCCCAGTATATAACAGGCACTTTGATTTCTCGTCATTCACAGCCATTAATCCTCCTAAGACTCTGACTGTCTTCAGCAGAAGCCATGGGTCACTTACTGCATCTGAGATCTGTAAGGGCCAGAGGTGGTTCTTCCCAGCCCTTGGTGCTCACTCAGTCAGGCACCCTGGGAACTTCTGGGAAATGCAGGCCCGAGGGCACCCAATCTGGTCCTTCCAGGTAGGTTGTCCCCTCTCCGGGGTCAAGAGCTCTGCAGGCAGGTCTCCCCTGACTGGGGTTGGAGGATTTATGCCCTCCTCCCATCTGGGTCAGTGATATTTTCAGACCTTTATGGAAGGCTCCACTTCCCTTCACAAAAGCAGCTTCATGACAATTCTAGAACAACACCCTACATTAGCCCAGGAAGTGGGCTCTGTCCACACGGCACCAATCGATGTGGACATGCAGTCATCAGATCAGCGTGTGTAGAGGTTGGAAGAGAAGCAGCAACCCGGAGGAGGCCCTGGCTTAGCAAAGATTAAGTGCTTGTGGTCTCTTTAAACAACAAACTCCGAGTTTTCCCAGCTCCATTTTGGCAGCTCTGAGAAGCTATCACACAGGTTGTCCTGCCCTGTTGGCAACATTCTCTCCTTTTAGTTGGTGCCCATCCATCCTGGTTGTAGACCACTGCCTCTACCTGCTTACCAGGGCTGTTTGAATTCAATGTCCACGCCCCGCCCCCCCCCCCCCCCCCCGCAGCCTGTTCCTCCCTCCTCTCTTCCCTTCCTCCCTCCCATCACCTCTCCCCCCTCCCTCCCTCTCCTTATTCCTAAATAATACATAGGACTATGAAAGGAAAGCAAAATTCTTTCATCAGCTCACTATGAAATTCACTCCTTTGTGATTTTGTTTTTAAAAAAAATATCAGAAAGGGAGACAGAACATAAAGACTCCTAACTCTGGGAAACGAACTAGGGGTGGTGGAAGGGGAGGAGGGCAGGGGGGTGGGGGTGAATGGGCGACAGGCACTGAGGGGAGCACTTGACAGGATGAGCACTGGGTGTTATTCTGTATGTTGGTAAATTGAACACCAATAAAAAATAAATTTATTATAAAAAATAATAAAAATAATAATAAAAAAAAACCCTACGGAGCAGATATGCATTCCTCTATCAAAGTCTTCAGGTCCAGGCCGATTGTCTGTGTAGGTCTCGGTCCCTAAATCCATGATGACCTTGTCTATCTGGTTGGTCTCAAAAGCTCCCCCCCCCCAGTTAGAAGCGAGGCTCACTGGGGGCACGTGCACACACCCCACGTGTGGGGCCGCCCAGTAGGAGCCAAGGACCCGAGGAGCCCACACCCCCAGGGCCTCTCAGGGCTCCACAGGAACCGCGGTCGAGCTGTTCCGCCACCAGATCCATTTGGCTCTATTTAGGAACTAAGTACAGGAAGGTAGTTATTGTACAAGATTAGTTTCCTGTAGGCCATAAATTGGCAGTAGCAGAAAAATACAGGATGAATTTATTAGCGTGCAAGGTCAGCTGAAAGGAAGAGCAGGCGGCGAGCACTGTTTTCTTTCTTTCAGCTCCCCTCCCAAACTGCAGCCAGCCTGGAAAAGACCCTCTAACTGCTTAATTACTTCTTAATAGTTTTAAGCAAATTCAAAAGGCTGCCAGGTCGGGGAAGCCTGGAGGCAGGGCTGCTGGAATTTGTCAGGAATGCCTGTTTGTCCCGGTGCCTCCGACACCTGATTAGAAGCCCCTACAATCTTGGCTCTGTGATGGTTTGTTTGTTGTTTTGGTCTGGTTTGCCTTATTTGGTGTTGATTGGCAAGGTATTTACTTGGAAGCTAGGATTTTACATTTGGGCATAAAAGAACAGCTTCTAACAGTTAAAAAAAAGAAGTGCCTCTTCTTTGAAAACACATGGTTACCCAGTAGCAGAAAGGTGGGATGCACTCCTTATAAAGACATTTATCCGTGCAAGAGAAAACCAGCCTTCCTTACCTGAGCCTTTCCCCTGCTAGAAACATAACCCTCCCTTGCTCCTTTTGATATTTTTTCAAATGGCTTAAAGCTGTCAGGTAAAATTAGGCCCCACTAGTCTGAGATGAAGTATTTGGATCCGGTTTTCTAGTGCTTTTGCATGAAAGGTTGTAATTCAAATTTTAATTATACTGGAGATCTGCTGTGAGTTCTGGGAGATCCCTCCTCCTCCCTCTCCTCCTCCTCCTCCTCTCCCTGCTCCTCCTCCTCCCCCTCCTCCTCCTTATCCCCCTCCTCGGTTACTAAGAGGCCCTAGTGCCCCCTGTCTCCAGAGTCTGTGCATGCCCCTGCCCTGAGCCCAGGCGGGACAGGCAGAGGTGCAGGGAAGAGGGGAAACAGGCCACTCCCCTCCACCCCTTCCTGGCAGAGGAGAACCTTGCTAGGAATGTGCTTTCCTAATTTCTTCAGGAAGTGCAATACTTTAATATAGTAAAAAGGCGCGGTGATCAACATGTCCTCACATAGGAAGGGCCCAAGTAACATTGGCGAAGTGAGGGAAACCCCCTACTGTGCCCTAGGGCAGCACCTGCTAATGCCTAGAAGCCTTGAGGGGTGCTGTTGCAGCAGACAGATGGAGGCCCAGAGCTGCACGCCCACTCTTGAGTGCAGAAAGGCTGCTGTCTGGAGCTGAGACGCTATCCCTCAAGCTCAGGGAACCGTAGTGCTTCTCCAGGGGACCCACTGTCCAAGCTCTGCTGCCCTCATTAACAAGGCCAAAAGAACTCCCTCCTAAGGACGAATCTTAAAAGAGAAGTTCTAGATGTGCTCCATGGCATCCTTCCCCAGAGCTCAGAGGAAGGGCCCCAGAGCAGATGGGTCAACCTCAGGCCCAGTGCCCACCCACTCTGCCCTGCTGGGCATCTGAGGGGCTTGAAATACTCCCACATCCCATGATCTGTTGAAGGATTGGATACTAGTAGCTTGGCTAGACTCTCCCTCCTCCTTCACGTGGGCCTGGAGTCGGTGCAAGCCCCAACTGTATCTGGCCTCTGCTGGAGTCTCCAGGCCAGCCCAGACTCAACTTCTTGGGATCTTCCCCAAGCCAGCTGTCACAGTGAATCCAGAAATTGAGGGGGAAGTTCACATCCTAAACCATGCCAGAGAGAGACTTCCCAAGGCCATCTGAGGCCAAACATTAGTTGGCAGTTTCTTCACTGATTCAGGGAGGTTAGTCCCTACCCAGCCCAAACTCACGGCCCCATAACGGGATGGCCTTTCCTTCCTGTATGTTTTTTTTTTTTTTCTCTTTTTTTTTCCTGTATGGTTCTGATAGGTTTCTGCCCGCCTTGCTGGCCTTTCCTTCCTGTATGGTTTTTTTTTTTTTTTTTTCTCTTTTTTTTTTCCTGTATGGTTCTGATAGGTTTCTGCCCGCCTTGCAAACCTCTGCTCTTCCCCCAGTTCCCTGCTTCGGGGCTGCTTCCCAAAGGCTGCTGTGTAGCCAGCTGCCACATCCCTCTGAGGATGGAAAGTGGAGACTTTTGCTCCTCTGTCAACCCGCAGAGGCTCCTCGCCTTGCAGTCTGCGGTGACAGATGCAGCCTCCAGCTGCCACATGATGTCACCGGCCGGCTGGGGCACCTGCAGTGGCTTGGACTTGCCTGCCTCTTCTTAGCCAACACAACCCTCCCTGTGCTCACCCACTGTGACGATGTACCAAGTGGGTCCCATTGAGTCCCCAGTCATGTTCAGGGGAGAACCCCTCACCCTCGCACAGCTCACAAAGCCATAGACCCCACCAGGTACTCAGTATCAGAACCTCGCCGGACTGCACACCTCTGAGGCTGCAGCAAGGACAGGAGGCAACAGAATCTTCAGGACCACGAAGCCACGAAGTGCTCCCGGGGACTCTGCTCTATGTTTTGAGAGATTATCAGAAACAAGAGATTGATTCTTGTTCACCACCCCACCCCCACCTGTGCACATGCACTATGGCTGGCTCTTGACCCAGGGAGATCGTGTGCTGCCCAAGTCAAGGAGTGAGCAAATGTTCTTCTCATCAGTGACTTCAGAAAATCCTGTTTCCCCAGCTCAGAAAGCACAGCTCAGGGAAAGCCTGAAAATAACCATGCACAACCAGCGGCAGTCACCCATCACAAGGGCACGGTCAAAGCCATTTCCAAGCCAACAGAACAGACAGACCCAGGCAGGATAAGACACCACAGCAGTGTAGCACTGAGTGAATGACCCACCAAAGAAACACAGGCACATCAGTGGGTGAGTTCCAGGCATTTCTGGCCTAGGATTTAGTACATTAGGAAACAGTATATTGCATTGGTATATTTCAAAAAGACCTCCTTATCATAGAAATGAAGGAACAGGAGCACCTGGTGGGGCTCAATGGTTGAGCATCTGCCTTCAGCTTGAGTCATGATCCTGGGGTCCTGGGATTCAGTCCCTCCTCGGGCTCCCCACAGGGAGCCTGCTTCTCCCTCTGCCTAAGTCTCTGCCTCTCTCCCTCTGTGTCTGTCATGAATAAATAAAGAAAATCTTTTTAAAAAGAGAGAGAGAGAGAGAGAGAGAAAGAAAGAAATAAAAAAAAGAAAAAAGAAAAAGAAAAAGAAATAAAGGAACAAAATGTGGCACACTGTACACTGGAATATTATCCAACCGTTAAAAAGAGGGGGTCTAGATATATCCTTCAGCATGGATGAGCCCATGTGAAAGAAGCCAGACACAAAAGGCCATTAATATATTATTCCATTGATTTGAAGTATCCCAGAATTCCCAAATTAATAGACACAGAAAGTAGTTTAGTGCCAAGGGCTGAGGGTACAGAGGAATGGGGAGGGAAGTCAGAGGGATGTAAGGCTTCCTTTTAAGATGATGTCAATATTCTGGAATTAGGCCCCATTCACAGATGCACAACTCTGTTATCATACTGAAAACAATTGACTTGTACAATTTAAAAGGGTGGATAATATGATACCTGAATTATACATTAGAAGAAATAAAACAGGAGGGCCAGTGGCAGGTGGAAACAGAAGTGACCCCCCTCGTCCATTCTATCTCCACACAGGGTTTTAATGCTATGCCACTTTTATGCAAGACTCTCTTCCGGGGCAAAGGGCACAGGTTTGGATTAGTAGCTGGTGTCACAATAAAACTATCTAGAGGACTGGTTTGCTCGGTGTCTTGGCCAACTCACGTGTCCCTTTTGAGTTTCAGTTTTAATGAACCTGTAGTGGAGTGAGGAGGCATCTGGAAGGAAATGCCAACTTGGGCAAGACCTTCGTTGTTTTGAATAACTTTGGCCTGGACACCATGCACGTCTGTCCATTTCAGTACAAATCCCAAACTCAATGAAATGTGCTTTCAGTTAACTAGTGTCAGGGGATTTTCACTTTCCTATCTATAGGAGAGGGTTTCTTTGCCAACTTAAGCTGGATTTGTGGGCAAGCTGATTTCCCAACCCAGATATGCTGACTCCGTGTTCTATTATGCACATTCCCCAGGCCCTGATGGCAACACAGCCTCTGGCTGGGAACTCCAGTTTCCACATGAGCAAATGTTGAGTAAGAAAATTATATTTCTTAATTGATTAGACTCCAAGGATAGATATACAGGGGAAATGGCGTGGTGTCCCTATAACCTCAGATCTGGAAGACATGGAGTGGCCCCAAATGAGGTGAGTATAGGTGTAGACAAAGAGACCCCATTCTACCCCCCATTCTCAGGTATTTTAATGGATCCACCCTTCCACATGGTCCCCTATAGTGGCAAGTAAAAGAAACAAAACCACAGTTGTCAGGCCACACGCCATGTGAGGACTCACCCAGCTCCCTGGTTTCATGTTATTCATACAACCAGCTGCCATCTTCACCCTAGTTATCTGTATGCACATCCATCTTTGCTTCCAGCCTATCTCTCCCCCTCCTGTTCTTACTGTGTTCACACCCTACATGGCCCCTGGAGGGCCAGACCCCAAAGGAAACAAACAAAAGAGTTCCTCCCACTTCCTGTTGACCACTGCCACAGACACTACCTATGTGTCAACCCTTGAGAAGAACAGCATGCAGAGTGTGGAGTGATGGAGGGTTCCACTTGCTCCCTGCTCAGGGGCTGGCCAGTCTGTATCTTGGCCGTCTCTGAGGGTCCATCCCACCTGCCCTCCCTGAGATTCAAAACCCTAGAAAAAACACCTGCCACATAGTAGAAATGGAACCTGTGTGTGCCAAAGAAATGAATGGAGGTTAAGAGCATTTTAGAGCTTAAATCTGAGGCTTAGATAAAATTACATTGTAGGCCCCCAGAGCTTCCTAAAGACTAAGAACTGTGGTTTCTGATCCCAAGGATTCCACCATGATGTTGTGTGCACAGTGGGGACCAGGCAATGCCTAGAGAAGAGACGCCTTCTGCAAAGCTGAGGCTCTTGGTCTTGAGCAGACAGGATCAGACAAGTGAAGGCAGAGCAGACAAGGGATTCGGGAGGGAACGTGTGAAGGTGGAAGGCAAAGGAGAGGACAGTGGGGTGAGCTCTTCCTGAGGGCAGGGTGCGTGCTTCCCATGCTCCACCGACATGGCCTCCTCATGAGCCAGATTGCTCCAGCAGGGCTGTAGCTGTACCCAACACAGGCATCCCCCATGTCCCCACTGAGCACAAGATAGGCAGCCAGAAATTAGCAGCCTCTCAATGAGCTGGGTGTCCAATACCATCTGAGAAGAGCAGAGGGTGACTCAGCCCCTTCTGTGTCAGTTGTCTCATGTTCAAAATAACATTTTATTTGATAAAAGAGTCCTCAGATTGTGTGCCAGGAAAAAGGTGAAGCCATGGCCCTTGCCATTCTAGCATGAACAAAATTAACAAAAATCCCAGAGTTCTATACGTGGGCTTCCCAGAAAGCTCCAATTATTCCCTGAGAGCTCATGATGTTATAGTAAAGACTATTAGGCATCAAATTCCGTGGGTCCCTATTACAAAATTAAAAGTGAAGAAGGGAGTGCTTCGTGTCATTAAAAAAAAACAACACTGCAAGTACACCAGATAAACAGATTTTGTTCACAGTGGGAATAATAACGTCAAATACTTGTGTAAAATTATAAGCAAAATTTCTTAGCTTTATTTTATTTTATTTTGCAGAGTGATTTAGTTCATGTGATTGATTACCATCCGATGATGATTACTGAGAGTGCTTATGCCAAGTGTGGGTGCAGCCACCTTACCGGTGTCACCTTGCTGAAAGCCCTCCACTCCAGTGGGGTGGCCACTGTGATCACCCCCCTTCTATAGGTGAAGAAACCTGTTCACAGAGCTGACAAGGTTCAGGATTGGCATTTCAGTTGGGCGTTCTGGTTCTAGCACCCCTCAAGTGAATCACCACTCCTGTAATCCCAGGACAGTTGTCAGGCATGGCAATTTTGGGAAAACTTTTTTTCTTACACACTGAAATATACTGAGCCTGTAAAGCATTAAACAGGGACACCTGGGTGGCTCAGCGGTTCTTTGGCCCAGCTGGGGATGTGATCCTGGAGACCTGGGATTGAGTCCCCCGTGGGCTTCTCTCTCTCTCTCTCTCTGTGTCTCTCATTAATGAATAAATAAAATCTTTTAAAAAATAAATAAAGCATTAAACAGAGTAAATGCCAAACCACACCTATACCACTGCAGTGGGCACCAGCATGGGCTCGAGTTACACCACCAGCTCTCTGGGTCGTGAACTGCATGGCCTCAGCCAAGTCCTAGAAGTCTCTACCTTAGTGCTCTCTCTCACATGGGGATGAGGTTGGCTCTCACATTAGAGTACTGTGAAGATTAATGAGTTAGTACTTGCTGAATGCTTAAAAGAGTGTATAATAAAGGGTCCTAAATGTGTCTGTAAATTCTTGTGTCAATTTTGAGCTAGAGGAAGATGAGTGTGGAAAAACAGCAGGTTAAGAAAGGGCAGATTGCGTAGGTCAACCTAACTGGAGCATGTGTCCCATGGAATAGTACCGATCTGCAAGGAGGGGCCTCAGACAAGAGGTTTGGCTGGGAGCATGATGCTCTGAGGTGCCTTCCGAAGCCGGCCGGCAGTGATGGCCTGGAGACAACAACACCTGAAGGCAGAAGAGCCTCCCGGGAGAGGAAGTGGGAAGCTCCATCCATCTGAGAATCCAGGTGGCTCAAGGAGGCAGGACAGGGATGGTAACCTAGACGAAGGAGAGAAAGAAGGGAGAAGCAGGGCTCAGCAGAGGGCCTGGGAAGCTCAGGATGAAGAGGCTTGCAGGGCGACTCTCACGTTCCAAACCAGGTCAGGAGTATAAGCAGGAAACTGGGGAAACCACCTTGAGTGGTTCACACCACCAGGAAGAGCAGGTGTTGGGGTGGAGGTGAGGAGTTTGCAGGTGAAAAAGAGGGATTAGATCCAGGTTGGAGATCGGGATGCCATCTGCCTGGAAATGAAGGATGAGACCCTAGGCATGAGTGTGATGTCTGGAAGAGAAGACTGAGGGACGAGGTCATGGGAGGAGGCCGGGAGGACAGCTACAGCAGGGGCTGGGACGAAGCCACTGGAAGCAAGGAACACAAAAACCCAGGTGAACTCAGGGCATCAGGAGCTGATAGGTCAAGGGCTTTCTGGAACGGCAGACCCATCACTGGCCAGATGCTGCAGAGCTACAAGAGGACAACAAGGCTAAGGACAGGCCCTCAAATCCGGCAGCCATGAGGTCCCCAGTGGCTCCAGAGAACAATTCAGTTACTCCAGGAGCAGGGTGAGTAAATGGTAAGAGACGGTACACGGTTCTACGGTTCCCAACTAACGTGGTCCTAAAAGTATGGACCCCAGACCAGAAGCATCAGTGGTGCCTGGGAACCTGTTAGAAATGCAGATAGTCAGGCCCTGTCCCAGACCTGTGGGGTAGGGGCAGGGTGTGTGTGTGTGTGTGTGTGTGTGTGTGTGTGTGTAGTAGTAGGTGGGGTTTGGTGTAAATGTATGCATGTATATAGTACAAGTGGGGGGGTATAAGTGTGTGTGGGGTGTTTGGTGTAGATATAAGTATGTGTGGGATGTAAGTGTGGGGGTGTGATGTGTATGGTGTGGGTATAAGTGTATGTGGTGTGTGTTGGGGTGAATGGTTGTGAGAGAGAGTGTGTGTGAGATGGGAAGAGTGTATCTTTCTGTTTGAAAAAAATCTTTGAGAGAACATTTAACAAAAAGCTACCACAAACTCAGCAATGACCAAATAAGGCTTATAGTCTATTGATCATAAGACTATCTATAGGTATTTGTAAATAGTATACTTGCATGCTACACTGGGAGTATGAGCAAAATTGGGGAAATCTAAATATGATCAGTGAATTGTGTCAATGCCAACATCCTGGTTGTGATATTGTGCTATATATAGGTTTGCAAAATGTCACCACTGGAGGAATCAAGGTAGAAGGTACACAGACTCTCTGTGTTACTGCTCACAATTGCATGTGAATCTGTAATTATCTGAATAAAAATTTCAATGAAAAAAAATGATCTTGAGTCATGGTTTTCATATTTTTAATACATTTGTTTTGAAAAGCTGAGGTTCCACATTGTATACATTGTATACAACGCAATGAATATAAATGTTATCTCGTAACACATTAGTCACCTTAAAGATGAAAAGCAGTGAGAAGGATAAGTCAAAGGGAAAATTAGTGAAATTAGAATAGTAAAACAACGTCCAGATGGATGAGCTATCAGAGAAGACGGAGTACTGAAACATGGGGACTCCATGCAGACACGTATGTTAGATGAATGTTAGGTACTTGGATCTTTGCTTAAAAATTAAGATAGATTCAAAGCTCTTTCCTTTCAGTGTTACAAGAAAAACCCTACTACATTATTCAATTAATTTCTTCATCATCTCTAGGAGAACAATAATGTAGACCTGAAGAAAAAAAATACGGTTAAATTATGTTCAAAGTCCACACATGCCTTATTTATGAATTACAACGCAAATGGAAATTCTTTTCTGTTAGTCCCTCCAAACAGCTGTAACGTTAAATGCAAAATTGGCTAACTTCTCTCTCTCTAATTGTCAGACTGTCTCAATGTTGTCCTAATAAGGGTGACCCTGATCACTCTCCCTGCCCCGGGTACATTCCCTACCCCCCACACTTGGCTTTCCTTCTGTGTTGTTCCTACAACAGTTATCATATCCTAACATATTATATTGTAACATGTTTATTGCATCTAGAGTTTATTATCTGCCTTTCCCTTCCAGAAAATAAGCTTTAAATGAGGGCACAGATTTCTAGGGAATGGCAGAGGCGTCCATTGATATAACTGGAGCTTAATCAGGCACAATAAATATTTGCTTATTGAATGAATGAATTATAAGCATTCAATAGTCTTATTGTCCCTCCAAACTTTTAGGGTAGGAACTGAAAGAAAGGTCTATTCTTTTTTTAAAATATTTTTTTAAAAACTTGTATTTAGTTATTTGAGACAGAGAGGAAGAGAGAAAAACCATGAGTAGGGGGAAGGGCAGAGGGAGAAGCAGGCTCCATGCTGAGTGTGGAGCCCAAGGTGGAGCTCCGTCCCAGAACCCTGGGATCATGACCTGAGCCAAAGGCAGATGCTTAACTGACTGAGCCATCCAGGCACCTTGAGAGGTCTGTCCTTGTTGGCCCTGCTACATGGACATAGACAGGTCGTGAGCCCCTGGATCAAGGTGAGGACAGAGGAGTCAGGCTTCCAGCACTGCAGCAGGACCACTGAGCACCTGCTGTGTGCAGAATATTGTGTTGAATGCAGGAAGGTATTGAAATGTGACCAACCAAGAGATGGCCATGTCCTTGGTAGTTTCCAGTCTCGAAGGCATGCAAAAACACATCTACCAGTGATGACCCAGCCAACGAGGAGATGGCCACTGCTGGAAGAGATATAGACCAAAGCTATGCAATTTTGCATCAAAGAAATGAGCCCCACCACCACCACCACCACCTCCTGTGCACTGGGACTGGGCCTTCCCACCTGTGGGAGAATACCCAGAGCACGCGCAGGCAGCTGCAGTGGTAGGGCTTGACAGGGAGCTGATCCTGCCTTGAGAGGCAGAGATGCAGACACAAGGGCAGAGGTGGTTACAACCTAGAGTATAGAGTGTTTGGAGGCCAAGTGGAGACTGCGTGGAGATGGTGTGCAGGCAGCCAGCAAACACGGGTTTACAACCCAGGGTCGACTGCAATGTACGAGTAATGATGCAAGAAGTTCAACGGCGGGGAGCGTGTGCCACATGTCTCAGAAGCACTGATTGCCACGATCGGGGCAGAGGAGGGGGGTACCAGAGCTACCTACTCCCAGGAGAACTGCCCTCCAGTGTTTTATCAGCTCTTCCCCTACCTTAGCTGGATCAAGAGCCCAGGTGGAGATGCCTACCCTGGTCCATGTCCCAGAGACTTTATATATTCCCTAGATGTCTCAGTTGGGCTTGAGGGAATACAGGATGGAAAAATACAGTTGGTGCTCCCTGAAGATGTGTTTACTATAGCCAACTGCACCTGACTTCTCCTGCAGCTCACTTTAGTTCACTCCCCATATGCTTCAAGGCCTAAGTCAGTCTACGAAGGAGCATCTACTTGACTTTCCAGATCATGCCTACCCAGGGCGATGCTGTCACCAAGAGACCTTCCAGCCTCCACCACAAATTCCCACAGAGCCTGTGTGTTACTGCGTTTCCAGCAATGGGAATGGGTCTGGGTCGACTGGTCCCCACTCCCCAGCTGCCTGCCTCTCATCAGGAGCACAGGACACACTGTGAGGTAAAGTCCCAGGGCCAGGCCACATTCCAGAGCAGTGAGCAGAGGCTCATAGAAAACTCCAGCACCAGTTCCAGGGACCAGACAGTATTGTAGGCCACATCACCTCCACCCTCCTTCTGGCTATGAGAGATGCAAAAACTTGAATTTTGCTTGACAATGGGACACACAACCAGTACAGCATATTTATTCAATTGGTGCTCCAGAATATCGATGTATTGCATCATCTATTTGTCAACTTTTAAAAGAAGATTCAGGCACACATTTATTTTTCTTTCTCATAAGTTATCCTGACTGATTACTGTGTATATATCTAAAACATAGACATTTTTAAAAATCAGAGCTACAAAATCACAGACACCTTTAATGTGGAAAGAATGGCAAAATTGCTTCTTTATAATAAACCCGCATGGAATGGAGCATTAAAAAAAAAAAACAAGCTTATGTTATAAGGATGTATTTTTTTGAGGTTTTCTTGGAGGAAGAGTGTATTCATATGTATTCATATGTCACGGTCACCATCCACTAAAACTCAACACTTAACCATGAATCTCAGTTATTCTTCCTAGAAATCCAGGCTTATTCATCTTATTTTCCAGGTGATGAAACTGAAGTCCACGGTAATTAAAGCATGTCTAAGGTCACACAGCTGACAAAAGTCAGACTGCAGGATTCTGACTTCTAAGCATTTTCCAGAACATTCTTAATGTGTGCACATGTTCACACACATATGCACAGACCCTTGCACACACACTGCCTGCAAAGTTCTGAATACCAAGTAGTTCATTTTTGCTGTTCTTTGGTTCTTCCAAAAAGTTACTTTTTCTCCCTAAAACAGTAATTTCAAGCACAGGGTTCTTCAGGATGAAAAAGGGTATCTTTAGAACTGAGCCTGACTCATACACTTCCAATTTCCTCCTAGAATACCTATGAACACACAGAAAAAAGATAAAAATGCAGCACAGAGGAGCAGGACTGCCCGCCAACCAGCTTCCAGAGTCTGGGAGGCGAGCCAGTTAAGGAGAAGGACAATAGTACGTTGGGCAACAGCCCACAGATATTGCCGAGGCCTAGGAACCAGAATGCAGGCAGCCTGGATGAAACGGGGGCCGGGTCCTCCACCTGCAGCTCTGTGCCCCCACATGAGCTCCTCACGGTATAGACTTGGTTGTCTGTCCCTCTATAGCATGGCAGCTGGGTTTTAAGGAAACTAGATGATAAACACCACAGACTCAATTGTGTATTAAAGAAAACATGTTCTCTAACCAAGGAGAACTCAACAGATGTCTGCCCTCCCCTACTCATACCCCCACCACTGCCACCGATTGCCCTCACGCGAGTC
Organism: Vulpes lagopus; assembly: GCF_018345385.1. Taxonomy (NCBI): domain Eukaryota; kingdom Metazoa; phylum Chordata; class Mammalia; order Carnivora; family Canidae; genus Vulpes; species Vulpes lagopus. The sequence continues at coordinate 3,335,913 of NC_054839.1, read as the reverse complement.
TCTAGAAAGCCCTCCCTGCTCCACTCTCACCGCATCCCAATAAATGGCACTGTGATCCAGGCTCTTTAGAAATGCCAGTTGGCACCTCCCTTCTCGGTGGCTCCCACAATCAGAAGCTACAAGGTCACCATGGCAAACCTCTCTGCCCATTGGTCCACCCCTGACCCATGTGGTACTCTGAAACTTTCCTGCTAGAGTCTCCCTGGGTACCCCGAACTTATTCTCAGCCCTCTTCACCGGGCTTTCTTCTCTCTCTGCCTAGAATGTTCCCACCCTGTCTCTCCTCCTTCATCTGACACATTCCTTTTCATCCATGAGCATGGCTCAAAGAGTGCTCCCTCACCAGCCAGAATGGGTGGCCCTTTCTGACACGGCACACCCTGAGGACATCCGTCAGGCCACAGCAGAGGCACCGGGGTGCTGCGATCTGTTACTCCCCTGTCCCACTCTGTCACCTCCTGGAGAGAACTGCAGTCACTCATTCAGAGCCACGTGCTCGTTCAGCCCACTTCCACGCAGGCACTTGCTGGGTGTGCCGCCATCGGGGCCCAGGTTCTGGACTCCTGCTGCCCATGAATAAGCAACCCTGTAAATGAACAGCAGCAGCCCTGAGAATGATAGGCACGCTATGGCTGGAGCTTCTTGCATTTCTCTCCAAAATCCAACCTAGGTTTTGACATCAAAGTGCATACCGGGTAAATGTGTTGAAGGGTCTGAGGTGGTAGACGCGTGACCATCGTAATGGGGTGGTGAGTACAGAAATATTTGTGGTGAATGTGTGATAAATGGCAGGAGGAGGGAAGAGGAGAGAAACCAGGTGGAGACTGACAGGAGAATTCAGCAGGGAAGGTGCAGGGAAGGCGGGTCTCGTGTTTTACGCAGTGGTGAAGAGTCAGAAGAAGGGAGATGACGACGACCAAGAAGACCAGTTGATGAAGAAGTTTCCTTGCAGAGTGTCTGTGTGTCTTAGCTTGGGCTGTCTAACAAGACATCATTGGCCATGGCTTCAGAGCAAGGATGTTTTCCTCCCGGTCCCCGGGCTGGAAGCTAGAGACCAGGGTGCCCCAAGTCGGTTCTGAAAGGAAACTCTTCCTGGCATCTCGCTGCGTCCTCACTGCCATACGAGAGTCCTGAGGGCGCTTCCTTTCTTCATGAAGACACTCAGGCCAGCTTGTGTTCCATCCTCATGACCTACCCTGACCCTCAGGACCTCCCAAGTCCCCCCTCTAAAGACCATCACATCGAGGGCCAGGGCTTCACCATACCAGTTGGTGGAACTCAAACATTCAGCCCATGACAGAGGAACAGCTTCCTTCCCCCCTGAGCTTAGGAGAGACAGGAACAAAGAGGTGGATCAGGTGGGGTGTGATCCACAGCCGAGGGCTTGGTCCTGGTGATTTCCGTCCCAGGTTTCAGATGACCCCTGAGGAGAACAGGAAGGACAACTGTGCAGATCCAGACAGAGGACCTGCCCCAAAGCAGTGCCAGCACCCGGCTGTTCAGACACATCCTTTCACATCCTTGTCTGACCTCCAGGAAGACCGGTGCCCGCTCAGGTGTGAGGGGATGACCCGAGAGGCGGGGAGAGGTGTGGGGCCAAATACGGAAGCCCATCCCCAGCAGGTGCTGCTGTCCTGAGCACCAGCAAAGCACAGCAGGCTGCCAGTCCCGGAGGGATCCGTGTGGCCTGTCTGCTGATGTTTGGCGGGGTGCTGTCAGTACCACAATAATGCCTTTTCTATGTTTTGCTCCACAAAGCAAAGCAGATTCGCTAGCTGAAACTATGCTAGTATGTAAAATATATGTAAGATAGTTTGTAAGATTATGTTGCAGCAAATATGTAAGATAATTTGACTCTATTCCCAGCTGAGCCTAACTCAGCCTAACTTTCTTCTCCGGTTTGTTTCTACTCTGTCAAAAATACTTTCTACTGTGTATCACCACGTGAGTAACCTGCTAGCACCTCTAGTCCCACTTCCAGCAATTGGGATAATCCAGCTCCATGGTAGGGCCCTCTCCAGCTCAAACCTGCCACGGCCCCAGGTGCTGAGCCCTCCTGGAATCTGTGGCACCAGAGCCAGTAAGGGTTCGGGAGATGTCAGTGGATCTCAGAGGATCTGTTTGGCAAGAGGGACACATGGCTAGAGAGAGAGCTGACACCTGTTGGGGCACTTCCTCGCCTCACGTTCCTCTGAGTCCAAGCGTGGCTCCCTGCAGCCCCGGGGCCGAAGGGGCCTGGCATTGCCTCTGCGGACCTGGGGCCATGGCCAGGGCACCGAGCGCACGCAGGCAGAGGCATTGCTCCTGTGCGAGGAGGAACTTGGCCTGCAGTCAAGTCTAAGTTTGTAACAGGAGCAGGAAGGGGCGGGTGTGTTTTCAGCAGCCAGCAGGTCGACTGGGGAAAAGGTGATGTTTACTGCAGGGCACTGGGGGGACGCTCCGGAGCTAGAAGGAGCCGCCAGGCAGGCCGAGCCCCTGCGCTGGCCTGGCCAAGACCGCCGCTGCCTTCGGGCCAAAGGGGAGAGTTAAGCAAGCATTTGAGAAAATACAAGATTAATATCTGGAGCCCACGAAGCCTGTGTCGACAGGAGTAAATGAAGCGAAGCGTTAAGAAACTAGGCTGGGCAAATCACTCGAAAGTCCCTCCTTGACGAGGGGTCCCACTTGGTGGGATCTGCCCTCTGTGCTGGTTACATATGCTGGAATCCACGGGAATGAATACCTAACACTGTCTCCAGACCTTGGGAGGAGGGGGAAGAGAAAGGAGAGGAGGGGAAGGACGAGGAGGGGGGAAGGGAGGGGGAGGGGGGAAGGAGGAAAGGGAAGCTTGGGGAGGAACGGGGAGGGGAAGAGAGGGGGGCTGTATGGATAAATCCATATGCTATTATATAAGGGTCATTGTGCTCCCTATGTCCCTCTAGTTTACACTGCTGATATTTGCCATTTGCTGAATAATTGCAACCAGGTCACAATAAATCTCTTAGAGCAAATCAAGCCTTTTGAGGCCAAATATAAAAGATATTGGATGGAAGGCACGGGGCAAATCCTGACTTTCCTAGTGAAAGGGTCATGTTGTAGCTGACATTTTAGGGTGTGACAGAAGAGCCACTACCAACTGAAGCATTGGGCAATTATTTGGGACACTTTGATCAATGGAAAGAGCAAATCTTCAACATGCAGTGGGAAAAAAACAAAATCAAATAAAACCAATTCTTCCTTATTTCCGGTAACTCATTTCTGAGCATAAATGGTCTTGGAAAATGCCTCAACTCATACTTGTGACAATCGAACAAAGCCATTCTCTCCAAACAGCAGTTCTTGAAATTAGGGAGTGAAACGTCGCAAAGTCACCAACCGTAATAAAATACTGATGTTTAACTCTATTTTCAGAACTAAGATTTTTCTTTGGCATGCTTAAAAAGTATATGACGTCTAAAGGCATGGGATGGAAAGTCACAACTAGCTGAAGGACACGTAGCGATCCTTGAAAATCCAGCTGTCACGCCACCACTCATCTGTTCCAAGGGATTCTAAGGGCTTGGGACAGCTCACACTTATCCATGTAAGTGCTTCTGGCAGACCAGCTGTAGAAGGTGCCAAAGATTTAGGAAAAAGTTATTGGGGAGCTTTCTAAATCGAGGAGGTTTTATCCATTCTCTCAACTTCATGTGTGCAGGGGATCCTTCCTTTCTTTCTTTCAACAGAGGTCCATCACTCCCTAGGTCTTGTCTTAGAATATGCTAGAATGCACTTTTCAGAAACGAGCTCTCCACCTGCAAGACTGAAGCCACCCAGGTTTCTCACAGGGCTCTGATCTTATATATTTTAATGCTTTTCCTGGTACTTTTTCTGAGATGCTATGCACCATTTTTGAAAGAGGTACACATAAGTTATTCAGATAAAACACAAACAGGAACAAACATGGCCCCACCCCCACAACCCTCCCCCCCCCCCCGCCCCCGAAAACAAACTTTGGTGTCCAGGAATCTAGAGTTTAAAAACTCAGCTCATTTGCTTGTTCAATCTTCCATTCATCCAGCAAGTAGCTAATGGAAGCTGATTCTGTCTGCACTTAGACACCACTTCAGGCCGGTAAACTATTCCGAGTACCTGTTCCCATGGAACTGACATTCGGGAGAGGTCAGCAGGGGACAATTAGGTGGCACTCGGTAATCCAGCATGGCAGGTGGTAGCAAGGGCAATGGTGGAAAGCAAGCAGGGTATCGGGGATGGAGAGGGTTTACCTGGGCGGCCAGGGAAGGCCTGAAGATAAGGTGACATTTAAACAGGGAACTGAAAGAAAAACTCAGGGCAAGGTATGTGTTACCTGGGACAAGAGCGTTCCGGGAAGGGCTGGCAGGTGTCCAGCCTGGGGCAGCACCTGCTCTTTAACCCCCTGGAACGATGGGTCCATGAGCCTCTACAGCTTTGTACATTTCAACAGCCTCCAAACGACCTCTTTTCTGAGATAAGTATAAAGTCAAAGTCCTTAGGGTTGACCTTCTCTGTCTATCCAGGCTTCCAGAGCTCTTTCCACCAGACGCTGCCTGTCCTCAACCTCGGATGCAGGTTTCAAGCCTCCCTCTTATGGTTTCCACCAGCATTCACCGCTTGGCGGGCAGAAAGTTCGCTGAGACTGCAGGCAGCACGTCTGCTTTGAGAAGTGAGCCCGCTCCTGCCCAAGCTCGTCTCAATAGCTTCCTGACAAGTGTTGCAGAGCTCCCTCACTTGACCCATCTCCCCTTGAAACCAAGAGCCATGAACACACGAAAATGAACAGGAGTGGGGTCCTGGCTCCCCTGGCCCTGGGTGGTAGCCAGCAACCCTCGCCAGGGCACCTGGTGTCCTGCAGGAGGCCCGGGGTCCACGGTGCGGGAGCGACATCCCGAGCACCTTCCCAGAGAGACCAGCCCAGGGAAAACCCTCATGTTGCCAGAGTCCATTTCACAAAAGACTTACCATCTGCCTAATAACATACAGAGAAGCTGGGTAGTGAGGACTTGAGTGCTCATTGTTAGTCTTTTCATATGTATGTATTTTAATAAAAGTATGTATTTCACAATTAATATGCAATAAGTAGTCATAGATATTTAATAACAAAAACATTAATAAACACACCACCAGATGCTTTGAGCTTTGCTAGTTCAGGAGGCTGAATGTATCCGTCTATTTGTTCATTCATAACATTCGCAGTGAATGTTTAGGCTCCTCCCTGTCAGACAACCCACCATTTCATGGCACTGCATTTATTTGTCCTTAACGGCTGATCTTAGAGGACGATGTCATTAAAACCTCCATAATGTCATGCCATCCTGCCACCCTGCCTGGGAGAGGACATTTCTTCCCCTGCACTAGGGTTGTGGGGACACATGCCAGCAGGGTGGCATCCCCAGGCCTCAAGCCCCACGGCCAAGTGCAGCTCACCCGGGTTGTGGGCACCTGTGTAGGTGCCTATCATCTTCTGTGCATTCTTTATAAATCCTCCCTCGCCTCAACACAGCAAGCTGAGTCTCGGGGTTGTGATGTGCACTTGTGAACATCAGTTATTCTCTGTCTTTGACACAAGCACCGTGGCCACCATGACTGGTTCTCCCCGAGCCTGGCTGGAGCAGTGAGGCCATCTGATGCTGGAGGAGTCCCAGCTCCCAGCAGATCAGGAGAGCAGAGGTCTCCCCTCCATGAAGAGCTTGTGCCAGAGGCACAGGAAGGAGGCCTAGGGGGTTGGGGGGCAGGGGGTTGTCCTTCCAGTCCTCTGTGCCTAACACTGCACATCTGCCTTGGCAGGGCCCAAGGAACAGTGGAAAGATGAGACCAAAGCCAAGCAGTCTTCATTCTACTCATGTAGTTCTCACCTTTACCTCAGCCCCCAGGTAGGAGGAGAGGGCACCTGACAACCAGAAGTGTCTTTGCAGATAGGAGCTGGGGGACCTGCAGCCCATCTGGAGTGAACAGGGCGTCACAGCAAGTCACCTGTGCATACATAACCTGCTCCCCACCGATGTTTGCTCAGAGACAGAGGCATTTCTCCAAGATAGATCTGCTGATCAGAATTTAGCACTTTCTAAAGTGTTCTAGTGTTCTAAAGAAAAAAACAAATAGCACCTTTGCACCAATTCCCAAATTCTAGTCGGAACCTCTTGAAAGAACTGAAGAAGCCCTTGGGAAGCCATCCAAATGCAAGATCTTTCTACATTGGCTTCCTGATTGTTCACAACTGCCACATCAACCCAAAACATAATGGAAAAACGCTGGTGACTTGACTATGGTCTCCAAAGCCTTCTCTTCTCGGGAACAACTTTTATTTTCTCACCAATAGTTCTACATGGTGACATGTGAGCGCTGGCACACCTGCACTCAGGTGTACATGCAGTCACAAAACAGCGCGGATGCTGCGGGACGGGCCTGCTTATTGCCCATGCTGGCCTCATGTTGCCAAACCCGATCTGCCGCTTACATGTGGGTTATGACCCACTAACCTGATCTAATGACCCTCAGGTAGTCACGACCCTGCGGCATGAGAAACAGTGGCTCTGGGTCAGCTCAGGGGTGAGGGACAGTGAGGGTGCACCTCCACCTTCCCCTGTCCCCCATTGCCAGGTCATGTCCTGGCATCTCTGAGGATGGACAGCAAATGCTTGAAGCGTCAAAGCTAATGAAATCAGTGCTTCATTTGTAGACCTTCTGACAGTTTAATTTGTTTTGTGAAAGTATTAAAAAAAAAAAAGTTTCCATAAAGGCAAAAGATTAATGCATAGAAAACCCCACTGCCCTCTCCATGCTATCTCCACTGCCTACCTGGTTCTCCTGATTCTCTCTCCTCTCTACCACAGGCTGGCAAACTGCGGTCCTGGGGCCTGATTGGGCCTAGGCCTGTTTTCGTGAAGTCGTGCTGGAGCACAGCCACGCTCCTTGGTGTGTGCGTTGTCCATGGATGTTTTCAGGCTACAGGGGCAGAGCTGGGCAGCTAGGGCAGAGAGGGCTGACTCACAAAGGCGAAGATGTTTACTAGCTGGCTCCGTGCAGGAGAAGCTCACCCACCCTGCCTTGAGCCAGCTCCAAGCTCCTGGGAAAGGACATGCCTCACAAGACTCCAGGGCTCCTTTCCTGTGTGATGCTGTTTGTTCACAAACTGTTTACTGAGATAACAAGAGGGTGGTATTATTTCCGTTGTGGGTTATGGGTGAGAGCAAATAAATGATGAAGTCATCCTCAGAAACACTACGCATCTTATTGGTTTGCAATGGACACTTTCTCCCAGGTCTTCACTTAACGCAATGACACAGGAAAGTGACTTCAGGCTCCTGGGATTATCATCTGTTTGATTGTCTCACCCCTATTTCATTTTTAAAATATATATAAAATTCACAACCTGTTTTGTGAATTTATGTTTATATTTATGTATTTATGTTTATATTAGAATTGCTCGCCACCCAGTAAAATTCACGGTTCTGGAAAAGTGATGTTTGTTCCAGAACATCAAGAACTCCATAACAAGAGGCAACACAACTGGTGTCCTGATGAGAGCAGAAGAGAAGCAGACAGGCAAGGAGAAGTCTGTGTGAGGTCGGAGGTAGACTTTAGAGCCACACACCCACCAGCCTCATACCGCACCCTGGTCTCAGCCTCCCCTTCCTGAGCTGGGAGAAAATATAATTCTGTTGTCTCAACCACTAGGTCTGTGGTGCTTTGTTGCTGCAGGAAATGAATGTGGATATGTGAATGTCACTCAATACATTCATATTTTTTTCCAATTTAATAAACACAATATTCTACATGGAATTGAAGCCAGAAACTCAGTTCCCCCAGTGGGCCCCCGCTGGGGGCACCCCACTTCCTACCTTCATGTGGAAGGAGGGGCTTCCCGGTACCCACCAGGTCCTGCTTACTCCCACCCCCATGGTAATACGGATCCTTGTGTTTGAAACATCAGTTCTAGAAAAAAGAAAAGAAAAAGAAAAAAGAAAAGAAAAGAAAAGAAAGAAAAGAAAAGAAAGAAAAGAAAAGAAAAGAAAAGAAAAGAAAAAGAAAAGAAAAGAAAAGAAAAAAGAAAAGAAACATCATTTCTAAATAGGGAGTAACAGGGATACCTGAGTGGCTCAGTGGTTGAGCATCTGCCTTTGGCCCAGGACGTGATCCCTGTGTCCCAGGATCAAGTCCTGTATCGGGCTCCCTGCAAGGAGCCTGCTTCTCCCTCTGCCTATGTCTCTACCTCTCTCTCCGTGCTCCGTGTCTCTCATGAATAAGTAAATAAAATCTCTAAAAAGTAAAAAAAAAAAAAAAATACATAGGGAGTAATAGTCCAGTAGCTATAAAGACAAACACCACTTGAGTTATCTCCATTCTGTCTTTCAGGGTGATCATTTTGAGCTTTTATTTATAGTCAAAATCTAAAACAGTGAGACAGGGCAAACTGCAAGACTTGTTTGGTAACTGCAAATACTAGTTCATAAAATATTTTAAGGAATTTATACTACTTAAGTGCAATTTTTTTAAGATTAAAGAACAAATCAATAATATATTATTGTTTCTGATAATTTCATGATCATCACTAAAAATAACTATGTTATATGGAGGAGGGGAGTGTTAGGAATCACCTGATGGGTGATATTCTGGAGACACCCCTGGGGGCAAGCATACATGAGCAGCTGCCTCACCTCATGTATCACCCTCACAGAGGCCTACCACTGCTCTTATCCTTGTGCCTATAAACAAGCATACGGTGGCACTTAGATAGGTTTTGGGGATACAGAGGTTACAAAAATAAACACACTCAGTCTGTCTTGAAGCAGCTTGTAGTTTATGGGAGACACTAATATGCAAATGGATATACACAGACATGGTTTCCAAACCAGTTTGTGTACCTGCTGTAGATAGAACATTGGTGTCTTTTCCCAAATTCCTATGTAAGGCCTAGCTTCCATACAATGGTATTAGGAAATGAGCCTTTGGGAAGACGATTAGATCAAAAAAGTGCAGCCTCCATGAATGGGATGAGTGTCATCATGAAGGAAGCTGAGAGATCCTTTTTTGTCCCTCCCACCAGATGAGGACATGGGGAGAAGAAGGCCATCTACAAACAAGCAAGTGTGCCCTCCCAACCCTACAGAAATGTAGAAATAGCCACCAAGTTTGTGGTGCTCATATAGCAGCCCAGATGACCAAGACCACAGCCAAATCAACTACAAATCTTCTTTAAAAATAATGTAGTCATCTTCTCTGGTAAACAGTTTTGTAGGTTCTTATAAAGTTAAATAGGCACTTGTCATAGGACCCAGCAATCCCACCCCTAGATATTTATTCTAAAGAAATAAGATTATGTGTTCAGACAGAAGCCTGCACATCAATGTTCACAGCAGTTCCACTCCTAACTGCCCCAAATTGGAAACAATCATAAACGTCCCTCAATGGGTGAATGAGTGAACAAAGAGGCCCCTCGGTACAAGGGGAACAACTGAGCCATGGAAAGGAACAAACTGGACACATTCACCAGTGTGGATGGATCTTGAAGTCTTGTGATGAGCAAATGGAGAGAATATCAAAGGTCGTATTCTGTAGGATTACATTCGTAAGGCATCAATGAGCAGACAAATCTGAGGGTGGAGAACAGGTTAGTGGTGGCCAGCAGCACGGGGTGGAGGAAGGCGGCTGTACAGGGACAGCTGGAGGGATGGAGCATCTGGGGTAGGTGGAGCTCTTCTGTATCCCAGCTGTGGTAGTGGCCACAGGAGTCTATATACCAGTCAAGACATGTAGAACTGCACACCAAAGGAAAAATGTCATCCGACCTGCTGGAAAGTCCAAGTGGTAGAGAAGTAGGTGAAGACAGGACCATAAAAAACTGTAAAGAGGCTTTAAATGAGTTGTGAATGCAATGGGGAAACAAAAGATTTTTTAATCGTGAGAGAAACACATTTAGGTCTGGGTTTTTGTGGGATCATTCTGTCGACAACTGGGAAAGCAATCAGAGAGGGTTACGTTGGAAAGCAAAGGAAACCATTCGTATTCCATCACAAGAGAGACCAATTAGGGATGAGGGATAATGAATTCAGCTCTGGTCATACTGAGCTAGAGACACTTATGGGACATTGAAGCAAAGATGTCTACAGGGCACTGAATATACGAGTCTGATGCTCCAGAAAGAAGTCTGAGCTAATTGTAACAGGTGGTAGTTGAATTTACCTGTGGGATGAAGGAGCCTTTGGTGAACCGGATTTATGTTGTTCCAGCCTTGACTTTCCCATTTTCTTTCCCAAAAGAGTTACCACTTGCTGTCCAGTCAGGGTGTCGTAGAACCCTGGTGCAACAGAATTTCCTATAAATTGAGGTAACTTATCCAGGCTCTTCCAATATCCAGGCTTCCAAACTACCACATTACTTGTAAAACATCCCAAACATGTTTCAAAAGTCTATAACTAATCTTGAATACAACTGAAGTTATTGTTTCCAGAGGGTTAAATTGCCATGCCTTAGAGCCTCAGGTTTACACCTCGCTCGGTCCTTTCTAGGTAAGTCTCAGTAAATGAAAATACAGAGATAGATATCACCAACATGCCAAACTTGTTTCCTAATTGGTGATTTCTTAAGAATTGTATTTTGCTTAGCAAATTTGGAAGGAAGGAGACCATTGCCTCCAAAAATGCACCATTGAAAGGATGTCTAGTCTAGAACTGAAGCCATAGACATTTAAATGGAATAAAGTCATGGGACTGGGGAGGAGAGGGACTGCTCTTTTCTCATTGGAAATGAAGCTCATAGAGGAAACCTGCTCTTTGTGGTTCTTTTGCTTGGGTCATTCCTAACCCAAAAAGAGTGATTTTCCCATGTCCGTGCTCACTGACTCCTAAATATATTGTGTTATTGGCTAACTTTGCACCTCTAACATCTTACTTTGAACATATAGAAACTATGGAAATTGTGAAATTGTTGCATTTTAGGACCTGAGCTAAAGAATAACTGAAAATAAAACGTGGAATACAAGAAGACTCAATGGATTCAAATCCACGGTTCTAAGTCTAGTACAATTGTAGAAATTTTAAACTGCTGCTCCTTCTGATCAGAATCTCGAGAGAATTACACAGGGCACATTGCACAGAGCACTCTATTTTTCCTATTTCTCAAATTTCTGTTTGTTTGGATTTTTTTTTAAAGGGTAGGTATAAGTCCTTAGCTGAAAATGTGACAGTACTGGAAAAGAAAAAGTGGGAACAGCCATGGAAGAGACATGTCTGTGAGTCTCCAAGGGAGCCTCAGGGAAGTGCCGCACTCAAAGTCAAGAACAAGTTTGCCCAGAGCCAAATATGGGGGGTGCAGGGTTAATATGCCCCCTAGTACCAAGTGAGAGTCAGAGGACACTTCCCTCCCAAAGATAAAGCCCAAACACTATTTTCTAAAGAAAACAAGTTTCTCAGGTTGGTTTTTGAGGCATCAACAGAGCAGTCCAGAGCCTCAGGCCAGCGGAAGAAGAAAGACAGCGGGCTGCAGGAAGGGGAGTTACTGGAGCTGTAACCAGTATGGCACACAGGGCCCTGGGATGCCAAGGCACCTCCCAGGGCCTCAGGGGAGTGTTTCCATTTGGGGGGGTCATGCACCCCTCACAGACAGCTGACACACACCACTGAAACTCCGGCTCCAGACACTTCACAGCTTCAACCTGAGACAATGCTCCTTTCCTCTCCCGGAGGTCTACCTCTGAGAGGAGAGATTCTCAGCACCTGTTACTATAAAGACCAAGAGCTAGGGGCACCTGGGGGGCTCAGTGGTTGAACGTCTGCCTTTGGCTCAGGGAGTGATCCCAGTGTCCTGGGATTGAGTCTCGCATCAGGTTCCCTGCAGGGATCCTGCTTCTAGGGAGAAGCCCCCCCCAACCCCCCCTCCCGACTCTCTCTAATAAATAAAATCCTAAACAAACAAACAAACAAACAAAAGAGCTATTGGAAATTCAGGTGGTGCAGAAAATATGGGGAAGGTCCCCTAGCTGGTCCCCGAGGGGGAGACCTGGCACAGCTCCCGGCAGCCACGGGCCACCCACCACTCATCGGTGGCGCTCTTCAAGCCTGGAGGAGGAGTATTCTTTTCTCTTTTAGTTTCTCTGTCCTATTTTTCCAAAAAGGACATAAAGAGTTAATAAGTCACTGGCCCTGACTCCTTAGGAAAAGGGCTATTAGGGCTTCTCTTGGCTTAAGGGCGCTGCGAAAAATCACTGAGCCGACAAAGGAGCCATGAACCAAAAAACCAGGATATCTCTGTGCCGGGTTATCAGCTCTCAGCAAACAGCCTCCCGGGTTTGGCACTGGGCCCAGGAGGGGCGTGGGAAGGGAGAGGTCTCCAGGATGCCCGCCCCATACCTCCCCCACATTCAGGGCCCTGCAGTCAGCCATACAAGGGAGAGGCCGGCTCAGGAAACAGATGTGCGCTCTGCAGAGGAAACGCACACTCAGCGCCCATGGTGACCGACCCAGGCCTTCATTCATAAAAACGAGCCCAGCCAGGGGCCACCCGAGACATGAGACTCATGACCATGATGGCCAGATACAGCAGCTCACCTCGAGCAAACAGAAGTGATAATACTCCCAAAAATCAGCCAACCGGATCCTGAGAGGTTGGAGAGGGGTTTGCATCCACAAAATTAGAACCAGCTACCATTGCAAGAAGGAAGTGGGAAGAGATCTAAGAGCAGAAAACAGCCCTCAGAGGAGAAGGAGTCACTGGCAGGACAAGCAGAAGATTGCAATGTAAAGATTCAATTGAAACACCAGGCCGGTCCTCCAGGCGACCTTGACCTCCATCACTCTTCTGCAAGCGGCAAAAGCGATTGATACGGGACCACACTTCCTTGGTGCAGGTTCAGTTGCACCAGTGTTGAAGGCAGTGAAATCAGCACAATTATAATAACCATGGGCTGACGCTGAAGGACATCCATGGTGTGAAAGAAAAACGTGTAGAACAAGTGGATACTTTTAACCAATAGACACTAAACACACACACACATAACTGAGACAAAGGAACGATGGACACACAGATACATAGATAAACATGTGTAAGGACACAGGGCACCCAGGGGCAACGGTGGAAGAGATGAAGCCCTTGGCTCTTTATCTTTACCAGTTGATATTCTTTCTCTCTTTTGAAGTACAGCTTACTTTTGAAATTTTTTAAAAATGAAGATAAAACAATTATGGTACCTTCTTCAGGATGAGAGCAGCAGAGGTGCATAGGAGATAGTTAATCAGTATTTGTGAAACAGATGAATGAATAAGACAGTATTTTCTACCGACAGAAGTATACTTCCATCGGAATGCCTTTCTAAGTATCTCCTGCAGCATTGATAATTCAAGCTTCCTACCTCTTCTAAGGGACATTTAGTAAAGATATTTCCCTAGATATTTATTCATTTCAGAATGTGTTGTCACGTGGCTGTGCATGGTATTGTTATACTTTTGGTGTCCATATGGTTTCTTTGTTTAACAAACACAATGATTTTCTTTTAAAAATGCCCTTCTGAAAAAAAATTAAAATTAAAATAAATAAATAAATAAATAAATAAATAAAAATGCCCTTCTGAGTACTTTACAAATGGTGACTGACTATAAGGATGGGGATCCGAGGCACAAGAGGGTCAGGTGGCCTTCCCAGGTCGTGGCAGGCAGTGGACAGGGCTGTGGGCACTTCCCTGCCAAGCTCTCCTTTCCAATGCCTACCACCTGCCCTCTTCCTCTCCTCCTGGGACGAATCTTGCCCAGGATTTGTCAATGTTAAAATTACATTTTAAATATCAGGCTCTGAGTTACTATATTTATTCTATACTTTTTCAGATTTTATTCATTATTTTCCACTATGCATTTATTTATTGCATTTGTACTCATGTCAGGTCATGACCCCTGTTTATTGTTTTTGATGCTGTTTTGGTTCTGGAGTGGAATGGAGAGTTTATTTCCATTCTTCCTTATTTATAGATAAAAATCCTGAGGACGTATAGTCTCCCCCAGCCCAGTCTGGGTTTTGGTGTCCCAAATATTATGACATTTCACTGTTAGCATTTCCTGAACAATCTCTTTATCTAGTTTTAATTATCTCTGCCACTGAAAGACTACATATGGAATATTTCCAATTTCCACATAGTTTTTATACTGAACTTTTGCTGTGGCTTTAATTCTATTTGCTGTTGTTTACATCATCAAATGCACTTTGCTGAGGTTTGAATCTGTCAGAAGAGGAGAATCCAAGCTTGGGAGATCCTTCTCTTTCCGTGAAATTTGGCCTTCAGCCTTGGTATGTTTCTGCATGTTCTCATATGTTACGTGCCAGAAGCCACTTACCCTCACGTGTATGAATAAACGTGTTCTTGGCATTCCCGCTGAGCATCCTCTTCCCTCTGGGGCAGGTATCACACTGGTGCATCTCAGAAATACTTGCCCTATTTTGTAACAGTTGAAGAAGTACGTGGCCCTGGGACATCATTAAACAGGGGGATATGCCCAACCTGGGAGGAAGTGGGAGAAAGTTTCCTTAGGTAGGGAATGTTTCAGGCGAGTCCTGAAGGACCCATGGATGTTGCCTGCGTTACAGGGGAAATGAAGACTTCCCAGCAGAGGGAACAGCATCTACAAAGAAGCGGAGGCTGTGGGAGCACGGTGTCCTCATACAAGTGAGGGAAATCCGTGTGGCTGGAGAACAGCGAAGGAGGCAAGAGGTGAAGGACATGGGACAGGACGAGGCTGCACAGCCAGCTGCCCCACGGGGAGACCACATCTCTGGCTCCCAGGTCACAGCCACACGCTCAGGCTGGAACAGAGAGACAGAGGAGGGCAGTCCCGGCAGAGCCCGGCTGGAACCCTGGCACTGAGCACCTGGAATAATCCCATCCCCGGCACGCTTCGCTCTATGACCCGAGTCAACTCACTAATCATCCACAGACGGAAGAAGGCAAGAATCGCGAACCTGGCTTCTTCGGGATCCCCCAGGCACTCTGCACCTTGCGCCCTATGCTTCTGCATGGCACCACCCCAGCTGGGGAGCTGAGCTCTCACAGACGTGCTCAGGTCAAAGCAAGCAAATGAGGGTCATTATCCACACTCAGTTACTCTCCTTTGCCTCCTATAATTCTCCCCCAGCAATCCCCAGGTTGGAAATGCAATCGAGAAGATGTCCTCACAGTGGGAAACTAGATTATTCTGGGAGAACAGAGCATAAGATTGAATTCCCAGTCCCCCCCTTTCCTGGGCTTCCTTTTTGGGAATGTGCCTTGGGGCAGGTGAGCTTCTGGAAGGGAACAGAAGGCCTGCTGGTGACCACCGCCCTGGAGGCTTCAGGACCATGGCCTGGCTTCTCCATCAGAGGCCAGATTATGGTCAGGGAGAGAAATTAGGCCCATTTTATCTCATTTATCCTTACCCCAGAACTGTGAGAGGGATGGCCCATGGTGTGTGATTTATTTTCCCACGCTTGTGCATTTCTGATTGCCAGAGTAGTTTAACACAGAAAAGCCTTCCCTAGACTGGCACGCGCACCTGCAGCAGGGCAGGTCCAATGCCTCTTGAAGGACTACATGGCTGGACCTCAGCTTCTGGGAGCGGCTCTGGGCCCGGCCCCCTCGCATATCCCACCTCAGCTTTCTCACTAGATGTGCTTTCTCACTAGAGAAAAAGTCAGCAGCAACATGAGTTAGAGGCTCTTCTCTGAAACTTAATCAAAGTACAGCAGCAGATAGAAAATACGTAAAATGCAAGGAAACAAAATCACAACATACATTCTTCGCATATAAGGTTTTCGTTCAAAATATCTGATCTCAGGAAAGTCCTTCACAATAGGTGATTTCTTAGCAAATCAGGTCAGTCATCAATAAGATATTAGTTATGGACTGGAGTTATCCACAAGGTGTTCCTACGTTGTTGATGATCTTTTAATCATCCATCCCTGGAGTAGGATGAACACAAAATCAAGTAGTGTGCTGAGCCCCAAATGCTATTAAACAAACCGAGTGCATTTCAAGGCCCAAACAAAGAATGTGTTTTGAATGCCCTTGGAAAGAACAGTGGAGAAGGTGGGTCTGAGGAATGACCATTTAAAGCAGAGGTAGACCTATGTCACCTGAAACCCAAGATCCCCTCACCCTAGGTCCCCTTTTTGTTGTTGGGAGCGCCCATTCCCTGGGGAAGGGACTTTGTTTTCTTTCAGCTTTCTGACATCATATGATGCAACCTGATGCAAAGCGATAGGCATCTTGTCACAGGAGAAGTTTAAGGAGGAGGGAGCAGTTCTGCAGCTGGTATGGCAACTCTCCCGAGACCCACCGGAGGTGGGAGCAGAGCAGTTACAGAGCAAGGCAGAGTCCTGAGGGAGTGAGGGGGAAACATGATGTTTCTGCAAGAAAATCAGGATCTAGTCATTAAAGGAAAGATTGGAAATGATTATAAGCAAGGGATCATGACACGGGTCTTTGAGAAAAGGTGATGCTCATCACAGCCCGGCTGTGTGAATAACACATGTGTGGCAGCCAGAGGGTTTCAGAGCAGCCACAGAAAGGGGGCCGGTGGTCCTTGGTCATCCTCTCTAGGCTGGGGACCCTGGGGGTGGGATGGGAAGCATCTTCTCCTGCTTCCTTGCTTCCCAAGGAACAAGGGCAGCCTGGTGACTGTGGTGGGTGACAGCATGAATAGAGCATGTTCCTGGGTGCTGGTGCTTCCTCTGTGTGGGGGGGCAGGGAAACCTGCTGGGGGAGTATCAGTTCACATCCCCAGGAGGTGTCTTGGTGAGGCCACTGTGGGGCCTGTGCACCACCTTTCTGCCACCATGGCCCAGGTGGGAGAGGTGTCTGCTAGGTCTCACACACACATGCACACCTAGTGCACTGTTTCCCACAGCGCGTACTCAAGAAATAAGGCTGAGTCCCTGCATGAGAAGTAGTTATAAAATGGTTTGCTTTCTAGGTGGATAAATGAATGAATTGGATTAAGAGCAAAATACAGGCAAGCAAGATATTTCGTGAAGCTGGCTTTTAGTAACAACCCTGTCAAATTTTGTCATATGGTAATAAAAGCAAGCACACACCATGGACATGCGTGTGGCGGGTGCCAACGTAGGGGCATCACAGGCATTGAAGCATAGCCACCCTCACACTACCAAGTGTCACCGGTGAGGACCCTAGGGCCCAGGAGTTAGGCGGCAGGTGATCAGAGTTATTAGGGCTGGGGGCAGCCACACCTGCCTCGGGGTGCTGGGGCCAGTCGCTGGACTCTGGGTCTCCGTGTAGCAGGAGGCAGTCATGGCCACTAGAATCCCTCTCTTCTCCTCAGTGTCATATTCGTGCTTCAGTTCGTCCTGCTCAGATTATGTATATTCCAGATGTGTTCAAGCTTTCAGGTTATGTGGCTAACGGATTAGCTCGGATTAACCTGTCATGGCTTGTTTACTGCTCTCTACACAGCCTACAGAGATGGGTATTCAATCTGATTTCCTCATCGCTAAATATGAAAGAACACATACGCTAGGAAGCGTCCTAGCTCACCGTTTATCTTAAAGCCCAAACAAAACCGGATTCATGACAATATTTCAAATGCCTGTCAGGGGCTCTGAACCAAGAGATCACCATCATTTGGGTTTTTTTAGGATTTTATTTTAGTTGAAGCAGAGTTACTAAAAAAATAATTTTTAAAAAATGTTTGGAGCAATTTTTCTCCAATATTATTGTGAAAACATCATGAAACAAATTTTACATACTTACTAAGGACATCCAGGTGTTCCCAGATACCAAAACATCTGCAACTGCGTGTAATTAACTAGCATCATGGGACACCTTTATCATGGTTTAAAAATCTTTAGCAAGAGATTAAATATTTTTTTAAAAGTTATTATCTCTTGAGAAAAACCTGAAAATGCAACTTTCATATGTTGAAAATGGGCTCCAGGTAACTGAAGGTCTCTTGGATGAGCCACATGTTGGGAACCTGAGGAGCGACAGTTCTGTGGTTCTCTTCCTCACACACCCAGGGAGGAATCACATGATGAGGCCCAACCTAGGCATCCTTTTGTCACCACCAGTCATTCACTGAACGTGTACCCTGGGCCAAGCATTACCATTGCTTGGCGTTTGGGATTCAGAGATGAAAGGGGAAAACTGCCTGTCCACAAGCTTCCCGGCAGGAAGGGGAGGTGAGAAGGAGCTAGCTGGCCAGGTCTGGGAGGCTCTCAGGGAGAGGGGACATCTGAAGACCCGGGTCTGTAGTAAGTGAGAGAGGACAGTGCCATTGCTAGAAATGCAGGGAAGGAAGGCAGCAGTGAGGAGGAGCCCCAGAGAAGGTAAGACGCTTGTTGGCTGTGGACGAACAGGTGGGAATTGTTGCTCAGTGGGAAGCAGAGAGGATGCCTCAGTGATCCAATGGCCAAGTGGCAATGATAATAGGAATCATCGTAGCTGGAGAGAACGATTTTAGTAGAGAAGAAATAGAAGTGTAAGTTAGAAAGGCAGATTTGGATCAGAGTGCAGTGATTTCCAAATATTAGACTAAATGGTGTATCCTGTAAATAATGGGGAATAGTGAATGCTTTGGGGAAAAATAGTAGCATTAAATAAATAATTAAAAGCATACTACGAGGGGTGCCTGGGTAGCTCAGTCAGTGGGGCACCTGACTCTTGATTCAGCTCTGGTCATGATCTCAGGGTCATGGAAAGAAGCCCCACATTGGGTTCTGCACTCAGTGAAGAGTCTGCTTCAGGGTTCTGTCTCTCTCTCTCTCTTTCAATCCCTCCCCCCTTCCCCCTACTTGTGCACTCTCTCTTTCTCTCTAAAATCAATCAAAAAACAAAAAATAAATAAAATAAATAAGCATACCATGAGAGCTACAAGAGTTGAGAATGTCCTAGAGAAGATCCGACACCTACTCCAGCTCCTCTGATCAGAGGCTCTTCACATCTTGAATGGTGATTTCTGTGCCCCTGTGTTTCCCACAAGGTCTAGTAGGAAATAATTACTCAATATAGATTCTATTTAAAAATGAAAGGAGCAGGGAAGTATGGCTCAGAGTGGTTGAGTTAGTGGCTTGCCTACGGTCACCCTGCAGTGACTGGACCCTGGGTTTTCTGATGTCCATGACCAGAACCCCTTCTGGCTTCATTCATTGTTATGTTTTATCCACATAAAGATAGCTACCTAGATACATGAACTTCCAGAAAGTTGCCTATATTTTTCTCTTTACATATGGATACCCTGCAAACATGTACATTAAGTCATTAAAGTTTAAAATTAATATATAAGCCTACAACTTTCTGAAGCCAAACTTCTGATAGGATCTACAAGCTATATTACCAATTCAAATAAAGAGAGAGAGAATAAAACCCTAATCCTAAAAATGCCCCTCTTCCCCCACACTAATTGCTCTCCAAGACTATTACTTCATTAACTCTCTATTCTCTTGCAGCCACTTTGTCCACTCTAGCCCTAGGCAGAAGAATATACTAGAAGCAAGAGCCACTATGAGTGTATAATTTCAGAAAGTAGGTGATGAATATTTGACTACTCTTTATATCGTGCTCTCTACTTTTGTAAATTTTTAAATATTTCTCATTTTAAGAAAATGAGAGTGAAAAGATAATATCCCTTAAAAATCAATGTGTCGTTCAAGATCGGCTCATTGAGTAACAATCAGAAGAAAACAAGGAAAAGTGAAGTCTGGGTAAACGGGGCATCTTTAGAATTGCTGCTAGCAGGTGGCTGCAGGTGTCCAGGAGCATGAAGAGTAGGGAAACCCCCAGGTGATTTGCGAGCTGATCGCCTACCTAAAAGCAGGGGAAGACTTGCCATACCTTCCGCCCTGTTGCACAATGGTCCGCTGAACAGACAGCTGCCTTGTTTCAGGAAAGAGAGCCATTTTTTTCACCCAAAAGCTAAAAACAATATTGTGATTCAGAAAAGATTAAAACAATTTCCAGAGATGATCTGAAAACTAAATTAGTAGGAAGCATGCACTAAATTTTACAAATCACGAGTACTGACTTTATTTTTGCTCCTACACCAAAATAGAGGCTTATGCATGGGCACAGACCATGGCAACCAATGAGCCAGAGCGGGCTGGGAAAGCAGTGCACTGTGAACGCCTTCACTCTGGTGCCTTCCATGGAGCTGACACTCTGTCTGAATGTCTACGGTGCATACACACGTCTGAATATTAACTGTATAAGGCAAGACCATACCAGGAGGCATATTCTTATGTTGTTGGCTGGAGTCCTTGGCCAATCCAAATCCAAAGTAGACAGTTGTAACTCTGAGGGCTTGTGGGAACCTACAACTGAGCATATCTCCCTAAATCATAAGCACATTTGTGCATCTTTGTTTTATCCATTGGCTATTACTGAGAGATGATACATTCCCAGGTGTATATCCAATGTCTCCTGTCACCTGGCCATAGAAAGAACGCCAGAAATGTTTGCCCTTGAACACAGACATCAGTGATTACAACTCTCATTCTATGAGAATAAGTTGGAAACATTGGTACATCCCACATATTTATTAATATACATAGTTCTATGTCCTATACACATTGTTCATGCAGACATGGGTAGAAGATAACTGTAAGGAAGAAGCCCTGGCACACATGAGTAAGTGCACTCAAATATGTGAGAAAGTAGGAAACCAGATTTGTAATTGCATTTCAGAGTCCAAGCACAAGATACAGTGCTCTGTTTATGAACATGCAAGTTGCAGCAGGTACAGGCTCCTGAAAATACGAATTATTTCGTTCACACACTGTTAAGATGTTGTTTAGAATTCAACAGGTTTACTGTTTCTGTTGTGGATGAGATTAGCCACACTCAGCTACAACCTGAAGCCAAGACACAGGCAGAAATGGGGATTTTAGACTGACATGATTGTAATGGGATGCTTGAAAGGAAGAAAATGCCACTCAGAGTCATGTTCTCCAATTTGGAGGGAACAGTGTGCAGGGGGCTCTTGCTAAACATGGAGCTAAGTGGCCTGGAACTCTACCTGCAAGTAGGTTAAAAAATAACCACAGTCCTCCCTTCTCCTGCTCCTGTCATTGAAGTATTTTCTATTTTGGAGGCCTCTTTGGAAATGCAATACTCCTGGGAGTGTTCACACCTTCAGTTATCAGCTAACACTTGGAGAGGGAGCTGTAAACAGCCCAGGAGAAAGAATGGGGCTCAGGGTGGAGGGGAGGCTGGGCCTGGGGGAGGACGAGGATGGTTAACCACTCAACACATCTGTTGACTCGCTGAGCAACAGACTCATTCACCTACTCTGGAGCATTTGGGTATAAGAGTTGGGATTCCCAAACCGGGATGCCATCACTTGGCCAAGATTAATGATGGGTTGTGAGTTGTTCAACCATTTCAATACAGTCTCCATCCTATCTTAGAAGCAATTTCAATAAACTTTGGAGATGGGGGGACAGTACAAAAGTCACCCTAATACAGTTGAAAATTATTGACTTTTTCCTTCAAAGATGTTTAGACCATCCCTGAATGGTGTTTGTGTATGTGAGGCCAGTCTTCCAGCATTGCAGCCAAGATCCCCTACAAAACCTGTTGCTAAAGGAAAAATAAGCTTCTCTTCCATTTCAGGAATCTGTTTTTTCTTTCTTTTTTTTTTAATGTAGTTACAAAAAGTTGGTTTTGCTTATGATGTGGACTTCTAAGATCTACTCTCTTAGCAACTTTCAAATATGCAGGTCAGTGTTACAAACCACAGTCACCATGTTGAATGACACATCCCCATATGTCAAGGATTCTATTTTTAACGTTTCTTACTACTCCAGATGTAGCATTTATTCATTACCTTCAAATATCTACTTATATTGGTCAATTTGGGCCAGAAACCTGTCACAATGCTTTCTTGGAACAAAACCACACAGAAAAAAATAATTTGTTGAGGATTTTGTTTGTTTGTTTGTTTGTTTATGTTTTCCTCGTAGATTTTCCAGAGGCATTTGAACTGAAGAAACTTTTCAAAGTTTAATTAACATCTTGGGTCTGTAACAATATTGGTGTATCCTAATGGCCTCAAGTATTTCAAAAGTAGCTCAGTTATGGGCATTGGAAATACATATTTTGCTAATACTGCCCCTCATCTGTGATAACAGAGCTCATTTAAAGCCCAGAGAGGCAAGATCAAGTAACCTCCCAACTCTGCTTTCCCATAGATTTGCGTCTCCATTGCCATGAAAT
Source organism: Vulpes lagopus (assembly GCF_018345385.1). Classification (NCBI taxonomy): domain Eukaryota; kingdom Metazoa; phylum Chordata; class Mammalia; order Carnivora; family Canidae; genus Vulpes; species Vulpes lagopus. Next base: position 3,313,736 of record NC_054839.1, on the reverse strand, counting down.
TTTCTTATCACTAATAACAAGTAGCAAAACACAGGTGGATTTTGCTTCATCTCCCTTATTTTCAACTTGAGGCGACCACATTCAGGAGCAATGGAAAGGTCAAAACTGTCAGTACTCTTTAAAGAATATTAGAATTATTTGAAAATAATCATTAAGAGGGGCACTTGGGTGGCTCTGTCGGTTGAGCATCTGAATCTTGGTTTCAGCTCATGTTGTGATCTCAGGATCCTGGGATTCGGCCCTGCACTGGGCTCCACACTCAGCACCAAGTCTGCTTGAGACTCTCCCTCTCTTTCTGCCCCTCCCCACTTGACCACACACACTCTCTCTCAAATAAAATAATCTTTAAAAAGAGAGACAGAATAATCATTAAGAGAACACATGTTTGATCTTTGAAACTTTAATTGGACATATGTGGTTGAGCTCCTTCCAGGTAGCTGGCACTGGGGACAAAATGGCAGCAGGTACACACAGCCCATCGCCCCTCAAGATGACATCATGGGGCACTTCACTAATGGGTCTTGCTATGAAATAACCAGTCACATTGGAACTCTGTTGAAAACACTGAACTAATGATCAGGAGACTTGGCTTAGAATCTCAATGTTGCTGTTTAGTGGTTGTATGGCCTCAGACAAATCATGGCCCCTCCTAGGTTTGTCTCCCATAAGATGTGACATTTGGCCCCAGAGAAATGATGCCTTTTTGACCTGGAATTGTCTGATTACATGGAAGGAGTCACATCCATCAAGGAGGAAAGCCAAGGTTTGTGACTGGAGTGCCACTCACTTGCCAGAGGGGTAACATCTGTGACAGGAACCCTCTCTGCCTGGGGCATGTACATCCACAGCACCCCATGGCCTCCCACCTTTTGCCAGGTCCTCTCTCTGCTCAAAGACATCACTTTAGAATCTTCACTGCTGGGAAAGAATAATTGCTTAAATGCATAAACCAACTGGTGAAACCAGCCATATTTTAGGGGAAAAAAAGATGGCAGCTCAACTTCCCATTACGTAAAAAATTTATCTTACTTTTATATATTTTTTAAGATTTTATTTATTTGTTCATGAGAGACACACAGGGAGAGGTAGAGATGTAGACAGAGGGTGAAGCAGGCTCCCTGGAGGGAGTCTGATGTGGGACTCAACCCCAGGACCCAGGGATCATGCTCTGAGTCAAAGGCAGATGCTCAACCACTGAGCCACTCAGGTGCCCCCAAAATCTAAAATATTAAGTTAGGCAAGGGAAGTAAATATATTTTGAGTACCAACACAATATCTTGTCTTACCATTTTTACCTTGCTAGGACCAGAATTCCACAAAATCAACAGGAATAATAATTCAGTTGATCTGATTTAATTAAAGCCACCAAAAATGAAAGGCAATCTCTTGCTTTAAGATTTTGTCTACATTGGGGCCCTTGCGTGGCTCGGTCAGTTAAGTGCCTGACACTTGCTTTGGCTGAGGTTATAATCTCAGGGTTATGAGATCAAGCACCATATCAGGCTCCCAACTGGGCGTGGAATCTACTTAAGATTCTGTCTTCCTCTCCTTCTGTCTCTCACCCCTCTGAAAAAAAAAAAAAGAAAAAGATTGGAGGCCTCAGACAATTTTAGGGGAAGGTCTATTAGTTAACCATATAAACACTATAAATCTACTCTGATTTCCCTGAATCTCTGTATTGAAATCTTTATAAGATCAGTAACTCTCGGGATCCCTGGGTGGCGCAGCGGTTTGGCGCCTGCCTTTGGCCCAGGGCGCGATCCTGGAGACCCGGGATCGAATCCCACATCAGGCTCCCGGTGCATGGAGCCTGCTTCTCCCTCCGCCTGTGTCTCTGCCTCTCTCTCTCTCTCTGTGACTATCATAAATAAAAAAAAAAAAAAAAAAAAAAAGATCAGTAACTCTCACAGAAAGCAATAAATGTTAAAAAAAAAATGTATAAGTAACCCAGAGAGACCCACTTACAAAAGACACAGTCCAACCCCAAATGGATGTACTTGAAATGTATTTTGCTGATCAAAAAATGGGCTACATAAGATATAAAACCTATAATGTCTGATGTGAAAGCCTCAGTCTCCTTCTGCCCCCACGTCAGTTTCTAGGCAAGCCAGCTGAGAGAGAGAAAGATCTTTTTCAGTGGCCTCCATGAGGGCTGGGGGCAGAGGGGAGCCGAGAACCCTCCACCTCCATGTGAACCCTCCAGGACTGGCCACAAGCACATTTCCCTCCACTGACCCCTGGCCCACAGGATAGGAAGCCAGGCCGGTTCTGAAGCAACACTGACTTGGGGGTTATAAACAGTGACCTATTCATAAACAGTCTATACAGCATTGTACCAGGCTAGCTTTTGTTCAGGACCAAGACCCTGTTGCCAGAAATAACAACCACCACACTTGCCCTTCAGTTCCAAGGCAATGGCTTACTAATGAGATTACCTTCTTCATTCCAACGGATTCTGCTACTATGTGGAGACTGGGAATATGAGAACTCCTACTTAATTTAATGTCCCCTGAACATTAGTGACTTGAAAAAATCATTGTTGTTTGGATGACATTGTTGACATTTGAGACAGAGTTCACGATGGGGAAACTCAGCGCTCAGATCCAGCACACTGGAGAGACTAGGTGAGGCCAGATGAGGGAGAGTGACCCACCATACTGGTCATGGCAACATGCTCCAATGCAAAGTGTGGGCTTGAATTGATCTCCCACCTGCAAGCTGTGTGGTCTTGGGCAAGTTTCCTAAAATCACCATCTCAGGGGCACTGGGGTTATTAGATGGCTGGGGGGATTACGTGAGATGATGCATTAAAAGCATCTTATACCTGAATGCCTGGGTGGCTCAGTGCTTGAGTGTCCACCTTCAGCTCAGGTAGTGATCCCGGGGTCCTGGGATTGAATCCTGCATTGGGCTCCCTGCAGGGAACCTGCCTCTCCCTCTGCCTGTGTCTCTCCCTCTCTCTCTCTGCGTGTCTCTGATGAAAAAATAAAATCTTAAAAAAAAAAGCATCTTATACCACACCTTGCATGTGTTAAGGGTGTATGATTTGTGGCATGTGTGTATGTGTGTACACAGCCCTATACATACATACGTATAGCACTTTTGGCATTACTGTTTTTATTTCATTGCCAGGACTGTCATGACAAAGTATCACAGATGAGGGGCTTACACAACAAAAATATGTTCACTCACACTTCTGGATGCTCAGACTCCAAAATCAAGGTGCTGCTGGGTTGGTTTGTAGGAGGGAGAGCATGTTCCCGGCCGGTCTCCTCGTCATGTGGATGCTGGTCTTCCCCCTGGCTCCTCACATCTTATGTCCTCCGTGCATGCCTCTATCTCCAACCTTCCCCTTTCAATAAGTCACCAGTCATATTGGATCAGAGCCCACCCTAAACCTCATTTCATCTTGATGTCTGCCATTAAGACTCCACCTCCAAGTGCAGTCGTATTTGGAGGTTAGGACTTCAAAATATCAATTCAGAAAGGACACAGTTCAACCCATAGCACTGCTGCTGTACATAATAATGGTATTCGTTAATATTACTGTAATTATGATTATTCTTGGAGCAGAGATCATTCATTGCAAGGAGTTCATGATGTCTTTCAATGTAACAGATGACTTGCAGGGGTGAGGGGGCACGTGCATGAGGGAACGGGTGAGCAGTGGGCAGGTTAGAAGTATTGCTAAGGACTCGTATCCAACAGGGATGGGCCAGCAGAGCTCCCAGCATCTGCGGGGATAAATTGCAGATGTGAACAAGGAAACCTGTCAAGAGCCCACAGGCCATGGGAACAGGAGGACAAAGCAAGGATCTCTGTCACAAAGGAATTTTAAGATCAGAAAGAAAGAAAGTTGCAGATGCTGACTTGGGTTCCCTTCTCACCTCCCACACATGCCAGTTTAACCTCTATGAAGCTCAAGGTCAGCTAAGGCTGATTGTCCTGGAGCTGGAAGAAAGATACAGTGGGTAATGTACAGAGAGCACCTTGCTCAGAGCCCATTCATCCTATGCACACCAAAACATCAGGGTTCTTTCCTTCCTGCAGTTACATGAAGATCTACAATTATGGACATTTGTGGATGGCCCCTGCAGCCTAGAGACTAGCACAACAGGAGATCCTGGAGAACGAGCCCAGGGTACTCCTCACTGAGGAGGATGACGAGCCATCTGCGCCTGTAGGACCAGAGGTTGCAGAAGACACCTATCTCCTCAGAATGTCCTGAGGAAGCCGTCCCAGGAGGTTACCCAGAGGCAACGGTTGGTCTTGCATTAGGTTACATTGTCACCACATGGATAGCATTGGGAACAGAAGCTTCATGCGGTGGAAGGCACTCCATGGACATCTGGTCTTACTTAGAGACTTGTTCTTGTCCCATTTTGTTTGATTTTAATATAAGAGAAAAGTTGCTTTATTTTGAAGGCCAAACTCATTTTCCTAAGAAACCTTACTATTATTTCATATATACCTATTAGCCAAGTATGATTGAATTACAACTCAAACATGAGAAATAAGAACGACCTTTTAGAAAATCAATGGGGGAAACACACACACACAAAATCGAATTCAACATAGCTAATTCAATGCGCTGATTGGAATTACTATTGTATGTTGCCTATGAGCTACTTCTACTTTCTATGAAATCTGCTTTTAAAAAAAATTTTAAGGAAAACTTGGAAATGCTCTGGACAGCAGAAAATTCAGGTAACAGATGACTTACACAGGGACTCTGACTGATAGTAGATTTCTAGAGCAGAAGAACTTTGGAAAAAGAGAAAGTAAAGAAGCCCTGGGGTGGTGATGGGGGGGGTGAGTGTGGGAGCCAGGAAGGCAGCAGAACTCTCCCATTGATTTGGCAAACGGCTTCTATTATTCCTGAAATTTGCTTCACGATTGATGGTGAATTATGGGATGAGCAGAAGGATGAAATATTTTAAAAAACTAATTCTTTAAGACACAGAAAGGAATTAAAGGCCACTGTGAAATGGAATGCAAGTCATGCTTTCATCAAAGATAACTATTTTTTAATCAACAACCTAAATATTTCAAGTGCACTTTTGTGAGACAAATGTTTTATTGGGATGAAAAAAAAAAACATGCCTTTTGCAAAGAAATAAAGAATATAACCAAAAGGACGTGTAAAAAGTTCAGAAAAAAAATAAGTAAAACCAATACATCACGGAAATAGTAATTAGAAAAAGCTTATGTGCACCCACCAAAACCCGGGAACACTCAAACCAAAACGTGGGATGGGGCTTCGCAGGATTTTGTTGCACAGCAGCTCAACCCGAACGGAGGCAGTGAATGCTCATTCTTCATAGCGGCTGGTTCCAATATTAGAATATTCTTAAATGAGAGGAAATTGGTTTGTGGTGACCTCCTATCGATTTCAGGGAAGATGTTAAGTTTTGCTTATGATTTTCAAACTGTAAGCAAGAAGTGACCCAAGTCAAGTTAGCTTCAACTTATCTTGCAAAATAAGCTAAATTAAGCTTTGCTTATAGGACTAAATTGCTTTTGTCTGCTCAGAGAATTTTTCAAGTCTGTTCTCTATTTAAGTTTGATTTCAACAGACTGAAATGTATGTATGTGTACATATGCATACATGCACATATGAACTTATGTATAACAGCATAATAAATAGTCACATAGTATCACGTATGTCTATATATACTTTGAATTACATAAATACACTAAATATACTATATATGCTTTGTATCACATATACACGGTACCATCCTCACACAGCCACCATCTAATGAGGATTTATTTTCCCAGTAGTAATCACCAGGGCTCTAAGCCTATGCTTATATTTATGTTAAAGTTTAGCTTTACACTTAGAATTCATAGCTGGTCTCTCATGCACAAATGAAATTGAGTATTTATTTCACAGTTTTCAATAGAACTTCATAAAAATAAGTAAAAGAGAGAGACTACTGCTTTTGAATAAGAAGAAAATTGGTACTTTACATGATATTTATAAGAATGTTGTTGGAACCCATAGCAAGAATTTGCTTTGGGGGTGAACAGGTGAATCGGCAATGCCCGTGTTAAAAAGAGTCATTAACTCCTTGGCCATGCTTTGTGTAAGGGCTTTTGGTGAGGAACAGTCACAGGATCTGGAAGGATCCCTCATTCTCATCAGGAAACCCCCAGTTCCCGCATGTCTGCCATGTTTAACGGATGCTGTGCTGGAGAGCTCAGAACTTAGTAGGACCAGAAGGGCTCCAGCTAGGGTTGGACTCGCAAAACACCACTTCTGCTCCTCAGAGACCAGCCCTGGTGTCTGAAACACACAGTAACCCAGAACAGAGTTCACGTTCTCTGAAACCTGGCAGCAGATAAGACTCTGACAGCCTGCTTACCTTTGGCTAGTTGGCTAAAAGATCAAATTTTACTACCTGTAGGAGATAGTCTCTGATCTCATTCCAAATACCTGAATAAACTTTTAAAGCCAGAGTGCAATCGCCTGGACACATTTCCACAACCATCCACCCAGTATGCACTATTGACTCAGCATGGCGCTGGGGGCTATGGGGCCCAGGGACAGTCACAAAGTCCCCTGCTCCCTTCACTGCAGATGGAGTGACAGGAGCAACACAAAACAGGAGAGAACTCATCAAAATTGCTCTGGTTTTTGTTATTTGGTTTTCAAATATGAACCCTGGATAGAGCCAGCTTTTGTCTCTCAAGCTATCAACGAAAGAGAAAGAGCAAAATCAAATGACATCAGTCGCACCGCCACGTCTTCATGGGTCTCATAAATACAGAGGAAAAGAGATCAGGAGGGGTCGGGATGGTTGGGGGGGGCGGTGGGCTATCCAAAGAAGAGGGTCTCAGCAGGACTTTGAAGAAGTAGGGTCCACATAAGCAAGTGAGAAGAGCCCCAGAAACCTATAAATCTACCTTTCCCATTTTCTCATTAGTGCTTGTCAGCATCACTTACTCTTAAAATGCTGTGCGAATAAAAAGCATTAAAAACAGTTCAGTAATTAAAGAGAATTATTTCAAAGGAAGAAATTTTTTGTTTTTATAATCTCCTCTTTGTGTAGAGCTAGCTCTCGGTTACATCTGCCACCGATAGCCTTTGCTCTGTTTACTTTAAAGAATAAGCCACTGTTTGATTTGGTTTCTCGTCTTCAGTAAACCCTGGTCTCTCGATTCTCTATTCCAGGAAGGAAAAAATAAAAGAACAAGTCTCTTTAAATATCAGAGCAATGGTTACTTACAGACACACACAGCCTCAACATTTTATATAACAGTGAGTTAGGAACATGTGTAAGAATTTTCCAGCTGGCAGCCTTCATTTGGCAGGTGTACCTCAATTGAACCAATCACTTTTTAATTGGCTGTCAATTCATTTGGTTTTTCTGGTTGCACCACGCCAGAGCCCACAGCATGTGTTTATTTCAAAAGGTCATTCACTTATTCCACGGTTCAAAGGGACCATTTTGTTCACTTAAAGCATCATTGTAAGGATACATGAAGACATAGCTAAGAAAGGTGAGTTGGAATGGTGGGTAAAATTGGTAAGAAAACCTGGGAAAATCTACCACAAAAAAAAAACAAAACAAAAACAGACATAAAATGAAGCACCATTAAAAGTGATGAATTTTTTAAATTTATGTAATTTTATTCCATTAAACAAACGAATGAACACCCCCCCCCCAAGAAAAATCCCAAAACCAAAGCAAAACATCTATCTCTATAGCAAATGACATTCTTCAGAGTGTTACTAGCCACTAAATTACTGCAGCTGTAAATACTTCTTTCATTTATTTTATTTATCTACTACATTGGCAGCATCTTCTAGTTCCCTGCTTGATTTAATCTGGAACAAATGAAAAGTAGTCATTTATAGAAATTTCATTTCATACATAGATCATGATAGAGTCTCGATTCATACTTCAGGGTTCACTGGCTTGGATGAACCCATTTCCCACAGATCAGCCCACTTCCGGTGAACAAAAACCAGAATGGTCCTAGAGTTTATGTTTTATCCAGAAAAAGCCATTCTTGTAGAAAGGATGAGAAAAAAAGGTTTCCAAAACATAGCAGTCTTCTTAGATATGATTCCTTCTGTTTGATGAAAACACTCGATGGCCAACAATGTGGTTATCTTCAGAGAAAGAAGGGTTGCTGCTACTTGGTTTTACCATATCAAAATATTTGATTTACAAGAGGTTTTTGTAATTGCCCTACTGTGCTTTTTGCAGATGTTTGGCCTGTAAAAATGCTGAAGTTTACGATTTCTATGCTACCTTCTACCTGTGTTTACAGAGGCCTCAAGATAGAAGGCAGAACCACGTGGGACCTGGAAGTATTTGAATGAACTCCAACCCTTATAGTCTCATGACTTGCAAATCTGGGGTCTTTCTGAGTCTGATTTTCCTGAAATGTGGAATGGCGGGGATGGGGGGTGGCGTCTGACCTGCAGCAGGGCTCCTGGGACTGCTGGCTGGAGTGGGGTACTCGGTGGCTGTGTTGCTCTGAAGGCTGTACAAGCAGCGACCAGTGTGTGTCTAGGCCCTTCTAGCTGTGCCAGGGCTGGGAACAGAAGCCAGGCATCTTGATCTTGATAATTTTCCCCAAAACTGATCCTGTCTCTCCTTAGGCTCACCCCTGAAAATGTGGAAATGGAGAGCCCTGTTGTCCTCTCCAGCTACAGAGGCCGAGTCCGGGATGTGAACGCCAGTGTGGTGGGGCCGGCATGGCTGTGCGCTCCAAGACCAGCCTTTCCTGTTGTTTATATACTGGATAATCATGGGTCCTGTCCACAAACATTGGACCAGCTCCAGGGGCATGTACCAAATAGAACCTCAGATACAAACCAGAACAAACCACTAATGTGCTAAACCCCAAACAGAGCCAAATTCAAAGCTTTTATTCCAAACTATGAACAGAACCACAGTTTCAAAAATACCAGTCTCAATGAGAAAAGAGTCTCAACGAGACGTTACTACAGGAAACATCTAGAAAACCCTTTTCAGTGTGAGAATGTTATTTCTTATTCCACTTGCTAAAATTGCTGAATTTGTTATTCAAACAATAACCGAAATAATCTGATGAACCCTACGTGGAGCACTGTTACGTTTACCTGAAGATCCCTCAATCAAATGGAGATATAATCAGTGTTACCAATTTAGGTATTTCTACAGCATCTACTCCTGTGACAATATCAAATCTATGTCTCTATGAGACAAGTACATTGATTTTTTTTACAGCAGGATTTTTTTTCAGCTCCAAGAACAGCTGAGTGCTGCAAAACTGAGCAGATGGCCACATGGAAGAATCTGCTTGGTTGATAAGATAGTTTAAAAGAAAAATCACCTTATTGCACATCCTGAATGACTGTCAAAGGAGGTCACGAACAGTGTTTGATTGGACCATACCAAAATATTTAATGTTTTGAATTTTCCTGAGTATATGATAACTACCACACCAATACCCTGGACTTTCCTTCATCCTTCTGTGTTTTTTTTTTTTTTGCTTTTAATTTTGTTTTTTTTTTTTTTTTAAAAGATGTTATTTATTTGAGAGAGCAAAAGAGAGGAAAGGGATGAGCAGACACAATGCTGAGTGTGGAGTCTGATATGGGGCTCAATCTCACCATCCTGAGATCATGATCTGAGCCGAAATCAAGAGTTGGACGCTCAACTGACTGAGCCATCCGGGGGGACCCCCATCCCTTTGTCTTCAAAACCTGGGCCGTGTGACCATGGCAAGCAGCCTGGGCAGTGTGTGCCTGCAGACCCGGTCAGTTGCTACAGTGACCCCACAATGGTCTTTATAATGATAAAGTGTCTGACGTGACTGCAACTGAGTAAAACATAATCATTATAAAATGCAGAATACCTCAAGATATGGTGCAAGCACTCAGCCAACCCCTGAGCTTGAATACACTTAAGTAATTTTGCAAGTCTGCAAAAGAGTAAAGTCAGGTGTTTATCAGAGAAAAGAGATTCTTCTTGGGAGGGAGAGATAATTTTCTTGGTCTGAGAAAAACTGCACTCCAGAAAGGAATGTCTCACCCTCGCAGTGATGGGTAGCTTCTGCCTTGAACTGCAAACCTGCAGATTAATGAAGATAGTAAAATATCGCACATCCTCCTGCCTCCAGGTACAATATTTTATTCATAAAAGAGCTGTGTGAGCCTTGATTTATATGGACTTTCATTAACAGGCAAAATTCAATCACAAGGTTTCCACGCATCCCTCCAGGCTTCCTTGAATTCAACACCCTGTTGGATGGCAATGGGCTTTCTGCCCTCATCAGGGATCCGTCCCACAAAGAAAAACCAAAAGGGAAAACAACCAAGGTAGAAAGGTAGCCCAAAGGATGGTCTGCAGTAGGAGTGTAAGGCAAGTCTTGTTCTCTCTCCCCGCCCAGGGTGACAACGGGTGGGGGGGGCGGGGCATCGCTCACCCAAGCCTGGTCTGACCAGGTAGGACCCTGACCTCCGCAGGCAAGCAGGTGCCGCGAGATGCAGTAGAGCCAGTATGTGGAGTCCTCCCTGGGGGAGTAATATGCTGCCTCCATTGTGAGGTCAGATATCCAGAACTTTCTGGTAAGTGATTTACTTTCTCCTTACATTGCAAATGTTTTCCAATTAGCCCCAAAACTTTAAGAAGTTCAGAATGGCCCCAGATAGAACTTTGGCTACACATTTATCATCATTTTTATTCTCCAGTGTTTGAGTTTATCTGGGTCAGAGCACTCACTCATGCATTCATTCACTCTGTTCAGAGTCATCCATGGAGTGATAGTAAAATTTCAGGGAAGGCATAAAACCACCAGGTAGGGCCCCCCAAATTGTTGTGACTCTTTGAAACTTCTCTAAAGCATTACCGTGTAACACAAGTGCATAAATGTCTACTAAGAAGGAGAGTGGTGTGCTGAGTCTCCGGAGGGATCCCAAAGCACCACAGGATCTGAAGACCAGGATTAAATCTTTAGCCTCTCCTAAGTCATTTCCTGTCTGTGACATCTGGCAGGACCACCCCTCCCCGCCGCCTCCCCCCACCCCCCCATGCCAGCGCACCTCCTTCAGGCTGCTGAGAGCAGAAGGGGGCTGAGGCAGGGACCCCTCGCTGAGATGCCTGCTGCCACTCCCAAGGGAAACAGAGGGATCGACCTTGCCTTATCCAAATTCTAGAATTAATTTGGTGCTTAAGATCAGAGGTGGGCCAACACAGGGATTACCTGAGGTCGCCGTTGTGCTGACAAAGGCATCTCTTGAGCACGGTGAATCGGGGCGATGGCCCTGGGCCCAGAGCTGGGATCTGAGAAAAACACCCATGGCAACGACGAGGCAATGAGTCCTCGGTGACTGCCAGAAATCTCAGTGACCATCGGAGAGGGAATGCAGATGTTGTCCAATTTAGAGCAGCAACAGCAACATCAACAACTCAAAGTTCCAAGTGCTGCACGGGAGAAACCCAGCCGGGGTCAGGAGTGGCTGGAGCAACCAGCACCGGGGTGGTCAGCCTCACAGCCCCCGCTGGGGGCCTCCAGAGCAGCGCCTGGCCCGCCAGCCCTGCCGCTACCCCTTGCCAGGCGGCCCTCACGGAGGAGGCAGTTTCTTTTTTTTTTTTTTTTTTTTGAGGAGACAGTTTCCATACCAAGCCTACGCTTCCTCATCTGAAATGGAGCATCTACCTGTTAGGCTTTGCAAGGATGCGATGCCAGCCCGTAGTAAGTGCTCAGTAAATGACATTCGCTGTTATCACCCTCCTCCAGGCTCCTGTCTGTGCGAGAGAGAGTCCGTAAGAGAGAAGGAAAGGGCACGGAGGAGGGCAGCTCGTCCCTCTATCCCAACAACTGGTGCCCCGCAGAGGGGCTCTCCCTGCTGGGGCTCCGCGGGCAGCCAGCTACCCAGGGCGAGGGCGTTCTCGCCTCACTGCTCCCCGGGACACCTAGGAACATCCGAAGGCAGGGAGAGGCTTCAGCAAGGAAGAAATGGCAAGAGCCACACAGAAATGAACGCTAGTGGCAGCCCCGGCCCCTTTGTACCTCCAGCATCTCTGGCCAAAGGGATACAGACACCTGAGGGGCGCTAACTGGATGGGTGTTTCTCACACGGGCCTCCTCTTCCAGGGGAGAAGCTCGGCTTCTGCTGTTCTGAGTGGGGTCCTGAGAGCAGGAGCACCTGGGACCTTGCTGGACGGGCAAGTTCATGGCCCCCCCAGGTTCACGAGTTAGAAACTCCGCGGGCGGGACTCAGCCGTGTCTCTTCCTGAGTCCCCCAGGGGAGTCCAGGGCAGCTCCACTCAAAAAACCCGCGCTCTAGATCAATCCATGGAGCTTTTCGTTTCATGAGCCAATGAATTCCTAATTTTTTTTTCGCCTCGACATTGATTATAATAAGAAAAACAAAACCAAGATCGTTTTGAGTTATTTTCATGGAAAAAAATGAACTTGGTCTTTTTTGTAAATTATAAGAGAACGTAATTATTTTATAATGATAAGCTTTTCAATACAAGGGTTCCTTTGAGGCTGTGTCTAGTTTTGCTTTGTTTGTTTGTAGGGGAGGCAAGGCATCCCCTCCATGCTTGTAAGAAAGAGCCTGTTTGTAGCTTCACAGATGAAAGCAGTCTTTGACGCCGTGGGGACAGCACAGTTGAGCATGCTGCCTGTCCTTTACCGCAGGAGTGCTAACCAGAAAGCAGCGAGCAAAGAGCCCAGGCCACAGAGAAGTGGGCAGAACTAGATATGCCCTAGCCATTGGATAGCTCCGTTATGGAAACGACATCATACTCTAGCAAAGAGAAAATTCTAGAAACTGAAGTCTTTGCAAAAGGGTTGGAAATGAGGCACATCCCTGGTGTGCCCAACAGGTTGGGAGCCAAGGGCCCAGAGAGACACCCTGGAGATCAGAGTGAAGGGGTCAGACAGCAGGGGGCCTGCTCCCTCACAAGGCAGTCAGCCTCATGACATTCCCAAAGAAGCAGAATGCAGCCTTTTGGTTTAAAACACTGCCCAGAGTTCAAAGGCTGAGAGCTTACGAGGATCCTTTGGATCTGCCAATCAAGAAGGCTGGTGAGCTCTTCCCCCAGAGTGGAGGAGACCATCACGCAGCTAAGCTGGGAAGTGAGTATGTAGATGCTGCAAGCAGCTGTCTTCAGGATGAGGGGGTGAGGAGTACACTAGGGTAGAGTGTGCAGGGCAGGTGCGTAGTGTAGAGCCTGGAGCGGAGCTTTCCCTAGGGCCTGGGGAGGGTGCTTACAGGCTGAGTGGAGGAGTAAGTACAAAGCAATGATGTGGGGTAACCGATGAGCCAACATACTTGGAAAAGTAGTAAGTCCATAGGTGCAGGGCTGTGTGTGTGTGTGTGTGTGTGTGTGTGTGTGTGGGCGGGGCGGGGGGGGAGGTGGTGGGAAATCACGTGGCTCGGGCAGAGGTGAGCTGGAGCCCCTGTCTTCTGACTCCTGGGCTCCTGCTCTTTCCATCCAGGTGCCTAGGCTATATCTCTCCAGAGCCATCCATCTAGGAACCTAACATAGTGTGAAGCACCTCACACGCCAGAGGAGTTGCTATATGTGCACAGCCAGAGAGAGTAGCACCTCCCCAGGGGTGCTGTCAGGGGAAGGACTGTGGCTGGAGCTCCCACTCCATATTAGCTTCACCAGCCCCTCAGGCCACCTCATGCACATATTAAATATAAATCAGAACATTGTACTCTGTGAAATTCAGCACCCTCCCTGGGTCATTACCTCTTTGCAGGTCACAGTTCTCTTGTTAGGAATCAGGAGATGTCACTGCCCTGGGAGGTTTAGACACCAGAGGACACAGGAGAAAGAAATTGTGGTTGCAGAGCTCAAGGTCAAGTAAAGGAGACACCCAGTCAGCTGTGACCATGCTGAGCTGGGCCTCCCATGCTGAGGGAGGAAAACCCAGGGGGCTCCCAGTAGATTCTCAGGGGGGGTGGGGAGGTGGTAAAGGATTCCATCAGAGGAGCAGGGGGTGTGCCCAGAGGGAGTGAGAGCAGTGTGAGTGTGCCAGGACATACAGGAGCTATCCTGCAGGAGGAGGACAGGAGCCTTAGGAAAACAGCCAGCGGGGGTTCCTGGCATGGGCAGGGTTCCAGAAACCCCAAAGCATTCCAGGCCTGCACAGAACAAGACGCAAACTCCCCAGGCACGTGCTGCCAAGCTAGTGTGCTAGTGTTTGGGCTTTCCTCTTGAGGCCATGGGGGAGGGGGGCTTGGGAATGCTGAGAGACAGCTCTGCCAGCGTGGTAGATGGGAAGGACCCCGGGCTGGGCACTGGGGCCTTAGAGACAATCCAGGCACAGGGCAGGGGTGCGTGGATCTCCACATGGAGGCCGCGAGGGGCAGATTCTAGAGGGGAGATACCTTAACTGGGCTGGAGCAGGAGTGTGCAAAACCCCCTGAAAATGTACTCAAGCTTTGCATATGTGTGGAAACATGCTTTTCCTCCTGGGGGAAGTTTAATTCTTAAAGAGGTGCACAATCCAAGAACACACCCTGATCTGATGTTGAGGATGCTCAGGTGTTAATGGCTAGGCTTGGGCATTTTACTGGATGAGGCCGAGGGGTAGGAGGGATACAGCGTTGCTCCAAGCTTCTGGGTCCCGCACAGGGTGTCTGGGGACCAGCGTGCAGACGTCCACTCAAGTTACCTGAGCCATGGAGAAGGCGGGAGTCAGGAGGCGCACCCAGTCACCGGTCTGCAGGTCTTTAGGCAGCTTTAATTGGGTTTGTTCAAGCACTGAACAAAGCCGGTCAGGTCCAACCGAGGGAAGACTCCTCGGCCGTGTTCCTTCACGCGCCTCCCCTTGGAGGATCCTTGTCTCAGCCGGAGCCGGTCCTGGCCTGGAGCAGGGAGAAGGGGATGCAGTCTGTGCAGGTCTGGTCGGAGAACTCAGCCCAGGAAATGAGCTACAGCCTCACCCCAGGCAAGTGCAGAGCAGCTTCCTGAGCAGCAAGAGGCCTGCTCCCCACATTCCAAAGGTAGTCGGCACCAAGACAAAGGAAGCACCAGAAAGCCAGCCAGCCAGCAGCTCCCCTGTCCACACTGCTTTCAGCTGCTTTCAGCTGGTCCCAAACAACGGCCTGCCAGCCCCCCAGGAGCCCCGGGGTGGTTTCACTGAGCGGAGGGTGCATTGCAAATTAAAAACAGCAGCCTGCCAGTCAAAGGCAATGTTTTTAAGCACAGAAAAAGGACTACCACTGTGGGGGGCAGATAAAAGGGCTTCTGAGCGCCTCAGTAGCTGCTCACACACAAAAGCACCTCTGTGCCTTTAAACAAGAACTCCTATAAGTGTCCCAGGGTTTCATAACCTGAATGCTGCCCGTAGTGATGTGGTTTGGAAATTAACCTAGCTTTTCTTCCCACTGCTGTTTTACATATTAATTAAAGTGTTTTCCTCAGATTCAGGAATGCCTGCAGGCTGGCTGGGTCTGCAGAGGCCCCGCATTCCCCGCCCCTCCCGCCCCAGCCTCGGTGGAGCAGAGTTCAAGGATTACCATCTTCCCAAGCCGGCTGCACATACCTAGCCCCCCACACCCGACCCCCCCAAGCTCTGTTCTAGGGAGCACGCGCTTTCGTAAGTCCTTTAAACAGTCATCATTTCTTCCCCCACAAGGACTGTGTAGAGTTAAGGCAGGGAAGCTGCCTTGTGAAAGAAATCTTTGACAAGGTGTCTACTGTTTCCTCCACTCTACTTACCTCCTTCAGGGGGGCCTGTTTGTCTCTCTTTTTCCTCTCCCCACACCCCAGTGCTGGGAAAACATGCAAACAACTCAGATGCCATGAAAAAGTTGTTTTAATTCATGTAGCTTTTGGAGAATCATGGTGGTCTAACGTTGAAGACCAAAACGTAGAGTTGCTCAGCAGAGTCCCTCCAACAGGAACCAGCAGAGTCCCAGGTTCCTGCACCTGTTTTCATGTGGGACTCTGTGTCTTGATTTGCAACTCTGAATATCATTTTTAAGAACGGAAGAATCCTAGTGGTACTTAAGATATTCGATAATGCCAAGATTAATTTTCTAGCTAAGTACATGTGGTGAACATATCAGAGACTCTAGATAATAAGATTAAGTCATAGTGACTTCCGTAGGTTATGGACATTTTATTTCAGCGCATGCTTTTCAGTTTGGAATTATGAAATTCTTGGATTATACTAAATAAATATATTTCTTCAGGATTTTAGGAAACCCATTTGTTTCCTATAAATTCAAGTGTATAGTGATTTAAACTGTAAAATATAAAATGCAGGGACAACTGGTAATCTATAATGAAGGCAATTAAGTTTATTTACCAAAGGGCAGATGATTCCAAAACTTATATAACAGACTTTTTTTTTACATGTAGAGGTAGATACTGGTATAAATAAATAAACCCAGCTGATTTGTTGGAAATAAGATCAAGCTACTCTATTTCCCTACTTTGCATTTATCATAAAATCCTAAAGGGGTCAATGGGTTGGGATTCACTGCAGAAGGGTTTGGCGTGCCAGGCAGGGTGGCCTCCACGCCATTCGTCAGCTGTATCATCAGAAATGCTATCCTTGCTGCCTTGCTCCACGGAAATATGTCTACGGCCCGCCCGTCCTGGCAGGTGTGTGTGTGCCAGGAGGATGACAGGAATCCTGGTGTGAACGCCTTCAGTGGCAGGGAACGCGGGGTCTCCTCTGACTGTGAGCACCCACCCACCACCAGACAGGGCCTGCTTCAGGACTGGAAGGGTCCACGTCCACTGATGGTTCTGCGCGGAGAAGGAAAGGGGAGTCAACCCCTCTGGGGCCTCTTCCAGCTCCAAGATTCTGGAACATGTCCCAGGTTGTCACAACAAAGGATTCACGAAGGCTGTGCTGAAGCATGCCCCGGGGTACACCAGGAGCGCTTTGAGGAGGGGCAGAGCAACCATCACTGCCCATGTCAGGTGTGTTCTGGTCGGAAAGATGGACAACACATGAGACGCGCAGTGCTGTAAAGAGGGACACGTGTTACAGAGAAAGGAGATCGGAAGGGCGTGTATGAACTATGGAGGCCATGGCTGGAGTTTTTATGTAAACAAGTAGCCAGGACAGAAGTCCCTGTCTGACTATCCTGGGGACGGTCCCTGTGATGAGGCTTTGGAATATAGGCGAGGGCCATCGCCGATGACCAAGAAAGAATTCTTGAGACGTTTTGGGGGCAAAACGGTGGTTTTATTAAAGCCCAGGGACAGGACCCGTGGGCAGGAAGAGCAGCTGCCCTGGGCCTGTGAGGGTGGTGAGTATATACCTGGGAGTGAGAGGGGTTTGAGGGTAGCGTGCTCTCTGGAATTTTGGAAGCAAGGCTTCCAGGACCTTGAGGGGGCTGGCTGCTTTTAGGAAAAGGTCACTGATTACTGTCTAATAAAACCTTGGTCATGAGACCCTTCAGATGTGTATCCGTGGGCCACGTGCTCGGGCGATGATTGCCAACACGTATCTTGGGGGTTTAGAGATAAAGAAAATTTCTAAAGGAATTTTTACATGTTAAAGTAGGCTTACAGGCTCCTGGGGCCGGGTTAAGATTGCCTTCTGCCCTGAGCAAAGCATGAACATCGAGGCAGCTGCGTCCATAGAGGAAGGTCCCTCTGCCTGTGTCAAGGGCTTGTCAATGTGCAGCCCCAAGCCTGTGCCTGGTCCTCAGCTAGTCCTCTGTTCCCGCATCACCTGCAGCCGGACTGCACTGGGGCTGCTGCAGGGGTTCGGGAGGCAGCTGGAGGAAGCCCAGCGGGGAAGCCCAGCGGGGAAGCCCAGGGGACATAGACACGAATGAAGGGAATGGCAGGGAAGGCTGTGAGGGTTCTACCTGCCCCAGGACCTGGGGAGGAGGTGGCACTGGGGAGCTTAGCCCGTGGGACCGCACCTGCATGGGGAGCCATCCTTCTGGAAGGTTCTCAGGACACTGTTGGACTTTTGCTCTGAGTGAAGTTGGGACACATCTGAATAGAGAATCAAGTGAAAGGAGCTGAGGCAAAGGGAGAGACCCCCGTAAGGAAGGAAGCGAGCCATCCTGGAGAGAGTGAGGCTGCGGGAAAGGAGGTCCCCACGGGGGTGACACCCAGGGAGACAGTCTTGTCTTACTGCTGTGGGCAGGAGGGAAGAAGGCCACCTCTGCTGAGCCCCTGGAAGGATAAGCGCCGTGGAAGGATGGAGCTCCATGACATGGGCTGGGGGGCTGCTCCGGACAATAAGGAGGAAGGGGTGCTCAGCCTGGAGCACATCAAACCCTTGATGCCACCAGCCGCCCCAGCGCACCGTCCAGGAGGGCCGGTAGCCTTGCTGGTGGGTGTGCACAGGTAGCAGGTAGAGCCGAGGCCCAAGGCCTGCAGAGTGAGGGTGGGAGGTATTGTCAGTGAGGAGACGAGCCAAACTAAGTGCAGCGGGCAGAGGTGAGGCAGGAAGAGCAGCGAGTGTGTTCTGAAAACCCAGTGCCTATTTGTGTAAGGAGGAAAGATTGGTGGTGTCAGAGGTAGCCACCCGGTCAAATCTACCTGACTGGGACATTGCCCGGGGGGGTGGGGGGGTGCATGGGAGGGGGAGAGATGAGGAGAGATAGGGGAGAAATAGAGACAGAGATGGGAGAGAGATGAGGAGAGATAGATGCGGGAGAGTTGAGGGAGAGATAGGGAGAGATGGGGGAGAGACGGGGAGAGAGATGGGAGAGAGATGGGGGAGAGATGGGGAGAGATGGGGGAGAGATGGAGAGATGAGGGAGAGATGAGGGAGAGATGGGGAGAGAGATGGGGGAAAGGTAGGGAGAGATGGGGGAAGATGAGGGGAAATGGGAAAGAGATGGGGAGACATGAGACAGAGATGAAGAGAGATGGGGTAGTTGGGAGGAGGGAGGCAGGGAGGGGGGCAAAAGGAGAAAAGGAAGCAAGAACACATCTCCTTTGTTTGCCTGCTCACACAGAACCAAGACACCATGCACCAAGAGGAACCTCAGGTGCAGTGCGGGAACATGAGACATCTCCTTCCTATAGTGAGGATGTCTGTGCATCTGCGGCTGATAGGGTAAGACGTGTGGCTTTGGGGGCTAGTTTTCCTTTTCCTGAAGATATCTTGGCCTTGGGGAGGGAAAGCTAGGCCTTCATCCTCCAACTTAAGCCGCTATTTTATTTCTTGTAAAGTCTTCACATGTTCAAAATACTGCATGTGCGTAGTATGGAGTTTGACCTAATTTTCAGTGAATGAGGGAGGGAGGTAGAGGGTTTCTCAAGCGCCAATAGCATCAGTTGGTTAGATCCTCTAAAGACACATCCGGGGCTCCCCTGATGAATAGGTTCATTAAATACAAGAGGCTAGAAAACAATGACCCACACTTTTGTACATTTGCAGGTGTTACCCATCATCATATCTTAGAAGAACAGACCCGCCAAAACATACAGTACAGAGTATAGCTACGTTCCCCAAACTGGCCACAAAAATAATTTATCAAAGTTCCCTATGGTGCCGCGTTTTCAGACCAACCCACAATTCCACAAACAAATGATTTTGAAGACCCAAACATTCACATTCTTTGAGAAATCTTGCAATATCGCTACAAACACTTTAATCAGGGAGAGGCCACCACCCCACCAGATTTAAGCTCCCCTAAAGCTGTTTGCTCCTTAGCAACCACGAGGCATACCTCTCCAGGCTACTCTTTTGGAGTATTTGCACATTTCTACAAGGATTATCCCTGACTTATAAAACCATAGTTACCACCGTGCTCATAATCATAACTTGTTATTTTGAGTCAACGTTCTAAATATTTGCAATCTGTGAGGGTCAAGGTTTGTGGCCGATGAGATGGTCACTTGTTCCTGCTCTCAGGGTTGAGGGTGAAAGAGATGCCCCAATTCAGAGGCAAATAAGGGCCAAAAGGGTGCCAAGTGTCAGTACTGGGTTTGAAGGCATCGGGGAAGTCTTCATGGGGGAGGTAACGGTGTAGAATGGCCTCGGAAGCTGGGCCACTAGCTTTCGCCAGGCAGAGCTAGGGGACTGGGGCACAGGGCCCTCAGGCACAGGGTTGTGCGTCTGCTTGAGCTCAGGCCCGCTGCTGTGGTCAGGGGCCACACTGACGGGCCATCGTAGATCAGGCTGCCACAGAGTCATCAGGGCTGGGAACCCTAAAAACTCGATCTGGGACTTTATCTGGTCACTAAGGGATCGGTTGAGGTTTTGTATATGGAGCAATGACATAATCCAAGCTGAATGGCACAGGATTCATTTGGCCATGCAGCAGAGGTGGCCCGATGGCCAGAAAAACACGACAGGAGTCCAACATAATAAACGATGTATTACCGTGGAAATGGCAAGGAAGGCTCAGGTTCCAGGGACACCTCAAAGACCAAATCTGATTGGATGTGGGGAGGCCCCGGGGGGTGCGGAAATAAGCCGTGCATGCTAAGTTTTAGCCTCACCACTCAGAGAAAATGGTCAGGAGGTGGAATTGGTTTCCAGGGAAGATGACAATCCATTTTTGGACTTGTCCAACCTAAGATGCCATTAGGAAAACCAAATACACGCAGGCTGCTGGCAACTGCAAGAGAGGATCAGGGCTTCTGGGATTTGAGCTTACAGCTCAGCTGTAAGCCCGGTGCCTGCACCCCTGTCCCTGCTCCCCCCGTGCCCCTGCACCCCTGCCCCTGCTCCCCCGTGCCTCTGCACCCCTGCCCCTGCTGCTCTCCCACACTCCTGCACCCTAGGGCCCACAGAATGGCTCTTAGGCAGCCTTGCCTCCTGCTTTAGCTGTAAGCTGTCCCCAGGGAGACTAGGATGCCAGGGGTGGGTGCAAGGCCCGGCCCATGCTGGTGCTCAGAAATGCTTCTGTGACTTCAGGGAGCAGGGACACGTCCCCTCCTGGAGAGGGAGCTGCTCAGGGGGCTGTGAGCTACTGTCTGGGTGCCTCGAAGGCTGTCACCACAGCACG
Organism: Vulpes lagopus; assembly: GCF_018345385.1. Lineage (NCBI taxonomy): Eukaryota > Metazoa > Chordata > Mammalia > Carnivora > Canidae > Vulpes > Vulpes lagopus. The sequence goes on along the minus strand of NC_054839.1, from coordinate 3,292,822 downwards.
GTCAGAGTCGAAGCCAGAGTGCAGAGGGGCAGAGAGTGACCAGTGACTGGGAGGAAACACAGATGGGCCCATCGGCCTCCTCTGCCTGGAAAACGGCCTCCTGCGGCCTCCTGCAGCTCAAGCGCTGTCCTTGATTCTTCACAATGGAATTAGTGGCTCCAGCCTCTGGTGTCTCCATGGTCTTTGTTCTTTATGCAAAGCCCCAGTGACACAATCCAGTCATTGATATGCTCACCAGCCCCTGTGCCATGACCCTGCCCACAGGATTGGGTTAAGGCCCCAGGCAGGATGATGCCCCCCAGCGCCCAGGAGCAGAGTATGGCTGTGGAGGCAGAAGGAGGGGAGGCAGGTCTGGTAGGAGGACTGGGGAGGGAGCCCGGGCACGTGGACATGGGGCCCCCGGCACAGAGCCAGGGCCCTGCTAGGATCACAGGAGGCCCCCGTCACAATCGTGCAGGAGAAAGGACTAACAGAGAGCATCAGTAAATCTAAACTGCGAGTAGAAATTATGGGGTTGACTTGGGGGTGATCTTGGTGGGGGACAGTCGGGAAGACCCCTGGTGGGGCTTTCATGGCTGGCCTCTCAGCTTCAGGATGACTGGGGTAGATGGCAGGTGGAACCCAGGCGGCGCAGGAGGGACCAAGAGACTGGAGAGAAGGTCCTGCTGGCTCGGGACAAGTTCAAGGCGCGCCCGTGGCCACAGGATGCTGCAGGCTGACAGCTCCAGCACTGCAACCGCAGACACCTGTCAGCCTTCCCCTTTGCTCTGAAGCCTTTGCTTTGAGTTTGCGAAGTGGTTGGGTGACTGCTAATCTGGACGGGGCTCTCTTAGATTTTGTGACAAGCAGACTGCCTGGTCCCTGCCCTGTGGTCCCCCCTAGCCAGCATGTGCTCCCGGGCTTGTTCCACACAAGGGGGGATTCTAGGAGCTCAAGCCTAAGCTGCAGGGCTTCTTGAGGACAGGTTTGGGACATCCCTGACTCTTCATCCCCATTCTCGTTGCCACAGCAAGTTACAGCTTGGCCACACTCAGGAGAGGAGGGAGGCTGTGGCAACAGGACCCTAAAGGCTCAGACGGAGGATGGGATGCCCGGTGGGGCCAGAAGCTGGGACAGGAAGGGGACAAGAAGGGGACGATGGAGTGGCCAGCCAGGGGGCTTCTGAGTTTGAAACCTTGGCAACGGATCCCTTCTATCTCCTGACAAGGCCTAATGAGGGGATCTTGGAGTTCTAGTGACTATTGTCATCAGCTCCACAGATTGTCGCATAGTGAACTGAGTACAGGATCTTAAATGATTTAATGCTTGTCACTTCTGATCAAATGGATGCATGTGTTGAAGGGCCTGTGGCCTGAGACAAGTGATTAGTATAGATATTAACTGAGTGAGTCTAATTCAATCATTTATGAGATAATTCACATGTCAGCAACATGAGGCCCAGAGAGGTAAAGTAATTTGCTCAACATCACACAGGAGAAGAATCTTCTTGAATCCTAGTCTGTTCTTTCTCCCTTTCATTCTTTTTTTTTTTTTAAGATTTTATTTATTTATTCATGAGAATACACAGAGAGGAGAGAGAGAGAGGCAGAGACACAGGCAGAAGGAGAAGCAGGCTCCATGCAGGGAGCCCGATGTGGGACTCGATCCCGGGTCTCCAGGATCACGCCCTGGGCTGAAGGCGGTGCTAAACCACTGAGCCACCCGGGCTGCCCTCTCCTTCTCATTATTTATTTTATTTATTTTATTTTTTATTTTCCCTTTTTATTCTTTATTAATTACTATTTTGTAAGTGATAGAGAAAAGAGACTGATGGAAGAGACAGTGACTTTAAGTCACATAATTTTTCCTTAAGTTACCTTCCCCCCAAAGTGTGTGGCTACGTGACACACTCTATTGGCAAAATGGATTAGCCTATAATATCAGGAACCAGATTCTCTGCCACTCACTTAACACAGCAGTTTGGAAAATCAAACCCAAGAAGGTGGTACCTTTATTTTATAACAAATCATGCATGATTTATTTCAGCCTCAGAATGTCCCTCGACAGCCAATTCCAGATTTACTTCAGAGCCTCTCTTGGGTTCCAGCGTTCAAGGAAGACTTCAGTAAGAGAGGATCCTTGTGGTTTTATCCTTAATCTGCTTCCCAGCATTTTCTTTTGTCAGGAAACAAGTGGGGATGCTTTCCCCAAACTGCACGATGGTCCTTTGGCTAAGACCACAGAGGCAGCCAGGACATAGGGGGGAAGCCAGGGCTTCCAGGTGAACCTCCCAGACGAGCCTCCCAGCCTCGAGCTTACTCCTCCCGAGTAAGCAGGAGCCGTAAGACGTACCCGCGCACAAGTGATCCAACGAGAGGACATCTGTCCGCGAACAAGCAGGAGTTATCAGCAGGTGACAGCTGGAGCCGGTTTTACAGACATCTCATTATAAAGGAAAACGTGGATCCTGTTCATCCTATAAAGGATCACGTTCTTATGCATTGGTTATATAAATTTACATAGTAATGGTATTTAATCTTTCATGTCTGGGGGTGCCCAGGTGGCTCAGTGGGTGATGCACCAGGTCATGATCTCAGGGTCCTGGGGTCGAGCCCCGCATTGGGCTCCCTGCTCAGCGCAGAGTTGGCTTCTCCCTCTCCCCCTCACCCTGCTCATGCTTTCTCTCTCTCTCTCTCTCTCTCTCTGCCAAATAAATAAAAAAAAATTTTTAAAAGATACATAATAAATAAATAAATAAATAAATAAATAAATAAATAAAACTTTCATGTCTGTATGAACATTCAGATATGTATGTATGTATGCATTTCTTATTCAAATACATGGGTAAACATTATCTAATACTAACTAGATAATTATTTTTTCCTTTTCCATTCTCAATCACTTCTGAGACTCTAAAACATTTAAAGGGAAATTACTGTATTGATATATTGACCTGTCATAGTGTGGGTGGGCATGGCGGATGGTCAGTGACTTGTCAGCCATAGAAAGGCACATGGACACTGCTTCAGCTGTGCTGGAAAGCCACTGGGGAGTGATCTGGTCTGGTTTACATTGTCTGCATCTCACTGAGGTTTCCAGAGAAGGGGATGGGATGGGGAAAGCTCAAGGGGAGATGCTTGGTATCTACAAGGGGAGCTGGTGAGAAGGGGCAGGTGAAAGCACCAGGGTTTGCTGGAGGATGCCATGTGGGGTGCTGATGAGAGAAGAATCCGAGGTGAAGAACCCAGCTTCTAGGCCTGTGTATTTGGTGGGTGGGGAAGACTGGTGGGCAGGACAGGCTTTGATAAATAAAGGGGTCCCTTTTGAGGCAGCCCGGGTGGCTCAGCGGTTTAGCACCACCTTCAGCCCAGGGCCTGATCCTAGAGACCCCGGATCAAGACCCACATCAGGCTCCCTGCATGGAGCCTGCTTCTCCCTCTGCCTCTCTCTCTCTCTCTGTGTCTCATAAATAAATAAAATATTTTTAAAAAAAGGGGGGGGGTCCCTTTTTATTACATTGCTTCCATGGACATCCAGGTGTGTCATCGGCACACAGATGGAACTTGGGGCCCTGTGATCTCATGAGATTGCCATCCCAGATTCCATGTTTTGGAAAGAGGTGGCAGTGAGGCGGAGAGGGAGAATGTTTGGCAAGAACAGCCAAATGGGGGATTCAGGGGGGATGACAGGTCTAGGCAAGAATATGATTTGCTGTGCTATGTCCTGATGAGGTGTGCAGTCAGAAGTTGTGTCCTTGAAGTGGAGACACGTGGAAGTCAGGGTCCAGTACACAGATTTGCAGGTGCAGTCATGGATGTGTGATGGTGTCCAGGGAAGGGTTTGAGGTGACGAGCAGTGGGACAGAGAGTAACACCGATTTCTAGGACAGGGAGAGAAAATGCATCAATGGAAGGAGCCGTGTCACACATACTTGAATGTGCAGGAAACGTTTCCCCATATCTGGTTAGTGTCACTGTCCTTTCTTACCAAGCACAGGGATTCTGGTCCCTATGCAATACAAAACTAAGAAAGGCAGGTTTGATGTGGTTGATCACTCCTTAGCACCACTGGATAAATTCACAGAAAGGAAGAAGGAAAGTCGGCTATGGTCACAACACGGTAGGACCCCAGGGTCCCAGGGAGGGAAGAAGCTTTCCTGCGACTTTGCACAATTCCACATCATTTCTCCTTGAAATTCCAGAAGCCAACTTTTGCATGTATCTCTGTGATAAGTGGGTGACAGATGGAAAGTCTCCTTGTCTGTCTCAGGGTTCAACAGAGATTACTTCCATGGCATGATGGCATTGGTGGGACAATCAAATGAGTCACACAGAAGGACCCAGGCCTCCCAGTGGGACCATGGCCTTCAGCTCTTCAGTGCCCTGTTAACCAGTTGCAGTTACCCTACTACCATGTCAGGAGTTGATCTTGGGGTTTGTTAGTCTTGTCACTAGGGAAGGAGAATTTGAGGAAGAATGAAGAAGGTATGAGATACTGACTTTAAGAGTTAGGTCCTCTTCCCACACACATTTCCCACATAAGCTGAGTTCTGCATCCTATGCCCCTTGCTGCCCCAAGGACCATCTCTACAGCAGCAGCATCACCGGGGGCTGTTGGACATCCGGAGCCTCAGGCCTACCCCCAGGCCCACCCACTCACTCAGATTCTACATGCTAACACAATCCCCGGGGAATCTGTGTGCACATCAACAGCTGAAAACATTATTACACATTATTAAATGACATCCACTTGAATTTTTCCAAAGAAAAGCTTTCAAAGGGACTAACCAGACGCCTCATCTTTCAGGAGAAGGCTCACCTGACTTATTTCAGGTGTGCCCCGAAGCACCAAAGAGAAATTGTGCAGATAATCCCCTTAGTGGCTGACGTGGCTTCATTCACGCTTCAAAGAGTGCCTTCAGGCCTGTTCACGGGGCTGTGGGCACACAGAGGCCCTCTGAGCCCTTCCCCTCTGCCTACCGCTCAGGACGGATGTCTAAAGTGGCTTCACAGCAGCAGAGATCTGCTGCCCACAGTTCTGGAGGCTGGCATGCCAGGAATGGGGAGTCGGCGACCCTCTTCTGGGTCTCAGACCACATATGTCCTCATGCAAGGGGAGCCCTCTAAGCCTGTCTGACCTCAGGACCTCGGCACCTCTCATACTGTCACCCTGAGGGTGAGGTTTCAACAAACTAGTCTGGGGGTATGCACATGTTCCGTCTAGAGCAACAAACAAAGATTAGAAATTATTTTATAAACAACAACACAGAAACGATTTTAATAGATGTTTTAAATTTCCTTACATGTGCCCTTTGGTGCCGATCAATAATCACCAGCCACACCTTGAATGCAAAGTAGACATAATGAAAAGTTTTATTTTCTTCCTCGAGATAGTTTAGAAAGCCGGGGAGTGGACCGAGGGACTGCAGACAGAGTGAGGGCATGAGATCGCTTTCCAGTGAACCTGCTCTTAAGCAATCAGATGAAAGTTCGAGATGCCGTCCATCTGGCCTGTGCACCAGCCTGAGTCACCGGGTAGACAAGCAGCTGCGGGCTGCCCTGAGCATCCTCGCCCTGCACAGGCTGCCTTGCTCAGCCTGCGCGGCTCTTTGCTGTAGGTACTCACTCCTGGGGTTGAACTGATTTTCCAGGGTTGAGCAGAGCCACACCTGGATGCCTCCAGGTAATCAGGAGAAAACTTTCAGTGGAAGGGAAATAACATACCTTTGAATAATCGGAATGTGTGTGCAGAAGGAAATAATGACTCTTTGGAACGGAGAAGCTTCGCTTGCTATTGGAGGAGCGTGGAGGGGAAAGGCAGCAGACGTGGTAAGAGGCTCTCGTGATGGCTTCCTGCTTTATTATTTAATCAGCTTTCTAGAGGATGCTGGAAAGGAGGCTCCATTGCCAGAGCCTGGATTTAGGAGATCCTGGAGGAAAAAGCCCCCAAGGAATGCCACCTGGCAAAGCTGGTGGAACCCGAAACAGGGTATGACATGGCTGAACTTGATGCAGAGGTGTTATTTTAATTTTATGTCACCAAGACCTGAGTTAGACACACGGCCCTTTATAGGGGAGTCTTCATGAGTGCACTGACTTCGAGTAACTCCTGGGGTATTGTGATGAACAAGGGGAGCCCACGGCTGAGCCCGGGTCCCTCTGTGCACCTGTGGGGACACTATTGCTGCCCACAGAGGGCTGGCTCTGGATGCCAGCTGGATGTCATCGGGACAGGCCGAACAGATGAAAGCGGGAAGCAGCAAATTTGAACCAAGAACTTCATATTTTTAGAAAATGGACCGGACGGCAGGAAGGAGTGCGAGTTTGCTTTGGGAGCAGTAAACAAGTCTGGGCCACCTGCCAGGGAGGAGCACTGACATCTACCAGTAGGTCCTCGAAAGCTCAGGTGGCTGGTATGAGCGGGCAGCAAGCATCTGTTCCCTCCTCGTGCTCCATGGGAGGACGCATCCAGAGTGCATTTGGGGCTGGGGTAAACTGGATGTGGCTGGGAAACCCCACAGGAGAGCCAAGGCCTGGAAGAACCCGGCCTGACAGCACCGTGCCAGGCTCCTGCCAGCAGGTGCCCTGGGCGCCCAGAAGCTCCCTCTTGCCTGGGTTCTCTTACCTCTCACATTCTTTAGGGACAGCCTGGCTTGTTCTCAGCCCCACACCTCCCTCCTCCTTTGCAACGAGTCTGAGAGGTGTGTGAACACTCTGTCCGACGGCAGAGCTTTGCAGAGCTAGACGCCTGTGTGTGTCCTCTCATGCCATTGCACATGAACCGGCCTCTATTGTTTTTTAGGGGGGACCTGCTCACCCACACCCAGCACGACACAGCTAAAAACCAAACCTCTAATCTTACAAAGTTACTATGGGCTTCCTCTGGCAGTGCTGGATGGTGGAGAGAGATGCCTTATAAAGAAAAATACACAGCCAGAGAGAGGGTACTTTCTTAAAACCTTATCTTTGCTTATTTTAGCAGGATACGCCAATCTCCGTTCCTCAGCATGTCATGTCCTTGCCCTGTGAGGACGGGTGAGACCGTGATGATGTTTTATGCTTTGCTTTCTTTGGACAGCGCAGTCCCCATCCCTTTCACAGATGTCCCTGATAATGATGATACTCAAGATCCCAATAATGTGATAACAGTAATTGCATTCGTGGGTATAGAAACCATAGAGCCTGGTGATCTTTGGTTATGCTGACTCATGACAATAACCCTGTGAAACGTGGGGTGACAGGCTCAGCACCATCAGGACCCTTGCTGACAGGGGGCCAGCCTCACTTTACCTGTGAACCTCGCAGGAAGCCCTCCGGATGAGTGGCAGGTGATGACCCGGCACACGCGATATCTTGCCGTGGAGACCAGCCTGGCGGCTCATAAGCGCGTGCTTGGTGCCGTGAGCAGGCTCAGTGGTCCCGACAGCCTCGGCTCCCACACGCTGCACGTGGTCATGTCAATGATGAAGAGGGGGTCACCACACCATCAGCTGTGCTTCCCAAGGCAGCTCTGGGGCGCACAGAAGCCGCCGGCCTTGTCAAGACAGCAGAGAGGAGAGGGCTCCCTAGCAGGGGTCTGCTGCCCGATGCCTTGCTCCAAGCCTTCCTGGTGCATCCACCGCCGGCTCACCTGCCACTAGGAGACATATTCTTTCTGCTAATGTCTGGCCTGCCATGTCCTTCCCTTTTCATGGAATATATACTCACCCCAAATGAATATCCCTCCAATTTCAAGGGAAGTTTCTGTTGTTTGCTTAATGCTTTCTGCCTCCAATTCCACCCATTCTCTGGATTAGGCAGTAAAACAAAACTCTTAACAACTATGATACATTTTGATAGATTATCTGCATAACTGATTCACATTTAAATAAGATAGTTAAGTAGTTAGCTGAAAATGTGAAATGGTAGAGCAGGAACTGAGATTTGGCCTCCTTCTCATTTCAGCCCCAGGGCCTTTGCACATGCTAGCCCCTAGGCCTTCAATACTCTTCCTCTGAATGTCTACACAGCAGTGGGGGTGGGGGGCAGGGCACAGAGCTCAGGGCTCTGCTCAAGGGTCACCTTCCAAAAGAGGCCCTTTCTAGCCACCATAGAAGACATTGTTTCCCCTTGTCCCCCAAGCTAGCCCTCTCTACACTATTCCCTATCTTGTCTTCATCTCATGTTTAGTGATTTGTTTGTCACTCGAAGTTTTGTGAGTGCGAGGACACAGGTTTCCTCCCCACACTGGCTCCGGTGCCTATAAGAGTGCCTGGCGTAGAAGAGACACACAATAAACATTGTTGAAGAAACTAGTGGTGTTGAAAGGGAAGGTTCTCAGTGACATGTCTCAGATGTGGAGGTGCAGATAGTGACTTGGCTTCTCAATTACCTGGACATGAACATGTTCACAGCTGGACATGGACAATCCTGCTTTTCTATGTCTTCTGAGTGGGGAAACTGGAGTGAATTTTCTGGTCTAGTGACTCTCATTGTGAATTATGGTCGAACAAATTTCCCCATTGCCTCCAGGAAGCTGAGTGAGGAACCAGAGCTAAGGATGTCCTGCCAGAGTCGAGGTTCATGTACATTCTTAGTCATTGTAAATGGGTACATGTTCTCCTGAGAAGGTGGAGGTTTTCTCACCGCATGGATCGCGTAACTGCTAATGATGTACCTCTGTGTGTACCTCTCTTTCAGCACTGCACATGTCACAGTAAACATGTGTGAGGTAAACCATGACTCTGCGGTGCCTGACACTTTCGGCTCTTGTCCATGAGCACCTCAAGCCTCCGGACCAAGTCCCTCATTCAGTTCAGAGTCATGTGATTTTAAAACTCCTTGAGAAGCCAAATAAAAGGTATATATTTTAAAAATCAAACCATGCGATCAAGTTAATGCAAAAGAAGCAGGTGTTTTTGAAGTCAGATTTTTTTTTAAGGTTTATTTATTTATTTGTGAGAGACACAGAGAAAGGTAGAGACACAGGCAGAGGGAGAAGCAGGCTCCATGTGGGGTGCCCAATGTGGGACTCGATCCCAGATCCCAGGATCATGCCCTGAGCCGAAGGCGGATGCTCAACCACTGAGCCACCCAGGCGTCCCTGAAGTCAGATCTATACACATGATTTGTCTCCCCCTCTTCCTTAGACCGAGAGCCCAGTTACATTTCAGGGTGTAATGCTCCCAGTTCAAAGTCCGTTTCCCACCTTCTCCTGCAGCTTTTACATGTGCAAAAGCATGTGTGATTCCTGGAGCTGCAGAAGCCACATTGGAGCACGAAGAAAACCTGAAGACAGAAGCCATTCACAGGGGACAGCAGAGCTTCATGACAAAAGGAGCCATGGTCCTGGGAAACTTTGTGAAAATACCATACCAATTTGAAATGTCCACATAAACAGTTCTTTGTTTGAATCATTGTTGTTTTGACCTTTTTGTCCTAGGGAGCTACATGTAATGCCGCACATGCTAGGTATTGAGCGAACACTGGGATTGAATATCAGTCACTTATTATAATTCGGAAGATGTATTTTAATTCCCTGAGTAGTGTTATGCATTCATAAAGCCAATAAACAAGGTAAATATTGAGAAATAATGCAAGTGTACAATACAGTATAATCATTCAAAAACAATGAACTCACTTAGACTGGTGCTGTTCAAGTAGTATACAATGCAAAGGCATTCATTGAAAATATTCAGCAAACATTTGTTGAGCCTACTATGTATCACATGTTGTGTTCGCTCTACCAAGCATAGTGGGAAAGATCTGCCAATTGGATTGAGTGTTTTGAGTTCTGACTCATTATGTGTGCAATCTCTCTGAGCTTCGGTGCTCTGGATTATACTTAGCCCTTAGGGATTTGTGAATCCAGAGAAGTGAGTAACCAGCTCTGCCTAGGTGAAATGAAAATAGGTTGTGTTGTCATTAAGACTGCTCACCAGATATTTCTGGATTCACTCCTTCTGATCCATGGTGGTGCAATTTCCCATCCCCTTTGAAGATGTGGCCACAGCATGTGCTTGGTCAATGAAAAATGAGCAGGAAAGACAGACATGTCTCATTTCTGACTGTAAATTTTAAGAAAGCAGTGGACAATTCACAGTTTCCTCCTGTGCAGTGATGCTGGGAGAAAGGAGTGTGCCTCCATCTGCTCTGGTCTCTGATGACCACAGTAAGCTAGGTCTAGCTCCTCCCCTTACCCACTCACATTGGATGTGTTATTATGAGAAATAAGCCTCTGAGATTTGGGGCCTGCCTATCACTGCAGCATCACTTAGCTTATCCTGACTGATCCAGGTGATGGTATCTGTCTTGAAGCCTGAGTACAAGTTTCCAGGTAAAGAAGGAGCCTTCCGCACTCTAGGTCAAAGGGAACAGAGTCTTTAAAGGAATCATGTTGGTAATCAGTTCAGGTAACTGTTACCAGCACTGGGAGGGTGTAAGCTGAGTCTGGTTGGGTGGACAGGGGGCAGAGTGTAAAAGGCACCTTTCACAAGGCCAATTCCCCAATAGTGACTCGAATGCAGAAACCATTTGGCAGAATCTCTGGAGTCAATAAATTAAGAACTCAAAAGTGAATCTGTAAACAAAAATCAGAATAAGCTCAAAGGGGGAATAAAGTAGTAAAGCCATGAATTAGGACCAAGCAACATTGATGCAGCATTATTGCATCTGACATATACAAAGTAGGTTAGACTTGGCTGAAAACTGGAATTACAGACATGGAGAAAATTCTAATAAACCATAGTGAATACAGACAGATAAAATAGGAGAACGGTATTCAGACGTTTGTAGGGAAGCTAATGATAGGATATGAAGATGTGTCAGAGATAAAGCCCATCCAACAATCGTCCCTAAAGTAGAAAACTCAATAAATTTCAAAATAAGAACTTTTCAAAGGTATGCTACAAGAACGTTTCCAACACGTTTCAAGTCCAGCGATTCTTCTCAGCGTCATTCTGTCTCCATCTGTGTGCGAGGTTGGGTGCAGTGGGGAAGGCTCTGGTGCCGATGAGCCAAAGGGGTGGCCCTGAAGGGCCCACCAAAGTCCTAGAAAGCCACACCATGAAGCACTGTGTCTACCATGCTGAGGAAGTTTGACTTTTCCTGTAAGATAATGGGCTGGCGGAGGGGCAGAGGACCTTTAACCAAGATGGAGATTCGATCACTCGTGGATTTTGTAAGGATCATTCTGTCACTTTGGTTGCACCAAGTTTTATCATCTCCGGAAGCAGCATGATTAGAGGTGCACTATCAACATGATTGATAAAGTAGGTGATGGTCAGGATTGACCTAAGATCCTGATCATTCCCCCTCCACCACCCTAGGTTTTTAGATCCTTACTGCAGATTGTTAAGCACGTGGCTACATACTTTCATTACAAAGTCAACCAGGCTTAATAATTCTCTTGCTCCTGCTCAAACCCAACGCCAAGTAGTGTCCTAGTTTTCAGATATGCCAGGACAAGAAACAGAAGGGGGCTCCATGGGCTTCCAGACTGTGCTGGTGTGTAGGGGCAGGAAAGCTGGCCCTGATTCCAGAGCTGAGAGAGGGAAGAAGGGCCAGTTGACTTTGCAAGGACCACCTGCCATCTCCCTTTCAGAGAAAGTCTTATTTTTTCAGACTTGCACAGAATATAAAGTTCTTTCTACGTCAATATTGGCATTCAATAATCCTCATTATTATCAAGTTATTCCTTGTGGAAAATGAACATGTTTTTCCCACTGCCTTTCATCCCCTTTGCTAGTTAAATCTTCTTTCAAAAGAAGGTCAGTAACCAGTCTCTCTTCTTAGCTTCTAACATCAGCAAGGGGGATAAATCACTGTGGCTTTCTCTCTTCCAACCTAAACAGTCTTTGCTTTTAATACTCCTGCAAAGGTCCAATTTTCCATCCTTTGTATCTTGATCTTTCATAAAGTAGCTTCCAATGTTGTGCAGAATAACAAGAGCAAACATACATAAAGAACACGGTGGTGGGAATTATGTTCAGGGTCTTGAAAACAGCAATTCTGTAAATACAGGCCAGTATCACTATTATGATTTTTTTTTTTACTATTATGATTTTTGATCGTGCTAGACTTTTCACTTTGGTCCACTTGTACATTATTAGGAACCCCTTCTCAAAGTCCCCGGAGATTAGGAATGTGTGCACCGTGAACACAGATGGCCTCTTGCATTTGAAAGAGTTCCAATCATAGGTTCATTTTCTGCTGCTGGCACAGCCACTGCCAGCCCAGCTCTGCGAGACACCACCCATTCTCAAGAGTTTGTCACCAGCAGCCGACTGTTCACTACCCAGTTGACTGGCACTTCTGGGGATGCTGACTGCTCCCAGGCCCAGAGGGTGAGCCTCATTCAGTGCAAAGCAACCAGTGTCTCTCCCCAGTAACCAAGACCACAACGGGCAGGGACCTGGCTGTGGTCCGTGGGAGTGAGGCCTGGCTGGCTGGGAGTAGGTGGCTCTGGGACCATTTGTATCTCTTTGAAAAGTACCCATGGAACAGAGACTGTCTTTACTGGGTATTGTTATGGGAGGATATGCCTTATGGGGCCGCTACAACCATCTTATAAACATGAAGGGACAGGCCTGAGAATAAAAAACAAAGATACTGAGGGTGGCTGAGTAGAAGGTGAGAAGGTCCTGCCCCCCTGATAATGCCATGGAGCTGCCTAATTAACCCAGCCCTGAACCCCTGTTACAGGAGATAATAAATCCCTTTACCGTTAAGTGGTTCTCAAAGTGTGGTCTCCGACTGGCAGCCTCGGCATCCCCTGGGATGTTGCTAGAAATGTAAATCCTTGAGTCCTACTACCCAGATCAATAAAAAGAAAGTCTGGGGACTGATCATCCCGAGATCTGGTCTAACAAGCATTCCAAGTGATCTTGATCAGCCTATGTGCTGAAGAACCACTGGAGTAAGCCACTGCTTGGGTTTTCTATTATCTGCGGTGAACTCTATCCTCATGAATACTTGTATGGTATTTTACACATCTTTTCTGGGAAATGCAAACATTTGATGTTTTTGTTTTACATGGGGTCACCCAGGAATTTGTGAGGTCTCAGATAGGAAAGCTGGAGGGAGGGGGCTGGGGCATCTCAGGTAGGTTTCTCGAGGTGTAAGGAATTTTGAGAAAATTTAGAGCTTTTAAAGTTCCCATCCTGGGTGAAAGGAGTGGACTCTGAAAAAAAAAAAAAGAAAAGAAAACCCAGGAGGTGCAGCTTCAGATCAGAAAAGCCAGTGCCCAGAAAAGCCCAGAACTTTCTCTACATGTAGTGGCAAAGGCCATGAGTCACTGGAGGGCTGAGGTGGATTCAAGTAATTGTTTTAGCACGAAATCAAGGAGGTGCTAAGGACAAGCAGGCACGAAACCACCCAACTGCTAAACAGTGTCCTTAGGAGAAGCGAAAACAAGCTGAAGAACAGAACAGAGACAGTCGGGGCTGCAAGAGTGAAAACCTGGCCAGATCCCGGAGGGATGTTTAGTGTTGCCCAGCTGTCAAGCACTGCGAGGCCACACTGCCCTGTCCCGTGGATTCCTGCCAAAGCAAGAATTGCAAACTTCCTAGTGCACCGAGTTGTATGAATCAGAGAAACATGGGTTAGCCGCAGGAGGGCAGTGATGGAAAAGACACACTGCACCTTTCAAAGGGGCGATTATCTCCCCATCATACTTCATCCAGGAGCATCAAAGTGTTGCTCTGATACATTAAATCATGCTTGCTTCACCGAAATGATAGCACATGGTCACTTCAGACCTCTGTGCACAAACAAATGAACAATCTGCCCAGGCCAGCCTGGAAACTTGTTCTGTAAGGTGTGACCTGGGCCCTGGAGTCCTGCAGGTCAGCTCAGATACTGGACTCTTGCAAAGACAGGTCAGAAGACTGGGAACAGAGGTGCATCTTCCAAATTCACTACTGAGACCACCTAGGGCTCAGAATCCAACTCTTCCTAAATCCAGAGTGGGATCTCCAACCTTCCCATCATTCTGTCCTACAAAACTTAGCCTTCTCCTCAAGGTTTCTAAATCGGTTTCAGGCAAACTCCTCCAGTGTTTGTGGAGTTTGTGGACCACAAACAAAGATGTTTGTGCATCTTTGCAACTACTCCCCACTTCATTTATAATCAGTTCTTTTGGGTAAATATATTTGCCGATTCCTATACGACTCTCCTAGAATGGCAGCTATGACCTGCTCATTAAAATAGATTTCAGGGCATCAAACCTGGGCAGGCCATCCTCCTCCTGTGTGTCTAATGAGACCTCACGTAATCCAGCCAGACATGAACGGGCTGCACCAAGTCCCTGAGCACCACACACAGCGTCCACCAGTCTTGTGACTTAAAAGCCAACCTTTAAAATTATCTGCCAAACTGCTCTGGTTCTATTTGCTCAAAAGAGGGGATACCCATGTTATTGCACTCCTGTAATTTCAGGGTAAATGGAGGTGCAGAAAAATTATTTCCAACAAGGAGGTAAAGTTGTTCTTGATAAAAATCAATAGTCATCATTTTTATGTTTTTTGCCTCCTAAATTGTACCTCCTGGCCCTGATGACTCTCTTGAATGCATTGGTTCAGCCCTCCCCCAACCGCATCCCTGGGAGAAGGCGGGGCCGGGACAGCACAAGCCTGCAGATGGGCTTCGACTCCAGCTCCCGCCCCCGCCGCTCAGAGCTACATACCCCCAGGAGGGACATTGCCCTCTGGTGCTCCAGCTGGTCATCTGTAAAATGGGGATGGTGTGTCTTACCACCTGAGGTTGTTATGAACTACAAAGGAGTGAATGTTCGTACAGCACTTAGAACTGTGTCCAGCCAGCACAGTTACACAACCTGTGTTTTGTGAAATAAGTAACATTTTTGTTTTCTTAATACACTTACTTTTCATAAATTTTGTCATTTGGGGAATATTATTGGGTTTCCAGGATTAAAACATTTAAATTAAGAGGCATCAAAGTATTTTAAGAGCTTCCTATTTACTTTTTTACTCTCAAACACCTGGAGTAGAGTGGTTTTATGTTGAACTCAGAATCATCCACACAGAAAAAGATATCCTTGAGGCTTTATTCATTTCATAAATAATGTATTTTATTTTATTGCATATGGCTGTTAAGGAGAGCATCCATGATCAATACAGACTAAATACAATGCACTATTCTAGATCCATTTATTGTCGTCTCCAGCAGCGTCACATTGACCCTTATATACAGCGTGTACAGTGGAAGACAGAGCAAGATAAGGTAAGTCTTTTGTCATATCACAATAGCAAGAAATATATTTAACATCTTGATATCCAGAAACAATACGTACCCAAAAAGAAAACACTGTTTAATAACTGTTAAAGTTTATATAGCAAAAAATATTTTAAATTTAAGGTAAGTCAGGCAAAATGTACAAAGACCCAATATACATTGTGAAGTTTTAGCAAACATAACATTTATACATTTTGGTTCCATTCTGTAAACTAAATTAAAAATGTAAATATTGCATATGCCTTTTTTTTTTTTGAAATGTACAGGATAGAGGAAAATTTAGTAATATTATCAACTTTTCGTTTTGCTTGTTGTAAGCTGCAGTATAGTGCTATGACTACGCTAAGTATAGGGCACTACTTACATACGCCATACACTGTATCCAGCAGGGTCCACGCTGTCCTGGGGGGATTCCATACAAATACCGTCCATCATTTCCGATTCCGAGTCCCAAAACTAAATCCAAATGTCAGGACATTTTATACATCTTCATAAAGTATATGCATCATACACTGAAATTGACCTCCAAACGAACATCGTATGGTCTATACACTGTCGCAATGTGTAATTTTAGAAAAGTAAAACTTAAAAAATGTTCAGGGGGATCACTTTACATTCAACTTTGTCTTGCAATACAATCCTCTGTTCTAAAAGTTCAGCATGGAAGCAGGAAGACTTTTGCATTGCCATTAAATATATTTTTAAGACATTGAATTTTTTGGTCTTCCTCTAAAAAAGCCTCATTTTATTAATGCATTATTCTATAGTGATATATATCTATATATTTATATATATTTTTCTCCAAAAAAAAAAAAAAAAGACAACTCACATCTCCAATGAATTAGTGTAACCTCTACAGGACTATCCGAGCAGAGAGGCACCGTGGACGTGCCCGGGGGAGGGGATCCTCAGCCCTCTGCCACGTGTCAAGGGGGCAGCGAGGTGACATGACATTCTGCTGGCCAAGGTCAGCAGGTTTGGGTGACACCTGTACTAATGGCCACAACACTGTTATCTTCAGAACACTGGAAACATAAAATGAGGGTAGTCTCGTTAGGGACTTTCTCGACAAGTCAGATGTACTGTGAGGTTTTTTTTTTTTTTTTTGTCTCCTTGTTTTTCTTCCTTTAACAACACAGGGGCCAGAATAGCTCTTATGCCAGGTTCTTTCCTTCCCTTTTCTTTTTCTGAGTTTTTGCGTTTTTTTATTGTTGCTCAGGGCAGCCTCACTAGCCGACATGATAGCGTTGAGTAAAGATAATACATTTTTTTTTTTAATCTGCCAAAGCCGTGACCACCCTTGGATCGCTAGCATGCCTAGGTGAATTTTTGGTTAAAGAAGTGCAAGCTCAAGATTAAGGATAGCAGAGACATTTGAGCTTGTAAATAGGATCAAAGGCTTTTTGCAATTTGTAGTACCTACATAAACATCTACATAGAGAAGATTAAACAAGTCTGTTAAAGGTAAAAAGAGATATTCACCCCCTGCCCCAAGCCCCCCACCCGCCCCCACTACCCAAGAGAGTTGATGATTTTCAAAAGAAGGTTGCTTCAGTTACACATAATTATTATTATTTATGAATCCATCTTTGAAGTCCAATCCCAAATGGCATTTCCATTGAGAAATGTCAGTCCCACACTGGGCTCTGAGTAAACACGCAGGTACCTGGATTGGAGTCCACGGAGCAGCTGCATCCTGGGACCAGTTACTAAGGCTGAAAGGCCGCGCTCGAGACACGCTCAGCAGAGATGCACACGGGAGGTCCTGCCGGCCCCCGGCCACGCAAATCCGGCTTCCCCTAGAACTGAGGTAGGACTGTGGTAGTTTTGAGTGCATGCCAGTAAATGCCAGATTTTACCACTCTCGTGGGTATTGGTGGAATCTCCTAGCATGCTGAGGGATAAATCTGCTTTGCCAAAATGAAAGTAAGAAGAAATAAAGACACTGGCCACAATTTAAAAGGCCAATGGGAACATCCAATTTTCTTGATTACAACTCCTTCGGCGAATTTTGTCAAACGAACAGAACACAGCACAAACAGCAGAATGATGAATGCCCCCGCGGGAACCAGGCAGAGGGGCAGGTGTCCTTGCCTTGTGGGTTTAGAGTCTAATACGGTGGCAGATGTTCCAAATCCTAGTCATTGCTCAGATCCAAAAAGAAAATTGTAAGCAGCTTCAGATTAACAAAACAAAACAAAACAAAACAAAACAAAACAAAACAAAAAGAACGCAAACCACCACCACCGCTGAGCATCTTCTTTCACTGTCATTTTCTGATGTGAGATGTCACGGTGACAAAGCCAGACAGATCCTCACTCTGGAAAAGAAAGGAAAGAAGTCAGTGGTGACTGTCACAGGGACAGAGCGATCCTGACTTAGAGGAAGAAACCCCTGGAGCCACCTTCACGGCCTGTGAAGGCGTGAACACTGCCAAATGCGATGCACTTTGGGAAGCCACCATTCACTCATTCTGTTTGCCAGAACAACCTGGAAGGATAGTCCCCACTCGGCGTCCCTGGATGCGGCTCTGGCGGGTGACGCGAGTTGTGAGGGGCGGTGCGCTCCGTGAGGCCCGGGGGGGGGGGGGGGGGGGGCGGGAGGCAGGCTGCACACCTTGTGCCTCGGGCCCTCGGCTCCGGGTGGGGGCTGCTGGCGAGGGGCCGGGGAGCTCACGAAGACCACGGGTTGGCACCAAGGGCCGGAAGCGCGTCCCGGAAGCTGTGCCATTGGGGGTTGGCGGGAACACGGGACATGTGGTGAGTCCACACCCTGCCTCGGAAGCCCTCCCACTGGATCGTGGATCCCATCCCCCCGAATGACCAGGATGATGCAAGTACCTGCAGCGACATGGACATGCTTGTCATCCCACACCCTCCTCATCTGCGTGGCTGCCTGGGGCAGGGTTAGGTCACTTACTCCCACCAGCCTGGTGGTGACAAGGCCTTAGGACCCCAGCCTGCTCTAACTCCCTCCTCCCTTCCAGGCCCAAGGATCAAACTTCCTTAACCTGTTCCTGATTTTCATCATTTCCAGCATGTTTTTACTCCCTATGTTCCTTCTTTGGCGGACAGACCAACCAAGTTGAGAGACTCCAACATCTCACAGCAAATTGCCTTCCTTTTTAAGCTTTTTGGCTTTTTAATCAAAATGCCAGGTGGTTCTTTTGCATGCCCATCCCCGTGATGGCAGCCGATGGGACACCTGCGGGCGCTGCTGGCCACGCCCTGCCCTACGCAGGCAGGTGCTCTTCCCTGGCTGTTGTACTCACAGGACCTGCACTTCCCAACACTGCCCAGAATCATTACAACTCGCCCCCAACTCTCACCCCACTACCTGTTTTACTTTGTTGTGAAGCTAATTCTTTTCTGTTCACCTTGAGTTCAGGGTGCTGCTCCCAGGAAGAGAGAATTTCCAGAGCACCATGCAAGCCCAGAATGAGCGCCTGAGAGCCCTGATGGCTTCGCATGCCAGGCCGTGCCCTGGTACTGACTCCGAGGGCTGCATCCCATGTGTGGCCAGAAAAACAAAAGGCCTGGACACACGAGCTTCTGTCAACTGCCAACATACACTGTAAACATCATACCTTTTCCTGTTTTCTCATAAGTCCCCTACAATGTGGTATTGCCATCATTTATTATTTTTAAAAAGCTTTATGTTGGGGCACCTGGGTGGCTCAATGGTTGAGCGTCTGCCTTTGACTTGGGTCATGATCCAGGATCCTGGGATCGAGTCCCATATCAGGCTCATTGCAGGGAGCCTGCTTCTGTCTCTGCCTCTCTCTGTGTGTCTCTCATGAATAAATAAACAAAATCTTAAAAAAAAAAAAAAGCTTTATGTTCTTTAAAAACTATAATAGGTGAAGAGTTCCCCCAAAGCAGAAACAAGGGCCAGATTTTGTCCTGGGAAGAGATGTGCCCTGGCTATTTCAACACTGTCCCAGTGAGAGCGCGTGTGAGAGCCCAAACCCAAATGCCCACGTTCCTTAGACAGCAGGTGTTTGCTAAAATCCACCTCCAAGTCTCCCCAAAATAAGAGCTTGCGTTTTCTCCCTGAGGTCCTGAGGAGGAGATGAATTCCTGGCCACTCCAGAGCAGGTGGTCAAGACACAGTGGATCTGCTGACATAAAGATTTTGGGTCAGAGTTTGTTTTCTTTTCACTCTGAAGCTTAGCTAAATGTAGCTGAATTGTCTCCTGTTAACCCTCAATCCATTATTGTGAAAACAGCTAAGCAAGTAAATTCCTCAATTTCCCAAACTTAAGAATAGTCCTAGATATGTGGGTTGGCTGCTCGTGAGAAATGCATTTTCCATTCACACTGGCAAAATTTGGGGGCCACAGCCCGCTCACTCCGTATGGAAGGAAGGCTTCACAGCAGTGACACAGCTCCAGTCATCAGATCTTCGTGGGCTCTCATCAAGGTGAACACGAGATTTTCCCTTTGTGCACTACAGCACAAAACCTTAATTTCTGCGCTTTAGCATGGTGGGAGTAGCGCTGAGACAGGCGGGATCATCTTTCATTCATACATTTGTGCACAGGGTGACTTTCGCAGGGCTGATAGGGAAGGGGGAGCCCTCAGGGACCCCAACTGCCAGCCTCCCCCCGAGTGGAAGCACGGCTCCCAGCCCACGCCTGGCGCTGAAGGATGGCCAGGCCACAGTCACCAGCATAGAGACAGGTGCACCACAGGCGCCAGAGGAGTGGGCTGGGGGCACACCAGTGATGCCATGCGCAGGGTGGGGACAGTAAGGAACCCAGTTCCCTTGGTCTCTGAGACCCTAGGGCTGCCCACACAACCCCGGGACACTATGGAAAGGGTAGACAGGGAGAGATCCTGAGGATTGGGGACATTGGAGGGGATGACCACGCACACACACGCATACACACACCTGGGGAGGTGACCACATACAGACATACACAGACACACACACACATACACTTGGGGAGGTGACCACACACATGCGTCCGCACTGTCACAGCAGGAGGCACCTGCTCCTGGCCATGGGAAGAACACCAGCTGAAGCTGGGCATGGCAGGAAGAGGACGCCCACCAGCTCTGAGACAGAGGTCCCAGCATGACGTGTGCTGTGCTCCCTACACGTGGAAAACACAGATGAATACGAGAGTGAATACATGCATGCAACCTGTCTCCTATGAGATTAAAGCAGCTGCTTTCCACAGTGCGTCTCGGTGTGGCAGTGGGAGGGTTAAGACACGGGGGGTCCCAGGCACAAGGACCTGGGGTCCGGACCACCTGCCACACCCGGCAGCTGCCCCACGACACCCCACCCATGGCTCACCATGTGTGCGCCCAGGGCCCTCCCCCACACGCTGCGGTTCAGGGAGCTGGCGGTGGCCTCATGTGCAACAAACAGCGTGCCTTCAGCAAGCATCCTTGTTTGGATGCAAAAGAAAGGAAGGCTGGAGCACCCCAAATCAGGTCACAAGGACCATGACATGATGATGAAAAGAATCTGGACAGAATCCACCAGAGGTGAATACTCAACAAGAACACACACAGGGAAGAAGGGATCGGTTTTAGAAACCTAACTATAGTTTTTAATTTGTTATAGAAAGAAGGCCCAACAGTGTCCCCAGCTGCCCTTCCAGCCCGAGGCTGTGGCACATGCTGGCTGGGGCCCTGAACCTGGTGGAGAAGTGGAGAAGAGGAGCGGCCGGAGGAAAAGGTGGCCTGGCGACCGCTCAGGAACTGGGCCAGGGCTCAGAGGATGCAGAGGCAGCAGGAACCCCTTGTTCCCCCATCCCCAGAGGAAGAGGAGAGTGGCAGGAGCTGGCCCTGGGAGCATGAGCATACTTGCCTTTTTCGTTTGTTTACTGACTTTTATTTATTTATTTTAAGATTTTATTTATTCATGAGAGACAGACATAGAGAAAGAGAGGCAGAGACATAGGCGGAGGGAGAAGCAGACTCCATGCAGGGAGCCTGATGTGGGACTTGATCCCGGGACTCCAGGATCACGTCCTGAGCCAAAGGCAGACGCTAAACCGCTGAGCCACCCAGGGATCCCTGTTTACTGACTTTTAAAGTAAGTTAAGTGATCTCTCCTCCTGAAAATTAATCCGCTTCATCCAGACTAGGAAATGCCACAAACTTGACATCCTCACCTTTAAATATTTATGACTTCTGAGGGTGATCCCAGCAAAATTTTATGTACTTTGTTATCTATGTTAATTCTAGTAGAAGAAAAGTACAAATTATTAATTTTATGATCACTCCACACTGAATATTCATTAAGATGGGAGACATTCCTGGAACTCATTAGATGTGGAGGCAAAATAAAAAACAAACATATCAAGAAGCATTGTTCATGAATGCAATTACCAAGGTATCTGGATTGTATCCTGAAGGTAATGCGTCTAAAAATAATTTAAACTTATTGGCATTCATTGAATTTGTCCTATAATCACACAGTACTGTTCTGTAGCTTAGACATTGCTTTGTAAAGAAACCCATTCACAGAAGCATTGGTCTAAAGTAGTTGATTAAAAAAAAAAACAACCTTGCATTAAAAAGATAGAAGCTGTTCCAAAGCATCTGTCACACTGGCCAGTTACTTTCCCATCTTGTTTTTGCTCTGTCACATGTGACAAATGACGCCACATGAAGAATAGGTTTCCATGTGCCAGGTATCATAATTTCTGAGGAGGAGGGATCATTCCTTGCCTTTTCTCTTCCATTTAAGAGCAATCACAATGCAAATGAGCAAGGACAATGTCATTAAAGACCCCACCTTCAATCTGCTCTATTTTACACACACACACACACACACACACACACACACACAACCAGAAAGAAATAGAAAACAAGTGGGAAGGTTTCTTTGCCATGGACAGCACAAATGTCAAAACACTGACATGTCTTGCCGATGGCAAGCTGGATTCCACAATTCCCAATACGTTAGTGGAAAGTACAGTGAGCATCATTAGGTCTAGAATGTTCTAGGGTGTTCCAGAGGTAAGCTGGGGAAATCTGCACCAGCAAATAAATTCAAGCAGCATTTTTCATACACATTCTGACTTATGACATTTTCGCTTTGATTTCTCAAAAGTATATGGGTCTGCATGTGTTTGGCTTCACAGTCAATATTTCAGTGCCCAGAATTTGGTACACAGACCTGAATGGTTGCAAGTCAGCCCCCGGAGGCTCTGGTTCTCTCTGCAGAGGGCCCCGTGGGTCCCACCCAGGGTCGCACGCAGAGCCTTAGGGAGGCCTGGGTGGAGATGGTCTCCTGCAGGGCTGTGTGTGAGCCATGCTGTGGGGCGCAACCCAGAACTCCACAGGTAGGGGCGGTCAGGCTCAGGTGCAGGGAGCAAGGGCACTGGAAAAGGGGAGTGGGGGAGGGGGCATCTGCACTTAGTAGGTAACAATGACTTAAACTTCAGGCACCTCTGCATTAAGACTGCGCAAATACTGACTTGCGTGACAAACAAAACAACGTACTTAACAAAACCCTACATTTCCAGTGGCAACTATGATTAGGAAGAAAGAAACTTGCAATAAGCCCAGACATGTCCTCTGGCCCATTTAAACCTTTGATGTGAAAACAGAGAATTACAAGAGAAAATAAACTTTTCAGTTACAGGAGAAATTCCTAGAAAAATAAACCTGATAATACAGTATCTCCTTACTTGAAGAAAAGCAAAACACTCTTGAATTACCAGGAAAAAAAAAAAAAGTAAGGTTAAGTGTGATAACAAGAGATTCTAAGAAAAACGGTTACTCGAACTTTTCATTTAAATCAGAAAAAAATAATAACTTGTACGGAAATTCGGGGAGACGAAGTTCCTCAGGACAGACGGAGAGGGGGCAGTAAATGACTTTACCAATTGTGCAAGGTTTAAAACTGTCTTCTATATGAGATCACTGTTTCCACTGACAGGTAAAATCATCTCATCATGAATGCTTGTTGGAGAAATGTCCTGGCACTGAGCTGTACATGATGGAAAGGACATGACACAGACAGGGACTAGAAGGTCTAGCCTGGTAGGAGGCTGGGGACCCTGAAAGGTGGCTTCTCCACCTCTACCTCCCATTGACCTTTTCACCAAGAGCAAGAGCCCTTGCCCTTGGGGTTCCAGCCTGGAGCTACTGCACCACCCCTTCCTCCCTGAACCACGACCTCAGCACACTTACATCTCAACTATTTGTTTCTTTTCTGTGCTTGTGCCCTACCAGCCAATCTCCTGCAGCAAGAGTGTGCACCATGCCAGGGCAGCAGAGTCCAACATTGTCCAGAGTGGAAATATGCCTGAATATTCATATTTAGCATAGACAGCAGAGGGGCAAAATACCCTCCTCCGGATTGCTGGGGGCCTTGCTCTTACATCATGAAATGTCAGGCCTTTCTAGGTGAAAAACCAGGTGAGGGAGCACCTGAGGCTGGTCAGAAGTAAAGGATGCTCCTTTACTTCGCCCAGGGCTCTCCTCCCTGCTCCACTGGGAGCATTTCTACAAATTATAGGAGAGGGTGGGACTGGGGAGAGGGAGAGGAGGTCCGCCTCGGAGTTTACACTTTTGCACAGTAAGCACCATTAGCCCATCACAAAACTCTCCCCAGGGACACAAAATACTACACAGGTTCCTGCCGCCTGCTCCTGTCTCCCCTGGGAATTGGGGACTCAAACCCTCCTGTCCCCAGCATCTGGCACAATGCTTATTAGGCCCTTTCTTTAGCTTCAGTGAAGTTGAAATAAAAACCCATGTGGTTTATGCCATTTCTCACAGGCAGAAAAGCTAAACAAACAAACAAAACTTCTAAAGGAGAATGAAACCTTAGAACGGTCTGAGGCCCAAAAGAAAAGAAAACCCTCTTCACCTCATGAGAGAGAGTGGCATTCCAAGGCAGAGGTCAGCAAAGTACGGCTAAATCTGACTGTCGTCTGTTTCTGTAAATAAAGTTTTATTGGAACACAGCCATGCTCGTTCGTTTGCACAGGGTAGCTTCTGCACTTCAGCGGGAGAGCTAGTGGTTGTGCAGAGACCGTCTGCCCCAAGACTAGAGGAAGGCATCAGAGGAGAAAGTAGGGTGGGGGAGTCAAAATAACACCATACATTTCCATCTGTGTTACACCTGGAGACAGCCTGATTCCCCCTTTGGATATAAGCTGCCAGCTTATGTCCTTCAGAAATGTAATACCCTTGACTAAAAAACACGCTATCTTGTTACAGGCCCTGCTGAAAACGAGGAAGCGAGTCATGCAATCATTTATGAAGCCAGCACACTTTGGGGATTAATTTCCGCTACCTATGGCTCTTCTAGTTCGTTTTTCATACACAATATGAAAGTACGGTTTTCATACACAAGATACATCCTACAGTATCGTTCTTTCAACTTTAACAGAGGTGAGGTTATAATAAGTTAGACCTTCAATTCTAGAAGGGTCCAAATCTTTTCTCTTTCTCGGGTCATTTAAGAGCATGAATATAAGTGTTATGTTTCTCCCTATGAAACAGTAAGAATAATTGAGCTAAATGATATAATGTGCACTAAAATTGCAAATATCCTATGAACACTAATTCTTTCCTCAGATTTAACACATTATTATGTTCATGAGCTTGTGCCGATGTAAAGAACATGTATTTTATGTACACTACAAAAATGTTTTTCTTGTTTATATCTGAAGTTCTCAGACCTATTATGTTTTTCCTACAAAATTAAGAAATGTACAATAACAATTTATTCAAAATATATCTACCCCAAATACCCTGTTGTTATATATCATTTCAAATGCACCTTTCTTTCCTTCAAATATTTAGATATGTAAGAGTTGCTACTGGGGTTATTTTAGTTTTATGATTTCATTCCTTGTTTTTATTATTGAAACCGAAATAAGCATTTTTTGGAAGTCTGAAATTATGACAAACACACCTCAAATCCCCTCTATAATATCACTGAATAGGAAACAGACTTATGAGTATAGTTAAAAGGTATGGCCTATGATTCTAAGATATATACTCTAGTTTTCACATTTAACAATAATACAGTAACTTGGAAAAGTATTAAAAATAGAGCATAATAAGCACTAAAGTGCTTGTCTTTCATTACAGGAAAAAAGAAAGAAAGAAATGTTGAATAAATGAGATCTTTAAAAGAAAAAAAAAGAAAAAAAAAAAGAAAACAGAGGGCAATTCTGGAATCTATTGCCCCCAGCCCCTGCCCAGCTATCTCCCTCCTAGGTGCGAGCTTCCACTGTGCAAATGCACCTGGGTGGCCTGGGTGGCCTGAGTGGCCTCCGCCTCTAACCTGCAGGCTGATTCCCTCCCTGTCTATTAACGTCCACAGGATGCAGATGTCGGCATCCTCTCCCATCTCCTGGGGGCTCAGAATAGATCTCATTTAAAGGCTCTTGTGTGAATGGGCAGCCAACTCTCAGGTGTCCTGGCTCATTCTCACCATCACTCATCTCAAAAGCATTCTGGGAGCTTAGGAATGACTCAGGTCAAGCCGTCCCCACCCCTGCAAACTGAATGCCATTCTAATGGCTCAATGCAACGTGGGTGTGGACAGTCACTGGTCCCACAGGGAGTCCTGGGGCCCAGGATCCAGCATTTACCATTCTGTTCTTCCTTCTGAAAACAGGGCCATCATTCTCCTGCCCTGAGTTCCTTCCTGGGTCTTTGTGGACTACCAAATTTTACATGTGAAAGCTACAAGCATATAAGTCATACACAATGTAGAGATACTCTTGACTTTCCGTGTGCAGAGGAGTACATGCCACTAGCATTAGTGGCACCTTGCAGGTGGGTCCCTTTGCTTTCTTCAAGTTCCTTTAAATGATGTATACGCGTAGCCACATGTTCCTTGTGAACTACAAAGACTTAATGAGACCCGGCAGCCCTAGGCGGCCAAGGAAAGCCTGGCTCCTCCCACCCCGCTCTCTTGGCTAATCTGTGCGGCCACAACAGTGCTATCTCTGAGCACGTTTGCCACCACAGCATTTTCCTTCATTCAAAATTCTACCCATGAATGACATCATGAACAACTGGAACTTCAAGCAGCAAATAAACAACTCATGAATGCACAAAAACAATGGCAAATAGCTCCCGGAATGAAATGAATAAACTTGTTTTAATTGGATAGAAGCAGAACAGAAGTAGAATTGTTTTTCTGAGGGTAACTCCAGGCCATTTAAAGCTAATAGTTCTCAAATGCTGCCCTGATCGCCTTGCTTGGCTGCTCCCCCCACGTCCTGTGGGCAGGACAGAACGTGCGTGCGGACAGGGGTCGCATGTGCCCCGGAGCAGGCAGCTGCGCCATCAGGGACCGCCCGGACGGACGCCTCTCCACGTCCAACGCGCCCCGCAGCACGGTGCCCATCAGCTAGCTGCGCTCTGGCGAGTGGGGCCATGGGCACGAGTTTCTGTTCTCTCGGGTTTATGCTCCAAGGTGTGGCAAACTGTAGGTCAACATCAGCATTCAGACTCTGCTGCACACAGAGAGATTTACATTCAAACCAAGTACTATTTATTAAAATTTCAGTAATGAAAAACGTGAAGTGCTAAGTTACAAACTGTCTTTACCGAGTTCATTTACTGAAAAATAAAATCAGCAGCCATGGATGGCCAGGCCTTCCCAGGAAGTGGGCCAGGAAAACGGCGGTTCCTCCCACCGGCCCCACCTGGACCTGCAGGTGACCCCCCCAGCCCCCTCCCCCACTTCACAACCAGGCAGCCCCTGGGGCAGATTAGGCTACTACACATGCCCTCTCGGCCACAAAGAGTGCCAAAGTGTAGTGTTTCCAGTCACTCACACTGGAGTCTCTGCAGAGAAAGGGCTCTGGAGACTCACTTCTCCAGCCTTGGGAGAACTCAGTGGCTGGACCCGATAGGCATCTTACACACTTATTTGCCAGGAGGGACCTCCCACACGGGAGTCTCTGGACCCCAGGACACCTGAGCCAGGGGTCCAGCCTGGCATCTCTCAAGGCCTCGGAGGGATTCGAAAGAGCAGGCAAGATGGACACATGGACACCCTGGCCCCCCAGTCCTCCTGGACGCCAGACCCACAACGGTTACACACAGAGCCAAGAAGAGCACCTGACGCTGCCCCTGGGCTGGGAGGATGGAGGGGCCCCAGTTTTGGTCCCCGCAGCTGCACGCGTGATCACACACGTCCCCCACTCTTGTCCCTTCTCTAGTGAGAAGAAAGCCCAGTGAGGGAACAACCAGCCAAGCACAGCAAGATCCAGCTTCCCAAAGTGCTGAAGGCTCGGGGAGGGGGAAACAGTCAACTCAGGGTGAAGACATCACTCCTTCCACGAGAAGAAGGCTAGCCTGTCTGCGTAGACTGGCCTGGTCCCATTTCCAGTTCCTTCAAGCTGAGCAGAAGCCTCTGCTACTTTTCAGGACGGACTGAAAAGTCACGTGTGTTCCTAACCACGTCTTTGGGAGCCCAAATGACAAAAGGCAACACAGCAAATTACATTTTGTCATTTCTACTTATTGTACTGAACGGAACATGAACGGGCTTCCAAGCAGCCTGAACAGAGGGTAACAGGGCGGCAGCCAGTCACACAGAGGAGCTGGGGAGTGGGAATCCGCACCAGCCCTGGGCTGCGGGTCACAGGGTGGGCGCCACGGCCACAGCCACAAGTCCCTGCAAAGGCCCTGGATGTGGGGCAAGTAGCCCACTCGCGGCTACTTGCCTCCCACTCTCGCCTCTTGTTGTCGCAGAGCCTCATCTATCAGCTTCTCCAGAGACACCAAGGAGACCCACAAGCATAGACGGACTTTCTAAAACATTGCACGTGAGCGTCAACATGGAAATTTCATGATTCTGGCCTGGAAGAGGCAAGAGCAACCCAAGTGGAAGTTGTAACTGCTAATGCAGGTAAGCAAACCGCCAGGAGCAGACCACCAGTCTTCTTCCAACGGAGGAGCTTCTTTAACACCTTGCATGTATGCTACCATATGATGTACGTATTTCACAAAAATTGAGACAAAACCTAAATCCTGAAGACATACCTACATGCTACGTCAAGTCTTCAAACGATACAAGCTACAAATAACTGCACACAAATCCACTCGCAAAACATCCATTTTGCTCACACACAGACTGAGGCCGGGTGGGGTCCTCCTGGCAGCCTTGGATCCTGGCTCACTCCTAGTATTAGCACCGTCCTGCCGGTTTCTCTCTGTGAAACACACGGAGGAATCCGAGCTCCATCCCTGGACGATGAAACCAATCCAGTGTGCAGCTCGAACCTGGCACTCCTAAGCAAGAGCAGAGCCTGCCCAACTAATGGCAGGCGGCCGCACGCGGCACTAACCCAGCTCCAGACCCACCCACGGTTTGGCTGGTCAGGTTGAGTGAGTGTCCTTTCTCCCCCCAAAGGAACCAGCATGTCACCTGGAAGACCCAGAAGCAGGCAGCATCACACCTCCCAGGCCCGAAGAGTCTCTCCAGCCCCAGGTTTTTCCTTTAAAACATAAGAATAACAAGAACCTCCCTCCAAGGAGGTCCTGAGGACTCAACAACAGTTAGAAATGTTTTATAGGGCAGCCCGGGTGGCCCAGCGGTTTAGTGCCGCCTTTGGCCTAGGGCCTGATCCTGGAGACAGGGGATCAAGTCCCACGTCAGGCTCCCTGCATGGAGCCTGCTTCTCCCTCTGCCTGTGTCTCTGCCTCATTCTCTCTCTCTCTCATTCTCTGTGTCTCTCATGAATAAATAAATAAAATCTTAAAAAAAAATGTTTTATAAATTATAAGGCGCTTTACAGATGTTTGCATAATCACGTACATAATTCCACCAGGAGGCAGGTGTTTGGCTGTTAATCTTGTTTATCATCTTCCAGCACCCACCGCCTCACAACTCAGTGCCTCAATCCATTTTCAGGGTTTCTCCCAGCTTCTATGCTAGTTTGGAAAAGGAAATTCAAGAGCTGCCATATCCCTCACGAGGCAAAAAACAAAAAACAAAAAACAAAACAAAACAAAAAAAACCCCACACACAAGGTGGCAGAATTAGATGATTCTATGCTCCTTTACATTATTAAAATATGAACTGACATCTTTACAACGGCTGACCGAGCTCTACAGATCACGGTCCCTTGTCACCCACTCACTTCACCTAATATGCTCTGCCTTTCTCCTCCTTCGTCAGTCACACTGATCCACTTCTCATTGCGGAACATACCAGCAATCTTCTGCCCCAGGGCCCTTGCACAGGTATTCCTTTGCCTATATGGATTCTCCCCCTAAAGATCTAGAAGACCTGCTTCTTCATCACCTTCAAGCTGTCACCTCTCCCCTCCCTCCCTTCCGCCACTTTATTTTCTGGAGCATCTATTACTACCTATAATACTTCATCATCTGAACACATTACAAAATTAAATTTATTTCCTAGGTTTCAAATATAGGCTTGAACTCTGAGTACCTTTTGTTTTTCTTTTTAGCTTGGGAACCAAACCTGTTTCTTTCTCTCATACACTTTGATATTTTTCAAATGAGTGAAACAGTTTAAAAGTATTCAACAAGTAACAACTGGCATCTTTGTCATGAAAAAAAATTTAACAATTTGATTAACTCTGAAAGTTGAAGGGAGATCTAACCTTTCTGCCTCTGTCCCTCCTGCCCACAGCCCATCTTTCTACCCTCCCAAGCAGCATTAAGTGACGTTCCTATCAGTGTGTCCCCCCACCCCCACCCCGTACCACTCCCTGCCCCGAATGAGCACTTAAAGGTGGGAAAATGTAAAAGGACAGGAAACCAACTCCCACATCAGCCTGATGGGTTGGAGATACAGCTGCCTGGCCGATGGATGGCCCTCTCCTCTCCAGTGGCTGCCAAGGCAGAGATGGGTCTGGCAGCAGCAGGTCTCAGAGCAGAGGGAGCTGCTGGTAGCCAGGGGGGCCTCCCTTGTGCAGGAGGGGGACGGGCTTTCCTGGCCAGATCATTGGGTCTCTAAAAAGGACGTCCGCTTTCAAGGGCTTCAGATACACCTGCATGCCACTGAAGGTGCGTTAAAGATGTGTCGGCCCGATTTGGAAATTATTAGGATAGTGACTAAAATCTACATGTTCACCATTTATGGAAGGCCACAGTGGGGCGCGAGCAGTGGCAGTAAGCATTTTACATGTGAGCTTTCCACGTGTGTGGCCATGAACGCTTGGTGTTGCAGAATTAAGGATGAGTTCACAGAAAGAACTCACACCACCCAAACAAAAGAGAGGAGATCCGTTAAGCAGCAGTGGGTGGTGGGGGAGCTGCAAAGAATCGGAAGGCTCTGGAAAAGGAGGCCAACATCCCAGTGTTGGGAAGTTTCTGGAATACTTCCACTGACAGCAAAGATGGGGCACAAGGAGAAATCCTGGGACAGTTACGGGGCAGAGGCTAGAGTGAGCTATACCCAGCAGCCAGGACCCTGGCAAACTGAACCCATAGTTTCTGAGAAGAAAACTGACCCAGCATCACTGGAGGAACCCCAAGAGTATGGAGACAGGACTGAGTGCGGAGTGGCTCCATCAGAACCTTCCAGCGAGGCCACCCCACTGAGAAGGGCGGACGGACGACTCCTGGAACGCTCCATGCCACTGCCCAGGAAACAGCCTACGTGGGGAGCACCGAGCGGCCCCCCGCGACTACTCAGGTGTTCATACACACTGAATCTCCATCGAGTAACTGGCTAAACTGTTAACTCTAGGAAATGCCTCAAGACACGAAGAATTCTGAACATTCCAGCTGAACAGGACAGACTCCAGAGTCGTGGAGATGAATGCTTATCACCCAGAGTTATTCTAGGAACTTAATTAAATGCTCCATGCCAGAGAAACTTGGGTATTTTACTGCTGTGGTTATTTCATTTGGAACGAAGGCTACTAATAAACCAGCCCTACTGATAAGCTAAACTGCAAATAATGATAAGAAGTAAAATCGAATTAAGGTGAGTTCTTCTACTGCATCTTTAAAATTCTGATAGGACCATAAACACCAAAATGTCATTATGCTTAGAAGCTATGTAAACTTTCAGAGAAAATGCTCATTTTTAAAATTTCAAAATAAGTAAAGGCTAAAGGATGTTTTAAAATTCATTGTTTGTAAGTTTGTCAGGCTTTCATATTTAATATTTCCACACCACACGTTATTCAAGTTTCCACTTTTTACCGAACCAGCTGAAAAGTTAATTTTCTGTTGCTGACTATAAAATAAATGTATGCTCCTGGATTTATAACATCCTAAAGAAGGAAGAAATACAGATTTTGCAGTTTTGCAACTCGTGTATTTGGCTAAATAGTACCTAAATATTTTCAATTGAACTGTACGTTTATAAGAAGTCTACTTAGCAAACTAATGAAAGTTCTTTGCAGAAATGTCTTCAGACTTATTTGATAAATATAACTGGAAGACGGAATGAGTAGCAAATGCATTTGTTTGTTTCATCTGTATACACAAAGTGCTGTTTTAGGTCACTTTTATGCCAGAAAACTGTTTTTGAAAACCCTGCTATCATGTAAGAATAAAACAGGTATGTGTTGCCACCCATCACTTGAGCAATTTATCTTCCAAAAAATGCATCCAGGCTTCGGCGAAAGAAACTGACCGCCTGAGTGTCCCTTTCTAGCAACTTCTGTCCTCTGAGTAGTTCAGGAGCTCCAGAATGTTGACAGGGTCCCGGAGTACTACTCCTACCTCCCTCTCACCCTCAAACAAAATCAAGCTGCACACTAATTGGTGCCTTGTTTAATACTGCTTATTGCTCAGAGTTTCTAAAGCACGATTTGCATAGTTTTTAAACTTATTAAGAACGTCCTGGCCTATTTCCAAAACTTCTCTTCATGCTTCTGCACCCCCCGCCCCTGCCATTGGTCCAGCGGGTGCCTGGGACCCTGCACCGGGGACAGGGAAGGAGGCTCTGGCAGGCTGTGGTGTGGGGCCAAGTCCCCTGCGGGGGGGGGGGGGGGGCATGGGCGTGGCTTCTGCTGCAGGCCGGGAACTCTCAGCCTCACCCACCCCAGTCCCTACTTCCCTGGCTTCCCACCGCCAGCACCCGGCAGTGCGGCCACGCCAGTTCAGGGGTTCTCTAAGGAGGGGATCCAAACCTCGCCCTGGGAAACACTGCTGCATTTATTTATGAAGACTCCCTACAGCGCGAGCACAGCAGCATCTTTATTCGGCAGCTTTTGCATTTCACCTGGTGAGTACTCTCCAGACCCAGAACCCAGAGACAGGGCGCTCTGAACTCTGCTCTCCCCCACCCTCACCCAGAAAGGCTGTTTTTGCAGTGCACTGATGGGAAGGGCAGGGGAGGGAGCTGCATCGCCCTGGTTTGTTGACCCCAGTGGGCAGCGGCAGCCTCCTTCCCGAGGGGCTGGGTAGATTACTGGTGCACGATGCTTACCAGGGAGGCGTGTGGCCCCAGGCTGCCATCTGCTAGGAAGGAAGTCCTCTCTCGGAGGATGCTGGAGAGACTGGCAGCTAATGTAAGAGACTGGCAGCTAATGTAAACAAAACCAACTCAGCCCATAGATCCCCACTGCATTTTTTAAAAATATGGACAGCCTATGAATTTTGGTTTGTTTACATCTTCCCTTCTGCCTTTGAAAGTGGGGTCACAGTCACATCATTAGGAAGGTAGAAAAACCATTTCTCTTCATTCAAAAATTCAGTTAAATGATTTCTTTTTTTCAGAAAAAAAAATCTTGAAAATAAGAGAGGCACTCGTGAAATAATCTGGTCCCCAGAAGATTACCACCTAGCAACAACTGATTAGTTAACTTATTGGTCCTTAGGCAAATTTTAAATTGGTTAGTTTTCAAATACACTCATCATTAAGTAGGTTAATGACTCATTTCTTAGGAAACTGTTAATGGACTTATTCATAAGGAGGAGAATATGTATTTCACTTATGGAATAAATCTATCACAAAGACACCTCATGCCATAACCAGATCAAGCATCTAGCTTGAACCCATCACAAATGGCAAGGACATACGTTTTTCCCAGGTAACAGAGGCTTTTCCACTGGAATCACGCCAAGAATTTTCTTCTTCTTTCTTTTCTTCTTTTTTTTTTTTTTTTTTTAACAAGTAAGCACATGATCTTGAATGTTTGCCAAACCTTCGCTCTTCTGCTTCCCCGGTACACACTGCCCACATGATCGTGAGCAGGCGTGTCTCCCTGATTCACAGCACGCTTCCTTACCTAGGTGCCTCTGCATCCTCTGCTTCTGTCGGCCAGCAGACCTGCTAGTCTACGCATGAAGCAAAATGTTCCAAAGTCAAAAAAAAAAAAAAAAGGGACAGATACCACTTGTACAAACACTGAGTTGTTCTGGAGCGAATACGACAGCCCTGGGAGGAAGTTATTCAGTGGTACACAAAAGACCCACAGAGACAGGGCATACTCTATTCTTTCTTGATAATATTTACAAACATTTCTACCAACGAATTAAATGGTGACCTTGGAAAAGAGGTCTGACCTCCCTGGGCCTCTGTGTACGCAGGCTTAAATGAGTTTTATTATACCAACCGTTCCCAACTCCTCTCCCTTGAAACGACCTTGCATTCTCTCCTGATCCTCACCACACTGTGTGGACAGAATTTTCATGTATTTGGTGGTGGGAGGGTGGAGAGGCATCTTCTCAAGGATAATGTATAGTCAGCTTTGTTGAAACAAAAAGCAGCTAGAGGAATAGGAGCTTTCAGTGTTGCAAACCACTGGGACCCCAGGAAGTGAGACTGGAAAGCCCCAGAACGGATGACCAGCCAACAAACCTGGGACCACCACTCTGAAGCCACCAAAACAGTGTCGGCTGTGAAAGTCCTATCAGATCCTGAGCTCTGCATACTGCCAGGCGTAAAACGGGTTTAAAAAAATTAGGGGGCTTAAAAAAAAATTAGGGGGCTTCCCTTCCATGTCCTACTTCCTGCTTAACTGCCCACATTTTACTCAGAATCAATAAACGCATGGAAGAAAAAAAGAAGGAAATTCAGTAAGTATCAGCCAAGCGAAATAGAAAACAAAACAGCTACCTGGAAAGTTGCCTGAGACGGGTCTAGGCTAAAATCCTAATGTAACTGTTGGCTCTGAGCTTCCCCAGCAGACAGTTTGTAGCACTCAGAGACAGTATGATGGGATGTAAGAGCACAGGCTGCCGAGTCAGACCTGAGGAGGCAGGACCGCAGGACAAGGCAGGACAAGGATGGTCAATGGGCACCTTCTGAGGCTCACCCAACAGTACGCCTCTCAGCTCTCGGAACCTGGCCAAGGCCCGGGGCCTCTCTCTGCTGCAGATTCCTCATTCCCAAGGAGTGGCCCTGCCTAATGTCACTGGGCTTGGGAGTATAATGTGATAATACAGGGAAGAAAATGTCTCGATGCCATGAAGTGAGGAAAAAAACAGTGCCTGGATTTTAAACAATTCTTTTGACCTAAAGGAGATAGGGCAACACAATACTCTTCCAATACTGATCAGCATAATGGTTACAATTTCACCAGCACCAGCTCCAGCTGCCTTCTTTCACTGCGCATCAGGTTCTGGGATTCTTAGTAGCACCTAATTCAGAGGCAAATGATGGGCCCTCTCCCCTGAGTAACTATTTTTACATTTGGACAGAGGAAGCACTACGTCACACTCATAAATGCTAGAGATCAGGCATTAATACTATGTAAAAGCATAAATCCTTCTTAGGATAAACATACGGATTTTAAGGTAATTATTAAAATCACATAATATAACGAAATCTATCATAATCCCCATTTTTACACACTGAAAAAATTGCAATTTAATACTAGACTACAATCATTCACCCAACGATTTATACCAACACCCTATGGATAGATTAAAGCACCAGTAAGACTATAATTATACTTAAGGTTGTAAAGTTTTAACATGATTAGAGAACACGTCATTATTCAGTATTTGAGTTTCACAAAGACAAAATTCCCACCAAGCCTCTTGGGGCATGATTAGATGAGACATGGAGCCCCCACCCCTCCACACACACACACACACACACACACACACACACACACAATATTTATTTCTGGAAAATTTGATACTGTTTAAAATCAATACTAAAGGACACCTGGGTGGCTCAGCCAGTTGAGCATCAGATCTTGATTTTGGTTCAGGTCATGATCTTAGGATCATGAGACTGAGTCTGGCTTAGGGCTCCACACTCAGCACAGAGTCGGCTTGTCCCTCTCCCCTCTGCTCCTCCCTCACTCCTCTCTCTAAAATAAATTAGTAAAATCTTAAAAACCAATAAATAAAATAAAATAAAAACTAAAAACTAAATAAAACAAAAAAACAACCAGTATTGACAAGGTGCTGTGTATATGGTCATTTATCTTAAGGCATATTACGTACCACAATATTTAACCAAATATTCCAAATTCCACTAAAAGCACAATAGGCAAGGAGTATTTTATAAATCTTGTTTGTGGGTGTAAATATTACGTATGGCATAAGAAAATGGGGCCAAATCTGAAGACACATTTGTCTGCTCAAGGTTTACAACGTCTCTGAACATGTTAAAGTGACTTTATGCAAATTTAATATTTTTCTAGTGTAATCGCTGAGAAATCAGAACCGCTAACTTGACTATTTTACCGCTTATAAACGTGCAGCCTTTAAATTTTAACCCAATTCTATCCCAGCGTTCCCATGCAATGAATTCAATTAAGCAGCAAGAGTACCATGCACAGAAGGATCTTGTATTATTCGCATCCACTGAGCAAAATGGTAGTGTACAACGTGTATTTCAACTCCCTCTATTCAAACTTCCTTCTGTGCCTTTTATTTTCGTGTGCCGTTAACTCAAGTCTCTGTGGCTATCTAGAAAGAAATCGAATCATCACTAGCAGTTCTCAGCCTCAGCATTTGCCCCATCTTGAATGATGACTCCACTCGTCCTCCTCAGAAAAAAAAAAACAAACCTACCAATGAACTCAGTCTGCAATGATCTACCTTGAATGATTCAAAAAACCACAGTGATCTTGAAGAACACATTCAAATAGATAAAATCAACACAAGAGTCTCCCCATTTATATTTAGATAGTACGTTTCTACTTGATCAGTAACATGGTTACAACTGATCACATTGGAGGGTCAGAAAATTTTGTTTTCATTTGTTTATTAAAATGTCTTGCTCATCTTGAATAGAAAGACATTCTCCTCATGTCTGTAGTAGAGAAAATCTGCAGCGAATTCTCCTACAATTAGTGGAGTCCGTGAAGACCAGGCTTTGGGCGGGGCTTCACTTCCCTCTGAGTTTTTCCTCACTCTACTTGGCAGTGCAGATAAAAAGAGTAAAGTTACATTTTCCCTTAAGTTTCTAAGGTGAAATGGGAACACTTGATTCTGTGCTACCCAAAAAACAAAACAAAACAAAAAACCCTCTCAACTTGCCAAATCTGATACCAAAAGTTAACTAGCTCTTGGAATTATGCTTCTACAGAAAATGCATTAGTGGGAATTTTAACAGAAAACCCATTATACCCATGCTGGTAGTAAATAAAAGTGCTGCGAGTCCTCCTCCTCTCCAGAAAAACAGAGAGATTCATTTAATACATATAATTCCAAAGAAAATAATTATAATTAATTATCTATTAAAATTCCTTTTGTGGGGGAGTGGGCCTGTGCAAGAGCAAATGAATCAAACAATCACTGGAGGTTTTCCTACCATGTCTGACAACCAAAAAAAAAAAAAAAAAAATCAAAACAGAGCAGGAGGGGCTACCCTAGTTAAATCAACCCTAAAAGAGAACCTCCAAACCCAACACTAGGTCCAGCAGCTGAAAGTTTAAGGGTTCTGTTTTTCTCTCAATAAAGCCCATGTTAAAAGCCAAAACGATCAGTTTAAAAAAATGTATATCGTAATTATTAATTTTCATATTGACAATACCTCTTGACATACAAACAAATTATAAAAGGTAATCAAAAGTACGGTCTTAATATAGTTTCAGCTTTAGGACGCTGTTTTCCTTGATTACGTCATTTTACTACGTAATTTAAAACACTACTTCATTGCAATTGATAATTATCTATGAACAAAATCTCAAGTTGGGTAAAGACGGGGGGGGGGGGGGGAAACATGGTTCTTGGAGACTGGAGTGGAATTAGCAACGAAGAAGAAAAGACATGCATCTCTTAAAAAAGGCGTTAGCTCCATTTTTAGACGACCGTGAGTTGTTTCTTTTTAAGAACACTCATTGACAAAAGTGACTTTCCTATAAACCCTCATAGTTTCAAGGCAATAAGTATCAATAGTGTCAGTGAGTTTATTAGCAGGATCCTTCAGGAGAGCATTTTAACTGTTCTTGATTTTTATGATCTGCTGGACCTCCCAATGGCCGAGGCCACAGGAGTGAGAGGGTTATAATTACCCCATTTTACAGACAGAGAAAGTGAGAAAGTGGGGTTAAATGGTTCTCCTCTGTCACACAATGACTCATTAAGATCAGCAACCAGAAACCTGGTTTCCTGATTCCTGGTTTAATGTTCCACATACTATGCTTCCTTCTACGAAGTACTATTTTTGTAAAGGTTTCTCTTTCAATAAAGGAAGTAGAACAAGTCACGTGACTTTCATTCACGAAAGCCTGTGTGTTTTCATTAGCACCTTGGTTGTCTGTTCCCGGGAACAGGGCAGGAGCAGTGTTCATTATTATCTTATTACGACCAGAGCTGGCCAACCAAAGCAGGAGAGCACGCAAAACAGAAAAATAAAGGGCATGTGGTTTGTCAAGCAATCTCATTGGAGTTCTAAAAATATTCAGGTTCTTTGCTTTCAGACTTCCAATAGGCAATCCTTTTAAACATAAATCGTGATTATCTTGTTCCTTTGGAGACGTTCGTTCCTGCTGTCCCCAAATTCTGTGACCATAGGATATGAACAAATAGTCCTCTTATCAATCAGAATTTAAACAGAGATGCTTTCAGTGGTAACTCGTATCTAATCTGCCTTATACATACATAAAAACCAATTTTAGAACAAAAATCCCACCAAAGAAGAACAGTTAGATAGCACCTTTTATGATATATATACACCAACCTACAGTCGTAGCACAAACATGCATACAGTTAATTTTTAAATGCTGTTTTAAAACATAGTAAATTCCACACTGTATTTTCAGTTCCAAAACAACAACGTTCTGACAGATTGGTTCAATGTTCTACGTACGCACCCGCAAAGCACGCAGAGAAAGGGCCTTCCTTTGCTCCCCAATAAGATGGGTAATTTACAGTTCAAGTTTTATTTGCTCTGGATTAATCCATAACTATTGTGTTATACAGATTATTATCATATATTAACCCAGAGCATGCACATACATACACACACACACACACACACACACACACACCCTAAAGTGCACTGACTTGCTTCTGGCACCGAAATCCCACCATCCCCCAACTCTACTGTAAACAACTATCAAACGTTGTTGCAGAAATCTTGTGTCTTTGTTACCACTTATGCAAATGCCAAACCCTACTGCAGGACCCCAAATCATTCTGCTTCAGCATAATTAATGACATTTCCCCATGTGGAGACGGAGGAGCTCAGTGTGAACAGACACCTATGCCACTTCTGAGCGCCAGGCCATGCACACAATGACCCAGGAAGTTTTTTTCTCCTATTTCATCTTCAAAGAAATGCTTTCCAAGTCTTCCTCCCTATAAATCATCCTCCCAAAGGACGCTTATCTCCCGTGAACTCTTTATTTATGAGCACCACAGACAAATTTCTACATGCACACGTGAGTTAAATAAAAGTGGATGTTCATTTTGAGTTCCTTTCTGGCTCCACAGACCACAGCGCAGGTTCCACATTCATTAAGATCACATCCTTGTCTTTCCTGTTCTACTGTTCTTGTGTCAAATCAGTTCACTAGAAATCCATTTCGCATGTAGCCCTCTTAAAAAACTGTGGTTCTGGCACAATGGATCAATTGCAGTTCTCGATTTTGCTTAAAAATAGTCCTTTCTCTTCTTAAAAAGGTGTTTACCATAATGCTCACAGAGACTTTGGGAAAACGGCAAGCAAATTCAATCTCATCTTTGTTCAGCCACCACCGAGTCTACGAACTGCTGTTTTGGTTTCAGGAGTCCTGAGTCCTATAGGTTGAAAGGAATTTTATACTGGTGGGAAAACAAACAGAACAAGCTAAATCAGGTCTCTAACTAAACTTATCTCTCGCAGTTTAACATTTTCCCCGAGTCTGAAAAGGGCATTATATCATAACATGAATCACGTTTCTTAATGTATCTCCCTTATCAGAAAGGCCTTGAATCCTTTCAGGCTGGTAGAGGCAAACCCCAGCTCACTCCTCCTGCTCCTGCAGGAACCCACTCCTGGGGCCTTCTGTAATCCAGGCCAGGGTTTTGCTTCCTGTTTCACCAAAAGGGGTAAAAAGGTATTATGTTCTCAGGCCGCTTTTCTGATTAGAATCAGATTTCAGCAAAATGTACTTTCATGTTTACTATGGCATATCCCCCATATACCCATCTGGGCATGAGAGGAAAATGTTTGTATGCATGCATTTCTCCACCACCACCACCACCCCCCCCCCCCCCCGCCAATTCCAGTCATGCCTGTGTGTTTCTATGGTCTGTGTCCTAGACTGCAGCTAATCCTTCAACTCCCTGACACACAAACAATTTTTCAGAAGTATCTGTAGTGTTTAACTTAACTGCAAGCAAAGTGACCTTCAGAGGCAAGTCATCGTTTATGGGATACACTCTGACAAGTTCCAAATGATTTAATTAGATGGTGCTAGAGCACCATACTCCTGATAATTCTCTAGGATTCTTTTCATCTTTTATTCTATGGTTTTAATAAAAAAGTAAAGAGCTCTTCCTCTCTTACAGTAGAACAACAGGCTATTTACCCTACAGCTATACTTTTACATCCCATGGACTAACAGTCCCAGGCATACTATCAACTGTATGTTGGCTACTCTGTTTAAGAACAAAAGGCGCGTGGATCCCCAAAAGCTGTGGAGATCGTCACTTCGGACCCTTTGCAGACTTCTGACCTCACGCCGGCATCTACTATAACACTATTTGCTGCTTTATATTTTGTGGTTCCTCCAGAGCCTCTACCTTCCTAGAACCCTCCCCAAACACACACATCACCAAAGAAAAATTAGGAACTTGTGAATTGAACATTCACACCCCTACCACCCAGTCATTCAAAGTTTGAGATCCTCAGAATGCACCACCAGCTGCAAAGCAAGCACACCTCTCCTCATGGATATTTGATGAGAACGTGAAGGATACGGGGCACCATCCTGTCCAATTGTTCTTGAAAACACCACGTGGCTGTCTTCCACTTGTTTTCTCTAAAGCACTGATTCTAAATCCCGGCTGCACGTTATCACCCAGGCAAACTGTGAACAACACTTGGTGCCTGTGCTCTGCCCACCGGAGGCTTTGCTTCAATGCGTCTGGGGCGAGGCCCCGAAGGGGCTTTCTCAAACCTCCTCAGGTGAGCCTAACCTGGGACAGGGTTCTCAGAGGATGTTCCCCAACCAGCAGCAGCAACACAACCTGGGAACTTCCGAGAAAGGCACCTTCCAGGCCACACCCTACACCTTCCGCATCACAATCTCTGGGGCTCTGCACAACCCAGCCATCCGGGCTTCAGCCAAATCTGACCAGGTGACCCCCCCAGGTATGCTCGAGTCAGAGAACTACTGCGTCTACCCCACGTGTAGGCACTGCCACCCTGTCAGACCCTTGGGAGAAAAACGATGCCTCTTATGGAAAAGCCCCTACAGTTTCTGTGTAAAACTGAACCACCGGTTATAACTGTTCCCTGTTGCAGCCATCAAAATGGATGCTCATTTTCTAAATGACTTGCAGGCCTGTTTTTAAAAACTTTAAGGCTCAGCAAAAATCAGGTGGGACCTGCTTCCAGAAAAACAAAGAGAAAGGGTGAGGGAGCTGTCAGAACTTCAGGTCAAGAACCAACCCCTGGCACTCTGGGGTGGCTGACGTGGCAAGACCCGTGCCCTGGGGACAGAGGGAGGAGGGGGTGGGGTCCAAACAACAAGTCCACAGCTCCTGAGTGGGAAGCTTCACATCCAACTCAGAGATATCACTGAAGACCACTGGACGGCTCTTGGTGTCTGGAGAAGAAGGAGGCCGAGGGGGCAGGAAGGAAAACCAAGCCGGAAGGCTGGCCCGATATTCCGGCCCTCAGGTCCAGGCACCAAAGAACAGCAGCTCCCCCGCTCTCCCACCGGTTCTCTCACCCGTCCTTCCAGGCGTCCTCCCACCGGTCCCCCCACCCTTCACAAGGTCCAAGGGCCTCACCTTTCACGATGGTGGCCTCCTTCAGGTGATGGGACAGGAAGTCAATGCTGGCATAGGTGTTGGCGGGGGGCAAGGCGCCGGGGCTGGGCCCCCCACACACCCCACCGCCGCCGCTGCTCCCCACGGCGGTGATCAGACCCCCGAGACTGCGGGTCCGGCCCCAGGCGCTCTTGTCTCCGGGCTGCGGATGCGGATGCGGATGCGGATGCGGATGCTGATGCTGCTGCTGCTGCGGGTGGGGTGACAGCCCAGGCTCGTCCCTCACGTCGATGGCGATGTAGTTGAGGCCATTCTGGAAGCCGGCAGAGGTCTCCCTGCGCATTGGGGCGCCACTGCCGCCAGGGCAGCCGACCAGGCCCCCGGGCTGACCTGGGCCCCAGGGGCGCGCCTGCTGGGGGTGCGGCGGCTGCAGCTGGCGGGGGGACGTGGGGCGGTCGTCACCGGCGCCCAGGACGCCGCTGCTGCCCCCTTCGCTGCTTTTCCTGAGAGACACGTTTTCCACAGAGGCCGAGTTGTGGCGCTTCGGGTTGTGGGCGAAGGAGGGGGACACGGGGGTCACAGTGGTGGTCGAGGCAAAGGTCTCAGAGCTGTGGCGGCGCCGGCCCCCCTGCGGGTCGGCGCGGATGACCTTGGCGCCCCGGTGCGGGTCCGGGGGCTGGCCGGCCTGCAGGAAGGCCTCGACTCCCGACACCTGGTCCATGAGGCTCAGCCTCTTCACCCCGGACGTGGGGCTGGTCACGCGGGCGCCCTCCGGCTTCGGGGGCGCCGCGATGGGTTGTGGCGGGGTGGCAGCCACGCCGAAGGCCATCTCGGTGTAGTCACCACTGTCCCCGGGCTCCGAGGACGAGGAGGAGGAGGCCGCGCTGGGGCCCTGCGAAGGGGCGGCCGGGGGCAGGGGCAGGCGGTACAGCTCCCCCGGGGGCGGCGGCGGGGGCGGCTGCAGCTGCAGGGAGGCCGCGGGGGCGGCGGGGCGAGGGGGCAGCGGCGGGTAGGGCGAGGAGGCCTCGGGGGACAGGAGGGCGTCCAGGGAGCCCGCGGGGTCCCCGCTCTGCGCGCCGGGCTTGGGCGACTTGGGCGAGCTGAAGTCGAGGTTCATGTAGTCGGAGAGCGGGGAGCGCTGCCTGCTGTCGCTGCTGGTGCCCGGGGTGCCCGAGCCCAGGGAGGAGGCCGGGCTGCTGGCGGACAGCAGCGAGGACGACGAGGCGGCCGAGGCCAGCAGCGGGGGCGCGGGCGGAGAGAGGCGGGCCCCGGCCTCGCCGAAGTCAATGTTGATGTACTCGCCGGGGCTCTTGGGCTCCGGCGGCAGAGGGTACTCGTGCATGCTGGGCAGGGTCTGCAGCCCCTCCAGGGACAGGCGCGTGGGCCGCACTGCCCGGCAGCGCTGGGTCAGGAAGCCGTCGGGGCGGACAGCGCTGCTGCTACTCGGCCTGCCAGGCGAAGGCACTGCTGGGTGGGGGGGCTGGGGGTGGCCGCCCGCGGGCCCCGGGCTGGCCGGCGGCTCCAGCCTCTCCTCCTCCAGGATGCGCCCCACGGGGGAGCTCATGAGCACGTACTGGTCGTTGTTGTCCCCGTTGCACGTGTAGGGCGCCTTGTAGGAGCGCGGCAGCGAGCTGTAGCAGTAGCCAGGCACTCCCCTGAGCGTCTCCCCGCTGCCGTGCAGGGCGGCCGAGAAGAAGTCTGGGGGAGTCCCCGAGGTGCCCGCGTCGCTGGGGGACATGTTGAGGTAGTCCCCGTTGGGGAGCAGCTTGCTGTCGGCGCTCTCCATGGACAGCTTGGAGCCGCACCACATACGCATGTACCCGCTGTCCTCGGGGGAGCTCTCGGCTGGGGAGCTCGCCTTGTAGCTAACCCCGCTGGCCGGGAAGGCCCTGCCGGCGGCCGGCGGGGTGGGCGCTGGCACTGCAGCTCCCGTGGGGGGCAGGGCGGCGGCGGCGGCCCGCGGCTGCAGGATCTGCTTGGGGGCAGACACGCTGGTGGGGCTCATGGGCATGTAGTCGTCACTCTTACAGCTGCCACTGCCCCCGCCCGCGAGGGCCGCGCCGGGGGTCATGGGCATGTACCCGTCGTCGGCACCGAGGTTGCTGCTGGAGCTCCTGTGGGAGCCGATCTCGACGTCGCCGTAATCCTCGGGGTACGGGTTGTAGGCCACTTTGGGAGAGGACGCGGGGCAGGACGGGCAGAGGCGGCCGGAGCTGCCGGAGAAGGTGGCCCGCATCAGGGTATACTCGTCCAGGGACGCGGAGGAGGGCTGGGGCGCGGGCCGCTGCCGGGCGGGGGTGGTCAGGGAGTAGGTCCTCTTCCTCAGCCCCCGGTCCAGGTCCTGGGCGCCGTCCCCGGACACTCTGCGGTAGGGGCGGCCACAGTGGCTCAGGGGCCTGTCCATGGTCATGTACCCGTACAGCTCGCCCCCGCTGCCGTCCCTGGCCGGCGGCGTCTCGGCGATGGACTCGGGCGTGTTGCTCCTGTGGCTGCAGAAGGCTCGCAGGTCGCCGGGGCTGGAGCCATACTCGTCCAGCGACATGAAGCCGGGGTCGCTGGGGGAGCCCGAGGCCGACGCGCTGCCGCTGGACGGCCGCTGGCTCGCGGGGTGGTGCAGGGCGTGCTGCGGCGGCGGGTGCGGGCCCGGGGGCGGCGGGTAGGAGCCGGAGCCGTGCCCGCTGCTGGACGACAGGCTGCCGGGGCTGGTGGCGGCGGGGGGCGAGCGCGCCACGGGCATGGACATGGAGCGGCTGTGCTGCAGGGC
The DNA here is from genome assembly GCF_018345385.1 of Vulpes lagopus. Taxonomy (NCBI): domain Eukaryota; kingdom Metazoa; phylum Chordata; class Mammalia; order Carnivora; family Canidae; genus Vulpes; species Vulpes lagopus. The sequence goes on along the minus strand of NC_054839.1, from coordinate 3,248,588 downwards.
GCCCCCTGCCGGCGCCGGCGCCCCCTTGCTCGCGCGCCCGCCGCAGCCGCCGCTCAGCGTGTGCGAGCGGCTCAGGGGCGCGCGCACCGGCCCGGGGCTCAGGGGGCTCCCGGCCACCGACCCCGGCCTGCCGCCCGCCGCGCCCGCGCCCGCGCCCGCGCCCGCCCCCGCCGCCGCGCCGCCGTCGCCCTCGCTGGCCGTGCGCACCCGGCACGAGCTGCACTTGGCGGCCGGCGGGGTGGCGGCCAGGCTGTCGGTGCGCGAGCGGCGCACCAGGCCCGTCTGGCTGGGGGGCAGGTTGACCAGGTGGTGGTGGCGGCGCGCGCCGGGGACGCTGATGGGGTGCGTGGAGGACGAGCCCGACGACTGGCTCTTGCTGCGGGGCCGGAACTCGAAGAGCTCCTTGAGTGCCTTCATGGCCTCCAGGATGGTCTCGTGGATGTTCTGCGCCACCACCGAGTCGTCGGCCTGCATCCACAGCTCCCCGGGGCCCGTGACCGCCGAGCGGCCCACCTCGATGAAGAAGAAGCTGTCCGAGTGGCCGCAGCGGCGGATGTTCATGAGCTGCAGCGTCACCGACGGCTGCTCGCAGTTGAGCTTCACGAAGCCGATGGTGCGCGCCGACAGGCACAGGCGGTACACGCCCGTCAGGTTCTTGCTCTGGCCCAGGCCCTTGGGCTTCAGGTTCACCTGCCACACCTCGCGGTAGGCGGCCGTGGCGGGCGCCACCAGCCCGTAGCTGTCGTCGGCCGCGGCGGCGCCGGCCGAGCCGCCCAGGGCGCCGGGGAGCGAGGCGCTGCAGGACGCGGCGTGGGCTCGGGCGTGGGCGGGGGCGTGGGCGGCGGCGGCGGCGGCGGCGGCGGCGGCGGCGGGGGCGGGGGGCGCGTCGCCCGCGCGGCCCTCGCTGACCAGGTCGGTGAGCGCGCGGTACCAGCCCTCCTGCTCCTGCTCGTTCTCGGCCGCCACGGCGAAGTACTCGTCCCTGGTGTAGAGCGCGATCAGGTACTTGTGCTTGGCGTCGGCGCGCTTGTTGATGTTGAGGCAGCAGTCGAGCGCGATGACCCGCTTCGGGGCGCCCGCCTTGCTCCGCCACTTCTTCTCGCTCTCGTAGTACTCGAGCCGCGGCGGCTGCGGCGGCGGCGCCGGGCCCCCGCCCGCCGCCTCGTCGCCGGGCCCGCGCAGCACGAAGAAGCGCTTGTGGCCGTGCTTCTGCTTGCGCAGGTAGCCGCACTTGCGCACGCTGTGGTTGTTGTTGTTGTTGTTGTTCAGGTTGGGGCCGTCGCCGCCCGCCGGCCCCGGGGGCCCGGGCAGCGGCGGGCTCGCCATCGCCGGCGTTTCAGGCCGCGCCGCCCGGCCCCGCGCCGAGCCGCCCCGCGCCGCGCCGAGCCGAGCCGAGCCGAGCCGAGCCGAGCCGCGCCGCCGGGGGCAGCGGAGGGGGCGCGGGCGGGGGCGCGGCGGGGGCGCGGCGGGGGCGCGGGCGCGGGCGCGGGCGCGGGCGCGGCGGGGGCGGCTCCCTCCCCCGCCCCTGCTCGCCCGCGCGAGCCCTCGTCCCTCGGGCCCGGGAGGGGGCAGGCCGGGGAGGCCCCGCGCGGCGGCGCAGCGCCCTCCGCGCCCCCGGGCCCCGGAGGATGCCCGGCGCGGGCGGTGGCCGCCCCCTGGCCCGGCGGCCCGCAGCCGCCGCCTCCCGGGCTCTCGGGCGGCGCCTGGGGACTCGCTGGCTGGGCCGAGAGTCGGGGTCCCCGAGCCGCGGGGCCGAGCCTAAGGCGCGCGCGGCCGCACCGCTCCGGCCGCTGCGCCGCGCTCGGGGCTGCCGGGGTGCGCCCGGGCACTCGGGGTCCGCGCCGCCACCGGGGCGGCTGCTGCTGCTGCTGCTGCTGCTGCTGCCAACGGCGACCCGGGCTCGTCGCGGTCCCCGCCGCACAGTGAGTAACACATCGCGCACCGAGTGACTGAAGTAACAGGAGCAAAACAACATGTGACTCGGCGTTACGCAGGCACACACGGCGCGGCCGCCCCGCCCCGCCGCGCGCATTGGCGCCGCGCCCCCCGACGGACGGCCCGCGCGGCCAATGGGAGCGCGCCGCGGGGGGGCGGGCCGCGCGCCCCCGCCCCGCCCCCCTTTCTCCCCGGGCCGCGTTTCCCGCCGTCCCCTCCCCCCTCCCGCGGAGGCCCGGGCCCGGCGCGGCGGGGGCCGGCCCGAGCCTCATTAATCAGAGGCTCGTTGCGGATGCCGGCGGAGGAGATGCCACCCAGGGCGGGAAAAGGGGCGCGCGGGCGGGGCGGGGCGGGGCGGGGCGGGCCGGGGGCCGGCCCCGGCGCCGAGGGCCCTTTTTCCCTCCCGCCTCGGACTCAATTAATTGGGCTCGGAGCTTCCGCCGGGAGGGGGCCGGGGTGCGGGGGAGGGGGAGGGGAGGGGAGGGGAGGGGACTCCGCAGGGGGCGGGGCCGGCGGCGCGGGAGCCCGGGCGGCCGGCCGGGGGCGGGGGCGGGGCCGGAGCCCCTCCGCTCGGGGCCCGGGGCGGTGCACTTGGCTGCCCCCTCGTAACCCCCCTCCCGGGCGGACGCGCGGGCGCGCCGGTCCGGAGCCCCAGGCCGGGGTGGGCGCGCGCCTGGGTGGGCCCCGGGGGCCTGCCCGCGCCCTGTTGACGAGCATCACGGTCGTCGGCGGGAGCGCTGGATCGAGGCGGCTCGGCGCCCTTTCCTGCAGGGAGGGGAGGGGCGCGGCGTCCCCCCTCCCGGCCCGCGCCCGGCTGCTCCGGGGTCCCACACGCCCGGGGGCGCCCTTCCCCCGCGCCCGGGTCCTGGGCTCTTCCGGGGCGTCGTCAGCGCCATTCACTTGTCAGGTTCTCGGGAAGTTGAAATCGTGTGTTTGGGATGTAACCAGAGAAAGAGGAGGAGGACGAGCAGGCGTACAAAAATGCGGTTTCCATAGCGCCGGCAAGAGGGCGGGCTCCGGCGGGGACGCGGCCCCGAGCCCGGGTCCCCTCCGGCCCCGGCGGCCCCGCGCTAGGGGCGGCGGCCCCAGACCTGCGCGCCCCGCGCCGCCAGCCCCGGCCTGGTCGGAAATGCCCTTGAACAAGTGCTCCCGAGGTCTACATCTACGCGGCTTTTGTGATGGCTTTTGCGACTTTCAGAGTCGGTGACAAATAAGTACCCTTGCAGCGCATCTCCTGAATGTCACAGTGGGGGCGGCGGGTGAGGGCACGTGTCCCCGACTGGAGACCCTCCTAGCAGGCTCCCTAACAAAACAAGCCCTCGTCTGTTTTCTTCCTTTAATTCGTGTATCTTCGTGACATAATTTGAAACAATAATGTTGGTTATTTTCTATTAAGTCCTGGAAGTTTGCCTTTGAATGTCCTCTATAGTTTATAAAGGTCTTTATTTTTAAATATAATGAGATCTTACGTCTAAAGATAACAAGATTGTGATTTTTTTGTCAGGGCAATAAATATTTTCACATATTTGTGAGCATGTGACTCCAGGATCCTGCCAGTTAATATTATGTGCCAAAAGAACCCTATTTGCACGAAGATAAAACAGCGTTGTGGCCTGTATACAGTTTACAATTGTTGTTGAGTAGCATGAATCGGGGAAGAAGGGTCAGCGAGGCGTCAGTCATAGTAGAGTTTGCCTCAAGGAGGCATATTTAAAGTCACTCTTCCATTTTAAGTCTAGCCTTATAGAAATAATACCTCTCGGAATGTCATCTTAAGGGTGCGTGGGTGTATGCATGTGTGAGGTTGTATGTATGTGTGTCCGGGGCACCTTCATGGACATGGTGCTTTGGTTTTCTGTTCTTCTTAGATCTTGTCCTTTCTATGTTGACAAATGTTGCCTAGCAATATGTTTACTCAGAAAGGGAAGATGAAGGGATTCTTGGAGTTTGCAGAAAATGTGGCCCAATTTTGTCAGCTTTGTGATGATTTCCATCTCACTCCGTGGGGGATCTGAACGGGCCTGCCTAGAGGTTCGGCAGCCCTAAGTAGCCAGCAGTGATCCACGGTGGGATAACCTCTTCTCAGCCTCAGGGGATAGTAATGATCTCCTCTGAGAAAGCATCTTTTTCAATTGTTTCATTCTTTTCTTTTTGACCCTGCCTTTTCACATGAAATTAGATTTTCCTATATTCACCAATGCTTGCTTGAGGTGCCCCTCAGATGTTAACAAGTGTCATCTTTGGAAGGTTTGTTTTTCTCCTTAGGGCTCTTCCAGTGTTATGCCATCTCCAAGCGAAGGTGTTAGAAGCTCTAAGTTAGCAGGTGGCACGTTCCCCACGTGCTGCCTCAGTCACCAGGAGAGAAGGGTGAAGAACTCTCACCTACATCAGTGGCATTCTCATACCAGAAAGATCACAAATCTCCTGGAGCAAAACTATAAACTAGTTGTCATTCTGAAGTCCTAGAACCTCTAAATACGAGTGTGGGAGATACAGTTTCCATTCTCATTTAAGAAGTCAGCCCGTGAAACCAACAGTAAGGAACTCTGTAATTAGAAGTATCCCCGTCTTCTTCCTCAACGAAGGAGCTCATTGTCTTTCTCTCTTTCTACTGCCAAATAAGCTATTTATTTATTTAAAGCTTGTCCGACACCTTGTGATTTTCCAACTGTTCTCCCATACTTTTTCAGCAAAAGTCAGCTAATAACATCTGCCAACCTGCTCTCCACGCAGGGCCGGGTGCTGCTCGCATGGCCTGTTGCCAGCCAGCAGCCTGGATGAAATTTTTTTCTCATGGTCCAAGACCTTTCCTTGGAAGTTCTCTTTGGTATCATGGATAACGAAATGGCCATATCTTTTAGCAAGGAGCGTCTTTTGTTTGTTTTGTTTCGTTTACAGAGGATCATATGCAATGATTCTTTTCTTAAAACGAAAGGTCCTTTCTGGAATAATTTGATTACCTTTCATAAAGTAGTCAATTTCATAAAAATGTAGTCATTAAGAATGCATCACAAATCCATAATACAAATAATAGTAAGCATCATTAATTCTCTGTTTCATGTAAGAAAGGCACAACATAGGAGGACAAAAGTAGATAACATTTTAGGGCTTGTGAGGTTCTTTTTTTTTTTTTTTTTTCTTTTTAATCCTTAACCCTGTATCTGTTTGATAGTATTTCCTATCTAGATGAACTGTATCTAAAACCAGACTGAGCAGGGAGATAGTGGAACACTATACAACCAGTTAGAATAGCTTCAATTTAAAATGTGCTTTAGGAGGAAAAAAAAATAAAAATAAAATATGCTTTAGGAGGTCTAGATTTTAACCTCAGAGGCTATTGTCAGAGGACCTATTTAGTCTTTTAAAAAAGTGACAGAATTTCATCACATTTTGCTTTATTAAATGTTGAATTTCAGTAATTCATTTAATACATTTTCTCTGGTGAATGAACCAAGCAAAGATAGACTTTTCCTCATTTAGAATTCATAAGAGGACTTCCTGGACTTTGGTAGCTGTTTTTTTTTTCCCCCCCCCACCAATATATTTGCTAATATGTTTCAACTGAAATTTCACAAGAATTTTGTAACATGCTAATTGTGTGCAACAGAATGATTGACATGAGAGAATGTAACTACTGTTTGGATAGTTTACTATCTATGCAGGCATTCCAAATGTCCGAAGAATCAGGATTTGGTAATAGATCATATTGGTTCCTTGGAAATTGTAAAGCTTTCCACCTTAGTGTTTATTTTGCTTATTACAAATACTTACGTATTTTAATCTTCTCTTTCTTAAATATTCGTTAGGAAGGGGGGATTTTCTAAAATAAATGACTATTTCGTGTGCATATATGATGGAGCAAACTACTGTAACTTTAACAATAAGAATTCTTCTGAAAAATGTATACACTGAATTAATTAATACTCTTTAGAACAATACTCATTTATGTAGTAGGAACAAGTACAGCTCACCCAATACTCAAAACATTTTTATTTTAAATATAATTATGCTGAAGAAACTTAAACCTATAAACAATCAATTACAAAGTGACTATAGTTAGTAACTTAAAATTTTTATTAACTCACCTCTAGATTTTGTTGTGTTTGAGAAAGTATTTCTAACTTTTTTTAAAAAAAAATGCAAACACCTTTTTTCCCATAGACTTTCCATGATAGGAATAAAAATTTTACATTAATGACTGTATAACATTACTGAACCATAAAAACACAAAAGAGTTCCTTCTTAGAATATCCCTCTTGGAATGCTCGGCCCTGTAACATAATACACTCACGTTTTGCTGGACCAGATTGGTGCCCTGGGCAGTGCTGGCTGTCAGTGTTCTATGTGCTGGGTTAAAAAGTTGTTTGTTTGTTGTTATTGTGGCTTTTCTGTCAGAGCAGAACAAAATTGTCTGCTTCTCAATCTGTGGATCATGAGCAGATGACATAAAAAAAAAAAGTCTAAAATGACACAGCTATATTTTCTAGGAGGGAGGGGGAATGAGCAGTGAAGAGAGCTGTGTGTCCTTGAACAGAGCAAATGTTAGGAAGGAAAGATCAGCCCCTGTTCATTGATCCTACTGTTTGCTCTAGGAGCGAGCTTTCACCCTGTTTGTAAACCATTCAGGAGCTAAGTAGGACGCGAGCCACCTTGCTTTTTGCCAGATGCTCTGGCGTTTTGTGGAACTGGATTGTAGTTAGAAACCTTCCACTTTTCTGCAGTTCACGTGCTGTTTCTAGGCTTGCCTTTGAGTCTGTTTTCTAGAGTTGTTTTGAAATCCAACCTAAAGATAACAGCGAAATGTGACCCGTTCTTGTGAATGGTGCCACCAACTGGCAATGCTTCTTCCTAAGACAGAACAGGCTTTTTTGCAAGACGTTGCAGCCAGAGTAGTAGCAGAAAGTTGGTTACAACCTAAGCATACATTTGCTTTGCATGAATCTTTAAATAAGTTGATAGAAACCATTTGAGATAAAACAAAGAAATATCGACAATGAGCAACTCAGGCATCATCAGGTGACAAACAAATGGATACATTCTATCTAAAAACTTTTTATATGATTTGGGAAGTATCAAGCTAATACAGTCAAATTTTAAAATATATTTTATATCCCATTTCACATATTTATTTACCAAGAACAGTTATTATATTAAAAAAATGAGTACCAATCTTCATTTAAGATTTTAGAAAGCTACCTAACCAACAAAGTTAAAAAAAAAATATAAGGCTCTAAACTCAGGATTATTTTGGAGTAAACATGAATTACAATCAATATTTGTTTGTCTTGCAAGCAAACTTTTTATCATATTTCTTCACTAAACTGACCTGTCAGTCTCAATTTTTTTTTTTTTTTTTAGAATAAGCCAGTCACTTTGAGGGATATTGAAAAGCAAAATTTGAAAAAGTACAGATAGTAAAGAAAATATACTTTAAAAGTGAAGAATAACAAAAGCATGTTTAAACTATAAATAATAAATGGCAGTTAATAAGTGTCAAATGTGGCTATTTTTTAATTGAAATAATTTGAAATTATATACTCATGACTTATTTATCAACTCTAAATGTATAAATTGCATTTTCTTTTTTAGTCTGTTTTAGTCTGTCCTCAGGCAATACAAATAATTGAGATACTCATTAGTAACCGCACTTAGGTAAGTTATCTAAGTAGAGTGAAGAGATCAGAAGACTTGATTTCTTTGCTACCAAGCGTGCCCTTCAGGTACCTTTACTGTGGGTGAAAAAAAATACTGATATGTTAAAAAAAAAAAGCAATAATAATGACCGATAAGGGTAGTTTATCAGTATATGCATGTGTATTAAGGCATTTGATTCTTACCAGCCTATGGGACAAGTAAAATATATATAATTCGCCCATACTACTCATACCATAAATATATGATTTCAGCGCAAGTAGGAATACAACCTCAATCTTTCATTCCCACCACCTGTGCTATGCGCTCCACATATAATTTTAAGAGCGATCAAGCACTTACATATTTACTATACTTTTTGCCTTGTCAAGGACACTTAGAACAAATGATATTGACTGAATTAGCTTGAGGAAATATTAGTGAAGTTCACAAGAAAATAATAAAGATGAACTTACTGCCACTTCCTGCCAGCTGTTAAGTGTGAAGGGGAGATGTCAGTTCAGATAAGCTTGTTCTAAGAATGACCACTGTGAGTGTAAACACCAGCCAGTATTTCACCTTGACTAGGTCTTTATTAAGATGTCAGCCTATAGTCTTGCTATAAGAGGGAAAACTAAGAATGCTATATAAAAATTTTCTTAACATTAGATTTTATATTACAAGAATGCCTTTTGGGGTAGTAAAGAGCAAGAATTAAAAAGCCATGTTTACTACTACTACTGGAAAACAAATAGAAAATGAAATATATTGCTATTTTGAGAGTTGATGTTTTTCTGTTTTTATTTTTGTAAACTTGTACCTGATTGTAAAATTTCTACATAAGAAGAGTTCATTACAATTTCAGCATGGCACCCATATACTTTACAGTATGAATTAAAAAGGAAGTTATATGCATGTAGCCATTTGGTCCCATTGGTTAAAAATCACAGTATTTTTTAATTATAGAATAATAGAAAAGGAGGAATAGTACCCTTTACTACTCAGGTGAATTTGTATCTTCCTCAATCCAAAATATAAAAATCAGTAAACATTTGTTTGGTATTTGTTAAGCATCGAACATCTTTTAGGAATTATCTAGAATGTAAGTCTTTGCCCATTTTTTCTTTTTTTTTTTTTTTAAAGATTTTATTTATTTATTCATGAGAGACAGAGACCTAGGCAGAAGGAGAAGCAGGCTCCTTGTGAGGAGCCCGATGTGGGACTCGATCCTGGAACTGAAGGCAGATGCTCAACCAGTGAGCCACCCAGGTGCCTCGCCCTTTTGCTTTTCTATCTAAATAATAAAGTACTGTCTCCTTTTTTTTTTTTTTTAAGGTACTGTCTCCTTAAATGATTATTGTTTAAGAGGCTTGTTTTTTCTTGTACCTTTTATTCAATATTGTCTCATAATTTGGAAACAAAAATTATTATATGTTATTATGATCATCATCTGGCATGTCCTTAATTCTTGTAATGGTTTATATTAATTCCTAATGCTGCTGCTTTAGCCTCTTCTGGCCAATAACGAATATCAGAGAAAGTGATTTTCATCTCTGAGCATGAAAGTTTTACAAACCATCTCACATCACATCAAATTACATGTTCAGAAAAATTGCAGGGACAAGGTGGTATGAAAATCAAAACAAACAAACAAGAACTGAACTTCACCTTGCTAAGCAGGACTATCCTCTGATTATAATTCTGTTTGCACTTAGAAGACAGGGGATACATGAGAACAAGTAAAAGGTACAACTTTAAAATGCCTTTTGGTTTGATTTGATTGATGTTAGATGTTGAGCAGTTAACATGGAAATTGTGTTACCTGTGACCCTGAGTGTATTGTCGGGACTGGGGTTCCGGGCAGCCTCTGACACATACACCTGTGCCATCAGGGGTCCCCCTCACTCCCAGAGAAGCGTTTCTGCTGTTCCTCCATTCAGGTTCATCGCTCAGGTAGAAAGCCACAGCTCCATAGTCATGGTATGGAAGTCCCTGTAATCCAGTTCAAACTGCTTCTCAAGTACAATGAAGTGATTTGCTGTTGCGCATCTCCCTTGTTCCCGCTGGTTCTCTTCCCTTAACATTCTTAATCCAGGTCCTGTTCCCTGCCTTCCAAATGGTGTTTGCCATCTGTAGCTAATTCCAGAGGAGGGCAAACCCCCTTTTTTTGTCTCCCCGGCGCTGCTTACCCAGTGGTGTTCCTAATCATGATTGGATTACAATTTCAAACATGGAAGTGCATAATTAAAACATATTAGTGGTAATAACCAAGTGCCCATTTTATAAATAAGGCACATCCATTTAAAATAGATTAAGGGCACTTAAACCCAGCACATGCTTTCCAAGTTATTGGCTGAACACTTCCCAGGGAATGAAACTAGTAAATACAGTCTCCAAATTTTGTTCTGTGGAAATTAGTTTTAATTAGTCAAACATTACTAATTCTGTTTAGTCCAGTGTTAGGTTAATTTTTAAAAAGCCAGTTGTTCTGATCCTGCCTAGTCTACAGGCTAAGGAGCTATTTGCATAGTATGGAATCATACAGAATACCGAGTTTCTGTTTATGTTGTCTGGTGATAAATTCATTCTAACCCAATGAAATATTTGATTCTAGCAAATTTATCAATATAGTTCAAGTATTTACTTTGTGCTAGACACTGCGTGTAGTCCCTTGGACACAAAAATGCAAACCTACAACAGCCACCCAGTGGTGCCTGCTGGGAGAGACGGTCTTCCAGGGTCTCACTGGCTGCCATACCTCTTGCTGGTTGAGTGAACAATGCACAGTGGACACTCTTAACTCAAGCCAATTCTAGGGGTGGGTTTGCAGACAATCGCCCTAAGAGAAAAAGCAATGACTCCTTCCAGGACAAACGGCAGGATTGCTTATTTCCTGCTACAAAAGAGGCAGATTATCCAAACCCCTGTGAGTCAGCTGTGAACAACTCCCTGCAGAGGTAGCCTGCTCTGAGCCCCTCCAGGCTACCCTCTATGGTGCTCAGGTTGGAGCAGAAACAATTCATACCGTCTTCTGTGCCATGAGTCTATGACCCAAGAAGCTCACATCCTCGGCTAGCATGCATGTCACAAGGCAGGCTACCCAGTTAGTTCATCCTGAGAAAGAATGAAATTTCAGACCTTGACAGTGCCCTCAGGAAGCTCATGGTCTAGTGGGGAGGGGAGACTCTACAGGCAAATGACTAAATCAGAGGACCAATCGTGCTAAGTACAGAAATAGACCAACCACACGGGGAAATAGTGCATTACCAAGTGGGCATTTTACTTCATTGGGGAAGAAGACAGGTTATCAATAAATGGGGTTGGCATACCCTGAAAATAGATCTGAAGACATGTTAAGTTGGAATACCTGTCTCCTTTCACTGAAATGTCAGTTGAATCAAGATTTAAATACTACAACATGAAACCGTAAAATTTAGGAGAAAATGAAAGAAATATTGATGAATTCGACTAAAACAGAATTCTGGGGGGGGGGGGGAGTAATCACAGCCAGTACTGCAGATAAAGTGCTAATTCTGTCTTTATTTGATACCTTAGGGACTCCTGTAAGATAATAACAAAGAATTCAAAAATGGGTGAGATATTTGAACACAAATGTCACAATAATATAAGTAAGTGCCAGAAAGTCTTAAACATATCAAAGTCTGCTTAACCTGTCCTAAAATAAGATAAATGCAAATTAAAACCACAAAGTGGTACAGTCATTCACCTATCAGATTGGCTCAGATTGGGAAGTTTGATAACACAGTGTGTTTGCCAGGATGTCGGGAAAGGTTTCCACTATGGGCTGCGGGAGTACCCACTGAAGCACATTCGCCAAGCAGTTTGACTGTATCTATCAGGATGGCAAATACCCACGTGCCTTGACCTATACTTTAACTTCTAGGAATTACTTGTGCACACATGAAGTGATTTCTTTTCAAGGGTATTCATCGCATTAATGATTGGACTAGAAACAAGTACTCATATGTGAAACCATGTATATTGTGTCTTCATCTCAGCCTTGCCTAGAATACCAGAAATTTGGAAGCAAGTTGAATGCCAACATTTTGGGACTGATCAAACTGTCTATCTATCTATCTATCTATCTATCTATCTATCTATCTATCTATCTTAGCTCATAAGGAAATATGTAGGTGGTGTCCCTAATCAAGACTGGGTTGCAATTGCAAACATAATCATAATTAAAACATTTTAATGATAATAACCAAGTGCCCATTTCTTAAACAGGGCACATCCGTGTAAAACCTAGCAGGTGTGGGGCACCTGGGTGGTTCAGTGGTTGAGTGTCTGCCTTTGGCTCAGGGCATGATCCCGGGGTCCTGGGATTGAGTCCTGCATTGGGCTCCCTGCCGGGACCCTGCTTCTCCCTCTGCCTATGTCTCTGCCTCTCTCTCTGTGTGTCTCTCATGAACAAATAAATAAAATCTTAAAAAAAAAAAAAAAAACCTAGCAGGTGTAAGTGTAGTATGAATGCATACCAGCATGCTATGCAACAGGAACGGGAACATGGCAGCTCTAGCTACACTGACCTGCAATCATGTTTGAGGATACACTGTAAGGTGGGAACTTAAGTCACAGAACAGTGTGTTTAATAGAATGCTGCTATTTTTATAAAAAGGAAATGTGTATGTATATGCATAGATGTTCTAGAAGCATGCTCACAGAGCTGGCAACAGTGCAGACCTAGGTTGCCGGGGGGAGAAATAGGGAGAGGATTCCCAGTTTACCCAGTTACTTTTTTGGGTTTTATGACTTTTGTAACACAAGAGTCTATTAAGTAGTCAAAGGTGTGAAAAGAATTAATTTTAGCTTTAACGAGTGGCTCGGTAGACCTTGGTGATGGTTTGGGTGGGCGGAAAGATGGGGAGAATCAGAACTGCCTCCTGGAAAATCTTGCAGGGTGACAGGGACCTGCCCCAGGGAAGATGCCAGCAGACTGTTAGATGGGTGTGGACAGGAGATCAGAACCGCTAGAACTGAGCTGGAGGGTGCACGAGAGGAGGGCACAGCTGGTGCTCAGAAGCCATTGGCAAGGAGTCCGCAGAGGGCCCAGGGAAGGGGAAGGGGCAGTCTTTGAGACAGGAGGTCACCAGGCAGGTGAAGAGTCAGGGAACTGAGCAGAGGACAAGGTGGCCGCCCACATGGCCATGGGTAACCATGGGGAGGCACCTGGAGAGGTGGCTCTGATCTCCACGGCGGGAGCACTGTGGAGATGAGTTGGTGGGGACGCAGCCCAGAGTTGCAGGGAAGATGGGCCAGGGCCCCAGAGGAGGAGGAAGTGCCACGGACGCAGCACTTCCCTTCATGTGCTAGCGACACCCAGGGGGTCAACAGGTGCCAGTGAGCCGAGATGGAGATGGAGCCGGTCCTAGGGGCAAACGCAGCAGCGTGTGCAGGGTGGAACAGGGTTCCCAGAGGACAGACTCGGGTTTGCAGTGTGATGACACATCTAAGAATGTACTAGAAGCATTTAGGGCACAAAGGAGGGGCATGAGGCTGGTTGAAAGGCGTGGAGCACTTAGCTCAACCCCATGGGATCAGGTGCATGGCAGGACGGGTTTTGCTGTGGGCGGGAGCCTGTGCATGTGGCAGGTTGTAGAGGTGCTCCCCGAGTGCAGCCCAGCCTCACAAAGCAAGGGCACCCAAGACCCCTCCTCTCGGTTGTGCTTGTATTGGCATCCACGGTGCCTACGGCTGACAGCTGTTATGGGTGACCAGAGAGGCTCCAGCCAGGGGGTCCTCAGTGTGGGGCAGGGAGAGATCTGTGTGTGCCCCTGACTGTTCTGGATGAGTCCCTGGCACGGAGCTATTGGGGACCTCTGTCCTATCTGGACAGGGGTTCTCCATTGTCCCTCTCAATCTCAGGGTTCCATTTTGTCATAAATCATAGAACCCTCATTACCAACTCTCCCCCAACATAAGTATCATCATACTATCTCTCTTCAGCTTTGGCATTTTTGGAACAAGGGTAGAATCTGTTTCCTTGATTCTCAGGCTGGTAGCCTGTTAGAACTTGTTCACGTAATACCTGGGGTGGATGCAACTTGTTTATACCAGCAGCTCCCCGTGAAGGCTCGGGTCAGGAATTTCCAGATGCTGTGCCATTAGCCGACTGTCAGATGCCACCAGCCATGTGGGACGAATGTTGATGTCATTCTGGAACAGACATGGAAACCGATGCCCGATCTCACCTCCCGTCCTTGGTACCACAGGCTGGCAGGCTTTCTCTTACACATCCTCAGAGAGCTTCCCTCCATGGCAGCTCTCGAGCCTGCCCTGGGCATTTGTTGGTTCACACTTTACTATTGTCTTTCTTTCTTTCTTTCTTTCTCTTTCTTTCTTTCTTTCTTTCTTTCTTTCTTTCTTTCTTTCTTCTTTCTTTCTTTCTTAAAGATTTTATTTATTTTTTCATGAGAGACAGAGAGAGGCAGAGACACAGGCAGAGGGAGAAGCAGGCTCCCCGCGGGGAGCCTGATATGGGACTCGATCCCAGGACCCCGGGATCATGCCCTGAGCCAAAGGCAGACACTCAACCACTGAGCCACCTAGGCGTCCCTTGACTCACTCACTTTCTTTCTTTCTTTTTTAAAGATTTTATGTATTTATTCATTAGAATATACAGAGAGGAGAGAGACAGAGAGTCAGAGACACAGGCAGAGGGAGAAGCAAGCTCCATGCAGGGAGCTTGGGACTCGATCCCGGGTCTCCAGGATCATGGCCTGGGCTGAAGGTGGCGCTAAACCGCTGAGCCACCCGGGTTGCCCTTTGACTCACTTTCTTAAGGGACCTACCACATAGTAGATGGATGCTCAATACGTTCTTGGCGGGATTGTTCTTCTACCTTTTTGGATTATACTTGTATGCTGTTTCCTCTAATTGGACGTTTCTGTAATTAGAGAAAAACTCAAATAGATTGATGTATTAAGCCCTTTGAATAAAGGGCTGGCACATCACACAGTCAATAAATGTTTGTTAAGAGTACTTTGTGTTCTGTATCCTACCACCTGTGGATCACAAACCTTATGACCTTCTGTTCAAGGGGGATAGACAGAGGCTAGACAGAGGCTGGTTTCTTTAGATACAGAAATTTAGGAATTCCAGAGGGTACAACAAATGACCAGGAAGGAAGGGAAGCCGTGGGTGTTGGGTGCGGGGAGACGGTAGCATGTGGAGGGGAAACAAGACCCAGGAAACCAACGTTGTGAACATGACCATGAGTTACAGACCTCTGAGCCATAGAGGAATTCACCGGCCTCAAGGTTTCTGGAAGAATCCATCCTAGAGCCGCCTAGTGAAGGGACTTGGTGAGGTAGGGAAATCTGAGTCCTCTGTGGGGGTGTCCAACAAGGTTTATAACTAAAAACTATTTCTTGTGCCATATTGTGCATTCTGGAAGAATACCTATGAAGTGGATTATACCTATAAAGTATATATTAGTAGATATCTAGTAAATTATTTCCATATTTAGTTCTAGAAAAGTAATGGCCTGTTTTCTAAACATTGCTAGAAGGAAAAAAATGAGTAAAGCCAATAACAAAAAGTTGAAGGTTTCTAGGGGGAAAAATGTAATTTTACAGGAAAGAGGATTAATATATAAAATATTTAGTCTACTTCCCATGTGCTATTATGGTCATCTAGGATCTGTTTATTCTAATTCTCAATTCCAGAAACCTATCATGATAAAGTATATAGTTTTTAAGTTTTTGTTTACAGTCCAGTGAGTGAAAGCATGTATATGTTTCAGAGCTCAAGAGAAATCTATGCAAACATACTTATCATATTTTGAAGTCTACTCTCCTAGATGCATCCTTGGTAAAACTTGTGCCAATCTAGGCGAGTGATGGTAACACTGGGGAAGGCTGTGCATTTTTGCGTTGGGGTAGGCGGTGGGGGCAGATGTCCACACCTTCCGCTCAGCGTTGTTGTAATCCCAAATCTGCTCTAAAACAATTGAGCCTCAAGATATTCTTTAAAAAAAAAATCTAACATGAGGTAGTATGAAATATCACCAAATTGCATATTTTAACATCATTATTCTGTGTTCTGTGAATTTTACTTGATAAAATCTGCCGTGATTGAAGCATTTCACATCTGCAGAGAGGCCTCAAGCAGCCCCACGGGGTGAACCTACAGTACAAGACACCCCAACATGTATTTATTCCAAAAGATGTTCTTATTCCCCAAAGCAGAGAAGTAGGAGAGCAGAAGAGAGGGATAGAGAACATGAAGGCAAAAAGGCAAAACAAGACGAATGTGCCAAACTCTGACGTTCCAGAGTGAAGGAGGAGAGAAGAACCGCAGTGTGCCTGTAATCCCACCAGGTGAAAAGAAATTGTCTCTGAAACACTGAGACACCTTCTGTCTGAAGATGGTTTTGTTCTGGAAGGTGCTGTGCGGAGCACTCACTTTGCATCACCCTGGGATGCACTTGAAAAGAAGGTGTTATGATCGGGCATTCAAAGTGTCTGAGTGAAAGTTGGAATTGGATTGCCTACAGAGGCTTTTAACCCCCAACCACCGATAATTATTTCATAACAAACATACATTTCTCATCCCCGCTGATCTCCCACACTAGCTCGCAGCACACGCGTGGCTTCCTGAGCGGCTCTGCAGCCGCTGTGTCGCTTTGCTGTCTTCACAAACACTTGAAGAGCCTGGCAGCGATTCTAGTTGCCATGTAAAAGGGCACATATATGTTCTGATTATCGAAGTAATCATTGCTTATTGTAGAAAAATTTTTAGATTCCAGGAAAATGAATAGAAGAAAGTTTAAATTAGTACAGTTGTACCACCTAGGGACAACTATTGCTAACATTGTAGGACATTAGGCCATCGTTAAGTGTATGTATATAAAAATATACATACAAAAGTATACATATATAGAGCTATACAAATCATGTACATATAATTGTGCAAAGTGGAAACCATAGCCTATGCAGACATTGTTTTAAAATTTGAAATGCCGTCAGTTTCTTGAACTATGAATTTTTGTGCATGCCATTCCTCTGTGCAATGGCACCATGATTCATTCAACTACTTTCTCAAACTTGCCTGTTTTTGTTGCTTCTAATCTCTTACTGTTAAACATTGAACTGCGGTGACTAAACACAATTTCGTGTTGTGCTTTATTTTGGCAAGTTGGTTGCCACACGTCCAGTTAGGCACGCTGACACCTGCAAGCATATTTGCTGTGGCTCGCTCTCAGCCCCAGTCCATGACCATGGCCCATAGACTTACATCCAAAATATCCTGCAGACCTATCACTTTTTTTCTGCCACCACCCACTCCTGTGTGGATACTTTGGTCTTGATTTTCTGAGTTCCTGAGGGGTTGTGTAATATGCTAGGCACTTGTTATCTCTTCCTTGTCACACAGATCCTGTTTCTCCTCTTCCAGCTTTTCTTGCACATTTTTTTTCTTGCACATTTTTGATGCGATTTTGTTTTATTTTAATAAAGTTTTTTTTACATTATGAAACATAATACACACATACAAAAGGATACTTAACATATATGCCAATTAAAAATAGTTTGAAATTGGTATACTCAGCACCAAACTTAATAAAGAGAATGTTACCAATATTTTGAAATCCATCAACTGGGCTTACCACCGTCCTAAATTGTGTTTAATTATTCTTTGATTATCTATGATTTTACCACATGTGTGTGTAAACCTAAATAATAAATTTCTACATTATGCTTGTATTTAAGCATTATAGAAACATTATCATACTATTGTACTCTTCTACAACTTGCTTTTTTTTTGACACATTATCTTAACTGAGATATAATTCATATTACATAAAATGTACAATTCAGGGATTTTTAACATAATCACAAAGTTGTGAAACCATCACCACTATCTAAACCTGGAACATTTTCATGATCTTAAAGAAAACCTTGCACCCACGGAGAGTCACCCCTGACACTCCCTTTTTCATCCCCAGCCACCAATAATCCTGTCTCTGTTCAACAATACGTCCTAAGGAGTCATCTACTTTGACCAGGGAAGCCATAGGTCATTCGTTGTAACTGTAATACATGTATAATAACTTTTCACTTCTGCCAGTGGAAATTTTGACTATTTGTAATTTTTAAAAAAATTTTGTTTTAAAACCATTTGCTTTAAACAATGGAAGTTTAACAACTAAGTCATTCTTAGCAATTAAAGCACTGTTGATAAATCACTCGCACATGTGTGCATATTCTTACAGGGATCTGGACATAGGAATGGGATTTCTATTCTTAAATCTGCCCTGCCTTAATTGTAATGCATATTTAAATTGTTTTTTCCAACTATGTATACAATTAAGAATTCCACTAGGAGGGTCTCATTGGCTTTAACATTTCTCCTGCATGCGGGGGTGCAAACTAGCATCTCATGACTTCATCGTGTGTGTCCTGTCGTTGTTGTGGAGGTGGAGGGGCTCTTGGAGAGCCGCTGGCCATTTGCAGCTCTTCCTTTGTAAAATGCAAATCAAGCTCCTGCTTCTCCTCTGGATGGTTGATCCTTGCTCCTTGGTTTGTAGCAGTCCTTTACCTACTGTGTCACTGATCCTTTATAAAAATGCATTTTCCTGATTTGTTGTTTCCTCATTTTCTTTATGTTGTCTTTTGAATGAACAGAAATTCTAAATTTTAATGGAGTCACATTTATCAAACTTCCTTTTGAGGTTTGTGCTTTGTTTCATTGTAAAAAAAAAATCCCTACCCTACCCTACCCTACTTTTATTTATTTTATTTTTTTCCTACCCTACTTTTAAGTCACAAGCATTTATTCCTATATCTCCTCCTTCTTTCCTTCTTTCTTTTCCTTTTTCATTTTGACATTTTTTTCACGCACTTACATATGGCATGGGATAGAGGCTCACTTCCATTTTTTCTTGTTCTTCTGGAAGCATGTTCTGAATTTTTGACTTTCCCCCTCTGGGTCTGAATGAGACTTCTCTGATAGAGCAAATTGCCTTGATACATGGATAAATGTGCTTCCTCTTTTCCGCTGTTCTCTTTGCAGGTCAGTGTCACACCACTTGAGTATTCTATTCTGTTAACACATCTCACTGATGAGACATTTATTTCACCTTCTGCTACAGAAACACGTGAATACCCGTGACCCTACTCCTCACATGTTTCAGAATCAGCTTGACAAATTTAATGAACCAGTCTGTTAAAATTTAGGTAAGTTTGGGAAGATTGGACATCTTTAAGATACTGGTTCTTCCATCCATGAATATGGCATGTGTCCCAACCTATTCAGGGGATTTGAAAATGTTTTTAATTTTCTCTCTAGAGATCTTTTTCCCCACAAAGATTTGTTTGTTTGTTTGTTTATTTGAGAAAGAGATTGAGAGAGAGAGAGAGAATACACGAGCAGAGGCAGAGGGAGAAGCAGACTCCCCATTGAGCAGGGAACCTGACGTGGGGCTCGATCCCAGGACCCCAGGATCATGACCTGAGCTGAAGGCAGACACTCAACCAATTGAGCCATCCAGGTGCTCCCTCCCCGAGATCTTAAACATATTTGGTCAGATTTATTCCTAGCACCTTGTGTATTTTGTTGCTATTGTAAATAGCCTCTGTATATTAAAAAAAATCCATTTTTCTCTTCGCTGCTTGGGTATAGAAATCAAATTGATTTTTAATCAGTTATCTTATATCTAGCAATTGTGTTAAACCTTGTTATTAGACTGAATAACTTGGAGAAATATGGGGGGATACTTTGCAAATACTGTACAAGTCATGGAATTTTTGTGTTTTCCTTTCAAATTCTCATTCCCTTTTTTTTTTTCTCCCCTTCCTGAACTCTCTAGAACCAGGTATGTGGTGTAAACACAACCTTGTCTTTTGTTTTCTTTTAAAGGTTTTATTTATTTATTCATGAGAGACAGAGAGAGAGAGGCAGAGACATAGTCAGAGACAGAAGTAGGCTCCCCACAGGGAGCCCGATGTGGGACTCGATCCTGGAACCCTGGGATCATGACCTGAGCCAAAGGCAGATGCTCAACCGCTGAGCCACCCAGGTTCCCCAAGGATAACCTTGTCTTAATGATTTTTGAAAGGGAATATTTTAAATTCTACCATTTGGTATCATGTTTTTTTTTTTCAAATAATTTGGTAGATTCCATTTTCCCAGTTTAAAGAAGTTCTCTTGAATCTCAATATGCTCATGGTTTTAAGCTGAAGGGATGTGAACATTTATCAAATATTTTTCAGCACCTACTGCCGTGATCTTTGGGTTTTCTGGTTTAATTTCTACATATAGTGAACTGCATTTGTTGATTCTCAAATGTTAGACCAAATTTGTGTTTCTGGAATAAATTTAATCTTGTCATTCTTTTACTTTGGGTTCTCCTAAAAACAGACTTTGACATACGGTCTCTGTGTCTGAGAGTCCCAGCATCTGATTTTGTGTCTGTGTGTGTCCGAATCATCGCCTATCTGTCTGCTGTCAATCTCTGTGTCTGGATGTTTAAGTGACCTTCTGTCTCTTTGAAAGGCAGATGGTTTCTTGTATTCATCCTCTTGCTAAGCATGGCTCTTGGAGTTTCTGGCTGCAGGAGAAGGTCCAGCCAGACTCTAGCCTTCCAGGAACCCTTGTTATTTTCTTCTGTGTCTTTATGGACTTGGGGGGCACACAGGCATTTGCCTCCAGCAAGCCATTATTCATCACTGGCTCGCCACAATATTCCTGCCTCATTTTGTTTGGTCTCCCGAGGATTTCACTTAATATCTTGCAAACTTGTTATGAACTTAAAAAGATGTGCATTTAGGGCGCCAGTTTGGCTCAGTGGTTGAGCGTCTGCCTTCGGCTCAGATCATGATCCTGGGGTCCTTGGATCAAGTCCTGCATGGAACTCTCCACAGGGAGCCTGTTTCTCGCTCTGCCAATGTCTCTGCCTCTCTCTCTCTCTCTCTCTCTCTGTCTCTCATGAATAAATAAATAAAAATTTTAAAGGTGATATGTTTTTTATTTGAAAACTTCTGGATATTTTAAAGCAGAAAGTTTTCAAGATATCAAATCTATAAGTTTGTATATCAAATCTATAAGGCTTTCAAATTTTTTAACTCAATCTAGAGAACTTTCTTGTGGTTTTTCTTTTTGTTTTACACTTAAAATAACTTATAACTATTTGTGTACATATTCTTTCAATGACATTTGATGTGACCACTGTATCACACCAAGAGATGTGACTAATGTGTCACATTTAGCAATACTAAATAAGATACATTTGGACAAAGTTACTTGACAGTTTAAAGATATTGAACCCTAAAAGGATGACTTATTTCTTGAGTATGTTGTATATGAATGGAAACTAACTTGCAACATAAATTATATTTTGTAGTATGGGAAGATAAAGGGTAGAACAGAAATCTTCCTTCCCTTACAGATTTAAGTGAGGCGATAC
Organism: Vulpes lagopus; assembly: GCF_018345385.1. Lineage (NCBI taxonomy): Eukaryota > Metazoa > Chordata > Mammalia > Carnivora > Canidae > Vulpes > Vulpes lagopus. Next base: position 3,227,596 of record NC_054839.1, on the reverse strand, counting down.
CCTGGAATGAGCTGACCAAGAACCTAGTTTTGAGCATCTCTGTTTACCAGTGATTTCTGCTGAGTGGGGGCCATCACGGAGAGCCACACGCAGCCTAGGACCGTTGTACTTTCTGAATAGTGGTCCCTGGATTTGGGCAGAGCGGTGGCTCTGGTCTTGTGTGGAGGACATTCCCAGGCATTAGTTACTTGCCGATGAAATGAGAATCCTGATGTGCTGGATAAAGAGGGTAACCCACATGAAACGACTCTACAAATGGTATCCCTACCTCTGCGCACATCTTTGAGAGAACCTACAAAACGGCTACAAAGTCTGCCAGATTTTTGTTGCTGATTCAACTCTGTGAACAACTTCAAGTGATGTAAGCAAGTCCTGCGAATGGCCTGGTTCAAGCCAAGAGCGTCAGCAGAGAAGCAGAGTAGCCCTGGTTTCCTGCTGTTCCCTTTTAATCTTAGGGCGAGTTAGGAAGCCGTATTCTTCCGTTCTCTCTCTCCTGGGTACCAGGAACATTTTCTTAGCTCAACACAACACGAAATTAAAGACAGGACCACAGGAACAGAACCTACCCCAAACTGGGCTTCCCGTTCTCCCACCAGCCAAAGAACAACGTCTGGCCCTTTGCTGTGTTTGGTCTAACATTTTTATTTTTATTTTTTTGTCTCTTAAGAACTTTCACTTATCTGTTGGTATTTACTATATGTCCAGCCTTTCCGGCCGCCTAACAGGTGTGACCCGCAAGCACCACATACTAACTCAGCTTGATGAACCCACAGCAAGCTTCACAGCCTGGGAAGCAGCGAGAGGCTTCCCTGTGTCAAGTGCAGGTGGCACGACCACCGCCCACTGCTGCCTGGGCCACCTCCACCCTCAGCACCACCCTGGGATCATCCAGGGTTCTGAGGACACCACAGTGGTCCTTCTCCGGTTCTGTGATTTAAAGGCTCTGCAGCCACCACCCACATGGGCCAGACCGCTGCTCCTGCCGGGAAGTGATGGACAGACAACAGGGCCCGCACAGTACCTGCTGTCCCCGCTCTGTCCTGCCCAGTCAGGCTGCTCACGATGGTCCCAAGGGTGCAGTGGATGTGCCACTGGGCTGGTTGCCCCTGCTCTGCACGACAGCATCATTTAATGCCTGCCTCATCCTCCATGTTGGCACCATGACATCAGATGGTCCTTTTTTCTCTTCTTCTGATTGACAAGTATCACTTTTCCCCTTATATTTTGCAATGGTAATCTTCTGATGAATGTGTTATACATTCCAAACAATTAGTTGCAGACAAACACATTTTTGTTTCTATTTTGCATTATCCCCAAACAATAGAATCCTGAAATACAAGTTCAAGGGGACTAAATGTTTTAAAGTTTTATACAAATAGTACTGAGCTGCTTCCTGGAGCAGCCCTCCCAACAGTTTAGCAGAAGGGCTCTCTCTGCTTTCTCTCCCGCTCTTGGTATTAGGATGGCTAAATATTCCTTCGTACCTTGTAATGTGGGAAAAGTGATGTGCCCATGTTTTCATTTGCTCTTTTTTGATTACCATTAAGGTTGGAATGTTTTCATGTTCATTAAGCACATGTATCTTATCTTTTATAAATCCATTCCTACAGTTTAGCTAATTCTTGGGTCACTAACGATTTTCTCACCAAATTTTATGTGAACCCTATTTATACTAAGGTTATTAACCCTTTATGATGTACCTCTTAATATTATTCTGAAATAGTATATGAGTTGTAATTTAGTTCACGATGTGCCTGGATCCTTGGAGGTTTAAAATTGCTATGTGTCCAAACATCTTTATTTTCCATTGTGGTTTATTTAACAAACGTTCATTTTTTAGGAATTCTTTCTTTTCCCAGACATAAGTATTGCTTATGTTTTCTTATATTCAATTATGGTTTCATTTATTTATTTGATGCTTTCATTTTGGTAAATGGTGTGAATAAAAATAAAAACTGGCATTTACCCATACATAAGTACTCATTCCCAAGACTACATTTTTAAAAGATTTTATTTATTTGTTTGACAGAGAGTGAGCACGCAAGTGCACACAAGCAAGGCTAGTGGGGGAGGAAGAAGCAGGCTTCTTGCTGAGCAGGGAGCCTGATGCAGGACTCGATCCCAGGGCCTTGGGATCATGACCTGAGCCGAAGTCAGACACTGAAATGACTGAGCCACTCAGGCACCCCCCAAGACTACATTTTTAATGGTCTATCTATTCCTTGTTGATTTCTGTTGTTTCTTTCTTTTTCTATTGAAAATACTATTTTGTATCTGTTTTATACAAAGTTGTAATTATTAAATTATTCTATAGGCATGTGTAAATACCCAATATAAGTGGATACTTAATTCTACCAAAACACAGGTACAAGAACACTCCTGGAAGCTCTTTTAATAACAACGAATGGATAAATAGTAGCAAAGACTAGAAACAAATTAGATATCCACCAAGGTTATAATGGATCACAAATTAGGTTGTATTTATAAAATGGAACATTATTCAACAATGAGACAGAGGAACCACTGCATAAGGTCATAGCAAAATGATACCCATCAACAAAATGTTGAGTGAAAAAGTTCATACTGTACGATCCCATGTGTATAAAGCTACAAATGGGCAAGTCTGATCTCTGGTAGTAAAGTGCATTAACTGGAAGGGGCATCCGAGATCCTTCTGGGAGATTTGATTGATCTGGGTGGTGTTTGCACAGCAGTCTATAAAAGCAAAGATTCATCAAGCTATATGCTTACCATGTTTGTACTTTATACCTCAATAAAAAAGTGAAAAGTGTTCCTAGATGGAATCATTTAGAGTTAATATTTCTTTTTTTCTGTGTGCTAGGTATTGAGGCAAACCTTTAAAATCACAAAGGAAGTACGGACAAGTACTGACAGCTTCTTAGCTGGTCAGACCTCTCTAATAAGGGGTATAGAACTTCAGCAAAGCTCTGGGGCTGAGAACAGACATCTGGATTCCCGGCTCATCTCTGCTTGTCTTGGCCTTGAGAATTAACCTCCAGGATAGCGTTCGCACACCGTATAGGTTGGCATGAGAGTGATGAATGCCCCTGTATGCCAGGCATTACGCTAGAATTCTACGCATCTTATTTCACTTAATGTTCATGTAACACAAATATGAGTATGTCACACAGGAGAGCACAGGGACTCTGAAACTTTCTGATAACAGCCCAAAGTAAGAAAAACATTTTACATCATGACCCTGTACATATGTACTCACTCTCGACAGAAATAAGTTTCTTTGAAGCAATACTTCCTACAGGCTATTGTCTATGCTTTGCCAATCTATCTTGTTTATTGGAAACAGCACTTATTTTCTGTCCATACATATGAATGGGCAGCAATCCACAGCTTGAAAAACATTGGACTAGCCTTCAGACAAAACAGTGTATTACCAAAGGAGATTCAAAGTGATTGTTAAGTTTCTCTGCATTTCTCAAAGAACATTAGAAACAGTTGAGCACCGCCCCTCCAGCAGTGAGGGGTACCGCCGGCCCCTCTGTCTCTGCCTCCCCTAGTCCCTCATCCATGTGAGCCGCCTCTTTCCTCCTTCCTCTTTTCCCTCCCTGCTCCTTCTCTACCAATGTCTCTCATTCTCTCAAGATTCAGGTCTGCATCTTGTACACCTGCTCTCTCTGCACTTCATGGCCTTTCTCCCTGTTTCACAAGAAAAAAGTGTTTACCTGCATTCATGGAAGAGTACAGATTGGGCCTCAAACACCATATGGATAAACCAAGCCAAAAAACGGTCAACTACAATCACTTTTATCTCCTTGCTCTTAGCAAATGTGCCTTTATAAGGGGCTACAGGTCCAGGTTCAAATTCTTAGACCTCTCAGGTTGCATGTCAGCCCTGCTGTGCCCAGCCTGCCGTCTGCCTCCCGGTGTCTTGCAACGGGGCTTTTGTCTTGCACTTGGAGGGTCTCGTGGACACACAAGCGGCTCTAGACAGCCCTGTGCACATGCGCCTTGGCCCCTCACCCTTGCCCCACCTCGGCAGCCAAGTCCAGGGGTTTTGGAAAACATTTTCAAAGAAGAGTGGTGGTTGCCTAGGTGGCTCAGTTGGTTAAGCAGCTGCCTTTAGCTCAGATCATGATCCCAGAGTCCCAGGATCAAATCCCATCAGGCTCCCTGCTCAGTGGGGAGTTCGCATCTCCCTCTCCCTCTGTCCCTCCTCTGCTCATGCTCACTCTCTCTCCCTCCCTCTCTCCCTCCCTCTTTCTCAAATAAATGAACAAAAACTTTAATAAAAGGGAAATAGTGTAGGTCTCAGGAATAGACTTCTCCACCCCAAGGGGCTGTCTCTTGATGGAGAGACCCTCCTGAAGTGCTGGGCCAGGTCTAGGATGACTCCCCTGCAGGTTTGGGTGGCAGGGGCAGGAATCACAGAGAGTTCAGATGAGGGATAAAAGAACCACTCACTTTAGAGAGTCTGCACTAACTGCCTCCAGCTTTTAGAGCATCTGGGGCAGAGATGAAGGATGAGGCACCAGCCTAGGAGCTTTGTGTAGGGTGGACACACCCACGCTGGGACATCAGTGTCTGTGCCCAGCCCATGGGGACGGTGGACTCTGCTTTGAGGGAGTGACTCTGGACCTTTCAGTATGTGGTCAGTAAACTCTCCTTTACTGGTCTGAGCCACTTTGAATTGGATTCTCTGCCACCTGAATAAGGAAGGGTCTACCCGAGAAGCCTCCCAGAGAACAACAATGCTGCATGTGAGGCCATAAGTCAGGCTTCCCTCGAGGTACCGAGCCAGTCTTTCCTTCAGGAGGGCAGCTGGAACTCTCTAGATGGTTCTTAAAGCCATGCTGAGTTTTCATATTCTCTGATTATCTATGTAGTAAAGCAGATTAATTCGTCTTTTAGGACAGTGAAAGTGCTTAACGAGGTAAGTCACATTGTAAGTGCTCGATAAATTTTGGTTATGGGGAGGCAGAAGGTGTCTGGATAAGGAGCAAATAACTCCATTCCGTGGAGCCTGGGGCTGTCCCCTGTTGCCCCCAGAACACTGCTCCGCCAACTGGAACTTCCACACACCCCCCCGCCCCCTCACTCAGGACTACTGCTTGGACAACTCCATTCCTTACGGACTTTCCTATAAGCTCTGTGGCCACTTGGGTCCTTGTCATCCAACATAACACTGAATCATACAACATCCTGATCACAGACATTTGGTTCACCTGCGTTTTAGCATAGCGGTTAGGACGCCTGCCTGGGTTCATATCCCAGCACCACCGCAGACCGCTGTGTGACCCGAGGCAAGTCACTAGTACTCTCTGTGCTTCTGTTTCCCCATTTCTAAGATGGAGGTGAAAGGCACTCCTCTCTCAGGGGGAACGTGAGAATCACACGTGCTAGTTGTGAAGAGCGTGGAAACAAGGTCTGGCATGTAGCAGCATATAAGTGTAACCAATCACTTTTGGGGGGTGGTAATGACAGTAAAAAAGCTCGGGGCTTTGAATTCAGATAAACTAAGTTAAACTCCTGGCTCCTGCCCACCTGTCCATGGCTATGGCAGAAACCATACCGTCCACAAAGCCCAGAGTACTGACTCCCCGGCCCTTTACTGCATCCTGGTATGTAGAACCGATGGGGAACCCTTAACTAAGTGCTGGAAGGTGCCACCACATGGGCGTGAAGGGGCCCCGCTCCTCCCACCCACGTGTGTGGACCACCAAGCTGTGGGCTAGGGGACCGCTGCCTCCGAGGTGGACCACAGCCCAGGAGCTGACGGCTGGGTGGGTGGGTAGTGGAAGCATCCACCCTGGGAAGGTGCCTCTGGCTGCTTAGCAGTGCACACATATGTGTTGAATAGAACACACGACAGCTGGAATCTTCGGAATCCTGTGTCCGACCTCACAAGGTCATTCAGAAGCCATGGCGGCAGGCATGCCTGGCGCCCTCCAGGTGACAGTATGTTGTTGAGTGCAGTGCGCACGGATTCCCTGGGATCCCAGCAGGGAACTGGGGGCACCGCGGGCAGCTGTGGCCTGCATGTCTCGCACGGGTTGGCAAGGGTGACAGCCATGGGTGCCAGCGTCCTGAGATGGCCCTGACCGGCTGTTCCCTCAAAGGAAGAGGGAGGCACCTGCTGCTCCTCCTTATCTGAAATTCAATGAGTCCAAGGGCATCAGCTCTTTTCTGGTGTCCACTTCTTTCTCTTCGAGGATCCCTTACTTGGTCCCAAGGTGCATTCTGTGGTCTGAAGATGGCAAACGAATCGTTTGCTTGTGTTTTTCTGATGGAAGCATTTAGCTGCAATGTCAGGCTGTCCCGAGAGAAAGCTGGGAGGCCCACTTGGCTGCCCGCTGCGCACCTGGCCCTGCGCCCCCAGCACGCAGTCCCCGCCAGTGTCCCAGCACCCAAGTCACAGGGCCGAGGAGGCCACTGCGCTCTGTGCTTCAGAAACGGGCGTGCACTGAGCCCACACAGGAAATAACATGGCACAACCGTGAGTTGGGGAAGGGAAGTTATGAGTACCCACAAAGAGAAAGGCCCGTGTCCTTTGTGGTGGGCCAGAAGGGCCTCACGGAGAAATAGGATCTGAGTCCATGCCTTCTTCACATCCATGGCAATGTTTGGAGAACCTCAGCTGGACTGCGGGCCGTCCAGGTGCCTCCCCAGTGGCGTCTCTGCCAGCTCCCTGCATTCTTGCTAGGCAGTGGTAGCTGGTGGCCTGAGACCAAGTTCTTTGTCCCATCTCCACTACTCCTTGACTGGGGGACTTCAGGTAAATTTGTAGTCTCTCTGGATTAAAGATGTTTTTAAATTTTAAATCTTAAATCTTTGATCTTAAATCACTCTAGACTTGAAGAGTTCTCCTGATCTTGAAATATGAATGATACTATCTACCTCACACATCTTAAAATCTGGAGTCCTTTACGAGAAGAGGCAGGCACAGAAGTTGGCCCCTGATAAGCACTTACTAAATGGTAGCTATAATATGTCATATATTCATTCTGCAAACATCCATGGGACATCTGCCATGGAGGAGGCCAGAGGAGGCCACAGTGAGCTCAGGCAGGCGAAGCCTCTGCCTCATTTGAAATTATAGAGAAGTTAATGCATAAATACACATTAGTGTGGGCTCCTCTGTTTTAGGAGAGGGCTATGGATAGCTGAGGGGGAGCATTGGAGGAGCCCCTCACCAGGATTTAGGGGGCTAAATGTTCTATCTATGTAGAGAAGTGGACAAATATGTCAGAGCCTGAATGCGCACGTAAGTGAGGCGAGTGAGGAACCGCACTCCGGGCAGAAGGAGCAAGTTGTGCAAATCTCAGACAGGAGAGAGCACCACACATTGAGGGGAGCGATGCAAAGAGGCCCACCTGATGGAGGCAGCCCCGGGGTAGGGAGGCAGAGAGCTCCCTGGATGAGGATGGAGAGAATCTGGGTCCTTACTCATCTTGGGTAATCAAGGTCACTTCTCAATTTTAATTGCCTTGTCTATAAATTGTGTGTGTGTGTATCTGTGTGTATGTGTGTGCATGCATGCATGTGTATATATGCATGTTTGCACATGTGTGTGCATGCACGTGTGCACTTGTATTTGTGCATGTATATATGTGCGTGCATGTGTATATACGTGTGCTTATATGTGTTTATGTGTGTGCATGTGTGCAAGTGTGTGCGTACATATGTGCACTTATATTTGTGCATATATGTGTGTGCATGAGACACACGTGTGCATGTGTGTGCATTTGTGTATGTGCGTGTGTGCACATGTGTGTGTGTATACACTTGAACAAACATGCATGTTCCATTCCAGGTGTAGCAGTCAGACTGGGCCAGGTGACACTATGGTTGTGACTAAGTCATGATGACTGAATGCCACAGCAAGGCTGTGTTTCCTAGTGCGTGTCCTCGCAGGCTGGTGTGGCCTCAGCTCTGGAGAATCCTGTGTGGAGAGGCTGGCAGGGGCTCTGCCGAGTAAAACGTGGTCCGCTGCTCCCTGCCGGCAGAAGTACCGGAAGGCTGGCACCCGCAAGTACTTCCCACACCACTCCCGCTCGCTGCCTGTGGTCTGGCATGTGGTACCCGGCCCCGCCAACCTCTGTGTGTCTGGGAAGCACAGACTTCTGTGTGCAGAAGGAAAGAGGAGCCAGACACCAGTGAGCACCCCCGTCGACCGCAGCCCCAATAACTAGTGTTCCTAAGATGCTACGGGATCAGCAGGTGCAGAGAAGCTCATCTCTGACAACGAGCTCTGTTAAAGTCACTGAGCATTTGTTCAACTTCTCCTACATGCAGGAGCACTGGCTACCAAGAACCCAGAGAGAAATGTGCCCCTTCCCTCAGGGACATAAGATGGAGTAAGGAAAATAGAAGGTACACTAGGGATTGTCCTATATCCTGCATATGTAGAACTCACACTGAGCCACAGAGAGGTAACTTTCCCTAATGTCACATGGCACCCTCCTGATGCTGTGTTGCGTGCAGTCACAGGGTAGGTTCGGACATGTGAGGCCACCTGACTAGCAATATTGCCAGTGATATGCTTCTCTACATTCCCGTTACTAGCTAAGCAAAAAGGACCTTGTAGGGCCACCGTGTACAATGCATTGTGCCACCAGCCAGGAGCAGGGAGGCAACGAAGCATGCCACATGGGTTCTGCCCTGAAGAATCTTATAATAAATTGGATAGGAAACAGACAGAATAGGAATGGCTACCTTAACTAAGCCTTTATTGTGTGCCAGGAACTCAGGTTAGCATCCTGGGTTTGCACCTGTGCCCCCTCCCAGTGGAGAAGCTCTGAATGAAGAAGACCTCACTGGGAGACTCCTGGGAAGGCCTGCTTACTGGCCAGCCTGAGGCTACTTTGAACCCTAAAATTCTTGAAGAACTGGTTTGGTTGGAAGAGGGCTCCTCGTTTCAGAGAATGACCTATGTACTCTTCTGCCGAAGAGACTCCCAGAATCCCCAGGGGACCCCAGACCGTAGCGTGCCCCTCCAATCCACAGGTGGTTGCTTGTTGCTTGGCTGCTTCTACTGGGCTCCTGGTGAGAGGCGCGCTGGGGAAGCCTGTCCTGTGTCTTGAATCTGATTGTAAACATGAGATTGAATGACCCTCAGTATATCATCGAATGTGCCCTGGAGCTGAGTGCTGGGTTTGGTGTGGTGCCTGCCAGTATGATGAAGATAAGTGGGTTCTTGGAAGTACCTGGCTGCAAATTTATTTGAAAAATTGACCAGGTAGAGCTGTCTTCAAGCTCTTGTTCTTTGTCTGTAAAGTTTGGGAGCAGTTGCCATATACTTGGCCTCAGACCATTTGCTGAAACGGGAGAGCGTTACTACAGGTCCTGGAGCAGCCCCACAGGAGTACTGGCCAAGAGGGGAGGGGGCTTCTCCGGGCAGAAGATAGGTCTGAGTATTGAAAAGAAAGACTACCAACTCCTCTATGTTGAACCCACATTAGCAAATGAGAAGAAGTTTCCATCAGGGTTGAAACACCACACTCCCTTAAGCCGGCAGCCAGCACTCCTCCACCTCCACCGTCACTGGTCCTCCTCAGGTCCTCCGAGAGCCTGTTTGCAACCATGGCTCCTCCCCACCTTGCCTCCACCACAGGTCCCGACACCGCTGTCCACCAATAACCATGCTCTATCCTTCCTCCCTACGTGGAGGCTGGGGGAAGCTCAGGACCAGCTGGCTGAGCACCCTAAGGACATTCCAATATGCATGTGAGTCACTGAGTTCCAGCTGATGGAATGTGACAGATGCCACTTTCAGGACATGCCCTTCCAGGGAATGGGCATGTACTCCCTGACATTTGCACCCAGTAGAACCTCTTTGGACTTGGAGGTGAAAGATTTGTGAAGATTTGTGAAGATGGCAGAGCTGCCCTCCTGGTTCCATAGAAGCTACTTCTGGATTGATATTGAGGCCATCTCAGGCCTGTTTTTGGAGTGTTTTTGCAATGTCTCCCAGCCACTCAGCCTCATCTCCAGCCATGGTGGTGGCTGACAGCTCAGTGAGGCTGTAGCTTGTCTCAGGCTAACAGTACCATGACTCAAACACATACCACTTATCTCTTGCTTTCTCCCTGGGCTTTCCTGCTACTGAAGACACAAGGAAGTGTCTTCTCAATACTCATGCTTGTGCTACCTGGACATTCAAGGGAGTTAGCATACCATGTGGCATGTGGGAATCACCACATGCCACATGGGAGGGTGAGAGCAGATGGATGGAGACACGTATCTTCCTTCTATACCACAACCTAGGTAGTGCAATATACTATAGAATAAAATATATAGAGGTGGGCTAATGCAACATGATATGTGTCCCTACAGAAGAGAAGAGACACAGACAGACATTCACAGAAGGCAGGTGATGTGAAGACACAGGGAGACACCACCGGACAGTGATGCCGAGGTTGGAGTGATTGTCAGCCATGCCAGAAGCTAAGAAAACAGCATGCAACAGATGGTCCGGTAGAGTCTCCAGAGAGAGCGGAGCTCTGCCGACACCTGACTTTAGACTACTGGACTCCAGAACTCAGAGGATAAATGTCTGTTGCTCTGGACCATCCGTTTATGGCACTTTGCTGTAGAAGCCTTAGGAAACTAATGCAATTAGCTTAAAACATTTTGTAATGCCAGAAAATTTAGAAGCAGTAAAAGACTACTTAGACTTATTTCAAAAGAACTAAGGAAGCTAGCTCAACAAATTTCCCACCGGCCAGAAGGGTACCGTTTGAGTCTCAATGAGTAGAAATGGTAAAGATTGACATATATCAAGTAGACATACCTTTTTGTGATTATAATGGTATTTTTAAAAGCCAAATTGGTCCCTCTTTGAGGAGGATGATTAATGCACCCATTATCCTGGAGCCTCAGTAAATAAAAGGAAAGAGTCAAGCACTTCTTGTGCTTATCCTGGTCAACTCTACACACCTACAGGTGAGATGAGAGGAGCGGTCTTCTCAGAGATTTATTCCAGCTGATAGATGAAAAACTAATGATGGAAAAAGATAAGTATTTTCCAATTCCCCAAAACTCTATGGATCGAGGAACTGGGCACCAGAAGATGTTTTTGTTGAAAAGGTGCAAAAAAACAGACAGGAAGGGCCAGCTGATGATAGAGCATGATGCTACCTGTGGTCTTTCCAAAGGAGTCAAAACTGAATCTGATTAAACATTGAAATCTAGCTGCACACAGAGGACACAAGGTCACAGCCACGTGCGGTTTGCAATCAGCAGACCTAGTCTGCCAGAAATGCTACAGGACAGACAGACACACTGGAAGAAAAGGGATGGGACGGGGTGTTGGGGAGCACACAGATTTTAGGGCATATCAGGTTCAAGTATAACAATAAAAAATGTAATATAAGCAATTAGTACAAAAGTCAGGATAGAGGTGACTTTGACATGGGCAAGAGTGTGTGATTGGGATGAGGATATATCGAGGGCTTCTAAGGAGGCTGGCACCATTCAGTGCATTGACCTGGTTGCTGTGATGAACGTGTTGGCTCTACTGCAACTCACAGAGCTCTACATTTGTTTCCTGTACTGTGGTGTCTGCTTTATGGGCTTGTCCCAAAGGATGCTCCTATTTCTGTCTTCTTATTTTCAAGCTGGTGGAAACTCATTGTCCTCTCTTGGAGAATCCTTATTGTCTTTTTATTTTTTTTATTCATGAGAGACACAGAGAGAGGCAGAGACATAGGCAGAGGGAGAAGCAGGCTCCATGCAAGGAGCCTGATGAGGGACTTGATTCCTGGACTCCAGGATCACGCCCTGGGCGAAAGGCAGATGCTCAACCACTGAGGCACCCAGGTGCTCACCTCATTGTCTTTTTGACCATGAGATAGAGTTTACCTTTCCGTGTCTGTATGTCTTTCTAGAGGCAGATGCACACTCTTCTCTGTGAGTAGGAAAACGGTCTCACCATTGGTAGTGATGAAAACTGGTCATGAACTTTCAGGTGGAAAATCACTGGCTTGCATACATCAGGATGATAGCAGTGCATGGGTTTCTGTGCTGACTTGCCTCTTTATGTACTCATCGAGGGCTTGTTGCCAAGGAGTGGGAAAGAGGATATTTGGGACCTCTGTGTAAGCAGAGGGGAATTCCTAGGGTATGCCAAGTGGATGGGAGGGAATTGAAACACAGCAGTCATAAACCTGGCATTTATAGGGGCCTTCCAAGGCAGAAACAAGTTTCCATAAACAGTAGATCCCAAGGCCTGGGGAATAAATGAGAAACAGAAGATGTACATGTCAGGAGTCCTTTGCTGACAACTAACCCAACTCGAGCTGAAGTCACTGTAATGGAATATTACACGGAACTTCCCCAGGGCTTTGGAGCTCCAGGAGGACAGGGTAAGGATGCCCCCATCATTAATGGGGAAAATCACAGGACTTGCCAAAAGTTCTTTCTGAGACCCTCTGCCCACTGCTGGCCACTGTAAAAGAAGAGAGAATTCAGGGGCTGACCTTTGAACTTACTTTCTTTGCAAAGAGTGGTTGGTCCAGTTTGGACTTTATGACATTGGTTCTCCCCAGTCAAATGATAGATCTCCACTAGAATCTGTGAGCCACAGCATGTGCTTTCGAGAAGAAGAGCCTTTCTGTGATATCTCATAAGATTGTGAAGTGTCTATCCTGGGGGGCTGAGAGGCATCTCCTGGAACTGGTGGGCCCATTTGAACAAAGAGACCCTCAAGTCTTGCCTCACAAGGTGGGAAGGCAGTATGGCTGGGACAGTCCCCAAGGGCAGGAGCAAAGGACAGGGTGGAAGTGGGAGACATGTGCTCTTCCTGAATTTGGTGATAGGTGGGAGAGGGTGCCGAGGTTCCTCATCACCCAGGTGGATACCAGGGAGTTGGGACCTGGCTGGAGCCCAGCTCAAAGATTTCTCCCAAGAGGGCTGCAGGGAAAAGGAAGTGCCAGGAGACAGTCCTCAATGGAGGATGGGGCCCCTGAATCCAGACAACAGAGAGGAGCACCCAGTGTCCTGACATTTGCAAACAGAAAGAGGAAGCAACCACATTATGAACTGTGTTCGAGTTGGACTTCCTCCCTTCTCTTCTAAAGCAGTCAGAGTAGCAAGGGGAAAGACAGAAGCCCAGGAGTGGAAGGACAAATGCTGACCCCAGGATTTCAGGGGACCCTGAGCTGAGAAGCTGAGATGTTTAAAGAAGGAAGAGTAAAGTTTTGGTTTAGAACAGGGATGGGACTTTCTGTGTCTGAGAATGTGAATCTTGCAATAAGCAAGAGTGACCAGAAAATTCAATGGGACTTGTTTGAGGTACCTTTAGGAGGCAGAGATGGGAAAAGAGGTAGAAGGCTTTTGAAAACAGTGGTGCCACTGACTGCACTAGCTCAATTAGCAGGTGAGACTGCCTGGTCTACCACCCTAAGTCCAGCATCAGAATGGACGGACCGAGTGCGCATTTGGATCTGGACCTTATGTGGCATCATATAATCTGGTCTCTCTCTTTCCTTCCTCCCCACCCATCTCTACTTATTTCCATTTCATTTTTCTGGTTGGCTCTATTGTCTCTTGCTGCAAACAGGCTCTCTTCAGTGCTAGGGAAGATAGCTGTTGGGCGTCTCCTCTCTTTACAGCTAGTGATCCCAAGGCAGACGGAGCCTCCTTCCTCCCCCATGTGTGTCTGTTCTCACAGAAGGACTCTCTGTCCCTTGAATCTATCCTTGCATAGGGCTAATGAGATATCAGGATTGCCAGGCTCAGTCAGTGGCTGGGGACCGGAGGTCCCAGAGCTAACCATCCAGTAGAAAGAGATGTTTGGGGCCAAGAAAAGAGCAATTGTCCCCTGTATGGAGACCCAGTAGATGAACCACAATTAGGCAGAAGCAGAGCTCTGAGGATCAGGCCAGAGAGGTAGACCATAAAAGGCTCCTGATTACATGTAGCTTCCATCTTCAGTGGAACAGAAATGAAGTCCCATCTGTCTAGTCTGGTGGCCATGGTATCTGGAGCCGAAAGACATGGACTCAGGGCAAATAAAAGTAGTGAGGTTACATTAACATTTCTAAATAGGTAAATTGCCCAAGAGAACAGCATACTGAAGGCCAACAATAAACGCACCCAATGATGCTGGAAATTCTAGCCCCCTCCAAAGTAGCTTATTGAAACACAAAATTGTGCATTCGGTACGGCCAATACTGCAGATTTTCCCACATGTGACTGATATTTTTCTGTCAGTGTGTGACAACCAAGGGAATGCAGGGGAATGCATTGTCCATAAATTATCGCCAAGCATCTGGCATACATTTTCATGCAAATGACTACATGGAATACAGTCCTTCCTACCACACCCATCCCGCTCCCAGAAACCACCTGGTACCTCTGCATTTGCTTACAGTAATAGAAGACACAAAATAGTGGTTGCTTTTCCGTTTTTTTATGGTGTAACTTAGTGGGAAAAGCAAACAGGTTAAAATAGAATGTAGATATAATAATATGGTTCCTTTTTATTCTAATACTATTTGGTTCTCAAAATGTGTTCTGTAGAGCAAATCGTCCTAACAATCATCCAACATCAGACACGTTGAAGGAACCACAAGTCCAGCACGTGTGAGTGACAGACATTGAGGTAAAGAAGTTACAGATGTGGCGGGAACAGCACATAGCAAGCAGCCACCTGATTCTACTTCTGCTTCTAGGTCCTAGCAGCCGAGTAATCATGGGCAGCATGCTGACCCTAGGTATTTCCCATCTAAAAACATGTGTATGTCTGGCTAGATGCTTGCTAAGGCATTTTCCTGGTCTAAAAAATTACATTTTTCCATAGCATTGAAACCCAGAGCTCTAATTTTGAGAGATTGTGAGAAAAACAGCTTTGGGGTTGTTATTATTGCAATTTCAGATTTATTGGACAAAGATTATATGTGAGGTGCTATGCCAGGAACTGGAAAATGAAAACTAACTCAGTGGGACTCAGAGTTCACTGCTTCTCCCAGGTCCTCATCCTCTCTCAAGCCGTGGCTTCTCTACACAGCTATACTCCTGTGGTCAATATAGTACAGTCACTCCCTTGCAAATGCCCTTCACTGCCTTGCACCTCACTCACCTGTAACACATCCATTTATGCATACATGCAATTCTCTGCCCTTGGGCGACTCTGCCCAACAGCTAAGTGTGGCCAGAGAAAACACAGACCACTCTGCCTGGCCTTCCATGAACTTCACAATTGCAGATGGTGAGTGAGCCCAGATGGCTATGCAGCTCGCTGTCCAGTGTTCCCATGAACCAGGGCCCCTCTGCCCACCCCCATCAGCCTTCCACCACCTTCATTCTCGGATCACATGTGAGTCTCCCACAGCTGCCATGACAAACACCACAGTCTGGGGACTTAAAGCAAAAGAAGTGCGTTCTCTTGGAGTCTAGAGGCCAGAAGTCTGAATCAAGGTGCTGGCAGGGCCATGCTCCTCTGAAGGCTCTAAGGGAGAATCCTTTCTGCCTCCATCTTTGGCCTGAAGACAGAACACTTCAGCCTCGGCCTCTGTCCCCATGTGACCTCCCTCCTGCATGTCTCTTCTTGTAAGGTCCTTGGTCACACTGGATTAGGGTCCATCCCAATGACTTCATCTTATCCTCATCACATCTACAAAGATCCTGTTTCCAAATAAGTTCCTATTTCTAGGTACTGGGCAGTGGGACTTCCTCAAATCTTTTTTAAGAATACAATTCAACCCACTCCAGGTAGGATTGTGCCTTTTTGTTCCCTCTGCATGCAATGCTTTCAGATCTCCACTTGGCTCTCCACTTCATTCTGGGGAGGAAAGCCAAGGGCTAGTCAGTGGCCTACAAGGACCTCTTCCTATCTGCCTTCTAACTCTGCCCCTCTTTGCTCCTGCTATGTCAGCACACTTGCTGTCTTGGCACCCTTGAGAGCGTGACTTGGCCTTGCCAACCCTACCCTGACATCCTCCAGCCTCCCACCTCCTTCAAGGCTTTGGTGGAATGCCGCCTTGACTCCTTCTCCTTATCATCTACTTTATTTTTCATGATATAGGTCACTCTGTAACACAGAGTGATATGCTTATTGATTATCTCTACTCTTTGTGGTGCATTCCCATTGTGGATAGAACACTCCACATCTGTTGTGTTCACTGATTCACTGATTGTCTGGAGCCTAGTAGGTCTTCAGTAACTGTAACTGATCAATGTATGGGGCAACTAGCTCCAGCAGTTGTTAGCATCTGTCAAAGATTTTAGAGGATAAGACCCCCTGGAAAAAAAGTATTGGTTTCTGTTTTTGTCCAGAATGACATAACAAATCACAAATTAAGTATGGCAACTAGATACTTCAGATATCCTTAGTACTTAGTGTATATATATATATATATATATATATATATATATATATAGTTGAGATATATATGTTGATACAGATTTTTTATGTGTGTATATATATGTGTGTGTGTGTGTGTGTGTGTGTGTGTGTGTGTGTGTTGAGAAGACAAGATGAATTATTTTGGTCAAAAGCAAAAGAGTCGACAGATTTTATTAATAAAATTTGCAAGTAAAATATGGAGCTATTCAAAAGTTTTGAAAGTACATTTTACTCTTTTTTTTTTTTTTTTTGGTCACTGGAACCAACACATACAGTTGAAGGTTTTCTGTTGCAATTTCAATTAGTGAAGTCAATGTGGCTTGTTATCCTCTTGGTACGTACTAAGTATGCCTCAAATATTTATGAATCTCAAGACACTTTCTTGTGTCTAAGTGCCATTGAGACAATATTCCTGTTTATTAAAAACATAGTTAAGAAAATGTCCATAGCTGGTTAAATTATATGAAGTGTAAGTAAATATTTGTTGGTCAAATTTCAAATAGGAAATATGACTTGGAAAAAGGAGAACACTTGGCAGCCGCAGAGTTATATAACATAAAAGTATTTCCAGAGTAAGTGGATTCCTGTAGGGAAAATTTGTCTCTTGTGGACCATTTGAAGTAAATCAATTTAATAAAGAATGTGGTTGCAAAAATAATTGGAAATGACAATTGCTTTTAAACAACATTCCATATGCAAATTACTTTCATAACCAGGTTTATATAAATACCTTAAAATATTCCAGTTTGAAATGATTTAACATTATTCATAATGATGATAATGTGTGCACAGAGGCACTTTCCAGTCTCAAAAACCATACTAACATGTGGGTATAGACCGCAAAGGTAGAAAGGCATTGATTGATAAGAAAAATGTCAACCCTGAATAACAGTGAGATCAAACACATGTATTTGGTTCACTTGTCTTTGTAGTTTCTGGGATCATCCCAACACAACACTTGGTCCTGAAGTTACAATAGTCTTAATGAATCACAGGTGGGATTAATCGAATACAAACCTATTTCCGGGGTTTGATTGGCGTAGAGACTAGAGCTCCAGTTACAACACAAACATTATCAGAGGTAAGTTGTTTCTGCTTGGTATAAATTTAAAAGCAGCATCTTATTGGGATGCCTGGGTGGCTCAGTTGATAAAGCATGATCCCAGGGTCCAGAGATTGAGTCCTATGTGGGGAATCCCTGCTCAGCGGTGAGCCCGCTTCTCCCTCTTCCTCCATGCTCTCTCTCTCACTCTCTCTCTCTCTTGCTGTCTCTCAAGTAAATAAATAAAATCTTGAAAAAAAAAAGCAGCATCTTATATCTGTGCAAAGTTGACGGTGGAAAAAAGGCTCTGTCCAGCAGAGACATTTAAAATCATATCAGAAGTGCCAAATTATATAACAGTGAGTATCCTCACATAGTTGTTGAAGGACAATGTGGCCATACTTTAAAATCCACAGAAAATTTCTTTTTTCTTTTTCTTTTTTAAGATTTTAAAGATTTTGTTTTATTTATTTAGAGACAAAGTGCACGAGCAGGGGAGGGACAGAGGGGGAGAGAGAGAAACTCAAGTAGACCCTCACTGAGCATGGAGCCCAATGCAGGGCTCAGTCTCACTACCCTGAGATCATGACCCGAGCCCAAACCAAGAGTCAGACGCTTAACTGACTGAGCCACCCAGGCACCCCCATAGGAAATTTCTTGCTGAACGTTAGGGCATGTGGAAAGACTAGGCCATTGTTTTCCTTGGAATGCTACTTGAATTTGAGCACTTATACCATCTGATAAATAATATAAGAAGAGTCCATGAAAAGGAGTTTTCAATCATCATTTGCTTTGAAGGAACTGAAGCCAGTTCCTTCAAAAATATATTCCCTCCTACATTTTTCATCTGAGCCATTCTCCCCATCACATGGAATCAGGTAGAAACACATTATAAGCCAATGACAGTTTCACCCACATGGTTCATAAACTACTTACATTGTGCTTACCTCCAGAATCTATCATTGCACATAACTGAGTAAATAAATGTTTTGGAATAAATGAAACAGGCATAGTCTTATCCTCTGATGTGGTGATTAGAGGAAGAATTTACCTAGAGTTGAGCATTATAATGGAATGATGGAGCCTAGAACGGTCCTTTCAGGCTGCATCCAACATGTGGTCTGGGGATGTGGGAGTCTGGGGTCTAGGGTAATTTGCAAGGGTTCAGTACGTCCCTTTCTGAAGGGACATCTTTCTAACTCTGTGGTCTTGAGCAAGTCAATTAATCTCTCAAGGCCTCCAAGGCTTCATCTGTAAAATAACCATACTAATAAATAACCATACTAATAGTTTACCTTTATAATGTCAAGTGCATAATTAACACAATGCTTATCCCATAAGTACTCAGTAAGCCAAAGCTCTTACAATTTTATAGACTGGATAAATTCCATTTCTCATACACATATGCTGATAATTTTAGAATTTTCAGATGTTGTGATTACTATGGTACACACACACTTACTACAAGTCCTGATGATATATATGTGTCATATATCATTTTTTTATATCAGTAGAGAATGAAGGTTACCCTATTTTTGCATGGTGGTCTATATAGTTTTGATGTTATAAAAATGGTCCTCCTATGCAAAACGCTTAAAAATCACCATTTTACATTACATTTTGGAGTCACAGACTGGAACCCGTAGCCCAGAGACACTGAGTGCCAAACTCAAGGCCAAAGCTATATGGCATTCATCAAAGGAAAGCTCAGAATTCAGCCTGCAGAATCCCCATTCTGCTGTATCTTGCTGGCTTCTCAGAACAGAAGAGCTGGTAGGGATTAATTCAGTGCCCTTACCATGGTGATCAAGGTTAGGTCCATTCTCAGGTCAAAACTGGAAACAGTGGTGTTGGTCATATTTATTTGTTATAAGCATATCATAGGGTTAATGTAAGAGTAATTTTCAAGTCTGAAAATTAATTGTTAAACTGATAATTTTAACGATTGGGTCCATATGGAGCAAATGAGATTCATCAGAACAGCAATGCAATTTAACAAATTGATTTTGTTTGACTATGAGGTGGTATTATTGTTTTATCTCGGTTTCAACACTTAAGATGCTTATGTATATCTGTATTTCTAGATTTTTTTCAAAGAATTTCCTCCCATGACTTCATTAATTGCAGCCTGAGCTTCTGAGGCAGGAGACAAGGTACAATTATGGCCCGCGTCAAATAAAATTTAAGCATACTTGTCGACAAACACTTTCATTATTGCCAGAACTCAATCTCTATAACACTACTAAAAAGCCCATAAATTACTTAAAACTGTGTGTTCTGCACTTTCCCCAAGAAACCTCCGAGGAAAGCACTGTAAATGGTGTGTAGCTTTTGATGGATTATGTCGCTCTCATTCCTAATGTAAGGTTGAGCTTCTCATTATTAAGTGGTCATGCGCCAAGATAGTTGGTGGCCTAGCGGTCAATTAAATTTCAAATGGGCTTCAAAGACCAGAATTAGTTATTTCCCCTCACTTTCAATTCTTTAATAATAATTTACTCAAATCCCTGAGAAAATTTTAAACGTGCTTCATTTGCAGCAGGGGGTGGAGAATTTTAAAGCACTGTTTTCCAAATTGTCTTAATACTGAGCCTTTCTAATAGCATATCTGGCAATGGTTAGATGCTGGTACAGCCAGAAGTAGCAGTGGCTCTGCCCCCATGCCAGGCCTGCCGTGTCTTCCTTGCACCATGGACGACACGCTCAGCTGTCCATACTGCACATCTCTGGCCCACACATCTCAGAGGAGAGAGCTCTGCGTGTACACTGGTGCACGGGCACAAATCTGATAAATACGATTGCTGTCAACAACTAGTTTTCAAAGGAGTAATATTTAGGAAAACATTTGAAAATTTCTGGTTGGGCTTTCCCATTGTCCTATGATATTACTCACTTTATAATATCAGTGCTGGTGGAAAAAAGTACCTAGATTTCCTATACCTCCAACCAAACTGGGAGGGAAGAGTGCAAACTCCCATCCATAGCCTCATGGTGAACCCAAGGAGCATTCCTTGAATAGCTCTGTTATCTTAACAGGGATTTGTTTGTGTGTTACTCTGAAAAGTACCTAGAAAGCCATGTGTTTTAAAGTTGAAATACTCTAAGTTGCTGCTCTAAGGTAATTTCTGTTAGAAAAAAAAATCCATCTCAAGAGATCTGTCACATACAGACTTGGACATGGGTACTGAATGCAGAATGGCAAAAGATCCCGTCAAGCTAATGGGTGTCATGGCCATACGGCGGATGTGCATGGACAGCCTGCATCTGGTGACTCCAGGGAGGGGCCCAAGTGAGGCAGGGGGTCCCTCGGCCTCTCCAGGCTCTGGCATGTCCCTGTCTGCTTCCCCCAGAGCTGCCAACCCCTGCCAGCCCGCCTGGGCAGTGGAAGTAGAACACCAGAGAAAGGTGGGCAGAAGCAGCAAGTCCCAGCTAAAAGGTTCCAGGGGCTCTTTTTAAAAACTTTTTTGAGTGGTGCACAATTAGATAGTATCAAGATATTGTAGGAATCATACAGAGAGGTCTCTAATACCTGCAATGGTGGGCAATGCATTGGCACATAGTGTCTTGATTGGGAGATGCTTCATGGGGATAACCAGTAGAACTGGTGGGGACGAGACCAGAAATGGGTCTTATTGCTATTGGGGTTCCCAGGCCCTAAAAGGTATGTATCCTAATATAAAAAACAAGAGCTGGGTGGCTCAGTGGTTGAGCATCTGCCTTCAGCTCAGGTCCTAATCTTAGGGTCCTGGGATCGAGTCCCACATCCAGCTCCCTGCAGGGAAACTGCTTCTCCCTCTTCCTGTGTCTCTGCCTCTCTCTGTGTGTCTCTCATGAATAAATTAATAAAATCTTTAAAAAGGAAAAAAAAAACCAAAAGCAAATTGTATGGTTATCAATTCATATACCAGACTACATATTATCTAGCTCCAGTAAATAAAGTTTTCCCTCCATGAGAATAACTTTTAAGTACAAGTGAATCCTTTAATATGTGGTGTATTAACTTGACCACTTAATAGAAAGTTTTATAAATTGAAATGTAGAACTCACAACCTCTTAAGCACTATACCCCAGGCTTAACCGAACCTTTTTCTTGTTGTTGTTGACCCAATGTGTACCAAAAGAACAGCACCCCAATGAGTTTTTAAGGGACTTGGATTGTCGGAGCACTTTTGCTTCCAATGAGCTGGACAACAAAACAGTGCTTTAGCACTCTGCTTGCTCTGTGGGGTTGCAATTTTGAACCAGAACTGTCTAAATCGAGCCCTTCTGGGCTCCCTACCCAACCTCTGCTGTTAGTAGAGCAGCTTCTTCTGTATCTTCACTGTGTATTTTGTAGTGCACAGTGTGGTGCAGAGACCTCTCTAATTTTGTTTGAAAAGAAGATCTGCTGATAAGAAATATTTTAAAGGGACCCCTGGGTGGCTTAGTGGTTGAGCGTCTGCCTTCGGCTCAGGTTGTAATCCCAGGGTCCTGGGATTGAGTCCCACATTGGGCTCCCCACAGGGAGCCTGCTTCTCCCTCTGCCTATGTCTCTGCCTCTCTCTGCCTCTCTCTCTCTCTCTCTCTCTCTCTCTGTCTCTCTCTGTCTCCTCTCTGTCTCTCATGAATAGATAAAATCTTAAAAAAAATATTTTGAAAACCAACAAACTGGACAATTTCTATGAGCATGGGAATGCACTTTGCCACAGAGTAGGGTTTCCACCAGAATAGTGAGATTTCCTTGGCTTTTAAAGCTGTCCCAAAAAAAAAAAAAAAAAAAAAAAAAAGCTGTCCCAGTAGATACTACAGCTCATCATCCTCCATGGCTCCCATGGGTTCTCTGGTTCTGGTGGGAACAATCAGGCCCTTTCCGCCCTGCTTGTGGATCTCTCTATGAGCAACACACCCTGGGGTGAAAGGCATAGCTCCCTCTCATGAGGAGGGTGGAGATCCATTGAAAAACATATTGCTGTGGTTCAAATCAATGGAGGCAAAACATGAATGGCTTGAATGAACAGTTGGGAAGGATCCAAGAGTTGGTTTTTGAAAAAAAAAAAAAAAAATCCCCCACGTCAGCATGCAGCAGAATGAGGAAATGCCATTGTTGATCAGGGTAAGGAAACACAACTGTCTTTCTGTAAAATTAATTAACAAATGAGCGGTTGACGTAAGGCTCTTTGAATCCATCCTCTCTTCCTCCCGAATGGAGCCCATACACCCTGACCATCTGTGTCTGCTGACTCACCCGCACTATGCACACCATCATCTACTCCTTTCTTCTTTTTCTTAAAATCAAATGAAATGACTTGTGCCCCTTCTTACAGCTCACTTTCCTTGTTTGCTGATGCGATGGAAATGAGCCATATGCCTAACCATTTATTTTTATTTTTATTTTTTTTAAATTTTTATTTATTTATGATAGTCACAGAGAGATAGAGAGAGAAGCAGAGACACAGGCAGAGGGAGAAGCAGGCTCCATGCACCGGGAGCCCGACGTGGGATTCGATCCCGGGTCTCCAGGATCGCGCCCTGGGCCAAAGGCAGGCGCCAAACCGCTGCGCCACCCAGGGATCCCTATGCCTAACCATTTAAAGAATATTTTTTAACTAGGCTTTTGGGGCTATTTACTACAAAACCACACTTTCTTCCCATTGTCATCAAAAGCACATCATACTCCTGAGGACAAAACACCAAATTGTCCTGGATGTTATATTTTTCACAGAATCTCAGGCACAGATAATAGTAAAAATTCTATCTCTGATGTTATAATGAGAGTTAAAATCTGGCACACTCCCTGGATAATGGATCATATGATTATATATCTTCTGAAAACTCATCTGTGATATTTCAGATTTCAAATATCACCCTCGGCCAAGGAATAAATCAATGAGAAAATACTAACATCTGAGAAAATCAGTAATGGAATCGGCTTAAGAAAGCACCCATATGCTAGCTTTATTTTTACTGGTTGAGCCTTTGCTTCTAATGTGAACTTTCAGGGGAAGCAAAAGTATGGTACAACCAGTGAGAAAAACAAATAGTCCCCTCTGTGCTTTCAACTAGGCCTTGAGTTAAGGGGAGACATCTTTGGATGTTCTAAAACGAGTAACCTTTTGCTCTAAAATGGTTAACTTCTTATATCAATTTATTTATTTATTTATTTATTTATTTATTTATTTATTTACTTAAAGATTTTCTTTATGAGAGACAGAGAGAGAGGCAGAGAGATAGGCAGAGGGAGAAACTGGCTCCCTACAGGGAGCCCAATGCAGGACTCGATCCCAGGACCCATGACACTAGCTGAAGGCAGATGCTCAACCACTGAGCCACCCATGCATCCCTAGTTAACTT
This sequence comes from Vulpes lagopus, assembly GCF_018345385.1. NCBI lineage: Eukaryota > Metazoa > Chordata > Mammalia > Carnivora > Canidae > Vulpes > Vulpes lagopus. Next base: position 3,203,900 of record NC_054839.1, on the reverse strand, counting down.
TTTAAACCTGTGAGTTGTTTTATGGCTGTAGGTCAGTTGACACCTATAAGAGCAGAATTTTGCAAACTTACTTCCTTTCATTAGTAATACAAGACTTCAGATCTTTTACCAAAGTTCCTTCCATCCACTTTGCAAGCCAGTCTATGGATGATGGGCCTTGCACTCTGATCCAGTATGAGACTCTTGAAGGATTTACAAAATTATATTTATCTTTTTCCTCCTCTAAATGAAAAAGAGCATCTTTGGTATTACATGGTGCTATTTCAGATTTTTGAATGACAACATTTTTAAAGAGTTTCAAGTATACACCAAAAATTAGCCATCCAATCAGGGAAGGACCATGACCAAATTTGGGGAAAAGCAGATTATATTGTGATTTGGTCAGGGGTGGCCATGACCCACCTCAGCCTCTACCTGGTCGTTGGAGCACACTGCTCTCTGAGCTCTACCCCATGGCCTATTGTGCTGTGTGGGCTCCTGGTCAAGCAGCTTCTTGGGCTTTTGGCTGCCTCACAGTCATGGGGCTTCCCAAACCACATAACCAGCCTTTCTGACCCATAAATTTAGCCAGTCCACTAAGCTTTTCCAGCCTGCATGTGTCCCTGGTGCAGACCAGGGAAGAGACACTACCTTGAATGTGTAGCAGGTGGAGATAAGCATTCATTAACTCAGATTTCCTGCAAACACAAGACCAGAATCGGTTTCATTGAGGAAATGAAAGTGAGAGCTACTTCTTGAAGTGAGAATGAATGATTGGAAAGAGCCGTCAATGGCCCATGTTTGAGAGAGAGAAAGAAGACAGTCAGAGGCAGAACACTCTGCTACCAGCAGATCTCAGCCCCACGCCACACAACTTGGCCGTTGTCTGATCGGCATGGCCTTTTCTGCACCTCTCCCCATGTACACCTTCTTTCCAGCCTCAGAGTTTCTGCTCTCACCCTGCTTTCCAGGACAGAGATACCCATGCAATGCTCCCTTTCATCCTTATCAACGCTGACATTTGTTGGATGCTGGTCCTGTGCTAGGCAGTGGCGGGCATGTTCCCTTACACCACCTAATGGCATCCTCGCTCCCACCTCATGAAGAAGCACAGTTAGTAATCCAGCCCACAGAAGCAGAAACGGAGCCTTCAGCGTAGGCAACATATCTGTGGTCACAGACTCCAAATAAGGAACAGAACCAGTAAGAACTGAGCTGGATCCCTCAGAGGGCCCCTCCTCACGACCTCTGAGTTCACCACAGAGCCTTTCCCTGCCCCCAGGACCAAATAGTCCGACCACCACAGGCTCCAGCCCACCAGGTCCTTTCTGCGGACTTCTGAACACAGATGAAGTCTACATACTGTGCCTCAGAGTCTTTACACAGAAAGCCCAAATGAGTTCTATTTCTCAACAGTTGTCAGCAATTAGAAAAAATAATTTGTATGCCTTTACAAACATATATTCATAGAAGTTATGAACTGAGTTTCCCATCTCTACCATTGGATTAAAAAAACTCTGACACCTCTGTATGCAAACTTCTTTTTTTCACACATTAATAGTGATGACACGCAGAAGCACTAGTCCACAGAAATGCAGAACTTAAACAACAAATGCCTAAATGGGTGCTTATTACTGAATTGTTCTGACGTGCCACCTCTGTCACCTTGCTGGGCTGGCTGTCGTGGCACAGACCTAGACCTTACAGCTGACTGAGAACTCTTGGGATCGATACGTTCCTTTCAATCATAGCTCAGTATCAGAGTGGAGATGTATGTGATTCCATTTGTCTTTTTGAAGCCTTGTTTTCAAAGACTTTGAGGAAATTAGAATTTCAAAATGAAAAGTTAATTTGCATGTTGCAAGTGGTACACACTGTGTGAAAGTCACGAGAGGATAGATATGGGGCCTCAGAGCATGACTGACTATACTGCTCACACACTTACTCCCACCACTGCAGGCGATGCTCCGAGTCCACCAGCCCTGGGTCTTGTTCCGAGGAGGAAAGCAGAGGTCTCTGGAATGCATTTCCTAGCTTGACCTTTTTGCAACCCTCCATCACCTGAACACACACTCCGTCTCTGCTTTGCCATGCTTTGCTCTTGGGACTCTGTGAAGTTAATGCCAGAAGAATGTAGCATTTCACTAAAAACTGTATTAAGCTGTGACTCTAGTATAGGTAAAATCATTACAGTCATAAAATGCAAAGGCCCAAGAGGACCTCAAAATCCACTTAACTGAGTCACCTCCATTTACAGACAAACTGTAGCTTGGAGACATTGGCTTGTCCAAGGGATACAACCCTCTCGTCTCATTGAAGCAGGGAATTTGGAGGGACTCTGGGGACCCAGGTGTAAATTAGAGCTGCCCCTTTCTAGCTCTGGGTGTGTCACCTCCCCGGTGCCAATGATCCCATCTATAGTGAAGCAGCTGCCTGTTTCACAGACATTGAACAGAGCACAGTAGGTAAAAGGCCCTGTTTACAGAAGCAATGCTTGGAAATGTTATTTCCCCTTTACTAAAGGCACCTGGAGCTGGCAGATATGATGGGTGATCTACCTGGCTTCATTCAGCCTTGAATCACCCTATCATACCACCCAGCTGCACCATCCTCTGGTGTCACCCTTCCTGACTGCCCTGGCGCTGTCCTGGACAGTGAGCTCAGAAGTTGGTAACTGCCAGGGGCAATCTGTGACTGTTCCTGGAGGGCTGAGTTCCTAGGTTTACTGAACAGATGAGTTCTTGGTCCTTGGTTGGACATGATAGGTTCTCCTGCCCCTCGGTGACTGGTCTTATCACAGAATTTCACTTGTTACCTTGCTGGCTTGGCAGCCATCACAACGTCACTTCCCACACTCTTGCCCTCCTGAGCCAAAACCTCAGACCACTTCTCAGGCTCTTGTCCTTCCCAAATCCAAGTTTATAGCCTTCTAACATTGATGACACCAGAGATTTCCCACGCCGCCAGACAGCAGTAGGAGTCTTCTGGTCTTTATATGAATCAACGACCCCACACTCTGGATGGCCAAGGAAAAGGAGAGCTTACGCTTTCTCACATGTCAACATTTTCTCTTCCTTGAGACAAAGAAATTTTAGTCCGTCAAAGAACACTCCCCAATCCAGAGAAACGTAAAGAAGAAAGTTAAAATCATTCATAAGCCTACCAACTTGGTGTAACTACTAACTTTTGCACACTCGGGACCATAATATAATAGAGACTCTATCACACACATTATTTCAGAAATGGTATAAGGCCAGCTTTCTCCTATACCATTAGGTATTGTTTGTTCTATAGTATCTTTCTTTAGTGGCTGGAGTATAACAGATCCATTTTAGGCAGGGAATACACTAAAATAAAAGACATTTTACTGGGACCCCTGGGTGGCTCAGGGTTGAGCATCTGCCTTCAGCTCAGGGCATGATCCCAGGGTCCTGGGATCGAATCCTGCATCGAGCTCCCTGCAGGGAGCCTGCTTCCCCCTCTGCCTCCTTCTGTATGTCTCTCATGAATAAATAAATACAATCTTTAAAAAAATACATTTTACCGAAATCATGAGAGACCAAAATAAAAATTAGTGCACTTGTTCTGAGTAAGAAAGTAAACCATGGATCAGTTAACCGGAGCCAATGGCCTGTGGTATAACATGAAATTCAGAGGAAATGACAGGCCAAACCTCCATTACTACTTAGTTTTAAAGAATATCTGCTCTATAACTCAGATGCTGTACAGACGAATACATAAGTTAATCTAAAAAGACAGGCTCCTTTTGTAATCAAGAGAACTGATATCAATAGAACAAAGACAGAGGAAGCATCTTAAAAAAAATAATTGGGGAAGACAAGAGGCATTTAAGATGAAACAGGAAGAATGTTTAGGGATGATTAGTCTAAGGGTAGAGCCAATAAAGCCACCCTAGTGCGTGGGGTCCACTTCCTGTGGTCTGGGAGCTGGAGCCGAACGGAGGGTCCGGGAGCAAGTGGGACCAAGCGTCTGCTGTCAGCACGATATCTTGCTCATGGTCCTCAGGCTCTTGTTCATCTCAGACGAACGTCTTAAAGAAAGCATTTATTGGACACCTGGTTGTGGCAGGCTGCTGCTGCTGCTGCTAGGGACACAGGGATGCAGGACCTGATGTCTGCTCCCCGGGGCTCAGGGGCAGGGCACACACAACACACGTCAGAAACTCCTGGTGGTGTCGCCACCCTATAGGAAGGGCTAGGGCTCATGGGGGAAATGAGGTCCAGGGGTCCTAGGGAGTGAGGTGTTACTCCACTGATCTGATCCCAGCCAGTTCACAAAATGAGGAGCCATATAGCTGGGCAAGCAGAAGAGTGGCTGACTTGGGGACAGTCAGCCTGCAGGGAGCACCGAGTGATCCCACATGCTGTGCTTGTCGCCCCCCTGCCCCAAGTCCTGGAGGGTAGAGGATGGAGGATGGAAGACAAGTGCAGATCCTAAGCCTTGTCCCGAGCATCATCACCGAGCCTAGTCCCTTGTGGCTCAGCCCTCCCCTTACCCTACTTTCTTCTCAAAGACGTTTACAGAGCCCGTTTGGGAAGGCCTCACAGAGGCCTTAGAACAGAGGTCAGCAACGCTTGAGGGACGAGTGTGGTTGCGCAGCCACCTGCTTGCAAACCTGGTGGGAACCTCTCCGGCGAGCGCCTCGGAGTTGCTGGAAGCAATTGCAGCCAGTTCTATTTCGCCTCGTTCTCTGCTCTGAGAAGAATCTCTGCTTGCTCTGGGCTCTGGGCGGTGACGTTTACACTGCAGCCGCTTCAGGGCTGTAACCGGAGATGTGCAGCTGGCTTGCGTGCTCAGGGCTCTGCGGCCCACGGCCACCTCCCATCCCCCCCAACCCCGCTCCCCTGGGCTCTTTCTTTCTGGATGTGGCTGGAACCAGTACAGACACAATCAAGAACTCATGGAGTTTACTGCCAACGTATAACATTAGTGATAGCAGAACTGGCACACACACACACACACACACGCACACACACACAGAGCAAGGCAAAACTTCCCTTTTTCATAATTACAAAACTGGTTTAAGAGTTTGGAATCATAAAATTAATATTTTAATATTACAGGGGATTTTTTTCTGGGTTTTTTTTTTTTGGTCTTGGAAAAACCGTTTAGATCTGCCCTCCTTAGACACTTTTTGCTTGAAGAGGTTGTACCGTCTCATCCACCCTGTAATGTTGGTGACCAGTATTCTTTTTCAGCTTTGCACCTGCTACAGCCGTATGGCAGAGCCTTTCAGTGTATCCAAGGCAGTGAAGAAAACTGGAAACTAATAAAACAAACAGAAAACAACAGATAATGCCCAAGAGGTAAATCAAGGTAAAATAAGGCTTGCTTCAGTGGACACTGCTCCCGTAGTTCCTGGATGATTGGGACCTGCCCTGGGGATTCTGGTCAGCACCCCCGCAGCTCACTGCTGAAGGGGCAGTGGTGGTGACCTACCCGCAGTCACCCTTGTGGGAGATGTCCCATGATGGAACAAGTCCCCATACCTGTGCTCTGTGGCCAGGTAAATTGGCGACAAGGAAGTGTAGGTGGCATTCAGAGAATGGTTGGGCTTATGGACATACGTGGTAATCTATGTGCTTGTCTCAAAGAGGATTTGTGCCCTTGACATTGCTCAAGACTGATTTTTCCCGAATGAGGTGATCGTTCCGTACCACTTCTCTGTTCTCCTTGCCCTGCTTCTGAGAAATGTGTCTGTGGCACGGGGAAAACTCTACCTAGACTTAGCCTCCTGGTGCCCCCTTTTCCTAAGCTTTAGAGAATATGGAGGCTTTCAGAGACTCCTTCCAGCCTTGAATCTACATGACGAGAGGAGTTAGAATGAGCTAGATGTCATGGTGACTCCCAGGCTTGCTCCGAATGTAATGTAACTGCCCTGAAGAGCTTTGGCAAAGGTCCCTTGAAGCATAATCCATGCAAGATCCCAGAGAGTGAGAACTAGAGGGTGAATCAGGGTCCTCACCTGCCCTGAACTCTCCCTGTGGTGCCACTGGGACATCTGATCTGAGCTGGAGGGTGAGCAGGCACAGGGAACAGCTACTTGGTGCCTGGGGGCTGCAGAGAGAGCATCTGTGGGGCCAGAGCTGGGTGCTGCCTGGAACCATGGAGAGCTTTCCTGTCCTGCCTTCCTGGGGGGCTGGCCCCACATACCCCTTTATGTAGATTTTCTTTGTCTGCATGGCCCCTCCTGTGTCGCTGGGTCCATCCTTCCTTCCCAGTCTCCCAGGGGTAGATCTGACCCCCACTGTGTCCATCCCCTGCCTGGTACAGAGCTTGGTTGGCACTTAGAAGATGGCCAGGAAATGCCCATAGCCTAGGGTTCTGTCAGTGTCAGGGCCAGGGGGTGCCTTTCACGTGCCTCCCTCCAGGGCCGAGGGCCCACTACAACATGGACACACATCTGTACAAATGCCAGTGCTTTATAACTCATCCCCAGGTGGGTCATCTTGAAGAAAAGAGAAACAGCCCATGCTCCACTCATAGCAGAAAGTGTTGCTTTTTCACTAAAGTCACCCAAAAGGACTTCTCACTAGAGAGCCAAGTGGAGTAAGAGCTTCAAGCTTCCAGAGTAGGCTCGAGCCCTGGCCTGGCACTCATTTTCCTGGTGGACACTGTGCCAGGCCAGGGATGATACAGGAACAGAAGTGCTGCTAGGTTCCCCGGGAGACAGAGGCAAGGAAATGGCAGAGCACGGGGCCAGAAGCAAATGGCCCCAAGGATTCCCTGTAGAGCACAGAGGACAGCCCTAAGAAATCCCAAGTTGCCAATAGCTGCTTCCCTTTAAAAAACTTAATAGACTGTATTTTTTGTGCAGTTTTAAGTTTATAGGAAAATTGTCTGAAACATAGAGTGTTCTCATATATCCCCTAAATAACCTACATTCCTGACACTCCTTCCTATTGTTAACATCCTGGATGGTTTAAGACAATGGATGAGCCAGTGTTGATAAACTTCCCCAATAACTAAATCCACCTGTGCATTAAGGTTCACTCTGAGTGTCACGCCTTCTGTAAGTTCTGACAAATGTGTAATATGACACGTATCTGCCATTATGGTCATGAACAGACTCTTCCACAGCCCTAAAAATCCTCTGTAGTCCACCTGCTCATCCGTGTCTCCCCTGTGACCCCTGGCACCCCCTGATCTTTTGCTGTGTGCATCATGTCGCCTTTTCTTGAATGTCCCATAGTTGGAATCATATGGCGTGTGACTGGCATCTTCCATCCACTGATGTGCATTGACGTTTCCTCCATATCTTTTTGTGCATGGAGAGCTCATTCCTTTTTATCCTCGAATAATATTCCATTGTTGGTACCATGGTTTGCTTATCTGTCTTCTCTTCTTAAATGGAACAAATGACAACATTCTTGGAGGCAGGTGAAGAGAAAACCCTTTCTTCGTGCATTTGTTTTCTTTCTTTTGCGTCACTTCTTTACCGCTTTGTCCCCAAATAACACAATGTTCTAAATGTAATGAAACTGGAAGTTTGAGAGTGGTGGGGTCACTAAAGTGTAAGTTTGTTGGTTCCTGTTTCAATCAGGGGCCTGCCCCAAGGGTGCATATAAATACTCTGTGACCTCATTTATTAAAAATAGCGTGGTGAGCTAGGTCCCAACTGCTGTCTTACAGGGACGGTTTGGAACACTACCTCTCATTGCTGCATTTCATTTTGCAAAAATGCTCCAGGATATGAATCACTGGACCTAGTCTCTTCACACACACACCCCCGGCCGCCCCCATCGTCCCAGTCGTGTGAGGCCTAATGTCATGCAGACATAACTGTAGTCCTTGAAGAAATCTTACATACCGAGGTGTCCAGCCTGAGCCCTGGAGAAGGTAAACCCTTGGGTGTCAGCTAAATTAACATCAAGCTTCTTCACCTACCCAGCCACCACTCAGCTGCTTTCTATCTCCTGTTAGTTTTTTATTTTAAAATGTGCAATACTTTTTTTTTCTGTTGTAAGAAAAAAACACCAGATCCTTTTGTAAAAGTCACTTGAATGAAATTCATCTAGTGCGTGTTACTCAGATAGTTCATAAGAAACAAAACTGGTCTCAGAACGTGTGCAAATATTAGCCTGTGAGCCGGCAGCAGCGCTTCAGGGGCAATTCAGCCTTTCCCATATTTGGGAAGGACATGAGTTATGTGTGGTGCCATGAGAGAAACCACCAGCGCGAGGGCCACCCCCCTCGCTGCCCGGCATGAAACCCAAGACAGGAAGAGAGAAACTCTGCAGTGGGGAGACCCGGGCTGGCAGGTGGCAGGGCTCGGAACCCCAGTGGTGGGGGCAGGGCGGGAGCGGGAGGGAGAGCTGCTCCCTCAGCTCGGCTGTCCCTGAGCTGGCTGGTCCAGCTCGCCTCCTGGAGGGCAGCAAGCCCAGGCCCCATAGCCCAACCCTCCCTGCCAGGCGCCGCTCGGCACAGTCCTGGACATTATGCAGGATCGTTAAAATATCAAAATACGTAAAACCACAGCCCACGTTCAATTATCCGTGGTCAAAGGTAGCAAGGCTGAGTAAAGGATGCATGGGAAGTAAGGAGAGGAAGACTTCCTGAGTGCTTACCCGGTGTCCTGGGTCTCCTTTGATTCTCTTCTATAAATCAGCAGGGGGCTGTAGTCATCCGTGTTTTTTCAGAGAATGAGATAGAAGCTCAGAGAAGTCAACCAACCCACTTAGAGTCACTCAGCTAATAAGTCCTGGAGCTGCAATTTAAATGCAGGTTTGTCAGCCCACAATCTGCTCTCTTTTCATGCCCCACACAGCCTCATGATAAAGCCCACCATTACAGTGGGTCTAACTTATAACAAGTCTCTTTAAAAAAATAATAATAGGCCAGAACTGCAACTTTTTTCCTATTGTTCTGAATGTTTAGTGAAAGGGCAAAGCAATCTCGGAGATGGCAAACTTAGGCAGCAAAAGAAAACCAAACAAAATTTTAAAGCTGCACAAGTGTTTCCTAAAATACCAGGAATTCTTTATGATCTAATTGCTTCTCCAGCATGCCAGCTGAGAACACACTTTGTAGCACCTGTTCTTGCCCTCTTGTTCAACCCTGCTTTTTGGTGGGTCCAAGGGGTGTAGAACACACCCAAGTTATGAGTTTACTTTGTGATTGAAACAAAAATCTCCTAGTAGATAACCATTGATACTTAACGCACACAAGGCTGGTTGGGTGTGCTAAGAGTTAGTTATACAACACGCTGGTAGCAATTCCGTGGTAACAAGGTATAGATGATTCTTCCATTAGCAGAATGCTGCCAAGCTGGAGCTGGTTTCAATATATAGTATTCCCAGATGCACAGACACTGCTCCTCATTCTTCAGTAAAAGTGGCCAGGTTTTTCTGAAATGTCACCATTTCTCTTGGGAGGTAGAGGCATGAACCTGGATGTAACTTCGGGACAAAAAGTCACTCACTGTCTTTATTTATTTGTTCTTATTGTAATATAATTGGCAGATGACACTGTGTAAACTTCAGGTGCAGTAGCGTTGACCTGATGCATTTATGTATTGCAATGATTACTGCCACAGTGTTAGCTAACGCCTCTGCTACATTTCTTTTCTGTGGGAGAACAATTAAGATCTAGTCTCTTAGCAACTCTGAAGTTTATAGCACAGCGCTGTTGACTGTCATCTCTGCTGCACACTGCATCTCCAGGACTAATTCATCAGCTAGCTGGACGTTTGGCCCTGTGATCGACATCTCCCCATTTCCCCCACCTCCAGCCCTCGGAGCCAGCATCCTAGTCTCTGTTCGGCTCTTTTAGAGTTCACGTGTGAGATCATGGAATGTGTGTCTTTCCCTGCCTGACGTCTCATTTAGCAGAAGATCCTCAAGGTCCATCATGTTGTCACAAATGGTTTTAGAAAAAAGACTAAAATGAGTTCTAGCAAACCACAATGAGATACCACCTCACACCAGTGAGAATGGGGAAAATTAAAAAGGCAGGAAACCACAAATGTTGGAGAGGATGTGGAGAAAGGGGAGCCCTCTTGCACTGTTGGTGGGAATGGGAACTGGTGCAGCCACTCTGGAAAACTGTGTGGAGGTTCCTCAAAGAGTTAAAAATAGACCTGCCCTACGACCCAGCAATTGCACTGCTGGGGATTTACCCCAAAGATACAGATGCAGTGAAACGCCGGGACACCTGCACCCCGATGTTTGTAGCAGCAATGTCCACAATAGCCAAACTGTGGAAGGAGCCTCGGTGTCCATCGAAAGATGAATGGATAAAGAAGATGTGGTTTATGTATACAATGGAATATTCCTCAGCCATTAGAAACGACAAATACCCACCATTTGCTTCAACGTGGATGGAACTGGAGGGTATTATGCTGAGTGAAGTAAGTCAATCGGAGAAGGACAAACATTATATGGTCTCATTCATTTGGGGAATATAAAAAATAGTGAAATGGAATAAAGGGGAAAGGAGAAAAAATGTGTGGGAAATATCAGAAAGGGAGACAGAACATGAGAGACTCTTAACTCTGGGAAACGAACTAGGGGTGGTGGAAAGGGAGGTGGGCGGGGGGTGGGGGTGACTGGGTGACGGGCACTGAGGTGGGCACTTGACGGAATGAGCACTGGGTGTTATTCTGTATGTTGATAAATTGAACACCAATAAAAAATAAATTTATTTAAAAAAAGACTAAAATGTTCTGATGCACCTTCATGCATACAGACCTGAATCAGATGCAGATTCTCAAGATTCCTGACAAGAGATGCCTCCAGCCACAAAGTAGCAGGTGCTGCTGGTGGAGGAGGGGCTTGGCTTTGTGAATATGGCCAATGAGAAGATAAGCAGAGCTGTCCTGGGGGCTAAACCCCCAACTAGATGGATGCTGGTGAGATTGGAAAGAAGGTATTAATGAGGACAAGGCATCAGACTGTTCCTCTCCGTGAGTATTCATGAAAAATAGCTGCTTATTTCCTATTGTCCTTTAATTTCCATAAAAGCAACATAAGTCATTAGGATATTGCTATACTCTAGCATCTACCAACAAAGTTCAAAAATTAAACGTAATATTTAAAAATCAATATTAGTATATGATTTCAGTGTGATATATTATTTCTTAAGAAACCATTTATGGGGGCAGCCTGGGTGGCTCAGTGGCTTAGTGCCGCACTTTCAGTCCAGGGTGTGGTCCTGGAGACCCAGGATCGAGTCCCACGTCAGGCTCCCTGTATGGAGCCTGCTTCTCCCTCTGCCCGTGTCTGTGCCTCTCTCTCTCTCTCTCTCTCTGTGTGTGTGTGTGTGTGTGTGTGTGTGTCTCTCATGAATAAATAAATAAAATTTTTAAAAAAGAAACCATTCATGGGGGCACCTGGGGGGCTCAGTGGATTAAGTGTCTGCCTTCGGCTCAGGTTGTGATCCCAGCAGCCTGGGATGGAGTCCCGCGTCCATCTCTCTGCTCAGCAGGGAGTCTGCTCCTCCCTCTCCTGCTTGTGAGCTCTCTCTCTCTCTCTCAAATAAATAAATAAAATCTTAAAAAAAAAAAAAAAAAGAAACCACTTATGTGCTGTGGAATTATAAGTCACGGGGAAATTTTACACACCCTCTTTGCCAAACATTTCCTCATTTGGGTTAATTGTTATACCCTCTCTGATAATCCTCTTACTTACAATGCCCTTTGTGGAAAACTACCTATAGGACTTCAGAGTTTGCTAACTTCTTAGGCAATAAAGTAAATAACTCTTGCTTATTTCTTTCCAATCTTATTTCAAGTACAAAAAAAGTTATTTCCTTTGTTAAGTTCCTCTGTTGGGGAAATTTCATACTTAAATGCACATATGGTTAGATTCTCTGATCTAAAAGGTGGAAAACTTAATTTTCTATCATTTTCAATTGCCTTTCAGAGAACTATCAAACTATCCTCACCAGTACATTTACTGTTTAGTGCTACACAGAGCGAGCTCACTGAATGACCAGCCGCAGCACCAGAGCAGTTAGCTGTTTTTAGAGTTTCTGCTCCTCAAAGGAACTTCTCAAAACATCTTCATACTTTATTTTTCATGCCTGAAGAATATTTGCAATTCTGCATCCTATTGAATCGCATGGGTTCTTGTTTTGAGAGGGTCGGGGAATGTTCCCAAGTGCCCCAGTGAGTGAGGCTGTGACCAGGAAATGGTATTATTTGTTACCGGAATATCAGAACTGCCCTTACAAGAGAGGAGGGTAGGTGTGAGCATTATCGATTCCCTGAATCCGAAGACATTTCCAAACAGAAAATAAGTGTCAATAGTAATAAGTAAACACTGCAGCCCACACAGATTTGTTTTCTTTTAATTAAGGGGGGAAACTGTTCTTGCCACTCAGCTGGGGTTGCCCTGGAAGCTTCCTGATTTACTGCCGTGGGAGCCAGCTCGTCTTGCTGTGCTGCTGGGTGCCCTCTCCCCACAACCGATCTCTGGACAAGGCTGGGGGTGGGGTGGGGAGAGAATGTGCTAAATGGGCAATCCCCACTTAGTGCACTGACCCCTCTTCTGGAGGGAGGGACCGAATCCTAATCCTTAATCCTAAGTACCCTCATGCTAGTACCCTCACGCTTCCACCTTTCAACACAAAGTACAGTTTTGCAATTTTGACTCTCATGGTTGGGTTTTCCCCTGTCGCTGTTGTCCAACCCCGACGCCGTCCTCACTCACCCAGGGAAAGGCAGGCGGCCACAGGCTCGCTCCCGCCGCCCGGTCCGGTCCTGCTGGTAGTCGGCAGCTCTGGGGGCAGCTGGGTCTTCGCTGTCGTCCAGGAAAAGTGGACGGAGCTGCGTGTTTACCCTTCTGTTGCTTCCTTCTGGGGGAAATTCCGTGATACTTATTTTGAATCTCCTTTGCCTGCAGTCTACGTTTTTCCACCTTTTCTTGGATCCCTTCCTTTTGATGCCAAACTTTTCTTCCTTTTCACCTTCTATGAAGTCCTCATATTTCTTCTCATTCGGGTCTCCTTTCTAAAAGAAAGTTTCTCTTAATTGCAATCCCTCCCTGAACGCTGTCGGCACACTCCTGAATTTTCCGCATTCTGATTTGTGTTGATCTTCCATGTCTTCTGTTACTTACTCCGCATCTTTTAGTTTTCGCTGAGGTAGAGTGTGTTTTCTTTCCCGTCAGCCTGTGGATGCATGTTTCAGGTCTAGCCTCACTATTGCAGGAACTTTCTTCTGTTCCGTATTCTCCTTTTCCTGAGACTAACTTTGAACAGAATTATACTGTGAGCCTTTGCTGTGGCTGATTTTTACCTGGGAGGGTTTTTTCTGAGTTAGGGGTGGGAGACGGGGGTCCAAGAGCTCTGCCAGCTTGCTGGCTCTGGAGCTCCTCCTGTTGTCTGCCTCAGCCACCAGGGTAAGGGTGGACCCTGGTGAGACACCCCCCAGCTGTGTTCACCACCCTCACCTCCCCTTTTCTCTGGATATCTCTATCCTGCCCATTCTGGATTCTTTTTTTTTTTTCTTAAGATTTTATTTATTTATTCATGAGAGACACACAGAGAGAGGCAGAGACACAGGCAGAGGGAGAAGCAGGCTCCATGCAGGGAGCTCGATGCAGGACTCGATCCCAGGACCCCAGGATCAGGACCTGAGCCAAAGACAGACGCTCAATCACTAAACCACCCAGGGGTCCCTCATTCTGGATTCTATCCCTGGCACATTCTCCTCTATGTGAGACATTGTCCTGGAAGGGACCAAGGCTGGTGAGTCTGAAAGTGGGCCCCTTACATTGGCCCAGCAGGGGAGTTTGCAGAGCCTCCTCTGGGTGTAGCACTGCCCCCAGACCAGCCCCTCTGCTTCCAGTGAGGTCCCCGAGGCCATTGTTGGTTCTTCCCTTCTCCTATCCATGACCTGTCCCGCTGTCTCCCTCCAACTCTTCTCACACAGACTTTGCACTCAGGTTGGGGCCAGCCTGGGTCCCTCCCTCTCTGGCATTTTGAGGGTCACTGGCCTCTTATCACCCAGTTTGTGACAAACACTATGTAATTTCTGTTATACAGCACTAGTTGTACTGGGTGTTTTCACTGCAGACTGAGTGGAAATTCAGATGATTGACGAAAAGAATGGTTTTGAAAAGTTTTGGAATATGTGTGTGTGTACATATATTTGGTACACAAAATATACTTACATATACCTATATGTGTATATACACACACACACTCCTTTGTAATAAAAGGCTAAGCAATATTTTTTCAGCCAAATGCTGGGTTATTGAAGTAGATGGTCATCTATCAAAATGGTATTGGACATATTTTACCATTTGAAAAAGTCAGACCATAAAATCATATTTAAGAATGATAGAAAAGTCAATATTGCATCTTGCAAAATTAAAGATGACCCTAATTACAAGGCAAACTTGTTTTTTATTTGTTTGTTTTTACTTTTACTTGTTTGTAATTTTTGTTAATGGCCTTTGCCATTCAGAATGTCAGTTAACTCTTATTCACACTAAGGATGTGAAAACTTTGAGTCAAAAAATCAGCGAAGTCAGGCTTCAGAGACAAAGCAAGTTTAATGAGAATTCAAGACTGATGCTCACACACTCACACTCACTTATGTACTGGCACACTCACGCACACATGCACATGTGCATACGCACGCACACATACACATTAAGATTTTCTCTTAAATCTAGCCAACAGCTATGTTTTATGATACATCATGAAGACCACTATGTTACCCTCTTTTATTCTATTAATATAGACCAATTAAGTTAATGCATCCCCTGGCATGTATTAATTCCTGGAAGATCATATTTTACTGGACTTCTTACATTTGCTTTCATCTTCACTAAAGTGGAATGAAGTGAAATCCATTATAGATATTACAAGAAAGGCTGCCTCACAAAGGAAAGAATGTTCTCTTTCTCTCTCTCTCTCTCTCTCTCTCTTTTCCCCCCACAAATAGAGATGGCTCTTTGCTAATGGGTGGGAGTTAAGATGTCACTTGCCAGAAGGTTATGGGAAGTGGCATGTTCTCGAAATTCAGGAACTTTGTCTACTCCTGAGTTCTGATCTTCATACCACCAATGCTGGGGCTGCCCTCCCAGAGTTTCTGATTTATGGCAAGTCTGGGGAATAGATGTTTTAGTATTTTAAATTTCCACGGGTAAGTCTAATGTGCAGCCAGCACAGAGAATCACTGATCTAGAATTTAGACACAGAAGAAGACAAGGTTAGGAAAAATTATAAGCTTTAAATAGATTGGGAATGGCCAGGAATGACCTTCTTAGGAATTTGGACCTTGGTTGGTAGGTCCTAGGGAGACATGGCATGATTTTAATTAAGAGAATTACAGATACAGGATCAGATATATTCTTGAAAAATAGCAGGTAGTCCTGGACAGATTAAAGGCAAGAATCCAACTGGCATAGCAGAATGTGACTCTACACTACAGCATCCCCATCTAACTCCAGGAGGAGGGGAAGACACAAGACTGGAAGCCTTGATGTCAGAAGGAGAGGTGGAGATTTGAAGGAGGGAAGCCAAGAACATAACCTAGGAAGATGCAAAGTAAAGATGTGGGAAACAGCATTCCAGACTTGCAGGATGTGTGTCCCAAGAGGATAGCGCTGGGAAACGCCAAAAGCTAATACTTCTTCAAGAAAGAGAGGGTGTCCCCAGGCTAAAACCACGTAGTGCCATGCTTCTCAAATTTGTTATGCACAGAGCAGGGCCTGGGGTCTTGTACAAATGCAGATGGCTGCACAATGAGAATGCCCTGCATGCCACCCAACTGCACACTTAAAAATAGTTAAGATTGCAAATGTGATGTCATATATATTTTACTCTGATAAAAAGTAGTTTTTAAAAAAGGAAAGAATGTACAGAACAAAAACCCCTCTTTGGAAAAAACAATCAAGGGGCCCAGCAAAATCCCAGAGCTGTGGCTGGCACAGAAGAAGCAGAGGCAGGATGGGGTCTGCAGGGACACAGGGAGATGTGGGTTCAGAGTAACCAGCTGAGCAGTGAGGCTTTTTGTGCAGTAAAGGAGTTCATTTGTGAAAGGAAGGGGGGGGGGCAGCTGCTAAGAAGATATTTGGCTCCCAAAGAAAGTCTGAGTGTTGGAGTCAGGGTCGTGAGCAAGGAAAAGTGAGTTGTCTGATCCCCAGCTGCCAGGCCAGCTGGAAGATTGGGCACACAGCTTGGCCACATGCCACCATGATGCTGAAGTCCATGGGCATGCTCGTGGGACACCTGGGCAGGTGCTCACATCAGGGGGGGCTCACGGGAGGAGGAAAGCCGAAGCAGTGCTGCCTCCCAGAGGGTGGGATGGACCCGGGCTACTTGTGGGCCAAGAGGAACACCATGAGCCTCAGCAGTCACCTCATAAAGGCAGAAATGGGCTTACAAAGAGGTCCGTGACCTCTTTGCACCTGGGAGGGGCTGCTGAGCAGAGCAGGAGCAGGTGGCCTTTGGAGGATCCCCTGAGTTTCCTGGAGGCAGTTCCCAGGTTGAAGTGGGAATCCAGCTGAACTCTGGGAGAGGATGCACAGACTGCGTGAGCAGCTTGGGAGCAAGGCCTGGCTGTAGGGCCTGGGCCTGCCTCATTGTGCTGCCTGGCCTCGTACAGAGTATTGCCCTACTCTAATGAGCGCAGAGCTTTGGAAATGCTAGGTCTGAACAGGGGAAGCAACACTGACCTCAACTGAGCCTCCCACAGATCACCCAAGGCCTATCCCTTTCTTCTTGCTGCTGTAACAGACCGTTGCAAACCTGGTGGCAAATCCCCACTTTCTAAACTCACTGTTCTCCAGGTTAGAAGTCCAAAATGGGTTAAAATCAAGGAGTTGGCAGGGCTGCATTGCTGGCTTGTGGCACTGTGCTGAGCCTGCCTCAGGGGGCATCACCCTGAATTTCCAGTCCCCCTCTGGCTTACAAACACACTTGGTTACACTGGGCTCACCTGGATGATGGGACCTCTCCCCATAAGGAGGGCAGCTGATTTTTGCAGCCTTAATTCCATCTGCAACCTTGACTCCCCTTGCCATGTCATGTACCCCATTCACATGTTCTGGAGACAAGAGGCATTTGGGGGGGCCTACTATTCTGCCTATGACAAAAGATATGTGACTTCATAAGAAATTGGTCTTTCCAAACTCCCACACATCTCAAAGGTCATGTTATGGTACTAATTTATGGTAAAAGCATATGGATTATTTTAACTGGTTAAAACCCAAGGATGGGCCCTCTACTTCCTATGAGAATTCAAAGTGAAATAAATCTAGAGCTATAATAGGGAATGATGAATAATTTGGGGTGAATTATTAACCAATCAAATTTAATTACAGCCAAATCAGATAGGCTTCTAACATTTTCAGGAAAAGATAGACAATAAAAAAAGGTCAACTTGGATATTCTAAGAATGTATCTTAACATGCTTTTATGGTTTTAACTTTTATCTGCTAGGTAATGAATAAACAGAATAATAGGAATTTAGATTAAAAGCTTACTCAGATCATTAATTTTCATATATGCACATGTATGTTTACACAAACAGTGTAATTCCCATGGTAGCATGGGGGTTCATTTAAAATCTGATCCTTTCAGTCTATTTTAGGTACATTCAATTCTATAAAATCACATGATAACTCCTCATTAGGAGATAAAATTTTAGTCATAATTACTCTAGCACTGCATTTCCCAGGAAAAAAATGTCTAGGGTCATATAAGTGTGAAAAATGTCAAATTCAACAGTTAATCATTTTTTCTTCCTGAAGCTTTGCTCAGAGCTTTGAGTTGCAGATGTTTACTGTAAATCTCAAAGAGAGCTTCAAGTCTGTATGGTTTCCAGAACTTCCTTGAATAGGAACCCCTCTCGCACAGTGAAAATACTACAGGATTAATCAATCAGCATTTTTTACAGGCAGGACTGTATGGAAGAAGCCTAGAATATATGATATATATATACATATATATATATGGAATTATAGATAAATGCATTTTTCCCTATATAAATAATATAATAATATAATATAAATAATGTAATAATATAAATCATTATAAATAATGTTCCCTATTTAATAATACAACTTCTCTATGTAAATAATACAAATATAATAATAAAAATACTCTATATGTATATAGGGTATTATTCCAAAAAGGAAAAATGCGAATGCAAACATTTCTAGGACATGATTAAATGTAAGCTCTGATGACATGATACTAAAGTGCTAAGTTTATAAGTTTATATCTCCTGCTAGACTATGGGCTCTTTGAGGGCAAGACTTTGTCTTTGCGTATCTAATGCCTGTAAATATTCATTACAATAAAGATGGGAGCAATATATTTTACAAAGTGGCCTCCTATCATGTAATAAATATGCAGATTGCAGGTAAACCAAGGATGTATTTATTGAACAGAAGGTTATAAAGTCAGGCACTTGGTCTTGAAAAAAGTTTGTTAAGTAAATAGATTGATGAATGAATGAATGGAGATAGAATTTTAACTGAAGTGATGAGCATAATGTATTTGAAAGATGTAGTAGTTGGGGTTTTGCAGAGAAACAGAACCAGCAAAAAGATAGATGATAGATAAATAGATGATAGATAGATTATAGATAGATAGATGATAGATAGATGATAGATAGATAGATAGATAGATAGATAGATAATAAGGAACTGATTTATGTGATTACAGAGGTTGAGAAGTCCCAAGATCTGCCATCTGCAAACTGGAGACTCAGGAGAGTTGGTGTATAATTCAACCTAAGTCCAAAGGCTTGACAGCCAGGGGAACAGGTGGTGTAAATGGCTGTCTGCAGGCAGGAGGGACCATTGTCCCAGCAGCTCAAGAAGGCATGCGGGAAGGAAGAGGAGTGAATCCCTCCTCCTCCCAGTTTTATTTAGGCGTCCATGGATGGGATGAGGCCCACCCACTCTGAGGAGCATTATGGGCTTCACTGAATCTGTCATTCAAACGCTATCTCATCTTGAATGCAAATCTCATCTTGAAACACTCTCAGGGTCACGCCTAGAAACAATGTTTAATTTGGGCAGCCAGGGCTGGTCAGGTTGACACGTACAATGAACCCTGGTGGCACATTTGTCACTGAAGAGCTGAGGCTAATACCAAGATGGAAAAGTTGAGGGAAGAGAAGAGCTAAGACTTCAAGTGATGTGGATGGTGATCACAGTCTCCTAAGGCTACAGAGGGTAGATAAGGAGAAATTCTGTAGAAAAGGAGAGATAGGAGCAAATTCAGAGTGGTTAAAGCACGTAGATCTTGGGGTGCCTGGGTGGCTCAGTCAGTTAAGCATTTAAGTCTTGACTTTGACTCAGGTTGTGATCTCAGGATCCTGGGGTCAAGCCTCACATCAGGCTCCACGTTCAGCAAAAGTCTGCTTGGGATTCTCTCCCTCTGGGTCTCCCCCTGCTCACTTGGTTTTTCTCTCTTTTTCTCTCTAAAATAAATGAATAAACCTTAAAAAAAAAAAGTAAGTGGATCTACTGGATCTTCATATTTGTACTGCCTACTGGGTACATATATCAAATATCTCATGTACACTATGCCTTTATAAGGTGATATGATTATACCCACTCTACCTGTGAAGGAAACAGGCAGGTAGAGGGCAAGTCGGTGTCCCAGCCTGTAAGCAATGGAGCCAAATTCACACTTTTAACCATTATGTCATGCGACCTCTGAACTAGATTTTGAGGTCTAGTTGAGGAGACAAGGATTGGATAATTAAGGTAGGCCTGGGTTATGGGTGGACTTGACGGCCAGACAGAGGATGCGGATTATGCTTGCACAGGTGGTATGGATCTATTGTGTGCTCTTTGGAACAGAGTGACCCGATTAAACCCTAATTAAGGAAATAACTCTGCAGACACACAGAGGGGATTCAGGATGATAGACATGGATGGCAAGAGAACCAGCAGGAACCAGTGCAGGTGTAGGGAGTTAGAAGGGACACAATGAGAAGGAAATATCCAATTTGAAGTCTGTTTCAGGGGAAGAAATAATAATAGCTGTTGGCAGAGAAAGAAGGGAATGAGAGATAAGTAGAATCGAAGCCAGAGTCACGGTCTCTAACCTGGGTACTAGGTCGATGAAAAGCCTACTGAATTATGGAATGTGATAGAACAGTTTTCCCCCCTTTCCTTCCCACAAAAGTTAAGGACATGACATATAATCAGGATAACCTTCTAAAGTCCTTCTTGGCAATAATATTTCTCAACAATTCCATAACTCCCATCTCAAGCAACTCAAGCTGCAGCTGATAGAGTTGAACTCAGGACTATAGAGGCAATCTGGGACCCCAGCTGTCAAGAAGCATAGCTCCTCAAAGAGAAGGAAGACAGAACACCTCTTGACCACATCCTTTGACTTCAGATGGTAGATTTATTTTTAATACATAGAAAATGGAAATTCTAATCTTCTGAGTTAGAAGGCAATCCATATCTCTCTTTCTACTTAATCTTGTTTATCCCCAACTCTGAGCTGTGGCTTCCTTAATGCTTCCTGCTTTAGACTTACTTACAAAATATCATACTGATATAGGCTGACTTCAGATGACTCATTTCACTTGAAAAACTGGTTCTATGTCATGCATATACTTTACTAGTTACTATGAGACACTAGGTGGTTCAACTGCACATTCATTTACTGAGTGGGTCTGCAAAGACCCACGTAAAATACCAGTGGGGATACCAAAAATGCTTTAGGCAAGGGCCCTGTATTTCAGTAACTGTCACGCCAGGGAGTCAAGTAGAGAAAGATACAAGACACTGTGCACAGAAAAGAAACCAGAGCAGTAGGAACAAAATGGGATAGGATCTCAGAGAAGGGACAAAGTATGGGAATGTGGAGGGATTTAGAAAAATTTTCAGAAAGGATGCTACAATTGAGATGAAGCCAATAGAATAAATAAGGTTTGGTGAGAAGGGACAAGCATCCCATGGTGGCATAATATAAAATCATAAGAGTACATGAGCTATGTTAAGCATTTGGTGGCCAGGCAGAGCTGGGCCACATAGTGCATGAGGAGACGAGATGGGACATAAGGGTAGGGCCAGGCCATGGAGCATCAAAGGCCATGATATGCTTGGACTTTATCAAGTAGATTAAAGAAAGCCACTTGAAGGAGTTTAGGATGGGGGTGATGTGGTCTGACCTGAATTTTAAGAACATCGTACTTGCAGAGGTGAGAGATCAGAGGCAATAAGATAAGTAGGAATCTGCTGGTGTTGAGCTCCGAGGTCCGTCCTGAGAAGGATCGATGCAAGTCTGAACAAAGAGCATGGTACAAGGGAAAGAGAGAAAGGATAAATGGAAGCTCTTCGGAACACAAGAAAGAAAGCACACATTTATTTATGATACCCTAGAATCTTTCTGCACTCTTCTACAAAGAAGAGCCAGTATGTCTCAAATTGCATACCCCTCAGTCATGTGAGAGATCTCCAATGACCAACAGATCTATCCTTCACATACTGGCTGCCATTTTGCTTGACTGACATCATGTCTTATTAGCGAAGCATATCTGCGTGCTGGTGGCTAGATCTGCTTTCAGAGCTTCAAACTTCTTTCCCTCTTCTCCAGGAAGCCAATGGAGTGAATCAAATGACACAGGTATTCTTTAATTGTGCCCCAAAATAAAGTAGCAGTCACCAGCCAACAAATGAGGAATACGAGGGGGAAATTTTTTTTTTTTTTAACAAACATAAACATTTACCAAAACTGAAACTCTCCTGGGCCATAAAACATGTTTTAATAAACTTCAAAACACTGAAATTATAAAGCTTATCTTCTGAGGCCATAATGGAAATAAAATAAAAATCAATACAAAATATAACCAGAAATTGCCAGATATTGGATATTAAGCAATATGCTTATAGAAAACCTATAAGTTAAAGAAACAGTCTCAAAGGGAATTGGAAAATATTTATGACTAAATTATAATGAAAATACAACATAACAAAACTTGTGGGGTGAAGTGAAAACTGTACTTGAAGGAAATTTATACCCTTAAATTTATATATTATACAAGAAGGAAGGCTAACTGTTAAATAAGCTCTGTAAACTCTCAAGGAGTTGGAAAACCCAAACCAATTAACCTTGTCCCCTAAAAATAGAAGAAAAGAATAATGTCAATAAGAGTAGGAATTAATGAATAAGAACCAAATATACAATAAAACCGATAGGTGGGTCAAAAAGTCATTTTTTTTCATAGGAATAATACACTTGTTAAGGTTTTGTTTGTTTCTTTTCTTCAAGAGAGAGGAGAAGGAGGAGAAGAGAGAGAAACTTGAGCAGGTGTTATGCCATCACATAGCCTGACACTGGGCTCCATCTCACAACCCTGAGATCATGACCTGAGATGAAATCAAG
Source organism: Vulpes lagopus (assembly GCF_018345385.1). NCBI lineage: Eukaryota > Metazoa > Chordata > Mammalia > Carnivora > Canidae > Vulpes > Vulpes lagopus. The sequence continues at coordinate 3,181,586 of NC_054839.1, read as the reverse complement.
ACTTGAACACTTAATTGACTAAGCCACCCAGATACCCTTAAGCTTATGAGAAGATTGAGAGAATAGGAAAACAAGAAAAAGAGAAGCCTAATAATTCCAAATTAGGAATAAAACAAGGAAAATCATTCTAGACCCTACAGGCATTGAAAAGATGAGACCAGGAATGAGAAAGTATGCCTGCTATCACCACTTCTACTGAATAATTCTGTTTGAGTTCCTAGTCAACATTTTAAGAAAAGGAAAGGAAGAAAATATATGGGGATTAGAAAAGAAGAAATAAAACTGCATTTATTCACAGACACATAATTACACATGCAGAAAATCCATAAGGCTCCACAGACAAACTACTAAAGTTAATATACCAATTTAGCAAGTCCACTGGTAACAAAGGTCACATACAAAAATCTGTTGTATTTATATATACTGGTAGTAAACAAACAGGACATAATATAAAATATAATAGCATCAAAAAACATCAACTAAGAATTAATCTAACAAAAGTAAATAAGTTAAAAATTTTACAGAAATAAATCAAAGAATAGCTAAGTAATTAAAGGAATATACAATGTTCATGGATTGGGGACTGAATGTCAACTATGATTTGACCTATAGATTCCACACATTGTCAATCAAAATACCATCAGGTGTTGCAAAAATATGAATACCCAAAACAATCTTGAAAAAGAATTATGAAATTAGAAAAATTGTGTAGGATACAAAATTAATATACAAAAATATGTTGAGTTTCTATACACTAATACAAAGTAGCAGAAAGAGAAGTTGGGAAAACAATCCCATTTATAATTGCACCAAAAAGAATAAAATACCTAAGAATAAATTTAACAAAGGAGACAAAAGACCTATACTCTGTAAACTATAGAAAGTTAGTGAAAAAAATTGAAGATGACACAAATAAATGGAAAGATATACCATGCTCATGGATTGAAAATATTAATATTGTTAAAATGTCTATACTACTCAAAACAATCTACCGATCCAATGTAATCCTTACCAAAATACCAATACCATATTTCACAGAACTAGAATAAATAAACCTAAAATTTGTATGGAGTGAAGAAAGATCTCAAGTAACCAAAGCAATCCTAAGAAAGAACAAACTGGGGTGTTAGGTGGCTCAGTCAGTCAAGTGTCTGACTCTTGATTTTGGCTCACGTCATGATCTCAGGATTGTGAAATCAAGCCCTACATTCGGCTATGGGCTCAAGGCAGAGTCTGATTGAGATTCTCTCCCTGTTGCTCTCTATCCCTTCCCCCATTCTCATTATTTCTCTAAAATAAATAAATTCTTTAAAGAAAAAGAAGAAAGAAAGAAAGAAAGAAAGAAAGAAAGAAAGAAAGAAAGAAAGAAAGAAAGAAAGAAAGAAAGAAAGAAAGAAGCTGGAGTATCACAATCCCAGATTTCAAGATATACTATAAAGATATAGTAACCAAAGCAGTATGGTACTGGCACAAAAATACACACATAGATCTATGAAACAGGAATAAACATTTTCCCAAAGAAGACATACAGGTGGTCAACAGACAGGCAAAAAGATGCTCAACATCACTCATTATCTGGGAAATACAAATTAAAACTACAATGAAATAACACCTCACACCTCACACCCGTCAGAATGGCTAGTATTTAAAAGAGAAGAAAAGACAAGTGTTGGCAAGGATGTGGATAAAAGGGAACATTCATACACTGCTGTGGGGGGATGTAAATTGGTGCAGCCCCTGTGGAAAATAGTATGGAGGTTCCTCAAAGAATTAGAAATAGAAATACCATACCATCTAGTAATGCCACTGTTGGGTATTTACCCAAAGAAAATGAAAACATTAATTCTAAAAGATATACACTTTGCTATGTTTATTGCAGCATTATTTACAATAGCTATATTATGGAAGCAACCTGACTGCCTGTTAATAGATGAGTGGATAAAGATGTGGTTTATATATACACAATGGAATAATACTCAGCCAAAAAACTATGAGATCTTGCCACTTGTGAGAACATGAATGGACCCAGAAGGTAAAATGCTAAATGAAATAAATCAGATAGAGAAAGACAAATACCATATGATTCTAGTTATATGCAGAATCTAAAACACACACAAAAAAATGAACAAACAAAAACAAGTAGAGAGTAAATGGTGGTTACCAGACAGGATAGAGATGGGGAATGGGTGAAATAGATGAAGGAGATTAAGTGGTACAAACTTTCAGTTATAATAAATAAATAACTGAAATAAAAAGTACAGCATAGGAAATAGGGTCAATAATACTGTGATTATGCTGTTTGATGACAGAGGTGACTACACTTACCATAACGAGTATTGAGTCATGGATTAGAATTGTCCAGGGATCCCTGGGTGGCGCAGCGGTTTGGCGCCTGCCTTTGGCCCAGGGCGCGATCCTGGAGACCCAAGATCGAATCCCACATCGGGCTCCCGGTGCATGGAGCCTGCTTCTCCCTCTGCCTGTGTCTCTGCCTCTCTCTCTCTCTCTCTCTCTCTCTCTCTCTCTCTGTGACTATCGTAAAATAAAAAATAAATAAAAATTTAAAAAAAAGAAAAAAAAGAATTGTCCAGTCACTATATTGTACACCTCACACTAATAATACACTGTATGTCAATTATATTCAATGATAAAAAATTGGAGCACCACTAGAAGATATCAAGCCTTATTACACAATAATTATGAATGGAGTATGCTGCTCTCACAGGATGAACAAACAGACCCGCTCACATGGATTTGTTGACTGAGGTGGTGGTACTGCAGGTAGAAAGGGTGGTCTTGTATCAATAAACACTGAGAATCAGTGGCATGACCATGTTTTACAAAAACATTTTGACTCACACCTCACACTGTACTCAAAAGTCAATTCTAGATGGGTTGTAGATCGAAACATAAAATATAAAGCACCTTTATGACCTTGGAGTAGGGAAGTATTTCTTAAACAGCATGCAAAATGTGCTACTCAGAAAGGCGGGAGCTGGGGAAGATAAACCTTCCTTCATTAAAATTAAGAACTTCTCTCATGGGTAAAGTGAAATACACATAGCTATCAAGAGACTTGTCAGAATTCATTAAAAACAGCAACAACAACAACAACAAACAACTCCTGTGTATCTATGAAGAAAAAAGATTTTAAAAAACTTAAAAAGAAAAGCCAGGACTTGAAATGGTCCTTCATGTAAGAGTCTACCCAAGCAGCTAGGAAGCACGTGAGAAGACACAGAGAAATGAAAATAAAATTAAGATAAGAGTACCTACTCACTGGAATGGCTACAGTTATAAAAACTGGAAAAAACAAGAAGGAAAGGAAAAGAGACAGAGACAGGGAGTCCAGAAGGAAGCTAGTAAGCAAGGAGGAAAACAAGAGAACAGAAACAATGGCAGGTTTGGTGTTGGGGTCCATAGAGAACACCCGGCACACTTGTGCAATGGGTAGTATTTTCTAAACTTCAACATTGCCTACTCCACAATTCAGCAATTCCACTCCTTATATAAACTCACCCAAAATGCACATAAATGCGCACCAAAAACTTCAATGAAAGTATTTCTGGCAATATTGTTTGTAATAGTCCCAAACTGCAAACAACCATATGTCCTTCAACAGTAAAGTGATAAATACATTGTGACGTATTCACACAATGGGATATTATCTAGCAACGAAAGTGAATGCAATGTAGCTACACCCAGCTCCATGGATGCATTGCATAACATACTATTAAGGAGAAAATGTCGGGCACAAACTGGTACGGATTATATGATTCCATATTTATACATTTCCAAATCAGTAAATTAATCTAATGTTGATAGAAACCAGGTTAGCAGTAGCTTTTGGGAAGGTGGAGGATTAGTGACTGGAGGAGCATGAGAATGGCCTCTTTCTTGAAGGGTTGGTCACATTCTGTTCCTTAGTCTGGGGAGAACAGAGGTGTGCACGTTGGAAAAATTATCAACATGAGCATTTGTGATGCATACAGTTGTCTGAATGGATATTTACTTCAAGAATAATACGTATGTTAAAAACAGATAAGGAAAGGGTTGCGGATATAAAGTGTGTTGTGGAATCTATCATCCAGCTGTCATCTATCATGCATTCCTCATCCCTCTCCATCCATCCCTCCATCTACTATAAATATGCATTCATTTCCTAGAGCTGCCATAACAAGTTAGCACAGCCTGCGTGGCTGAGACAATAAAAACTTGTCCTCTCACACTCTGGAGGCAAGAGTCCGAGATCCAGGTGTGGGCAGGTTGGCTCCTTGTCCATCTTCTCCAGCTTCCGATGGCTTGCTGGCGATCTTGGGTGTTTCTTGGCTTGTAGACACGTCACCCTGGTCTCTGCCTTCACCTTTACTTGGCCGTCTTAGCGCATGTACTTCAGTGTCCAAATTTGCTCTTTTTATAAGTTCACAGTCATACTGAATGAGACCCCACCCCAATAACCTCATCTCTGAAGACCGTGTTTCTAAATAAGGTCACATTATGAGGTTCTGGGGGTCAGGGTTTCAATATATGAACTTAGGGGAACATAATTCAGCCAGTAACACTATCTATTTATGTCTATATACATACACACAGAGGCACACACATGAGAAGGGCTGTAAAGCCCTTGCATTCCTTTAATAAAATCCTGCCTTTTGATCAAAACTTGTTCTTGGAAAATACAATTTTATTCCAACACATACTGGCAAATTTTTACAGCTCAGTTCAGAATACATATATACTTTGCATTTAACACATAACCTGGGACAATAAAAAAATGCAGCCACAATAATTTAGCTCTAGATGTATGACTAAAACATTGAAAATGGTCCAACATAATTTTTAAGTAGAATTATTGGTCCTTAATCAAAAATTACTCAGTGGAGGAAATGGTGTCACTAGTAGAAGTTATAATTTGATTCAATTGCTGCTTCAGAATTAGTTATAAAAAGAAATGCTAGCTTTTTATTAAAAATTAAGAAAACATTATTAGAATTAATGCCATGAAAGGGTCACAAGCAGTGGAATTTCTGACTCATGGCTGCAAGTCATTTTGATGCAGGACTGAAGGTGATAAAGCTCGCTTCTTGCTCTGTGCTGTCTGCTTTGCTCATGTTCACAGGGGCTGCAAGGACCCCCGTGAGGGAGTGTGTGCTGGGCTGCACAGCATAAACTTGGCCCTGTTCTTGGCAGCATCTCTTTGCATGCTCGTACCATGAACAATGAGTCAGCGATATGTTCAGATAGCAACTAGAACATGTCACGTCTGCAGGTGCTTGGGAGGGAGCAAAATACTTTCACATAGGGCATTTGTTATGGACCCCTGGATGTTCTTTGGGTTTTAGTAAGGCTTATTTACATTGAACTATATTAAGTGAGTGGCTCACCTATGCCTCCTAATGTGCCTCTGAAATTTGGATGTGATGGTTCCTGTACACACTTAGCACAGTGCTTGGTGCACAGCAAGGGCTCAACACATACTGCTTTCCTCACCATGATGACCTTACAGTGACTCCCCAAGATCACATGGCTCCTAAAATTCCAAGAAAGAACACAACCTTAAGTCATCTGATTTCAAACTTACCTCATATTGCCTCAAAATACTGAAAACAGAGGCACCTAGGTGGCTCAGCAGATTAAGCGTCTGCCTTCAGCTCAGGTCATGATCCCAGGGTCGTGGGATGGAGCCTTGTGTCTGGCTCCCTGCTCAGTGGGGAGTCTGCTTCTCCCTTTCTCTCCCTCCCTCTCTCTCTCTCCCTCTGCCCCTCCCCATCCCTCATTCTCTCTCTCTCTCTCTCTCTCTCTCTCTCTCATAAATAAATAAATAAATAACCCACTAAAAACAATAATACTGGAGCAAAGGATTAAGAATCCTGAGAAATCAAAGGGTACTTCCACACAGGCAATGTTCTGGTTTTATGCCGACTTCTGACAACCAGGATTGGACATGAGGGCTTATTTAAGACGGATAAGAAAAAAAATCCAGTTATCCTCCTAACCTCTAAGAGAATCCCAGCTTAGGCTTGCTACCCAGGAGCACAGACACAGGTCGCTGCTTACCCGGTGTCCCCACTTGCCGAGAGGCCCAGGGCGGGACACTGAGCAGCCACCTGGCTCCAGGGCCTCCCCTCCCAGAAGCCAGAGGAAATACCGTTCCTTTCACACCTCTCCTTCCGTGCCTTCCCAGAGGCAGACCTTGCAGCCTCTTTCAGATGGCAAGGAAAAAGGCCACGTTTCCAGAAACAACATGGAACAGTCACTTGAAAAATACTCAGGCAAGAGCCACAAATAAACCATCTGCGGCACAGACACCACCAGGCAAAGAATAGCCACGCAGGAGGAGAGAAGTGCCTCAGGAGTCACTTTGTCATCTTTCTGGGTGAGCGCACACCAGACTCGAACAGGAGGCTCCTGCAGCGGGGGGCTCAGGGGCATGGCACATTGCCAAGCAATGGAGGCCAGAGTTCCCACAAAGGCTCAGCCGGCCCCGTGGGCTCTGGCACCCAAGGAGTGGCTCTGGGGACCAGGAGGAGGCTTCACATAGGAGGGGTCGGCTTCCCTCGCTGCTCCCCAGAAGACTCTTCTTTGCTCTTGGAGAATAAATTACAAACTCAGAAAAACTGCATCAAGCAGAAAGCAGACAAGAGACATTTGGAATCTAGAGGGAATCTGCCCTGAATGGGAAAGGAAGGGGTGGGCTGGCTCAGGGGGTTTCAGGTAAAGGGTGGAAAGATAAATTTTGTCCCAGTACAGAACTATTAGTCATTTTGTAACTGTGACTATTAGTAACAAGGATACAGTAACAGCACCTGTCTGTGGGTGGAAACAGTGAGGATGCAGTGAGGATCCTCTCCTGGAGGATGGGGATCGTTCTGTGTGTGCCTGTCACCATGTGTGAGGCTGCTTGTGCCCTGGAGGAAGAGCCACAGGTCACCATCCTCCCCAGACCTGGCTGCTGGTTGCAATGGCCTAGAGGTGCCCCGGAGCAGGTGCCGGCTGGGTCAGCATCCCCACGACCTCGTAGACGTCACATAACCTCTGGGTGCGGTCTCCCTGACTGGACACTGGATCACACAGAAGCACCTCCCGGGGGCGTTACAGTGGCTAAAGCAAACATTGGTACAAATTACTACAACGGTGCCTATGAGCTCTGTCACCGCCCTGCCTGTGTGTGCTGACTGGGAGGGAGTCCACCACTCAACCTCAGGGACTGGGACCTGGACAAGCCTGTTGCAGCAAGTTCCTCCAGGAGACCCTGAAGGGAGCGACTCCAGGGGCCCTGATTTCAGAACCTCTGGATCGCATCACCTGCCTGAAGTCCCTCAACTCCTCAGTGACCACCGTAGAAGTAGGACTGTCCACCCTACGCCCCACCCAATAGCTCTGGAAGGGCCCCTTCCCTCTGCTTCCTGCCTGCCCTCTGCATCCACCTTCCCCTCTAGCTTGGGGGCCCACAGCACACAGCGGAGGCCTGTTGGCAACTCCAGGGACAGGGTGTGACCTTGGTGCCCTGCATGTATTGATTTTCTGTCTGTGGAGCTGTTCTCTGTTCTTTGTGGAAAAAAAAAAAATTTATCCTCAAAACTCTGCAATGCTTTGGGCTTAGACATCTCCACTGCATGCAGTCCCCATCACGCAGATTGTTACTGGGCAAGGGCTTGCTGATTTCATTCACTCTGTCATAAAATGTGTGTGGGGTTTCTGTGTCAGGGGTACTGTGTGGGTACCCGTGACAGGTACAACATAGGACAGCTCCCTTGCCTGTGAAGGTGGTAGGATAGGAATTCAGACAAGTCAAGAATAATCACAAGGCTATGACATGTGTGCATCATGACAGCCAAGAGTAGAGGGACCTAACTCCCACTTTGGGGAGTCAGGAAGGACTTCCAAGAAGAAACAACGCTACAGCTGAGACCTATGAGTTAAGGAGGGCTTAACCACGAGAGGGTGGAGGAGGAGCCTCAGGAGAAGAGCCTGTGTATGGTCTGCTGTCCCCTCCAGTGGGCCCTGAGCCCCTCAAGAGAGCCAGCCGTGTTCATTTGGCCTACCTCTCCGCACCTGGCAACACTCTGTAAGTGGTTAAGTGCACAGTCCCACACCAGCAGGAGCACACATGCACCACGGTTGAGAGGGCATCAAGAGAGACTGCTCTTCTTTTTTATTTGCTCAGATTCAAAAGTTCTTCTTGCAAAAGAACAGAGAATGTGGATCACCATTTCCTGGTGACACACACGACCTTAGTTTCAGACATCTGGGAGAAGGTACAGATCCACATTCTCTCTGTGTCCAGGCCCTCCATGTGAGGGCAAGCAGGTGGGGAGCAAAATCCACCTATCAGCTGTTTGCTGGTCAGTGCTATGGAGTATAAAGGCAGCAACCCTGTATGTGACACTCATTTTATCTTACTTTTAAAAAAGATTTTTAAAATTTGTTTTAGAGAGAGAGAGACAGCACAAGCAGGAGGAGGGGCTGAGAGAGAGAGAGAGAGAGAGAGAGAGAGATTCAAGCAGACTTCCTGCTGAGCGCAGAACCCAACACAGGACCCGATCCCAGGACCCTGATATCATGACCAAAGTCAAAACCAAGCTGGACGCTTAACACACTGAGTCACCCAGGTGCCCCTGTGACATCCATTTTAGATGATAAAACACCTTGCAGATTTATTTTTTTACAGTTATATTCAAAACTGCCCAAATAGAAGGCATCATAAATACATGCATCCATTTTCTCTTCATTTTTATTCTGAGGCCAGTAATGTAAATTGTAGCTGTGTGTGTAAGTATACTTATAATTGTACATTGAAGATGTATACGTAAATTAGCATCCTGCTGGTGAACACTAACACATCCCTGATAGGTGGATCTAAGTGGTAACCAGACAGGCCATAGCCAACCCTACAAACCCTTCATCTTCCTCCATCCCTCTGCTTCTGTCCCACCCATGGAGCCTTTCCTGAATGGAAGAGTCCTGCAGCACACACACTGTCCTCAGAGGCCAGTGGGAATCCAGCCACTGTGCTGGAGATTTGAGGGTCTTCTCCAAATGCAATGCGGCTGCTCTGTCACAGCACAAAGAAATAAAAAATTTGCCCGGAGGGAACGTGCTGCCTCATTTGGGGATGCACTGCTGAGAGGAGAGATTTTTTTTTTAAGATTTTATTTATTTATTTGAGAGAGAGAGAGAAAAAAAACAAGCAGTAGGGAGAGGCAGAGGGAGAAGGAGAAGCAGACTCCCTGCGGAGTAGGGAGCCTGACTTGGGCTCCATTTGCTCCCAGGACCCCAAGACCATGACCTGAGCCGAAGGTAGACGTTTGACAGACTGAGCCACTCAGGCGCCCTAGAGGGGAGGTTATTTTTTAAAGGCTTCTGGAAAAAGCCTGTTTTTTCTCATGTTTGTTCTCTCGAATAATCACGTGAAGACCCTGCAAGTGTTTCTGAGGCTACAGCCCATACGAGGCTAATTTCCAGTTGAGGAGAAAAGAGAAGCTGGGCAGACACGTGGCCCTGAGGGTTCTCAGTCCGCCTTCATTGATGCCACTGATCGAACTGCCCGCATCCTGCTAGAAGGGGCGCAGAGAGGACGGGAGCCAGTCTCTGTTTTGCAACTTTCTCCACATTCCTGGCACGTCTGCATCCAACGCATGTTCCTTCCCAGTGGAGAAGGAGTTTACCTGGAGGTCACAAGCCCTTATGTTTCAAGAAACAGCTAGTCTAAGACCCAATTTCCCAGTCCTGTCACCCATTTCCTGTGTCCTGTCCTGTTTCCTAGCGTACCTCTCTCATTTCTTCCATCCATCTGTCATTACAGCCTTAGTGGGAGCACTGGAAACTCAGAGCAGGGCAGCCCCGGCTCCCCTCCCACCATCCCTGCTCTGACTCAGACTCCTCAGGCCCAGCTGATGGACCCCTGACCCTGGAGCTTGGAACATCCATGGTGCCAGCAGGTGACAAACCTCAGGGATCCTCAGTGAGGGAAAAACATTCCAAAGAAGTTCTATAGAAATGGTGATTTTGCTGTTGTGTCTTGCTCCATTAGGGGGAAAAGTGCTGCTGCTGGCGATTGCTCAGTTACTCACTGGGCAGACACGGCCAGCTTCCTGCAGCCAGACACTGTGTTGGGGGGCACAACCTCCCCTGCCTGTTCCTTCCCAGATTCCCCTCCTTCCGGACCTCACCACTTGAGCACCTGCAGGCGACTGCTCCTTCCAGGAGGTTTGCCCTGCACCGGGAGAGCCCCTGATAGCACGGCGGCCTAGAGATCAGCATGGGGGTGTGGACAACCCCCTCCGGTCTGCGTGCGTGACATGCCCGTCCCCCTGTGCCACTGAATGCATGACACGAGCTGGCTGCGTGTAGAAATGAGCTTCACATCATCCCTGGAGAGCTCACTTTCCTTGGGCCGCTCCCACATGGCTGTTGTATTTCCACATAAACCATTTGCACACACGCCTGTGTGGCGAGAGCCCCATGAGACTCTACCCTCCCGGCCTCTGCAGAAGGGGGGAGGACCAACCCAGGCACAGTGCATGCAGCAGGTCCCGGAGAGCATCCCTAAGGGACAGTGTGTGTGATGCTCAAGGGGCACCAGCCCATACTCCGCACCTGCACTCCACCTGGACCCAGGGCCTAGCCACCCTTGCTCTCTCTCCTCTGCCATACTCACCCCTTTCTGATGAGCATCTTGTCTCACTTGCAGATTTTTTTCCTATTTTCAAACTTAGGCCGTTCTCCTTAACCTGTTTAGAGTTTACCTCTTTCAGGGGCCAGCTCAACTTCCACCTCACTTGCAAGTGTACTTCTACCTACCTGGGAACAAAAGGAACTTGCCTTTTTACAATATTTTGTTGCTCTGGTCCTGGGGTGGGGGGCGGGGGTCAGTCCTGTCCTGTGTGGCTTAGTTACCTTCTTCACATGCACACACTTTGCTCCCAAATAAAGGAGTACTTTGTATGTTTTTTTGTGGCTTCCACACACCTCAGCACACAGTTTTGTTTTATTTTGTTTTTATAGGGAAGAAAGTTCCGTGGGCAATAGTTGCATATTTATTCATTTATCTGATTTCTCTGTAAGTGACAATTGATTATTGAGTCATTTTCTTAGCTTTTTTTTTTTTTTTAAGATTTTATTTATTTATTTGAGAGAAGAAGAGAGCACGAGGTGAGAGAGAGAAGCAGGCTCCCCACTGAGCAGGGAGCCTGATTCAGGACTCAATCCCAGGACCCCGGCATCATAACCTACCTGAGTTCACCAAGTGCAGACGCCCAACTGACTGAGCCACCCAGGCACTCCTTTTTCTTAGCTGTTAATTACATTCCTGCCATGTACATTTGCCCAAAGACAAGATGATGGACACATACCATTTTCTGTAACTAGAGGAATACAGCACTACAACAGGGAAGAAAATGTCTGTGTTCAAACACCAATGTGATCAGAAAGGATCGCAGGATGTCCTCTCTTTCCCTCCCCATAGTGTGGATGAGCCACATGGCCCTTGGGTCTGCGGCCCCGATCCCACCTGTACAGAAAACCCTTGACTCTTCCCCGGTTACAACTTTACCAGGCAGCAAAGGACTGGAAAGAAATAGGACAGAGCACATAGCTGACATTGCACCCCGTTACTCAATCAGTGGAAAGAGTAGACCCTGGCTGACTCCAAATAAATCCTTCTGTGTCTTGGGACCAAAGGGTTGAGGAACAAATGGGGGATGAGAGGGACAGGGGGAGAGATGGACATCATCTTGGTCTCAAATCCTGTTGCTAAATTGCTTTTCATTTCCAAGAATTTGCTCCATCTGTACCCTTCTAACACTGTCTAGACAATTTCAAAGTATTACATAATTCATAGTGGCTGAATATTTTCCTGTTTACTACAGAGTTAGTCTACAAAGGTCACTGATAAAATAATCTTTTTAACTGGTATGAAAAACATCTCAAAAATCCAAGAAGCTTAAGAGTCAACCACACCAGTACTTTTTGATACAGATTTATAGATAAAATAAAACCACAACAGGCCTGATTGTCCTTGGTTTCTGGCAAGGTTTTGACAGATGTCAAAAACAGAAAGACTGGTTTGTCTCTGTACCAGTAAAGGATGACTCTTACCTGTGGACAGCCTTTTCGTTTTTGTGGTGGCCTGCCGAGCAGAAACCTAATGCTGGTGGCACAGGACTGTCTGCCCTAGTTAGACACCAGAGCTGAGTTCATGCATGATGTGCTGCAAAGTAACGTTGTCGGGATGCATTTAATGGAAACATTGAGCGCTTTGACTAAAAAGATAATTAAAAAGAGAAAAGGAAGCAAAGCAGAGAGACAGAGAGGGACAGAGGGAGAGAGGAAGGGAGGGAAAGAGGAATGGAGGGAGGAGGAAGAGGAGGAAGGAAAGAAAAAGGGAGAGGAGAGAGGAGGGAAGGAGGAGAGGAGGGAGGGAGGGTGGGAGGAAGGAGAGAAAGGAGAAGGAGGAGGAATAGAGAGAGGGAGGGGAGGGAGGAGGAAAAAAAAAACACAGAGATAAGCAAGTTTCCTTCATTCAGTCTTCACTTTGGGACCTGTGGCAGGATTCGCCTAATGAAAATGGACAATTGTGTTTCCAACCACAATGCTCACAAAGTGTCATTTTTGAGGTCCCAGCTGTCCCACGTGCACAGCCACTGCACCCCCTCCACTGCCCCATGTCCCACAGGGTGAGTGGCACCTGGACACCTGCCTGGAGGACAGTGCAGCGCAGAGCAGGAGTGGCCACACGGGGGTCAGGACTTAGGGCCACGGCGAGTTCTCTGTGAGCCTCCAGACCCCTCTTCATGCGGAGGCAGAGCGCTAACAGATCTTTCTCTGGTTAGTAATGCATTTTGTTGTTAACGCTGTCACTTTTTATTTTACACATGCAAAGGGATTCCCGTGAGATTCAGGGGAGGAGATACCACCATTTGAGTAACAACCTAGCAACATCCTGCTCCAGGTGCAGGGTGACCCATCCTTGGGGAAGCCAGTTTCTGCTCTTGGAGGGGGCCTTCCAGCCTGTGATGGCAAGAGCCTTGCCTGGGCAGGGTCCTCAGGTCAAGAATGAAAGAAACTGGTGCTTCAAAGCAGGAGCAACTGCTACTTTACTATTTTTTTCCAGGATGCACATCAATACACTGAACTAGCCCCAAACAAAATTGTAAGAGTATCTGGGACAAAGTAATTTTTTAAAGTCTGCAAATCTGAGTGTGGGCTTGTGGTGCAGAAGCGGAGCCCATGTGGTAGGAGGAACATGTGTGACGAGGGCAGGGCACAGGTGCACGAGGGTTTCACAGGGCAAGACAGTGGCTCAACAAAACTTGTACTTTGATGTTTATTCTGATTGGATGCTTAACCTTTCATTAAAATAACAATTTTAGAAGAAATAGAAATACTTTGCCCATTAATCTAAGTAAAATCTAATTTTGACAGTTAGATTTCACTGAAAAAAAAAAAAGAGCATACATACAAGAAGTATATGTGTCTTCAGCTCTGTGGACCCTCAGAACGTGTCTGAGACCCAGATGCATCAGTAAATACCCCTACATTTTGGTCAACATTTTTGCAAAGTTAATCTGAATTAGCCATGTTAAAAATCAATGTTCGGCCATAATCTGTGGCTTAAATTTATGTACATATTAGAATTCTCTATGAGTTGAATTTTACGATAAATATGACATTATGTTAGTCTATGTGACAATATATGACATTAGATTGGATTGTTCTTTGGTTAGCAATAACCTGGTTAACTTATATATTTCACATGGATATATACATATATACGCATATATGTACATATAGGCTTTTATTTTATATGTAATTTATATATAGATATAATCCATATAATGTATTTTACACAGATACTATACAAAATATAAATCCACTTGTAGATTTTATATGTCTCAATTCCAGGGGAAGTAAAAAATCACACTAAACTCTGATTAAGCATGGACATAAATCTTTAAGAAACCACACAAGACTCCCACATCATGAATATTTATTTATCCTTAGGGTGCACTTTTTATCAGTGTCAGGTATGAATTTTTAGTTAATTACACATGTAGCCATTTACCATACAAATGCAAAATAAAGAACAAAGTCAATTTATAAACAAAAACATCAATAACACAAAGTCTCCCCAAAATCATGTTTAAATTTTAAGATTGCATAACTGTGCTTAAATATATATGTATTTTAGAGCTGGAATTATGTAGACATAACAAAACTGGTGTGTAAATAAGCATACTATTTATCTTTCCTAATCTCTGTGACCATAATGAAGGCAGTGTAATTTATATACTTGGGATTTGTATGATTTCACATTTAATTATGTACAAATTACATTTACTTATAATTTACAAACTGCAGGAAGGAACTTTATTTTATTTATTTTTTTTTCAGGAAGGAACTTTAAAAGCCTGTTTTAGTTATCTATTGCTATCTACAAATCCCTAAATCCCTCCAAGTTTAGTGGTTTGATACAACAGTCATCATTTATCTGCCATGCTTTCTGTGACCAGGAATTCAGACAGAACACTTGGATTGTAGCGTATCTCTGCTCCCTGACATGTGGAGCTTATCCGGAACACCCCAAGGCAAGGAGCTGGGATAGCTTGAGGACTCCTCCTGAGATGCAAGGGAGTTGATGCAGAACAGTTTTCTGGAATACCCACACAGAGACTCCTCACAACAGAGTGGCTGAATTTCAAGGGCAATCATTGAGAAAAAGAAAAAGAGGTCATATTGCTTTTTCCCACTTAGCTTTAAAAGAAACACAGCATCACTTTTACGGCCTTCTCATGCCGAAGTAGGTACAAGCAGGGGAAAGAATAAGGGCTCCAGGCTCAAGAAAGTGCATCAGTGGGCACCTGGGTGGCTCAGAGGTTGAACATCTGCCTTTGACTTAGGGCATTATCCCAGGATTCTGGGATCAAGTCCCACAGCAGGTTTCCCACAGGGAGCCTGCTTCTCTCTCTGCCTGTGTCTCTCATGAATAAATAAATAAAATCTTAAAAACAAAAAAAAGGAAGTGCATCAACATGGTGCCATGAGGACAAGTCGGTTGGGATACAAATCCGTGTGGCCACCCTTGGAGAATAAAGTGTATGAACATCTGGTTATCCACTTGCTTTAATACACACATGATGATACTTCCAACACTTAATAAGCTGCTTTTCTTAAAATAATTAGAATTTGAAATTCTCATTTCTTTTTTTTTTTTGGCAGGTATTTCTATTATCAAAACCAACTAACATTTATGATATTTCCTATTCTACAAAAAATGTATTTCTATAAATGTTAAATACTCTTTTATCCAAGTTAAAGATGAAATTCCTGAGGCAGATAATTCAGGAATATTTTTAAAATCCAGACAGTCAAAAAAGCATATGTGTGGAGTGAATTTAGCATAATTTCCTCTCTGAAGGAAAATGAAAAGAAATAGTTAGGGAATTCAGCTCAAATGGGGAAATTTATGAGTTGGAAAGGCTTTAAGATACATCTTAGAAAAATTGGGAGAGACCTCTAGGATATTGCTGGAGAGAACTGGGAAGGTTTCTGACAGGGAATAAAGCAGATATAGCAAGCTGATGATTTTCTACAGCTGATACTACTTTCCAGAGTCTGGGAATTACGGGAAAAGGAAGCTACTGGGGGGCTTAAGATCAAATTAGTAAGAAGGGAAAATCTTTATCTCAAGCCCACACACCTTTACAAGAAAGGAAAGGAAGCATGGGGCATGTAGGAGAGGATGATGGTCAAGAGAGGCACTGCTCAAATAGTTAACAACCTCCTCGGCATGAATCCTGAGCACTGAGTAAGGAGCCCGGCCAGCGCGTGGCAGAGGCGCACACCCACTGGCCCGGCGCCCTGTCTGGATGCAGCAGAGAACACCCTTTTCCATGAGTCATCAGTCTGAGTCAGAAGTGACCTAAACATACCAATGGATCCAGCTCTGCCCTTGCAGACAGGTAAGGGATTATTAGATTAATCTGCCCGGTGGGATGACTGTGCGTCAGAAGCACAAAGAGATGTGCTCGAAAATCACAAAGAAACCAAGTGATAGTATAAAATCAATAACCCAGATACACCTCCTTCTGGTATGTGTTGCTCCCATTTCACTCTGCTGTTATGGTGTGACATATTTGAAATCTAGTATTTATGTCATATTCAGTCTCTTTTGGATAAAGAATGAGAAAGTCTGAACTGTGGTTTGGCTGTGGCAATTAGAAGCCAAGTGGCCCGTGAAGGGAAGGGTCAGCTAGCTGAACCCCAAGCGTCCTTCCAGCTCCAACCCCAGACTCCCTGGCCTCTGCTAGTGCTACAGTAGACCTGATGGTGTGCGAAATACTCACAGAGAAGCAGCAACACCCACACAGTCAGATGTGGGCCATCTGCTGACCTGTCCCGCCACCGTACAAGATACACATGTGTGAGACAGGGTTGTCTAGGTGAGGCAGCCAGCCACCTGTGTCAGAGCGTTCATGGATGTGAGCCATGCCAGGGTCACTGGGACCACCAGCTATGGGGGCTCATGTGAGCCATGATTTCCTCGAACTATTGGGGTGTCGTAGGAGGGGTGGTAAAAGTCAGCACCCTGTGTGCAAATGGTGGAAGGCCACTGAACCTGGAGGGGGGGTGTTTAAATGATTGCAAACACGGATCACAGGAAACACGGCAAAGCCTGTGACTTACTGCCCTTTCCTGAAAGGTTTTATTTATTTTTTTAATTTTTTCCCTTTTCTTTTTTTTAATTAAAGTTCGATTTGCCAACATATAGTATAACACCCAGTGCTCATCCCGTCAAGTGCCCTCCTCAGTGCCCATTTAAAACAGGTATGTATCAGTTTATCTGACCGCACTCACAACCTTGTTCCCAAGGCGGCCAGTGTTTGGGGGCACTGGGAAGAAAGAGCTGCCCTCACATGGCTCTGGCCCAGACATCCCTGCAGCTCCCCGCAGGGCCACAGAACTTCAGCCTTGGAGAGGACTGCCCTCACACAGGGCCCAGAGTCACTGGTGAATGGGGGAGACTCAGCCCAAGACTCCAGACAAGGTAGACAGGCGAGGAGGCCAAAGACAGGCCCTTGTACAGGGATGGATCACTTCAGCCTCCCAGAGATCAGAGGGCTAGACGTTTAAAAAATGAGTCAGATTTTGAGTGAAATTAGGTTAGCACTTGTCTCCCAATTATTCTCCCCAAGAAAGAGTAGCAGGCATCCCGGGGTCCCGACCCACAGATGCTGGCAAATTAAACGCACACCTGGTGTCTACCTACCATGTTGAGAAGCAGCTGTCATGCTCACTAAGGATGTAATTTTAGGTATGTTTAAATAAAGTTCAAAAAATCATTGCTTCAATGGTTTCAGTGTTTTAGGATCTGTTCTTTCCCGTCCGGTCCTTAATTCTACCACACATCCCCCCTTCAACAGCATTAACCCTCCAAATCAAGGCTCCACATAGTATGCAGCATCAGGCTACTCCTGACTTTCTGACCTCATAGCTTCGGTTGATCATGAGCAACTGAGACCACAGAAAGCAAACCTACGGACACAGGGCGGGGGACAGGGGTGGCTCCTCCTCTCTGAGTGAGGGCTGGCTTCAAGGACATGTCAGCCTCCCGGCTCCCAGGTTCCCAGGTGTCGCATTTAGGCATGGCCAGAGTGCCAGCAGAACCCTCATGGTCACAGAATGTGAGACTTACTGAGGAAAACAGCTATGAACCCACAGCTCAGGCTCCCGAGGGTTTAGCTTTAAATGTAATACAGATTTTTTAAAAAGTTGTACCAAAGTCATTGAATAATTCCAAAGCAACATCACATACAGTTCAAAGTAGTGTATCATTAGGTTTTTTCAATTTATTCCTTTTCTTTAAAGATTTTGTTTATTTATTTGATAGATAAAGAGAACATGAGCAGGAGGCAGAGAGAGAGAGAGAGAGAAGTAGACTCCCCACTGAGCAGGGAGCCAGATGTGGGGCTCGGTCCCAGGACCTGGGACCATGACCTGAGCCCAAGGCAGATGCTTTACCGACAGAGCCACCCAGGCGCCCCTCCTTAGTTTTTATTTTAACACAAGTGTGTGAGATTGTGCTTGCGTGTGTGTATGTGTGCGTCTGTGTGCGTGTGTGACAACCCAAATGTAGTTTGGTGTGATATAGAGTACAAACACATAAGCAGATCTGGAGGTCACAGATCCGAAAAATGCGTTCAGTTTCAAGTGAAATTCATAGCAGAGGGCAGAGTGGCAAGTCTTTTGCTGCTCTTTCCCTTCAGAGGAAGTAATAAGCTGTATTTCATGACTCTCAGGTTTAGCATTTAATGCAAGATTCAGCTGAAAATGGGACAAACATGCAAGTGGTATTCAAGCTGTAGTGTTCTTTTTTTGAAATGGAAACGTTCGGTGGCATTACAGAAATAGCTGCTCTAACATCAGGACTCTTCATTTCTCAGCTAATGGTAGGGTGGCATCAGACGCATGAATAAGAGATTCATGAATTTACTGTTTCTCTCCACGCCTCCCGGGGAGTCCGTTATCCGAAATGTGCTCAGGGAGCAGAGACTGTCCTGAACAGAGGTTCACCTGGTACAATCCAGTTAACTCTGCATGGCTTGAGGAAAGCACTTCTCAAATGTCAGCGTGTGAACACATTCCTGGGGATCTGGCTCTCCTGCAGAGTGATTCCTGGGTCTGCGTGGGCTGAGGATTCTGCAATTCTAACCATTTCAGATGATGCCAAAGCCCTAAATCCTGGACTGCAGGGTTGAGAAGTAAGGCCTAGAAAGGATTTAGGGCCCTGTATTCGAGAAACAGATTGCCCACTCATCCACAGGTGCCAAGGTCAAATCCAGCCACACTGAGATAAACAAGACTTCGTCCTTGCCCTCAAGGGACGTGGAGTAAGCAGACAGGTTTGATATGCACATTCAGTGTTATCACGAAGGCCCTCAGAGGTTATGGTGGGAGCAGAAGGAGAAGCTTGGCTGAGGTTTGTGACTGTACTGGACAGACTTTCCAGGCAGCAAATGTCAATATGGCCAGAGAGGAAGGGGAGGCCTTATGCTGTGATGTTGGTGTTATGGGGGCGCCCCTAGGTTGCCCCAGACACCCCCTCAGCCCTGCATGTGAATACGAAGGCAGCCAAGGCCAGTGCTCTGTCCCTAAGAGGCTTCCAAATGTCACAGATAGGATGTGGTGGGGAGCCAGAATAGAGGCTCTATTTATAGATGGTGTCCTCCCAACAGCCCTGCTAGTTCATGTTGTTCCAAAGAGATATTTAATTTTTTTTTAAAAAAGGATCCCAGCCTACACATCCTCTTACTTATCAAGGTCCCAAGAGCGAAGAAGTTGCATGCACAAAATGACATGCGGTCCCTTCCCTGGGCCGTTCTCCGCAGCGAGGGGTCACACCACTTCAGGACCTGCCCTCCCTGACCTCTGCATCTCTTTAGACAAAATACATCAAAACGTGACGTTTCCGCCCAATATTACCGGGAATTTTGGCTGTGCCCTTGATAGTCCCACTATACCTCTTTTTTACATAATCTGTTTTCCAAGACCAACATTTTATCAAGTGATTGTTGAACACTTCTCGGTTTTTCTGTAATTTTACAGGTGTTATTGTTAGATTTCCAAAGTAGTGATAGCTTCTTTGCCTATCACATAATTTAGGTTGACAAGTGTGCACCAAATATATCAAACACTGCTGGTGGGAAAAGGGTAAGAATTCTATCGATTCTATATATGCGGGTATTTTGTGTCTGGAAAATATAATTATGTAAACAAAACAAGGGCTAATTATAAATATTAATAGTCTACCTTTTTAAAGAAAAATAAATACTTAGTGTGGGTTCTTTTCTAATGATGGTTCAACTAAAATAAGTAGCATGATGACCTATAAAACATGGAAAACCTTCTACTCATAAAAGACACATAGCATAAAATCTGTACAAAGCTGATGATGGGAAAGAAAAGGAAACCATTACAAACACAAGATGTGAAAGTTCAGCCGGGTCAGGGGCTCAGTTGGGATGAACTGTGTGGATTTTAACTCCTCTCTTGGGGAGAAACCACAGGCATTTTAGCAAGCCTCTTGAGCAAAAGGCTGGCACGGTTTGGGCTGCTGGTTGACTACAGATTCTACACCAACATTGTTCGGAAACCGGTGGTCTCCCCCAGATCTGCTGTTCCCCCTGCAGCCCCTGGGGTATCTGAGTTCTGTGAGATGAGTCCAGCATGACCAGAGGACACAGGCCTCCCGCCACCCTGTGCCCTCAGCTCTGCCCAGTTCCTTCAGGGAGTGTGGTTTCTGCAGCCTAGATCCTTCTCGTTCAGAGAGGATAGAAGTAATCTGATATGCTAATCCACACTCACACAAATAATATAATTGTTTCCATAAATCTATCTTTCCGAGTACAATCTGCATTAAACACACCCAAGGTCTCTGGACATATTTAAATCATATCACTTATATTAAACATATCTTATGAAAAACTGATGTATATTACTGTATATTATTATATTAAAAACAATCGTAATGGTAATCACAGCAGCAAGAACTACTGAGCCAGTGAAGCCCAAACGTGTGCAGGTCAGAACCCAGGGGGATCCTTGCAAAGTCCAGGCGGAGCCCCCAGAGGAGGACCCATGCAGAGCAGCTTGGGAGCCAGCCCGGGAGGCCAGCCTGTCCGTATCCTCTGCTTCCACCCGAGTAGGGCTTTCTTTGGGGGTCAGATGGCAAGCGGCGTGGTTGGCCCGCCTGACTCCAAAGGCCACACTCTTTCTGCCACACTTACGACCAACAAACCCTTAAAACAAAGGGTCAGCTCAGTGCAGCCACTTCAGGGAGCTCCAGTGAATGGATGATTTGGACTGAGGGTTGCTTCCAGCCCATCTCACAATTGATGGCTGTTTTAACAATGTTGAGTGAGAATTTATAGTGTGCCGGGTTTGACCCTGGGGGTTCAATGATGGAGACAATGTGGTTGCTCCTCTCAAGCAGCTCCCAGTTTACTGGGGAAGGTAAAAACAATTAGCAAGCAGTGTGGCCTATGCCTCAGAGAGCCACAAGCTGTGGGGCCGACCAAAGACCTCAAGGGTATGGCAGGTGGCTCAAAACAACAGGTGTAGTCCCCCTGGGCTCCGTGGTGGGGGCGGGAACTGGGAGGTGCATCTCATGGGATGTTCCAAGCAGCCAAAATGGAGTACACATCAGGTTGGAGCCCAGGTCAGGGGAATCGAGGACAATCCCTGCAGAGGGAATGGGTAGGGCAGTCATGCCCGGGCGAAGTGGCCAAGGGCCTTCACCTGGGTGAAACCGGGAGCCAGCAACTGTCTTAATCTCGTTTTACTTCTGTGTGGGGCCAAGCTCAACCCTGCTGGTTTGGAAGGAATCCTTCTGTGCACTGGGGCTCTGTTGGTAGAGGGCAAGCCTCTGCATTCCACTGCATGGATGCTGACGTCTGCAGCCAATGTGGCTCTGACAGTGTTCTCAGCACCTGCCATGAGCTACAGTCCTATGCGCTGGCAACAGGGTCACAGCGTCAGATAAGCAACCACAAAGGACGGGAGCAGTGAGTGCACGCAGGGCCCAGAGAGAGGAGAAGGTGAAGGTGCTTCCGCAGCCTTTTTCCCTAGTAAACCTGCAGATGGGCCAGGCCCTCATGGAGCTGCAGAACTGAAGACAGAATTTTGGGAGGAAGAACCCATACTGCACCTGAGATAACCCAGGCTTTCATGATTTGTGTGGGGGTGGCCCCCATGACCTCTGTGCTCTGTTAATATTAGCCAGGTAATTGTGTCCATGAAATTCAAGTCTGAGATGCCTTCATGGAATGGTGGCCATGGGTCCCCAACACCTTCTATGGGAAAGTGGCTGCTCCATTCCAGCCACAGAACACAGGTCTGTCCTGCTGGTAAGGCTTGGTGAGCGGTGAGCATCACAGAGTGACTCGCAGGGAACACACAAAACTCGGGCTTCCAGGGCACTGATGCATGGCAGGCAGCACTCCAGCACCTCATCTTGCCTTCCAGTAGCCCTGGAGGAGGTATCATTATTTCTAATATCCCTATTTTTGCAGACGGGGAAGCAGCCAGAGTGGCTTGTCAAAGCTTCATTGCTAAGAAGAGGCTGTGGGACATGCATTTACAGGTGCCAGCACTTGCATCCTTAGGCTATGACCATGACTGCTTTTGTCTCATGTGTCACTTAAGCAATAACTCTGTCAAGAATGTAATGCCTTTGGGGCCCCTGGGTGGCTCAGTGGCTGAGCATCTGCCTTCAGCTCAGGGCATGATCCTGGGGTCCTGGGATCGAGTTCCAAATTGGGCTCCCTGCATGGAGCCTGCTTCTCCCTCTGCATGTGTCTCTGCCTCTCTCTCTGTGTTTCTCGTGAACAAATAAATAAAATCTTAAAATTAAAAAAAAAAAGTACTGTCTTTGAAAGAGAAACCAGATTTTCACTCTCGTTTTTCATTTTTTTTTGTTAATTATTCCAAGGTTTCATGATTCCTGCTTGAGAGCTGGAAAGAGCTTAATTCTCCTGCCCAGTAAAAATGATATCAGCTCTGATGGTTTGACAAATAGATACACAAAATTGCTAGAAAAGTCCAATTCCCATCCCACTTAGTCCTTCTCAAAGACATAGAGTTTCTGTGTCATCTCCTCAGAGGTAGAGGATGAAATTTCACGGGGACCTCAATGGTTTGTTTCATCTATAAATTCACACTCAACTGTAATGAATTAAATACAATGAGAAGACAGTACCTTCAGAGGGACATAGTTGAATTAAGATAGATTTTAATATCACCTTCAAGAATTTCACAGAACCAACTCTTTAGCACACACAACATTTCATGGCTTCCTGTTGGCTTGTTTTTTGTACAATTTGGCTCTTGACTGGAAGTGGGACTTGGGGTTCTCATGTGTAACCCTCCCGATTAGCTGTGTGGCTCTGGGCAACCCCTTTAGCACCTCTGCTCCTGCCTTGCTCTCCTGTGAGTAGTGTAGACCATCTCTCAGATCTCTTGCACGCCGAGTTCATCACTCCATGCACAGACCAGACCTGCTTGATGACAACAAAAATTAAGGAACATTCCAAAACAAGGTTGTTGCGTTGTTGTTGTTGTTTTTTAACTTTAGGCCATTGTGCTGGGCTTAGATAAATTACACAGTATCAATAGGAACCATGATTAGCAATTAAAACTAACAAGATAACAAGCATCAGAGAAAACAATCCTTTTAAAAGTAGGCAGATACCTCTATGTTGTAGTTTGAAAGCACCAGAAGGGCATCCCTTACAAAAAAAATACTGTGCCCAGCCGGGAAGCACAGTAACATCAATTCTTCTTGGCAGGATGATATATTGAACTAATTCACACTACCGTGTTAATGAATCACTGAACACAGCATTTCTAATAAGGGGGCAAGTGAAGTAGAAGAGAATTGCATGTCTGATAAAGGGAGCAGGAAGTGGGGAGGTAGGGCAGACCAGAGGCACAGCCCCAAGGCTTTTTGATTCCTTAGGACCATGCCTCCATGGCAAGAAAAAACAGGATCTAAACAGAGGTTATTCTTCCTGAACAAACTTCTGCTGAGGAACTCCTTTAAGCCAAGCACTGGCCACCAAGGTCCAGGTTGTGGGGACTGCAGGAACAGTAAGGCAGGTGGAGCAGACCGGTCAGAGGCCTCCCAATGCCCTCTCTAGACCCACACACCCTTGAGTTGGGTGTGGCCATAGGGCAGGTTTTGTAAATAAGGTATCAAAAGAAGTAACCTGGGTCAGTTCCAGGCAAAGTATTTGAGATCAAGTGCCTAATTCTCCAGTTGGTTTCTTCCAGGGTCTTGCCTGAGTGTTTCAGAGGGTGCCGCTAGAAGGGGGCAGGGCATCTCCCAGCCTGACCAAAGCATCCACACATCGGGGACCATGGCGCCTTGAAGAGACATCTAGACCACAGTTGGGCCTGTCAAGGGTGAGAAGCAAGCCTGTGCAGGACTGAGCACACAGGTTTTCAGGTGATCTGTAGGCAGGGCCTGGATCACTAAATGAAACCACAGATGAATTCTGTGGCCATACAGGTCTGCATCCCAGCCAGATACTGCGGATAAAGAATCAGGTAAGCATTGTGTCACTTGATGGGAGGGACTGCCCTCTAGGGGAGCTTTAAGGAGAACTGAGCGGGCAACTTAGGGAAGTTTTTACTGAAGAGGTCAGATGTCTAAGGAAAAACGAAGATGGTTCATGAGAAGATTGAATAAGGAGCATTCCAGGAAAGGAAAAGGCCTAGTGCAAATCCCCAGCAGCCAGACAAGCGTGGTTTACTTGGGGGCAGATGAGAGACAGCACGAACAAGCCCAGGCTTGGGGCACGTCCAAGACCAGATGCCGCCAAAGAGGCAGGCAGGTCATGCAAGACCTTACTCTATGACAGCAGAGGTTTCCAGTGATTTGTGCTCGGTGCTGCTGAGTGAGGAGTGGCGTGACCCGATTGTATCATAAACACATTGGTCTGAGCACCATGTGGAGGATGGACAGCCGAGAAGCAAGAGTGCACACGAAGGCTCGGGAAACCCTTTTGGGTGTCGACAATGCCCTGAACTAGGGTTGCGAAGTGGAGATTATGAGAAGTGTCCACCCTCTGACTATATTTTGAAACTGAAGCCAAAGGCTTGCCGGTGACTTAGCTCTAGGACGCGTGAGAAAAAGAAAAGTCTACCAACTTGTAGTTTTTTTAACCTAAGCCACTTGGTGAGTGGAGTTGTGATTTTTTTTAACATAGGGGACGATCTAGATTGGAATAGGTTTGGAGGTCTAGAGTTGGGGGAGAAATCAAGAGTTCTTCCTTGAATACATACCTACATCTAGATAAACCTGCTGAATAAAAATTGAGTAGGTACCTGGATATATGACTTTAGGGCTGAAATTAAGAGGTCAAGGCTGGAGACAGGCAGAAAAGATAAAAAAATGAAGAGGAAGGAAGGAAGGAAAGAAGATGGGGGAGGAGTGGTAGATAAATTGCGAGATGGAGGAGAGGCAGACAGATCAGAAAATCTATAGCATTTAAAGCCACAGGCCGGGATGACTGAGTGGCTCAGTGATTGAGCATCTGATCTGCCTTTGGCTCAGGACATGATCCTGGGGTTCCAGGATCAAGTCCCACATCCGGTTTCCTGTATGGAGCCAGCTTCTCCCTCTGCCTATGTCTCTGCCTCTCTCTCTCTCTCTCTCTCTCTCTCTCTCTGTGTGTGTGTGTGTGTCTCTCATGAATAAATAAATAAGAATCTTTTAAATAAATAAATAAATAAATAAAGCCACAGACATGTGTGAGAAACCTATAATATGCACAGAAGGGGAGGATAGAGCCCCAAGCATTAAATTCCATGGCACTCTGCATTGAACCTTTATTTTTTTAATTTAAATTCAATTAATTAACATATAATGTATTATTAGTTTCAGAGGTAGAAGTCAGTGACTCATCAGTTTTATATAACACCCAGTGTTATATTAAGGAGGGCCATCACATGCCCTCCTTAATGCCCATCATCCCATCTCTCCCCTCCCTACCCTTCAGCAACCCTCAGGTTGTTTTCTATGATTTAGAGTCTCTTATGGTTTGTCTTCCTCTCTGATTTTATTGTGTTTTATTTTTCTCTTCCTTCCCCTATGATCCTCTGTTTTGTTTCTTGAATTCCACATATGAGTGAAAGCATATGATAATTGTCTCTTTTGTGTATGGTGTGAGGAAATGGTTGAGTTTCATTCTTCTGCATGTAGCTGTCCAATTTTCTCAACGCCATTCATATATATAAGCATATTGCATTTGGACCTTTAGAAGAGGAAGGGAATCCTACAGGGCAGACTGGAGAAGAATAAGCAGGACAGCAAGAGGAAGCCCAGGAGAGTATGTTGTCTTGGGAGGAAGCAAAGAAAGTACTCCAAGGCAAAGGGCCTGATCAACTGCATTTGAGCCAGCTGATGTGTAGAGTCAAAGTGTAAGGATAACCCTTAAAAAAAAAAAAAGACTTTCTTTATTTTTTCTTTCTTTCTTTCTTTCTTTCTTTCTTTCTTTCTTTCTTTCTTTGAGAAATGGTAGGGGAGGAGCAGAAGAAGAGGGAGAGGGAGGGGAAAGAAACTTATGCAGACTCTGCACTAAGTGTGGAGCCTGATGCGGGGCTTGATCTCACAACCTTGAGGTCATAACCTGAGCTGAAACCAAGAGTCAGAGTGGATGTTTAACTGACTGAAACCCCCAGGTGCCCTGAGGACCACACTTTATAGCTGGAAGTATCGAGGTCTTTGGTGTCCTTGGAAGGACAACTTCACTAGTGTTAGGGATGAAAGCCTTGTTAGCTGAGTTCAGGAGAGGTTGAATTTTGTTTGATGAAAACATTTTGGTTGGCTTCAGTTCAATCTCTTACCTTAGAAAACTGTGTTAACGGTTTCTTTAAAAGTTATAAGGACACCTATCATACAACCCAGCTATTTCACTCCCAGAAATGTACTCAACAGAAATAAAAACATATGCCCTCACAAATAATTAAACACAAATGTTCACAGCAACTTCATTTGTATTTTATTTGAACTGGAAACGAGGCACCTACTAGCAGGACAAGCAAATGCAAATGTACTCATATTGTGGGACACTACACACCAATAAAAGGAGTAAACTATTGTTACATGTAACAACATGGATGGACCTCAAAATCACTTTGCTGAGCAAAAGAAATGAGACACCAAAGAGTTAAAGGGCATATATTTATATAAAATTTCATAAAATGTAAGCTAGTCATTAGTGACAAACATAAGGTCAGAGTTCATTTGGGACAAACAGGTCAGAAGGATAGATTGCAAAAAGGCCTGAAGAAACTAGGATTTTAGATTTGCTGAGGCATGTGTTTTGGTATCCCCTTGTGTCTTTCTTTCTTTCTTTCTTTCTTTCTTTCTTTCTTTCTTTCTTTCTTTCTTTCTTCTTTCTTTCTTTCTTTCTTTCTTTCTTCTTCTTCTTCTTCTTTCTTTCTTTCTTTCTTTCTTTCTTTCTTTCTTTCAGATTTACTTATTTATTTTAGAGGACAGGGAAATACAGGGAGAGAGAGAGACTTAAGTAGGCTCTGTACTGAGCACATGCTGAACACAGAGCCTGATGCAAAGCTCAATCCTGAGATCAGGACCTGAGCCATAACCAAGAGTCAGATGCCTAACTGGCTTTGCCACCTAGGTTCCCTCTTCTTATGGTTTTAATTTGCATTTCCCTGATGGGTAGTGATGTTGAGCATCTTTTCATGTACTTATTGGTCATCTGTACATCATTTTTTGTAAAGTGTTTTTACAAATCTGTTTTTTGTTGTGGTTTTGGGTTATCTTCTCAATATTGAAATGGAAATATTCATTGTATTGTATACTTATGTGATATAAATATACACAAAAATATATTTCTTTAAATAAAAGTTTCAAAGAGTTAAACCCAAAATGTGAGCTCCGTCTTCTGGAGTTCCTGCTGAGTAGTTAAATGCTAGAGCGTTGGAGGTGTCTCATGTCAGTCAGCTCCTCCTTATCCCATACCTGGATATATATATATATATATATATATATATATATATATATTAATGGAAAGTTTTCTTTGTATTCCTGGCATATCACACTTGGTCACAGAGAATTATATTTTCCATGCTCTTTATTCTGTTTACTATTATTTTAAGTAGGGTTTTCATGCTGATATTTATGAATCAAACTAAATTTATGGATTTAGATTAGTCTGAGGGGTGTGTGTGTGTGTGTGTGTGTGTACACCAGGGTGATATCTTCATCACATGCTGATATTGTAATATTGTTGACCTTATTAAAAAGAACTCTTTTTAAAGCCTGGTAATGGTTTAAATAGCACTGGCACTATCCTTGAAGTTTGTGAGGCATTTACCGGTGAAACTGTTTGAACCTGGTACTTTTTCAAGAGGTAGCATGTTTCATAGAGACTATAATGGCACTTGTATGTTACTAGGAGGTTTCAATGATAAAATAATGCCAGTAAAACTCATGAGGTATCAGAGGCTCAAGATGACTGTCAGTTTCAATGTTTTATAATTTCAGATTTCCTCATTCTAGGAGCTACATTTTGCCTTGCAAATAATTAAGGAAGAAGGAAGGTTTAGAAGAATGTCATGTCACTAACCATTACGCCATTCTAAAAGTTTCCATGTTCCTTAAAATTTCTCAAGAGTGGGAAAGGCTTTATTTGGAAAGTCCAGCATTGACAATTTCCCTTTGTTACATTTCCCTGTCTCCATGCAGAGGTACTATCTGTCATTAGCCTCAAACAAAACCTAAAATTAAACTATATCTGACTGAGTTTGGTAGCCTTCCACGATACACCTGGATTTTTCTGAATGTGGTGATCCTGTAAGGCCTCTCTCACAGCTTACTTTCTTGGCTTCTCTCTAGGTTATTAGTGTTTAATGTTAGGGTTCTCTTGTGTAGTTTTGAGTCATTATGTATTTCTTACTACTAAAGCCAAACACTTTGGTTGGCATAGTAGCCTGCTCACATGTCGGTGTCATGGGCAATGCCGGGTGCCCATTCTATCAACTTTATTGATATCATTTGCTGAAAATAGACACAGACCTAATGAACAGGGAAACTGAATTAGCAACTGACATACTTAGCACACACACACACACACACACACACACATACACACACACCCATCATTCCTTCTAGAAAAAAAAACTGTTGTGTAATTAACCTGTGATCCAGAATAAGCTCTAGTGACCTCAGATAGTAAATAATTCCACACCACAGTGTGAGTGACTGTTCGTGACTCTTGTATTTATAGTACAAGGGACAAGAGCATGTCATACAGTAATTAAAAATGCTTTCCCGTTGGTCTTATTCATCAACATGTTATTAAAATCTTTGTTAAAATATTATTAGCTTGTTTAAGCTTTGTCAGGTCTTATATAAACTCCAGAATTAGCATTTCATCTAACTGCAGTGGACTTTTTTCCCCTTCATAATGAACAATCATGTTCCAGGTGCCCTGTGAATCCACGGTAAACTAATTAATCTTTGTCTAATGATGTTAATTAGGATGGTATTGAGACCTATGTCTTGCAAACACTCTTGGGGCCCTGACTTACTCATAGATCCTTCTGTTGACATAAAAAACTATCAGCTCACACTCCTTTGTGGGTACCGTTTCTGACAAAACATTCACGTTGTAACTTTAAGGGTAATTATTCTTTTGGCAGGCAGAAGATACTGTGATTTTGGTGTATTTCTTGTGAAAAGTCGCAGGATTTCCTACCAAGACATCATCCTTAGTAATATTCCAAGTTGATGACAATCTCAGGGCACAGCAGGCTTATGGCCAAATTAAGCCACTTTAGTAAAAATCAAATGGAACTTCTGAATCACAGATAGGAATGCTCCAGAGTGTACACCTGATTCATTGGCACAGAGTCATGATTTACCTGGGGAAACAATTTTCCTGAAGGGAAAATCGTAAGGACATTTCAAGATCAGGAAGACTTTTCAATGACCTATCAGAGAAAATTCTGTATTGGCAGGATGTCTCTCCGAAGAGACAATATCCAAAGAATGTCTATGAAGTTCTCAGGTGAAGGCTGGTTCACTGCACCCTTTCTGGTGTCCCTTAAGTCTGGAATTGAAAGTCATAGAAACAAGGAGACAAGTCATAAAAAGCAGAAACACGCAAACATACTTGGCGAGCCGAACTGCATACTTTTAAGGTTGTGGCTGAAGTAACTGCAGAGCACGACTAAAGTTAATACAAAATAAATGAATTGTTGTGTGGAGGCTTGGCAGAAGGGGATACACAAAAGAACAGCATGGGAATTATTAGAGAAATACGGAAAGGCTGTGGATTTTTGCCAGCTTTCCAGCGACTTTATAAGCTGTGACATTTATAAAAAGCATAGTATGTCCTATGCTTCTGAATTTATGACAAAACAAATCAATAAAACTGTCCGGATAGAAATTTGTATTCTGGCCATGGTTCCTAACCATAAAATATTAGCATATATGCACATAAAATCAAACATACTTGGCTTATTTTCATATTGTATTTTTTCTTTAAATTAGGACTTTTACTCACATTGATCCACAGGTAGAGAGTGCTCTGCTACTTGCTTTCATGCATGTTTCTAATTATCTTGCAGATTTTGGAATCTAATCCTTTTGCAGGGACGCTTCCTCCCTCCCTCCCTCCCTTCCTCCCTCCCTCCCTCTCTCCCTCCCTCCCCCTTCCCCCACTCCTTTCACAAACTCAGTCCCTTGGCCCACCTATGTTTTTGAGAAGTAATCACAATTTAGTGATTCTCTGACTACTGGACGTTCCTTATACCAAGAGTTGTTTCATGATGAGTTCACGTAACTGTTCTGTGGAACCAGTGCCATCTGATAACTGATATTCAACAATAATACTAAAGGTATATCTAATGAAAAGCACTTATAACAGAGAGACGAGATATCCAGAAAACCTACTAGGACACATATTCTTAAGCCACTAGTTTGTGCAACAGCCTTCTAAGACAAAGGTAACAAGGGCAAAGCATAATGACACTTATTAGACATATCTTAGAAGAAAATGGCACCCACAGAGTACTTATTGGAGACACTGAAATGAGTGTCTTACACATGTTCTCTTTTCTGCCCCAAAAAGAGCAAACTTCCAGACAGGACTAAGGAAATGTTTTCCCTTCTCCCTGCTCAGGGAACAGAACACATGGCTGCCAATCCTCTTCCAGAAATGGGGGTTGCTCTTCAGGGACAGCTCTCCTCCAACACCAACACACCACCACCATCACTATTCATATTCTTACTATGTTTGTGTAAAAATAAGGAAAATGAAGACACACCCTAAACTGGGATAGAATATGAGTTCTGAAAGACACAGAAAATACTGGACAGTGTAATTCTGATGAATAATATATTCATGGAGGGGGAAGAGACACATGTTGACCAAGCCCAGGGGGACCTGTGTGCATGCTGTGGGTTCAGAGTACCCAGGGGCCCACTGAGGTACTGAGAAGAGGGTCTCTACAGACCACCCTAGAGGAAACTCAGCCAACACTCGCAGAAAGTTCCAGGTTCAGCTCCTGCTGTTAGTGCTGAAGGGCATCTTTCAGCACCCAGAGTGCCCTGACCCCAAGGGGCTGGCATTTAGGCTACGCTGCCATTTGGCACATACTGACTCTGAACCCATCCCTCTCCAGGATGAGTATGTGCACACATGCACCCACACAGACAACATAGTAATGATCCAACAGGCACAGGATACAGCAGTCACCTCCTAGAGTGTCAGCAATAGGAAAAACCTCTGAACATTGACTTAATATAGCACCTAGAGTACTGCTTCCTACATGGTTTAATGATGTGCAGGGGGAGGAGGGAGGATGACAAAGGTCTCCAAGAAGCCAAAGGAAAAGTCAGTAAAGCCGATATGAAAAGATGAGCAGATGAGAAAATTAAAATTCAAAAATTCAAAAATGGCAATAAAATAAGCAAACTGGCCCCAGGGAAGAGCAGATAGTGGAATTGATATGGTTGATAATAAATCAGGAATGTGGGACAAGCTTGAAAAGCTCCAGAATACAGGAGAAAAAGGCAACATCTTGAACAGAAGCAACAATACTAGTGTATGCTGGGCAGGGAGGGAAAACACAACCGAAGAAAATGACTTGGAAACACAGACTGAAATACACAATTAAAGAAAAATTAAAGGACATAAAATCAGGAAATGTCATATTCTTACTGTAGTTGTCAAGAAAATTGCCACAAGTATGCAGGCCATACACACGTCATCTCAAAAGGAATAAATATCAAATTGCCCTTAAATTTCTTTTGCCAAGTGATGCATTGGAAGACAATAATAACATTCATATCAAGGGTAGGAGAAACACATCATGCCAATTATTAAGCAGATACAAACAAGAAGAGCAGAGCCGTGGCATAATGCAGCACAATTTGAGAATGTACCAGAAAAATATTGAATGGGGCTGAGGTTAGTTCATATGGATAAAAGGGATAACCCAGACTGAAAAGGAACAGGCTATGAACTTAATGCATCGAAAACATCATGCCAGGAACTGCTAAGATCTGTTAGAAATTCAAGATGAATGTAATGTAATGGTCTGTATCACATCTGTCTCGTTCCACAACTGAAGCCACGTGCTCTGAACCTTTGCAAACTAGACCCTATTAATCAAAGATTACATTTAAAACTCCAACCTCTGGGGGTGAATTGCAACAGGGGCTTTGAAGAGCAATGGGCAAGTCCTCGAGTCAGAAATGTGTCCTGTCAGCGGTTGTGCTACTTTGCTTCTGTGCACGTGGCTCGTGGAAACCTCCCCTCCCGCTGCAGCGGAACAAGTGTGAGAAGTTCATGACAGCAATGAAGCGACGGGGTAAATGGCGAAGCAACCCAAGAAATCCTAGTCCACACAGAATAGGATGCACTCTATAAAGAAATATAAAGATATGTACATGAATGAAAGACTACCTCCCTAACTCATGCTGGTGAGCCCCAGGGGCTGGGAGGCAGCAACGGGCCAGTGCGTAACCATTGGAAGACAATATAGCTTTGCCTATCTTCTTTCTTTTTCTTTCTCTTATGAAAAATGCATACATCTATCACACAGTTGTTGGAAATGCTGGGAAAATATTAAGTAATGGTAACAACAGTTCAGTCTGAAGGATGGGAATGTGGGTGATGGCTTTACTACACTTTGGGTTTCCTTTTTGTGATTTTCTCGCTTTATTAAAACACAGGTCTTGGGAATAAAATATTTATTTTATTTTGGAGTGGAGTAGTATCTGACTCTTGATTTTGGCTCAAGTCCTGATCTCTGGGTCGTGGGATCGAGCCCTGCATCAGGCTCCATGTTCAGCACAGAGTCTACTTAAGATTCTTTCTCCCCCTGCCCCACCCCACCACCATGGGCACATTCACTCTCTCTCAAATGAAAAAATTAATCTTTAAAAAAAAAAAAAAAGTAAAACTACTACATAGGAAAATTAAGAATTGTAGTAAAAGCTGTACTCAGAGATGAACATGTCATCCTTAAACATTCTCATTATTAAGAATTAAAGAAGTAGAAATAAACTCAGCATTTAACTTGAGAAAATAGAGAGGCAGACCCAAAGAAAGAAAAGACTGAACACCCCAGATTTTACACAGGACATGACAGAGGAGGGGTTAGAAGTGTTGGCCATGACATTAAAACATATGTGCATCCCTTCTTGGGGAAATAGGTCCCAACTGAATTCCTAGTGGCCTCCAGGTGACTTTTCCATGTGTAGGCGTGGGGTGGGGTCAGGGGAAAGGCATTCAAGGCCATCACAGCAGCCAGCTTTCCTGGAAGGAGGTAGACTTTCTGGAACAAAGGTCTAGCAGCCTCCCAGGAAAATCTGCAAGTGAATATGAAGAATGCTTTTCATCCCTATGAACCAAACCAAGACTGCAAGATTCAGAAGGTAAAAACCTGTCCTGAGTACTGTTGGAAAGGGCCTAAACCTGCTTCACTTGTGGTGAAAATTGTACCCAGAATTTCCTGCAGTGTCGAGATGGTGAGGAGAGAGAGATGGGGCTCTTCAAGGTCTGGGAAGAATTTGAATCACTGTTGGTGAAGCCTAGCCCCATAATTGTGGGACAGAAAAGGCTTGTCTGCAGTTTCTATTCTAATGGATAATAGGCCCTGTATCTTCTCTCCTTGAGATGAAAACATTTTGTTCTGATTTTTACATGAACATTCGTGCAATTTTCTTTGAAACAAAAAGCTGTTTACAGTGGTTTTCTTTGAGCACGGACATAGCATTGTTACATGCATTCGAAGACTTTGCTTTTGCTTTGCTCTCCCTTATCTTCAAAAACTTTCTTATAAATCTCAGCAGGGCTTGGCATGATTTATTTAGAGTCCTATGGAACAGAAACTGAATTGGTAGTCTTGTATGCCATAGGATGAATTTTTAAATAATTTTTTTCTTATGGGAAAACTGAATCAAGAGAGAATGAAAAACACAGGGTGCCTGGGTGGCTCAGTGGGTGAAGCATCTGCCTTTGGCTCAGGTCATGATCCTGGGGTCCTGGGATTGAGCCCTGTGTCAGGCTCCCTGCTCAGTGGGGAATCTGCTTCTGTCTCTGTCCCTCCTCCCACTCCTGACTCTCTATCTCTCTCACTCACTAACTCTTTCTCTCAAATAAATAAAATCTTAAAAAAAAAAAAAGAAAGAATGAAAAACACAAAAAGGAGTTCTATAGCAGAAGAAAGAAACAGGAAGAAAGGAAGAAAGAGAAAGAAAGAACAAAAGAAGAAAGAAAGAAAGAAAGAAAGAAAGAAAGAAAGAAAGAAAGAAGAAAGAAAGAAAGAAAGAAAGAAAGAAAGAAAGAAAGAAAGAAAGAAAGAAAAGAAGAAAGAAAGAAAAAGGATGGAGGAGATAAGGAGGAGGAAGGGAGAGAAGAAGGAAGGAAGGAAGGAAGGAAGGAAGGAAGGAAGGAAGGAAGGAAGGAAAGTATCCAGCAGACAGGCTCTGGTGATGGCCCTGGCAGGGCTGTTTCATGGCACCTCGGCCTAACCCAGTGTAACAGGAGGACTGCTTGTGGTGGATTGTGGCAGATTCCTAAAATGACCCCAGCAGAATCTCCTGTCCCATGTCCGCCCACAGTGTGACACTGCCATTCCTCCATCAACAGGCATAACCTGATGACTCTTCCCTGAACCTAGTAGGGTGTGACTCTTTTATCCAATAGAGCATGGTGGAAGTAATGCTCTGAAACTTCCAAGGCCAGACCATGAAAGGCAGCACATCTTCTGCCTTCTTCACTGGAACACCCACACCTGGAACCCAGAGCCATCAGGTAAGAGGAGGCCGCACTAGGAGGAAGCCCAGCACCTGGGGAGCCCCCAACCCCACCCCCACCCCAGCAGGTGCGCTAGTCAGCAGTCCTCGACTTGGAACCATCCCCACTCTGGCAGCAGGTGGGGGAGTGGTCAAGACTTGAGATGCTTTCCAGCCATGGGAAGGAGGGCACTGGAGGAGACAGATGTCTCCACCTGATTAGCAACTTAAGGAACACATAGGGAAAGGTCTCCACCATTATCCACAAATAACTCAAAGACAGAAAAGGCAAAACGAGTTGCATGTCTTTTAAAAGGCATTTAAACTCCTCAACACTAGTTTAGTCAAGACAAAATGCATCACACAATCACAGATTGGGGGAGTTTCACAGGATGCCATCATTAGTACCCACCCCCCCCCCCCCCCCAGCTGTCAAGGTCATGAAAAACAAGGAAAGATGGAGAAACCATCTCTGAGCAGAGGAGATTGGGCCAAGAGACATGACAACGACACGCAGTGGGATACCCTGCATGAGATCCTGGAACAGAAATGGAACACCGCTGGGAAATTTGGTGCTAGCCAAATAAAGCTGAGAGCTTAGTTAGCCCTAATGTGCCACGGCCAGGGGCTCGGGTGGACCAGTGCACCAGGGCAAGGAAGAGGCTCATCGTGGGAACTGGGTCAGGGATGCGTGCCACTCTCCGTACCACCTTTACAACTTTTCTGGAATTGTAAAATTCTTCCAAAATACAAAGATCATTTTCAATGAAAAGTTAAAGGTAAAGGGGTGGGCCAAACCCCAGAATGAAGTTACCCGGAGAATATAATGAACCCATTCTCTGCATGTTCAACAGATACGGACTGAACACGTTGGATGGGCCAGATAGTAGCAGGTGCTTTGTCGTAATGATTAAAAAAAAAGAATGATACAGTGCTTTCTCTTTAGCACACCCACAGTTTCCTGTACCAGGGTGTAAAAGCTCTGACCAGCAGGAGAGATGTGAGCTCTAAGCACACAGGGGTCTGGACCCAGGAATCACCATGATGAACCGTGAGCTTGATATAAACCTGCCATGGCTGAAGGGAGGTTAGCATGGAGTCACACAGCATCGGGGGTTCAGGGGTGCAGGCAGAGCTGCAGGCACATGCCCTGTAGCCCCAAGCTCCCTCCTACCCTGAGCAGCTGAAGTCCGGTAGAGGCTTTCTGACGGGGGAGGTTATGTGGTCTTGGGGGCTGACTGGGTTCACCTGGAAGGACCCTGGAATTCTAGTCCCAACCTAGCCCGGACGGAGGGGGGTGTCTCCTCCAGGCAGTGCTGATGAAGAGGTTCGAGCATCCTGGAGGGCACTCTTGGTTGTCACGACTGAGGCAGGTGCTCCCTGCGGCGAGTAGGAAGAGAGCAGGATGCTGCCGACAACCCCACAGTGCACAGGCCGCCCCCAGAGAAGTGCTGCACCGGGTGTCCGTGGTGCCAAGGCTCAGAGCGCTCCCCTCTGGGGGCAGTGGCACAGGCACGCTGGAAGCCGAGTTCCTGTTGTGCCAGCTTTCATCCAACGGGGGGGTCAGCTACAGATCCACAGAGCATCCTGACCCTGAGTCCCTTGCCAGCCTCAGCTCGCTCCTCACTCAAGACATGAGGTTGAGGCAGGGAAGAGCTGTTTGGAGCCAGGAAAGCCATCTTTACGACCTGGCTGAAATCCCTCACACCTGGGTCTCTAGATGTTAGCAAGCGACCCACTTCCCTCATCTGTGACGCACAGATGAAACCATCTGCTCCCGGGAGCTGTGAGAAACACCTGCCTCTTTCTCTCATTGTGACCCTTTTGGGATTTTAACCTGGCATCCGTGGTGTCTGAGGATAGAACTGTATTTTAATATAAAGGAGTCACTTATAATCCTATGTGTCCTATATAACACATTTAAAAGCATGATCCGCAGGGGCATCTATACTCATCCCCACAAGGTCAACGATATCCATGGCACAAAGGAGCTTAAGGGTTCTGGGATGTCGGCAGAAATGTGTACTAAGGGTTTATAAAAAGCAATCCTGGATAGGAGATGGGAAGTTCTCACTGACCACCTCCTGGTCACTGCTAACCCAAAATTCGGGCCCTCAGTTTCTCTGTTTTCAGGTCTCTGACCCCATTCGGCCCCACATCTCAGCTTCTGATCCCCTAATGGGCTCTTCTTGTTGCCACAAGGTAGGCTCACCCAGCTGAACTCACCCAGAAAATGTTCTTCAGTCCCACCCGACATATCCAGAATGTTGACATGTACTGTGCTCTAGGCTGAGCACCCCAGGCCTGCCCAGCCGAGCCCCCACCACCAGTCCCATCCCCCACCAGGGAGCAGCGAGCACACCCCAACATGAGGTGAGCACATACTGGACGCTCACCAAGCCCCGTGTTCTAGTACAGTACTGACATATTCCAGGGTCCAGGGCCGGGGTCAAAACTCCGGATTCGACCCAGATTCTCAACCAGCTACCCTGCAGGACCAAGTTTGATGCACCCACCCTGAATTAGTACTTCCTGTAAAACATCCCTGCTAGCCTAGACTCAAAACCGGCTAAAACTGTGTCCTCTTAGAAAGATTGATTCCGGGATGCCTGGGTGGCTCAGCAGTTGAGCGTCTGCCTTTGGCTCAGGTCATAATCCCGGGGTCCTGGGATCGAGTCCCTCATTGGGCTCCCCGTAGGGTGCCTACCTCTCCCTCTGCCTGTGTCTCTGCCTCTCTATCTATGTCTCTCATGAACAAAAATAAATAAAATCTTTTTTAAAAAAAGAGATTGATTCCTGCCGAAAATACGTTTCCTGCTAGAAAATAATTAATAAAAATTAGGTACTTATTTGGGAGTGAGGTACAGCCAAACATGGGTAGAGGAGAAAGTCGAAGCCTGGTTGGAGAAGGTGCCGATGACAGAGTAAGGGGCTTGTTCTCTGAGAGATCCCGGTCCCCTCCGCGGCCACCCCAAATAGCCAAAGGTGGGCCTGACAGAGGGTGTTTCTCTTCCCAAGGAGAAGCACATAGCTGTTGGGAAAACCAGCTGCAGTGTTCACACCTGTGGACAAGCATCTCCAGCTGCCCTCCTGAGTGCAGCACTGCAGATCCACAGCCCACCTCGCTGGGAAGTGCTGGAGGGGCTGCTGTGGACTTCTTTGATTTTTGTCTGGCTGCTTTCCACCTTATCTTCCTCCCTGGCTCCAGTTTTCAAAGCCTTAGGCATTTTCTGTTCTTCCACAGTTAACATCTTCCGTCTGGTCCCTGGGAATTATCGGCCCTTCACTTCAGCTGCAGTGCTCCCTCCTATCTCTGGCAGAGCAGAGCTCAGCTAGCCTATAGCTCAGATGATAACCAGATTGGTCCATCACTTCCTGCACTGGGATTATAAGCAAAATTTGTTTGCACTTCTTAATGCACTTTTGGATGTAATGCCCTTCCTCCCAATTTAGAAGGTAACTAATTTGCTTGGAGTGCCTCCAGTGCCTAATCCTTAGAGTTGCTCTTGCATTTGACTAGCAAATTAGAAAAGTATTTAGGAAATCATGGGAGTCTCCTAAAAAACAAGGCACCATGAAGTCATGATTAAAAGCTTCAACTCCAGAGCTAGATTCCTGGGTTCAAATCTGCACTGTGTGAACCTAACCAAATACAACCCCTTTGTATGCCTGGCAAGCTCTGTCTGCAGACCACACAGTGTCTGGGATGGCAGCTCCATTTCGAAGGCACTGCTGCTTTGAGTCTACTCTCTTCTATACGCATGAGACGGTAGCTTTCAGGTGAGTCTGCGAGATAAAAATAAATGTGCAGAGGGAAGCACAATATTTGCAGATATACCCACAAATGTATGAGAGTTGATTCACAATAAAACTTCCCACTTAATCTTTAAATGCAATTCAATGTCAATAAGACTATTTAAAATATCACATTTCTGAGTGGAGTGGAGTGTTTCCCTACACATTACACGTCACAGCCTGTGTCGAGCATGGAGTGACGGAAGAAAGGACCACAGGGCATGGAGTGACGGAAGAAAGTCCACATTCTCCCCCTGAGTACTTTGTCATATTTTCATAGTCCTGCTCCTGACTGTGGTCCAGAAAGAGAAGAACTCAGGGA
Source organism: Vulpes lagopus (assembly GCF_018345385.1). NCBI lineage: Eukaryota > Metazoa > Chordata > Mammalia > Carnivora > Canidae > Vulpes > Vulpes lagopus. The sequence goes on along the minus strand of NC_054839.1, from coordinate 3,142,632 downwards.
TGAGAGCTCTGGGTACACTAGTTACATAGGCTGTTGGTTTACAGGGTGGTATTAACTGGTGATAGCCAGCGAGCATTTCCACAGCCAGTGCATGCAGTAGGGTCCCACGCACAGGAGGTGCTCAGTGAATATTTGTTCATAGCCTGAAGCCAGAAAGAAGCTGGACAGCTGGGGAGCTGGGGGATGATGCCAGCTGGTTGAAGCCTGGTTATTCCTTCTATACATTCAGTTTCCCAGTGCCTTCATCAAAGGGGGAATGCTTGTTAGTCTCACTAGATATCGCAGGATGTTGCTGCCCAGCCCCCTAAAGCTCGGGAGCAGGTCTGTGGGTATGCCTTTCATCCTCAAACACTGACCGGGGGTTTTCAGTGTGCCAGCTGATGAACACATGGGCATGAACCTCTTTCTCCCCCAGTGACCCTAGAAAAGCTTAGGAAATATTTGTGGACAACTCGCCTGAGATCCAACAACATACATAGAGTGATATTTTTAATAGAGCGATTGCTTTGCTCTACCGAAGATATAGGATAATAAATTTCAAAGGACGACTCTTTAGACTGGCATCAAGATGGCATTCCTTTCAATGTGCTCAGCCGGAAAGTGACAGCAATTATGAATGCATCTTCTGTTTGCATCCTAATTTCTATAACGTCTTTCAAAATAGAGCTTTTGTGTGTGTAAATGTGTGCATGCGTGTGTGTGTCAGTGTAAGACTATTCACCCGATAAGAATCCCTTTGTGGAAATCATGACTCTTATTTATGAAAGTCTAGGAAATGCATTGATGCATTATCCCAGCTCATGAAGGCAATTAGATAATAAAAGGGGAAATAAGGAGAAAGCTGTTAGATCAGCCCTTGTGGATTAATGATCTCCAGGGGGACCCTCCCCAAGAATCACATCAAAGCAGAAGGAGGCTCAAGCAGATGCGGGGGACACGCACACGATTTGTGTGTGCTTGTATGTCGTCAGAATGTGTGTGCTGGACTCTGACTTGAACAATCTCACTTTCGGCTGTCTTCCCCTCTTTCCTATGCAGGTTCATCCTTGCACGAGTGGGACGACCCTGTGTGAACATTATATAGTGAAAAAAGATGGAGCTATGCCAAGCCAGCTGCAAAGGTCATGGGGAGGCTGTGTCACCCAGAACTCTGTGCCGGGCCGTTATTAGCCTAGAGTTTAGAGAACATCTTACAAGAGTCGGGAAGAAGGAAGCGATACTCCCACCTTGCCTTGGTCAGGAGTGTCTCCCCTGGTTCCCAAATCATTTACATCTACGGTTCAAGGCTAAGATGTCATTTTATTGTTTTTGTTACAGGGTTAAGATCTAAATTTGAAAGTCCTACATGCATAGCCAGCCCAGGGAAAACTAAAAATCAGTGTTTACTGTCCCAGAAACCCCTTTCTTTCCCGGTATCCCACCTTTGCTGTTTCTTTCCACCCTGTCCTTGTTCTCTCCTGAATATCAGCTCGTCACTCACACAAAAACCCACTTTCAGAAAAGGCCTGATATAAGTCATGTACACCTTAGTATAAGTTTGCTAACAGTTCATTTATTCAACAATATCCATCTAAACAGCCACTTTTTATTGATTTCTTCACTTCAACATGTTTTCTGAGGGTTTAAAAGATCCCCACTGCTGTGCTGAAGGCACGGAGACCTAACCCCAGGCTCTGACAGCTTGAGAAGCTCACTGTCCACTGAGGGAAAAGAGCAGAGAGCAGTGACAGTGTGAAATGCTCCCAGCAGGTAGTTTGGGGTTGCATTGTGCTCTTTCTGAGCTCATGTGTTAGAGTCCTAACCCACAGAATTCGAATGTGACCTTTTTTTTTTAAGATTTTATTTATTTATTCATGAGACAGAGAGAGACGCAAGACACAGGGAGAGGGAGAAGCAGGCTCGATCCCAGGACCCTGAGATCATGACTTGAGCTGAAAGGCAGATGCTCAGCTGCTGAGCCACCTAGGTATCCCTTGAATGTGACCTTATAGGGAAATGGAGACTTTACAGGGGAAATGAAGTCAAGATGAAGTTATTAGGGCAGTCTTCATCCAACACAACTGTTGGATGTGGGACATTTGGGAGGCACCTGGATGGCTCAGTCGGGTAAGTGTCTGCCTTTGGCTCAGGTAATGATCCTGGGGTCCTGGGATGGAGTTCCACATTGGGCTCCCTGCTTACAGAGGAGTTTGCTTCCCCTCTTCCCCTCCTCCCTGCTTGTGCCATCTCTCAGGCTCTCTCTCTTTCTCTCTCTCAAATAAATAAAATCTTAAAAAAAAAAAAAAAAGAATGCAGACATTTGGATGCAGAGACACACAGAGAAGGAGACAGTGTGAAGAGACTGGGAAGGCAGTGAGGGAGAGAGAAGCCTGGAGTCGTCCTGTTCCTCTCAGACCCCAGAAGGAACCACCAGCTGACACCTTGACCCTGGACTTGCAGCCTCCGCAGTGGGAGATGACAAACCGCCCCCAGGAAACTGACATACGGTGTGAGCAGGGCTCTGGGGACACTCAGGGAAAGCAGCAGGGATCAGAGAATGCTTACCCAGAGTCTCAGAGAGACAGTCCACCGATGCCTGTCCTTGCTTGGACCCCACGCCCACACTCGCGTTCCGGCCTGGATGAGCCAGATCAGGCAATGGTTCCTAGTGGAGCAGAGAGGCCAGATGGAGTAGCAGCTGATCCTTGTCCGGGATGCCACGTCTCTCTCCCTCCAGGGAAGCCTGTCTGCACACTCACTGGGCCGCTGCCTCAGGCTGGTTTCTTGGCACCACCCTCCTGCTCTCATTCTCAGGGGACAGTCGATGAGCTGGCACCACTTATTTCTTTGACCACTTCTGGTCTGGGGTCTCCTAGAAGAAGACGGGGTGTTTGAGTGACGCTCCAGGTCTGATGGGGCAGGGCAAAGAGCCACAAGAGGTGTGTTGTTCCATCCTTCACGGCTGTGGGTAACTGGCCTAGCCCCCTCTGGAAACTCTGGGAAATGGGACAAATCAGGGGCTTCAGGATGACCTGGTTGGGGGCAGTGGGGCTGGTCTGTCGTTGGGCCCAAATATCCTTGTTATTAAGGGTGGGAAGTGGGGGCGGCTAATTCTCCAGCTTGGGGTGACTTCAGGAGTCCCGCGTCCACGTTCAGATGTTCTGCTGTTAGGACACAGTGGTGGAATCAACCAGCTCCAGAAATAGCAGCTGCTTTTACAATATTGGTCTCCAAACCTGGAGTTGGAGCCTTAACTGGGGCCGTAGCAAAGACAAGACGCCGCTGGGTCCCAAACCGCGGCCCCAGACACACCCCAGGCCCCGGCGCGGTGAGCGGTGCTCTCGCCCGGAAGGCGGTTGGTGTATCACAGCGTCGCGCAGAGCAGCGGGGAAGCCGGACCCCTGACCCCGTGCAGTAGCCATCACATTTCTCTGCACACCCGGATGAACTCACGGTAAATACTGCCAATGCCAAAATGCGTAAGACACGGTGCCTGCCCCGACAGACCTCACACCCTAAAGAGAAAACCACGAAGGCTTTCCTCAATAACCTTCGAAGTCACTCAAGGATTTTTGCAGATTAATACCTTAACTATATGTTAACAAATGTGGAGACCACTAAAATACTTTATTTTCAGTCTTTTGTCATCTTGTGTGTTTTGGTTCCTTGTTCAGCAGGTTCAAACAAGCACAGAGGAGATGGCATTCAAGCGGATTTTTGTGACTTGGCACATGGGGGTGTGGCATGCAATCCTGGAAAGTTAAGGAATTGTATAGAAATGTTCATTTTCCAAGATAGGCCTGAGCTATTTGATATTTCCAGTTTTGTTTATGGAGCCGTGTGCAGTGAGCCCAGCTGGCACCTTTTGCACAGGAGCAGGGGCTGCCCCTCCAGGGAGACAGAGCCCAGAGCCACTGCCTCCTGGTGTGATGCTCTAGTTCAGGCACAGCCCACCTGCTGGGCCTGGGTTTTGTCATTTGTGAAACTGAGCTCAAGCAGTGAAATCTCGAACTTGGTGAGATTACCCACGTCCTCTGGTGAAACAGATCTCAGATTCACCCCTTCTCACCTGACATAGAAATGTCTTCTGTGCATTGACCTCCTCAGGGTGGCCTCCTCAGGGTAGCCTCCTACAGGGACCCCCCACTCTGTCTTTCCTCTGCCCACTTGCCCTGCCTTATGGCCCTCTGGCCCTCTGGACACAGCAGCACCCATGCCTGCCTGACTGATGTCTGCTTTTCCACTGACAGCACGCCCACGGGAAAGTGTGGAAGCCAGGGACAGTCAGTACAGACCAACTAAACCAGTCAGAATCCCTCCCTCAAGAGTTTGGATGTGGAACTAAGAGAATAAAGCAACTAACCACAGGCTCTAAAGCCAGAAAATTCCATGAGGTAGGGCTAGGGCCCTCATAGGTCACCCCAAGCTGAGATGAGGAGGAGCACCAATGGATAAGAGGCAGAGGCATCCTCTAGAAGCATGCAGGGCAGACAAGGGGCTCAGGGAGTAAGAGAGCATGGAACAGGCACTTGTAGCCTTGGAAATGCTAAGAAACAAAGCCAAGCAACCCATAACAGGGGCACCCAGGGTGGCCCATCGATAGCAGGGAAGGAGGGCTCCTGATGGACAGCCCAACTCTGAGAACACTTTCCCCAAGGAGAGTCTTCCAGTGACACCCTGAGGCAGCTCGGTACCACATATCTGCACCTGCCAGAACCAGCTCACCTATGTGCGAACCAGTATGCTCAGTGGTACTCTGTGAATGCAGCCATGCAGACACCTGATTGCCTCTTAGAGACTTGTGATCTTAAAAAAAAAAAAAAAAAAAAAGACTGTGATGTTGTTTTTCTCTCTAATGTCTATCTCTTAGACCAATTTTCAGGGAAACAGTTCCATGTAAAAATACCATACAAATCAGCTAATATCATGTGGTACATTCTATTTTTTAATCTACCTTCTGTCCACTGACAAGTTAGTCGTCGTTGTGGCTTTCAGCATGTCTGTTCAGTGAGAATTCCAAGCTTCTTGGTGGCCTTTCTATGAAAGGTATTTTATTATACAACGGCCAATGTGAGCATGAGGAAAGGCCACAGAGAAAACACGTCTCCGTTCCCAACTGCTGTTGTGTACACACAAAAGAGAAACTGGGAGTAACCAATGGCCAAGGGCTTCATCCCCAGGGTGTGCAGCCCTTTCAGGGCCAGCTCTGCCCATTGGGAAGATGAGTGTGCAGGCTCAGTTCTGTCCAGCAGCTCCACCAGGTACACCAAGAAGGAAGCTCCCCCTGGAACACCCAGGAAAGCTGAACAACCTCACCCCACCCGGAGTTACCTCACACATAATCCCCGAAGCTGCTGCTTTTTATCGCTCTTGCAGCTGACTCTGGCATCACAGCTGGTGTGAGATGCTTTCCCCGGGGGTGCCCATCATCCGAGTCTGCATGTTCCCCAAAGTGCACCCTTTCTCCTCAGGCTCAAATCACAAATCACAAATCCCACTCCGCAGAGTCAGTCTCCCCAGCTTCCCATGGACACTGTGTGCTAACCCCAATTTTTACACATTCTGCTAGTGTCGAGGGTGCCATTAATTTTATTCTTATATGCCTATAAATCTTTTTTAGATATGTGTTCCATGGTCACTTGATGTTTGTGATTAGCATATTTATAAGCTGAAGCAATCAGAAACCAACATCTCAATGTAGCTTAGAGCTGGTGACACCCAGGAAGCTGGGCTGAGTCCCAGCCAAGGGGCCAGTCTCCAGGAATATCATATCATAATATTTGCAGTGATGCCAAAATCACAGCTCAGTCATTCATAAATGCATCTAAACCAACCCAATTATTCAAAAGGCACTGGTGCAGATGGCTTTATGATTTAGAAATGTGATCTTTACAATACCCTGGAAGGAATAGAATTTGCATTCCTGACGTGGATGGGGAATATCAATGTGGTTAGGTCCAGCTTCTCGGGAGAGCACCGGCGGCAGCCCAGAGATGAACCAGAGAGGTTCCCACCCACCGCACTGCCTAAACAGATAGTCACTCGAGGACACTCTCCATGGAAGCTTGTCTCCCACTTGAGATGCCTCGTGTTTTGCTCATTACCTAGTTCATGGTGACAACGGGTCCTCAGTCAGGCAGTGTTTGTGTTGCTGTGATTCAGGGCACTGATGATGCTCCCTAGAATATCCCAACGGGAAATTTGGGAGTTACGTGAAATCAGTTTCTTATATCGTTCCTTCAAACATCCTGTGTTTGGGCTGATGGTTAATATTACACTTGCATAATACGTAAGAGGAAAGTGCTGTACGTCATGCCCCAAAGTAAGAGAAGTGATCTATTAAACTTCTTATCTCAAGACACACGGAGACAAAGGCAAGTGTCAATTCCAAAGTCTCCACCGTTGAGAATGTGAGTTGTCCCTTGCACTTAACCTATAAGCCAATCTTATAAGAAATTATTTGCCTACACTCTCAGTAATACGTCTCCTCTATAAAGAACATGACACATAGTGGGGAAGAGAAACATAATTGTACGTGGCGTTGCTTCGTTGTTCTCCCAGCTAGTCTGTGCCAAAGAAAGAAAAGTCATCTATAGTAAGCACCAGATTTAGCTGGTAAGAGACAATTGTTGCTTCACAGACCCAAATATCCAGTTGACAAAGGCAGTGAACACAGAGTAGAGGAAGACCATGTCATGCACACATCGCTTGGGCCAAACGCTGAGCCAGCCGGCATGTCTCTCGATGAGGCTTCTCCAGACACCGTGATACCAGCTGCCTTCTGGGTCAGGAGCTGTACCGTGGAAAGGACCCCAGCGCCAGGACATGAGACTGCTGCCACGTTCTCTGTGTGGGCTGGTGACAATGCCAGCCCCTCAGAGTCACATCCAAGGGCCACACTTCCTGAGATTTCTCTCTTGACCTCCCTTCCAATGCCAGCACTGAGCCGTGGGGACGCAAAGATCGCCCGCTCCCCCTCCGCACAGGGCAGTCATCAGGCCACGTATTCTAACGGGGAGGCATGAGCAGTTAATGAGCAGACGCTAGCTTACATTTAAGCATAAGTTCCTTTGAGCTACTTTATTCAAGTCCATCATAATCAGATGAACTGAGATCACAGACACATTATTTTCGTGTTTTGCCAAAATTTTTGTGTGACATAATGTGTTAAACACAAACGAAATGAGTTCAAAATCTGTTTCTCGCCTTCAGGTTGATTTAGGGAGGTGCAAACAGAGTCTCTTTCCCTCAAATTTGGCGTAGGGGCTGCTACACGATGTGCTCAGTGAGTGGAGTCAGTTAATTGTTCACATAATATTGGTCGGGGAAGCATCCCAAGGAAGACGACAGCTCACTGCCAGGCTTCCCAGGGCCGAAGCAGATGCCACGATGAATGGGCCTTTGGAGAGATGCATCCAAGGCGTTTCGGACGTGCTCATGTGTGTTGTGTGATGCACCCCTCTGAGGCCTTCAGTAAAGACAGACTTTTTCCACAGGCTTTCAGATATGGGATTCAAACACCTTTAGAAGGTGGTGCTCTAGTTTGCGTGCCTGATGCCATGGATATCATATCTGCTTTCTGCCTGCTCCTGGTAAGTGGTCCCCACCCCCCACAGCCCAGCCCCAGGGCCATGAACTTGCCTTCAAAGGGAACCAGCTAAAGCCAGAAATAGTGTGAGCCAATATTAAACTTGCACTGTATTAAATCTTGTGCACACCACAGGAATACAGTGTAGGAAACAGGCTTGGATGCATGAAGGAGATCCCTTTGGCAAAGGGACGGCCTAACACCCTAACACGCATGCCACAGTCAGGTGCTGTGGCTCCTCATAGGAAGCTTGATTCATACCCACAAATGGGAAAACATGGGGTTTCCCTCAACCAAGATATCAATGCTTTCATTTTAATTCAGTTTTTTTCAGCAACTAGAATATCATTTGAAAGGATTTCGGAAAATTTAACTAGATAAGATGCCTTGTGTACTTGCCATAAACTGACCAGAGTTAGGGCTGCTTGATGGTTGTCTGGTGGCTGGAAGGACATAGGAAGAGCAGGCTACTGTCGTGTGGGACCCGAGGAAGGTCAGAGCATACTGGATGCTGCTCTGTTCTTGCTGCTGTATTTGCACCTGGGCATAGATTCACCAGCTGTGCACCCTGTCCACTCACTTCAGAAGTTAGCATTTACTAGCCCTTAGCAACCCAAACTCAGCAATCTTGAGTCTTCACACTGCCACTCAGAAGGACAGCTGGAAAGCAGGGAACATGGAGCCCATTACATTTCTGTTTTTTAAAGGACAGCAAAGGGATGTCCCAGGTATTAGAGGCTGACCAGCTTCAATGGAACATCAGGAAAACTGATCGACGGTGTGATTACAGGCTATGGTGAAGCCATAACTGGCAGCAGCGTATTCTGAGAGTATCCATGAGCCCAACCACTGTGGGAAGAAAAAATTACTACTGTTAGTTCAATGAGAATTCTTTCAGTGAAATGGCAAAAAGAATGTGCTTTTTCCATCTGCCATGATCAAATTCATCACATAACTGTTCTTCCTCTAGAAGGTTCTCTATTTCCCAGATGACCTCAGAAAGAGTTCTGAAATGTTTCTGGTGATGGCCGTGATAAGGTCAGCCTAGAACAACATCCCATCTCTATGGACTCCTCCACAGAGGAGTGTCTGAGCATTCCCTTACCCCATCACATCCACAGACCGTTCTAACAGTTTCTACAGAGGAAAGAAATGGATCCCACCAACTCACAAGTACCTGAGTTAGGGCACCTGTGCTCATGACAGCCCTCCTGTGTTTACTCCCCACCATGTCAAAGGAAGGAGAAACCAGCCTTTGGCCCCACAGACAAGACCAGGACTTCCAGCGTGACCTCTTACTGGTCCAAAACCACAAACAGTTCACCTTCCTTGTCAAGGCCTAGGGCTTTTTCCCAGTGTGTGTGTTTTTGTTTGACATGAATAATCATTTCTATTGAAAACAAAACCCTAGCAAAGTTTTCCTGCCAGGGTCTGGGATGTGGCATATTCCTTATGATTGCTGTTTCTGAAGATTATATCTTTAAATGAGTGCTACACTTGGAAAACCCTATGACCCAGCCCAATGTTGAGATACAGTCTCTTGGTTTGCCTTCCAGTTACATGGATTAATGAATAAGTGTATAATATAAACCCCAAACCTTGCAACCAATACATTCATGCAGTTGTTATTCATCAAAACAAGAGGGAAGTAAACCATGGCAATTCAAGCAGTGGCAAAACCCCCAGCATCACCACGGTGTTGTCTAAGACCTTTGCCCTCCACCAAATCACTTGGCTTGTAAACCACGCATCAGCACCAACCCCAGTGTATACAGCCAGGGGAGCACCTCCCCATGGGCCACGAGCCTTAGCAAACAGGCCTTCCATTATTTATTATAGTCATTTGACTTTTTCAAAGATCTGTATCTTTAAATGTTTTCAGAACACTTGTATTTTTGGCTCATTCTCTATTTTCACTCCTGCTGATAAACAGTCTTCAACCACATGATAATAGTTGCAAATTCCTCTGCAGTGCTCACAATCTCTGTTCAGTGGTAAATGTTCATTTTTCTTCCTTTCTCATGAAAGCTCACCCAGTCCTTTAAAACTGTGGTCTGCACAACAGCATATGCATTTCCACAAGTGATTTCCAAGGTGTTGGGGGTGCAAATTGTCTGCAGTAGGTCCATCTCCAGATATCCTTTTCTGAAGAAGCTCTTTCCCACAGGCTCACAGCTTCTCCACTCTGTTTCACAACGGACCCTCTTGCACTTCACAGGAGATGGCTTCTCCTCTTTCCCTATCTGAACCCACAGGAGTACATTTTCCCAGGATACAAACCCTTCTCCCTACCAAACCAAAGCATGGGAATAAGGGAAACAGCAGTTTCCACTACTTTATCATGTTCCATCTGATGCATCGTATTTCACCCAAGAACACAGCACAAGTTTAGAAGCACGGTATATTAGCCTATGATGAGATTTCTGAATTTGACCTATTTTAGAGCTGAAGGTGAAAAGCACAACTTTGGTTTAACTGCATAAAGCCTTCCATCTTCTAAATTTTTGTCTGATTTTTGCTTGCCCGTGGGACTGTACCAAGAGGACCCAATGGAGACAAGAAATATGGAGGGCAGCTGGTGGGCCCAAGAATGCTCCCTCTACCTATGACAAGAAAAGCCACAAGCTGTCAAAAGTGTGCTTACAAATATTAGTCTGCTAGCAAATATGCTTTCTGCCTTTTTTCTCAGTTTTGGTAACAAGGAGTGCAGTGAATGACTTCATTCACCTCCATCTCAGCTTCCATTGGCAGCTCCAAAGTTTTGGTGAAAACATACTTAAAAATGTATGACACAATAATCCTATTTTATGAAAAACATACTGCACTGGTAAAAGTGTATTGAAATTAACAATAGTTCTCCATTCCTAAAATTTCCTGGTATTTTGAGTTTAAAAAAAAGTGGGTGCTTCTAAAAGGAGGAGTACTTGGTATAATGATAATCATTTGCTGATTCTCAGTAAAGCTTTTTTACTATAATACTCCAAAGTTTGCAAGGCATATGGCTCTAATAACTATGTAATGAATCACTTTGCAAGTAGAGTCACTTCAGATTCTTTGCTATCAACTAAAATGAAGAAAGCCCTGATTGGATAGGAGTCTAATCAATAACTTTAAATCCTTTCAATGATAGATGTTTATGTAATTTTTTCTGCATACGGCTTGAAAGAAGTGTAAATAATCGAATGGCATTGTTACTATGAAACCCCTCCAATTCCAAACACTAATTTATTGGAACAAGATATTTTAGGTACTCAAAACTATAAGAATAAAAATTAGGAATTGAATTGATGGTAAGCCCTGTCTCTTTTATTTATTTATTTTTCCTGTCTCTTTTAATAAATAAGTCATCTGTGATTACACTAATCGACTGAAAGCACCATCCTCATCAACAGACATATTTCCAATAAAACTTTACTTTCTTATGCTTAATAAAGATATACGCAATTTTATATTTGTTGTTTTGATCAATTTCTTCAGTTAATACTTATCATGACTCAATTGATAAGAAAAATGTAGAGCACTATGGTCCTTAGAAATAAGTAAGGAATACAGAGTTTTATTTTTTACTTTTTTAAATATTTTATTTATTTATTCATGAAAGACACAGAGAGAGAGAGAGAGAGAGAGAGAGGTAGAGACATAGGCAGAGGGAGAAGCAGGCTCCATATAGGAAGCCCAATGTGGGACTTGAGCCTGGGACTCCAGGATCACACCCTGGGCCAAAGATAGACGCTCAACTGCTGAGCCACCCAGGTGTCCTGGAATACAGAGTTTTAAAAAACATTCTATACAATTTTTGAGAAAAAAAATTATATAGGTTGAACAGTAAAATATATTACATAAACATAAAATTCTAGGGGATAGTGAATTTCAGACAGAGAAAAGAGAATAAGAGAAAATATTCTATCGTAAAAGAACATGTCCATATGCCTTTTAAATGGGTGGTGGTGGGTATCAAGTTATATACTGTATATATAAGTATATATATTATACTTAGATTCCACTGGGTTTATTTTTTTTAATGATGTACCACTTTTATTTTTAAAAGTTAATGTTCACTGTACACCAGAAATTAGAATTTTCCAAGCAATTACAATAGAATAGAATTTTTAGCTATCTTTAGCTATAGAACCTTTAGCTATCTATAATTACAAATAGAATCTTTAGCTATCATCTTAAAAAAAAGAGTAGATAGTGCAGCTTTTCAAACGTCTTCTATGATTGGCAAAAAATTTTAAGGCTGCTGCTTCAGAATATTGTATGGTAAAAAGTAAGACATTGAATATTTGCCAGGTCATACCCTATGTCCTACTCAGACTGGTAACATCGTATTTCAGCAAAGAATGAGATATGATCTTAGAGCTCTACTGTTACAGCAGCAGAACCAGAACACATTAATTTTCTTAGAAAGAGATCCCCAGAGAAGGGGACTTGCATCTCTTGTTGAGGTGCAGCCCTGACCATGGTATCTGGGTTTTGTCTGGGCTCCGACCCACCCTGGGAGATCCTTGCCTCCCCTTCCCTATCACCAGGAACTGCCCATGTGTGACCACCTCCTGGTATACCTGTATTCTGTGAGTAGGACCAAAGTGAGCATCAGGAAATGGGTTTTCTCCTTCCCTGAAGGACGATGATCCTTAAATTAGTTGAGTAAGCATTTCTCTGAAGTGATTTATCCATTTTATAAGTCATTTCCTGCAATTTCATTCACAAGGAAAAAGAAGTTTTGAGGTTTAATGAGCCACTCACGTAGGCAAGGGCTATCCTCAGAGAGAGAGCAAACATAAATGTACAAATGATTTGGGAGTTAACCTGCAATGAAACAATCACTAAAGTACAAGGATATTGCACTGCAAAGCCACTTAATAAAATACAAAGTGAGAAAAGATTCAACTTTGGTTGCTAGGCTGAAGAAGCCTACAGTCAGGGAGATTTGGCAGACGAGTCTTCACCCTTTGGTGTTTCGATGGAAGTGCTATAAATCACAGCTCTGAGAAGTGAATGAGTGTTTAGAGATTAATAATCGTGGGTTTTTTCTGCAATAGATGTTGACACCTTAAGGAATTCTGTTAGGGATCAAAAGATTTAAAAAAGAAAAAACTTCATGTTTGGGGCACCTGGGTGGCTCAGTGGTTGAGTATCTGCCTTTGGCTCAGGGCGTGATTCCAGGGTCCCAGGATGGAGTCCCACATCAAGCTCCCCCCAGGGAGATTGCTTCTACCTCTGCCTCTGCCTCTGTCTCTGCCTCTCTGTGTCGCTCACAAATAAATAAATAAAATCTTAAAAAAAAAAATAAAAACTTCATGTTTATAGAACAGTGATTCAGAACAGAGACTAGAGGTCAGATGAGCAGCTCTTTGCATTTACAAACTTGAATGCTCTGTACCAGGCACGGATCTAAGCACTTATTATATGTAAATTAAAATGAAAATTTCCTTTTGCACGTTTCCAGTCTGGATGCACATAGTTATATGATAATAATGTGTGATGCTATGTGACAAAACAAAACATGACACACAGGAATGTGGAGTGACAGGAGATGGCCTGAGAGGTCCTGGCCAGGGAGGCCTCTCTGACCAGAGACAGAAAACTAAGATGTACATGGTCAAGCCACCTTTCAACTGGTGCTAACAGATCAACAAGGTAAACAGAGGCAGATTAAAACTATTGGAAGCTGAAGACAAATATTATTCAAGGGATATTAGGATGAAGGCTACCTTAAGTCCAAGGGCCATTCAAGATAAAGTCTGACCCCAAGTTAAGAATTCATTAAAAAGAATAAATATTGATGGATGGATAGGTCAATAGACATGAGATAAGACAGAGTAAAATGTTAGTGGTTGAAACTACTATTTGGATATATAGGTGTTCACTGTAGAATTCTTTTCAACTTTTCAACGTTTTTAAACATTTGCACAATAATATGTTCTAAGGACTTTAAAAGAACACATTAGAAAAATGTATTCTTCTCAAGGTTAGAAATAAATTTCAGGTTAGATTAAGTCATCAACAACAATCATTAAAAATAATTATGAAACTCATCAAATTCACACTGGTGTTTATTGAAATCCTATTTCATACAGCTGTCATCTTTTTAAAAATTTTTATTAAAGCATAGATGACATACAATGCTATATTAGTTCCAAGTGCAGTGATTCAGCAAGTCTACACATTATTCACCTGCATCCAGTTCTGTTTTTGTCTTAAGACAGAGTATCAAATGAAAAGGCGCGCTAATGAATCTTTTCGTTACACACACATGGCTGGTGTAGGGATATTGAGACAATGAAACTATCCATTATTTGCATATGAGGTAGAAATATATTCTAATTGCATAGAAAGCATCTGTAAAGTAAAACAAAACAAAAAACCCCACGTTTTCAATGTGTAAAATACTGATATAAGTATTAAAAGCCCTCATTCTTAAATATTTCATTCATTGCTTAAATCTGACAAAACCAGTAATTACTGGTAGATGACTTCAGTAATGTGGACTGGCACCATTCATGTTAAATGGTATAGCTCTAAAAGTTCCAAAATAATGTTCCTTTTCTAAAAAGAGATCAAGAAAGTAAGGTTGTGCCTATTCTAGACCATCCAGAAGATCACACATTAGAAATTGAAAAGAAACTTTCTAGCATCAGAGTAAGATGGCAGTTTCATAACTACTCTGACTGAAGTTAGGCTTTAGAAGAAACTTCTCTCAAATTTCTTTTCAAAGTCTCTTAAATACAAACAAACAAATGATTTCAAAAGAAATGGGGCACAGAAATCTCAAGCTCTGCCAGACCAGAGTGTAATTTCTAAGAATTGAAAGTTAAATGAGGACGGAGTTATAATAACTTGATCACGCACAAGGAAATTAAGCAATTTCTACTCCTTCCCTCCCACCTTAGTAGGGAAGAACATTCCCCTCACACAGAGCTTCTTTCCAAGGTGTCTGAGATTATTTCGATCCTCTCCCTCCACTACACTTATATTTATTCAATTGCTTCCAGTTAGGCAAAAATGGCTTTTGGATAACACTTTCCATGTGGAACATGAAGCTGGCAGAGCAAAGTGCTGAGTTTGGATGGGCCACTGGAGCCATGCCTTCTGGAACTTATACCATGTTAGCTTATTATTTCTAGCAAAGGTGTATTTCTTACTATCCAAAAATAAACTTGCCACCCAATTAAGGTGACTAGGCTGCAGTAACAGGAAAACACACCTCAATGAAGTAAATCCATAGTAGATGAATGACTGATAAATACCACAGAATTGCCTAGAAGTGGTGAAAATATATTAATAAAAAATTTAGGGACCCTAATATTAAGACAAACAGAACAGTTTGTTCTCTATCGTACTCTAGTTAGTAAGTTTGTTTTTCACAGGGATGTGGCATTGAAATTCTGCAATCAGTTTTTATGTGTTCCAAGACTGAAAAACTAAGTAAATATTTTTAGGTTAATGACAGCCAGGACTCTCAATATAAGAGTAGTAAGTTACAAATGAGGAACGAGGAATGCTTAAATGGACCCCCGGATTTGAATTGGAATCAAAGGCATGAACTAATGAACACACACACAGATTGATTTTGAAATGGATGAAGATGTGTACATGTGCATTTGCATACATATACACATTTTTTGACCTATTCATGAAAGAAGGCCTAGACACAGTGAATGGCACTAAAGTAGCAATGAACACAGTTAATACACAAAACTTGGTTCCTAAATATCATCTTCCAGTGACAGCTAGAACCCTTTAGAGGGATAGCTGTTCTCAGGTTGGGGGTGAGGAAAATATAAGATGAGCCTGGAACATCTTGTGGGCACCAAAAAGTAAGGAGATGCCCTCCAAATGGTGGAGATATATCAAGAAACACAAGAGCCAACTTCAAAGGATTCCCAAGTGTCAAAGTTGGCACAATTTCAACAATAATCTAAATCTAACCATTTCAATAACTACATTAAATAGAAATGGTCTAAAATAGCACTAACTAAAAGAAACTGACAGACTGAACTTTATTAACAAATAATTATATGCCATCTATAAGAAATCTATGACAAATACAGCAATAAAGGTAAATTAAAAGTAAATAGATAGTAAAACAATATATCAAGTAAATACCAATTGGAAAACCTAAAGTGGCTATAGTAATCACAGAAAAAGTAGACCTCAGAGCAAGGAAAATTACTAAGCATACAGGTAGACCTTTCATTGCATACCATCACTGAACAACCTTACCTCAGTGACATTACAGATTCTACATTCAACAAGTAAAATACATAGTTTTGTCCAAGTGTACATAGACATTCACCAAACTAAATCATATCTGGGCCACAAAACAAACCTTAACAAAATTAAAATAATTTAAATCAGGAAAAGTAACTTCCCTGGCCATAAGTACCTTAATCAATAACAGAAAAATCTTTGAAAGTGTCCAAATGTTAGGAAATTTAGCATCACACTTTTACAACCTAGGGTTATGGAGGAAGTCTCAATGGAAATTAGAAAATATTTTGAAATAAATTTAAAGAAAAATGCAATATATCAAAATTTGTAGAACATAGCTAAATGATAGCTTAGAAAGAAATACATATCAGAAAATGTTTATGTTAGAAAAGAAAGATCCTAAATCAAGTGTCTATGCTTTAACCTTAAGAAATAAGGAAAAGAAGAGCAAATAAATTAAACTCCAAGCTAGAAGAAGGAAAAAATAGAAGAGCAGAAATAATTTAAATTTAAAATAATAGAGAAAAAACATTGAAAACAAAAGCTAGTTCTCTGAAAGATCTATTAAACTGATAAACCTCTCTCAAGAGACTACTCAAGGTAAGAGAAAGAAGACACACATTACCAGTATCAAAAAGGGAAGAGATTATGTTACTGCTGACCTTATAGACATTAAATGCATAATGAATAATAGAGAGGCATGCTACAAAAAAATCTATCTGTGAATCTGACAAATCACATACAATAGACCAACGCCTTTTAAGATTACAAAAACTCACTCAGGAGGAAATAGATAACCTATTAGTCTTATGTCTGTTAAAGAAATTGGATGCATAGTTAAAACTTCCCAATAAAGATTATCCCAGACCAAGACAGTTTCCACAATGGACTCTACCAAATACTTAAGGATGAAATAATGCCAACTCTAACACAATCCCTTTGGAAAGCATAAGGGAACACTCCTTAGCTCATTCCATGTGGCAAGCAGTACTCTGATCCCAAAAGGAATCAAAGACACTGTAAGCAAAGAAAATCAGACACCAATCTTCCTCCTGAACATAAGTGCAAACATCTTCAGCAAAACAGTGGCAAATCAGATGCAGGACATATAAATGAGAAAATGCCACTCCACATGCATATTAAAAACCACTGAGCCAAACAGTTTACACAGATGAACCCCGTGGTATGTAAGCTATAGCTCAAAAAGCTATTTTTCAATGGGCACATGATGTGTTGAGCACTGGGTATTGCACACAACTGATAAATCATTGAACACTACATCGGAAACTAATGATAAACTATGTGTTGGCTAATTGAATTTAAATTTAAAAATCCCCAATGTCTACAGAAAATCCGGGGCACAAACATTTATGCCAGTTTCATATAATATTGGTAATAATTGGAAACAACCCAGATATTCTTCAAATACTAAATGACTGAACAAAGTGTGTCATATCCGTGCAAGGAAGCTACTCTGCATCAGACAGAAGGAACTCTCAGAGCATAGAACAGTGAATCTTAAATTCATTCCTCTGAGTGAAACAAGTCCCACATAAAAGGCAAGTATTGTAGGTTTCCATTTATAGGACTTTCTTGAAAAGGCTATATGGTAAGGGAAACTGTAAGTGAAATAAATGGGTCAGAGAAAGACACATACCATAGGATCTCACTCATATGTGGAATCTAAACAAACAAACAAAAACAGACTCTCAAATGCAGGGGAAAAAAATTGATGAAGGGGTGGGGAATGGGTGAAATTGTTAAAGGGGATTTTTTTTTTAAGATTTTATTTATTTATTCATGAGAGACACAGAGTGAGAAGCAGACACATAGGCAGAGGGAGAAGCAATCTCCCTGCGGGGAGCCCCATGTGAAACTTGATCCCAGGACCCCAGGATCATGCCCTGAGCCAAAGGCAGATGCTCAACCACTGAGCCACGAAGGCGTCCCACTAAAGGAGATTAAGAGGGGCAAATCTTTGGTTATAAAATAATTTAAGTCACAGCATGAAAAACATAGAAAAGCAAGAAAAGGCTACACTATAGGAATGGAGAATAGCCATTTTGTGTAGTGGGTGCAGTTGTGGAGGGCTTGGGAGAGAAAGCAGAAGGAGCAGCACAGAGGGAGTTTGGGTGGCAGTGGGAGCTACCCAGGGCGGCCTATGGTGGTGGGCGCACAACTCCACTCACCCACCAGAGCTCCTAGAACTGCACATGAGAAATCAATTTGATTGCCTGTAAATAAAAATTCACAAAAATATAATCTATTACATGCAGCTCAAGTCGGAAATAGCTCTAGTCTCAAAAACTGTGTCAGTAGGAATAAAAGACTAAAAATAAATTAATTAAGCACCCAAGTCGAGGAGTTAACAGAAGATTAAAATATACTGAAGGAACCCAGATAAAAGCATGAAGTAGGAGGGTAGATAGAACCAATGGAAAACCCAGTTTCCTGCCATTTCAGTACCAGCGGTGAGCCCCGAGCTGGCCCCATCAGGGGAGGAGAGGGGATGAGAGCACAAATACAAAACTAAAAGTGATGGAAATCATCCTCAAAACAGAGGACAGTTCTTCGAAGTCAGAAGAGATTGTTGCTCGATGCAAACATATCTTAAAAATTAGGAAAGTTAGATGATTTCCTGAGAAGACCTAGCCGAGCGATTTCTAAGGAAGAAGTAAAGAAAACTTTCATCCCCCGAGAACCAGGCCCAGCCAGTTAGGTGGGCAGTTCTGCCTCCACCTGGAAGTGGGGCTATTCCAACAGGACAGCAAGTGTTCATGCAAGAGCCTGGGCGCGCTGACTTCTGGCAACAGTGGCCACTGGCACACGGAGCTCGGTGCCTCAGACATCCAAATAGAAGGGGCCAGGCCCACAGACGGGCTGATCGCAGCCCCAGGGCACACCATCCAAGCATCCTCCAGCAACTGGCTGTTAGGAGGGCAAGAAGCGTTCAGAAGTGATGGAAGGCTGGGGACACCAGATCCGGGCTAAGGGGTGTACCATGGCCAGACTGGGAACCATCACAGTCTCAGGATGCCCAGTGGCTGGAACTGCTTGGAAATACTGATGGAAGTCACTGCAGAGAAGGAGAGAGACTGAGACCCACACTTGCCACCCCAGGGTGTGGTGGCTGTGCACAGCGGCTGCAGGTCCATTTCCCTGCACCTTCTTAGAGTGAGTCTGCTTATCAGTGTGGCCTCCTTTCACTTTTCCGAATGCTTAAATAAATAGTATAAAAAGTTGGGAAAAAATAAAAGCCTTAAGAGATGACTTAACCAGATGTAGAGCACGCTGGAGTGGACACAAGAAGAATGGCAGGTTTGGAGAAACAATGTGGAAAATTTGCACCTGTGTTCAATGTGGGGAGATAATAAAATGATTGCCATGTTTACCAGTGAGAATACGATATGGGCTAAATAGGAAGATTTCCTAAATTTTTAGTTGAATTTTTAAGTATTTTATGGTATAATATCATGATGTCTCTAAATTACTCTTAAACATTTCAGCATTGGGGCTCCTTGGCCAGTTAAGCGTAGGACTCTTGACTTCAGGTGAGGTCATGGTCTCAGGGTCAGAGATGGAGACTACCCCCACCTTCAGGGCTCCAGGCTCAGCGAGGAGTCTGCTTGAGATTCTCTCTCTCTCTCCTCCCTCTCTCTCTCTCTGACCCTCCCTCTACTCATGTGTGCTCTTAAATAAATAAATAAATCTTTAAAATTTTTTTGAAAATCAAAGATTCCAGCATAAATGTGAAACAATAAAGATGTGGAAAAAAAGAGATATGATTTACATAAATAAATCCTAAAAACATATACAGAAAATCCTGGTGAAAAAAAAAAAAAAAGAAAATCCTGGTGACTATCAATGGTAGATTTTATTTTATTTATTTTATTTTATTTTATTTTATTTTATTTTATTTATTTTATTTTATTTTATTCTTTGTGAGGGTCTGAAGGGATAAAGAACAGGTGAAAGGAAATGCCTGAATATAAACTTTTTATTTTATTTTATTCATTCAAATACATATTTTTTCCTATCAGAAAACATCTTCTCTCTTTAATAGATCAAGAATCAGAAAATAAAATAAATGTTCAGGTTGCCTGAATGATGATGACATTATAAGGGTAAATGAAGTAATATATTTCTAACTTTATTTTCTGTGGAAAAACACATATTCTTCTTAGGGATCTGCAGAGTATTTACAAAAGTTGATTATGCATCAGATCACATAGAAAACCTCACTGAATTTCAAGAGGCAGGAGTTGTACAGGCCAAATACTCTGACCACAGAGAAATAAAATTAAGCTGTGTTCAAAGGGAGATTTATATCCGTAAAAGCTTTTATTATTAAACAAAAAGAAATGAAAATAAATGAAAGCATTCAGTCCAGGAAGTTAATATAAGGAAAACAAACCCAGAGGAAGGAAGTAATTTTTTAAAAAAGAAAATTGATGGCAGAAATAGAATAAAACCAGATTTGATAGACACATCCAAGAGCTCATACTTTGAAGAAAGAAAACTAATTAAAATGCCAAACATCTGGCAATCTCTTAAAGAAAAATGAGAACATATATACATACAAAGTACGTACGGATGAGAAGATAGCCGGACAGAGAATTAAATCAACAATATGGTTAACCCTGTCATAATAAAGATGGTTAACTTATGATAGCAAATATGAAAATCTTGCAGAAACAGATGATTATTTTAGGGAACGGTAACTCTCCAAAACCTATGGAAGATGAAGCATGCCATCTAAATGCATGGTGACCACAAAAAAACACTGAAGGGTTATCGAAGCATTACTCCCAGAAAAGGTGCCAAGCCCAGACTTTTTTGGGCTAAGTTCTTTCCAGCCAAGGAACAGATCATTGCCATGCTACGTGCACTACCCTGGAGCGGAGATCACGGGAACCTTCCCAGGCTGCTTTACAAAGCCAGCACAACTCCAATCCCAATGCCTGACAAAAGTGGCACAGAAACAATACTGACAGCCATGAGTGGGCTTCTTAACACTGGATGAAGCTAGTGATTCTAGTGATTCCAGACCAATCCAGAGTCACAGGACAGTGGGTTCTGGTCAGGTAGACTATTCAAGGAGCTCGAGGGTATTTTGATCTAACATATCTCGTTAGCAGAGCTTAGAAAACCATGTGATTGTCTAAATAGATGCCCCCAGGAAAGCAGCTGAAAAAAATTTCAATATCCATTTTGAGGTTAAAGAAAAATAAAAAAGGAAACCCAAATCTTTAGGAAAAGAAGATCAGAAAGCTACTTTTCTACCGTGTATCATCATTTAGACTCTCTCAAGTGTTAGCTGACAAACCACTCACATTAGGATTGTCAGGATGCTTATTTAAAATGCAATACAGATTCTTTTCTGTTGAATCGGCCATCTATTGCCACAATTATGCTGGGTAACAGCCCCCTCCCCAAAACTGGGTGGCTTTAATCATAAGCCTTTATGCAGATGCTGGAGGTCTGAGCCTGAGGCTCTAGGGGAGCTGTTTCCTATGACCCCGGAGGGGGGGGTGCTCCCTGGGTCCAGGGCTCAGTGGTCTGTGGCTAGTGGCCCTGGGGCTCCACTACATACCCCCTTCCTAGGGCTGGCAGAGATGCAGGACCAAGCAGGACCACAAAAGCCCCTTTGAGGGCTCTGCTAGTGCTACACATCCTAAAACCCCACTGACCAAAGCAAACCCAGTGTGAGGTGGTGGGCAAGTCACCCCCTCCTCCACATAGAAGCTCACTCCAAATTCCAATAGCAAAGGGTGCAGATAAAGGGGCAAGAATCAGGGCCATGTCTATGTTATTCAAATTTCCTACAATTAGTATAGCACTTTTGAAATCTTTCTTATAAAAAAAAATAAAGATCGCAGATTTGAGATCCCTTAAACAAGTGCCATGAGGAAGAGACCCCAGTACCAGCCCTGTCCCGGGAAGTGTGGTCTGATGCTCCGGGGGAGGTAGGGAATCTGAGGGTGAAGGTGGGTTTCTCGGTTTATACAAGGCAGAAAGACAAGCAAGAAAGTTATGCTCAGAGTCACAGGCTTTTGAGTAAACAATTAACTAGAATAATATTTTTTAAACTGTAATTTGTAATTCACTATTGGATCAAGATCACAATTTAGTGGCCAATGAAAAAAATTTTAATGAGGTTGAATAGACTAGAAAACATCAGAGTTCATCACTGAGCAGATGGAAACGTGATGTGGGATATGCATGGGGTGGCCTACAGAATACACCAGCCTTAAAAACCCACTCTGGAAAAGGAGCTTCAAAGGGCATGCCCAGGCTGCCCCGTGGACTATGTGGATAGCATGGCCAAGTGTCCTAAATGAAGTCTGGCGGGATTATCAAAAGCATCCTCTGAAGTCCTAAAAGTGTTCCCATTTGCACAATAATTATATGGTCCCCCTAGAGATAGTTGGCTGAATTCAGGCAATGTTGGTAGGACCTAAGTGCCCACAGACCACTCAAAGCTTTCCTCAGAGGGGGCCCCAAGGATGCCCCTTTGCCAGGATCCTGAACTGCCTGCTGTGATGGTCAGGCCCATGTGTCACCTTGGCCAGATCCTGGTCCCTGGCGATTTCATCAAACACCAAACTAACTATTGCTGGGCAGGTATTTTGTAGATGTGGCTCACATCTATAATCAGCCAACATTAAGGAAAGTGGATCATGTGGGCAGGCTTCATCTACGTGCTCACTGAACTCACTCAAGTGTTTGCCTCAACAGCAAATACAGAGGTTTCCCGGAGGAGGAGGTCTGCCTCCAGACTGCAGCCTCCACTCTCACCTGAGCCTGCTCCTGCCCCCCAGTAACCTGCCAGCCCTCACAATCAAGGGAACCATTCCTTAAAATGAATCTATACTCAGATCTATCAGTCTGTATCTGCTGTCCACATGTCTATATCTCTGCATATCTGTATCTGTCTATAAACCTGTATCTATCGACCTACATAACTACATCTATCTATCTACATATCTATATTTGTCTACATCTCCATCGGTCTCCTATTGATTTTTGTTTCTCTGGGGACCTTGGTGAATATGATGACTGTGCATCAAAGCAACGACTAGAAGACTGTCGATCATGCCAGGATCTGCATGAAAAGCCTTGGCTCAGGTGTGGCTGTGTGAAGGGCTGGAGAAACCAGACTAGATGATGGTTACAGGCACAGGGCTAAGGACAAGGCCTTGGATGGTAGTGATGCATCAGTGGCCAAGCCTCACAGTACTATTTAACCCTTCCAGCGTTAAGGGAACTCACCAGATATGGCTCTGTGTCATGAAACTCAAAGTTCACAGTTTCATATGGTTTGTCTTCTGCCATTTTCTTTTAGTATAGTTACAATGTTGAAAACTCTAGGTATGCTACCTGTGGGAAATGAGCAGGCATGGGTATCTGCTCTGGGCTCCCCAAAGCAATAGGAGAGAGAGAAAGAGAGGTGATAGATGGATAGATCTGTGGATGGGTAGATAGATGTACGGATAGATAGATGATAGAGGGATAGATAGATAAATAGAGGATAGATGATAGATGAATGGATGGATGGTTAGATGATAGATAATAGAAGGTAGATGATAGATGGATGGGTAGATAGATAGATAGATAGATAGAAAGAAAATAGATGGACAGATAGATGATCGATGGTCAGACAGATGGATAGATAGGCGATAGATGAATAGATAGATGATATATAGTTGGATAGATGATAGATGGGTGGATAGGTAGATAACAGGTGGATAGATGATAGATGGATAGATAGATAATAGAAGATAGATGATGGATGGATAGATAGATGATGAATAGATGGATGGATAGGTAGATCGTAGATGGGTTACTGATGGATAGATAAACAGATCCACACTACAATGTATGTTACCCATCTGTCCATCTAACAGCCTACCTACATATCTAGGTGGCAGCATTCACTCCTTGGGAGTCTCAGCGTTTGCTCCTCAGGACTTCACCCACATCCCTGAGAGTGATCCACATCTACAAAATCTCCTCACAGCAGCATCTAAACTGGTGTTCACCAGACAACTGGGCACCAGAGTTGGACTGCGGTGACCTATACAGGTAACCACGTCCTCTTCCCATAGCTTTGGATCCCGGCAGCCCCGGAGCGGGTGCAATCTAGCTGTGTCACCGGGCTGGGGGCCACCTCCATGAGCCCCTGTTATCCTGTCCTTAAAATGAGAGCAGTAAAAATTACTCAGAACAATCATTTAAGGAGTTACATGCGTGCTGAGCAGGTGGCAGGCTTCCACACTGCCCGCCCACGCCGCGGGGACTGGTGAAGCACTGGCGGGACTGGGACCATGGGGAGAAGCCCAGGGAAGGGCACAGCTGCTGCAGGACACTGTCCTCTGGCCCAAGGTGGCGGTGACACGGGGCCAACCTGGAACATGGGGCTCCCGCTGAGATGTGCCCCTGGGGCCTGTCCCACTTTGTCACAATCCCACAGGATGCTGAACAAGTGCCAGATACCATCAGAGGCCACCCCTCTGCCCGTGAGAGAAGGCTGCGCTGGGTCGGGTCAGCTCAGGCCATTCTGTCTCCCGCCGTCCCCCTCCCGACGCCACACACAGCCTCCCGTTGTTACCTTGGGGGCGGGCAGGACAGACTCCCATTCAAACCCTAACTCCCTTCTAGGAACGCCCGGTCTGCTGAAACGCAGTGTTTTCCTAGGAAAGTAGGTCTGTGAGGCAGATCCGGTTACAGCACACCCAGGCCAGCGTGATGGGAGACCCAAAGAACTCACACAGCAAATAAAACCCCAAATCCTGCCTCTCCCCCTGCGGCGTGGAGCATCAGAGCCCAGGGACCGGCGCGTTTCTCGGGTGACGCACAGCCTCACACACCGGGAGTGTTATGATGTGTTACTGAGGTCATAGCCGACGGCGTGCCAGGGCTGCACACACGTCAGCATTACATCCCTGTGCCGTTATGTAAGCGCTTTCCCCGACGGAATCACTGGGGCCACACTGGGACACTGGGACACTGGGACACTGGGACACTGGGAGTACCCACCTCCCAGCCTGCATGCACCCGGCCGCTGCTCTCGGTGATGGTGGGGACAGGGAGGCTTCGCCCCTCTGTGGCCATTTCAAAGTCTGGCTTCCTGGACCTTTCATTTGGCTTCAGAGTCATTCTGAGCCTCTCACGGTGTCATCGTTCAGCAGATGAAAGGGACAAGTCTAAAATCAAGGAACACCCCATTGGCCCCGACCCTGATCTTCCCTCTTCTAGCCAGTTGAGAACATTTCTTGAAAAAAACATTTCAAAAAGAAACTTTTTTTTTTCCTCAGAGATTTCAAACAGGATGCTATTACTGCTTGTTCTATTACATTAGACAACTTTTATTAAAACCACCTTTCTTGGGCCTTTTAAAGAGGCAGGCATGTAGTAACTTTGGCCAACCCAGGAATACTTCGGTAATGCCAAACAGAAATACATGTGCATCTGTGACATGAAGCCAGCCATTGCATCTTTTAAATTCTATCTTCTTTCTATACCTTGTTATCTTGGCTCCAGGGGAAAATAAGCTTTTAATTAAACTGAGATTTCTCATCAAACCCTTGGAATTCATACCACAAAGGGAAGGGTTGACTCCCCTCAATGGATGTGGGTAATTTCCACATCCATTCTGGGTGGCTCAGAGTCCACCTTTGCTTTATTAAGTCCTACCTATGTGTATCTGATGGCCAACAAGTGCTAAGTTAACTGACTCACCCTTGAACCAGGATTTTGGACAGTGTCACCTGGGTCTGATAAGCCTGAACCGGGCTGGTGAGCAAGCTGGCTGTGTCCCCACACTCTGAGATTTCACCTAAACTCACTCATGAGTTTTTCAACATTTGTCACTTGTGTGGCACTCACGGCCTGGCCCTTGATGAGGTCCAGGTACAGTGTGAGAGTTAACCTAGTGGTCAATGATCAGTTATCCACCA
This sequence comes from Vulpes lagopus, assembly GCF_018345385.1. Classification (NCBI taxonomy): domain Eukaryota; kingdom Metazoa; phylum Chordata; class Mammalia; order Carnivora; family Canidae; genus Vulpes; species Vulpes lagopus. The sequence continues at coordinate 3,116,889 of NC_054839.1, read as the reverse complement.
ATCATGCTCAGTGAAAAACAGCCATAGAAAACTGGATGTCATGCAAAAATTAATATTTATTGAGCTTGGGGTTCCATGAGGTTCAGCCGATCTGGGCTCATTTGGGCTGCTCTGTGGTGGGAACGCTCACATGCCCCACGTCAGTCTAGAGAGTTCTCCTGGCCTGCGCTGTGCTTACCCATGTGTCCGGGGTCAGCTGGGTGCTGGCTGGCCCAGGATGGCCTCGATGAACAGTGACGGTCACTCCTCTGGCTCCTCCGGGTTCTCATTGCCACAGCACAGGGCCAGGGCAAGGGCAGCCCCGACTGCTTGTCATGTGCGCTGACATCCCCATGGCCAAGAACATCACATGGTCAGCAACAGTGAGGGAGCGTTCTGCAAAGTAGACGGGGAAACACTGGGAAGTGAGCAGGGATGGAGAGCTGGGACCGTTCCTTCTGTTGACCACAGTCATGCATGGAAGCGTCATTGGAGAACAACACAATGTGCAGGAGGATCCAGGAGGGCTTCCTGGTGGAGGCCTCAGAGTTTGACACACACTGCAATGTCACAGATGCTAACATGGAGATTACTTCACTCTAAAATAACAAACTGCAGGTCCCTCGACACCATGTTTAAGTAGCCATATTAATACCCCTTTTCCCCTGCGTGCCTCACATGATGGCTGCAGACTTCCACTCAGCATGGCAGGCTCCCCACCATCCTCCAGCCCCTTAGTCATCTTCTAGATTGGTAAAGAAAAATCTAGAAGTTGGGACAAACTACCTACCAGCTGCTACAAAGTCCTACCCCTGCCTACAATTTCTGGTGGCATCCCTTCCACCTGTTCCTCCTCCCTCCCTCTCCTATTCCTCCCTCCTCCCTCTCCTCTCCCCCATTCCTTCCTTCCATACTATCCCTTCCTCCCGCCTTGTATTGGTCTCCCTCTGTCCTTCCTTCTCCCTTCTCCTCCCTCTTCCTCGTCCTTCCTCCTCCCCCTCCCCCTCCCCCTCCATCCTCCCATCCTACCATCCTTCCCACCTTACATCTCACTCTCTCCTCTTCACTCTCAGAAGCGCAGACCTTTCTCGAGCCTCCAGTACAATACGCTCAGCTTCCTGTGTCCTCAAAGGTGTTCATTCATCAATTATTCCATATCTTTCTTCTACTATTTGCCTTCTTTTTTCCTCTCTTTTTCCCCAATCTGTGAACTGCCTCTCATCCTAAAAAACAAAATAGAACAAAACAAAACAAGAAAAAAAGAAAGAAAGAAAGAAAGAAAGAAAGAAGAAAGAAAGAAAAAAAGAAAAAAAGAAAGAAAGAAAAAAAGAAAGAAAAGCAAAGCCCATAGACTCCCTGTCTGCCCTCTCGCTTTGCCACCTCTTTCCTTCCTATATCAGCCAAGTGTATTAAAAGCTCGTCTACGTTTTCTTTCAACTTGCTCATTTCCCGTCCACTCGTCAAACCCTGTAGTTTGGTGCACATCATTGAAACCCCTGTTGCAAAGGTCGCCAATGACCTCATTATTCCCAAATCCAAGGAACAGTCTTTTATCTGTCTGGTCACGTCTGCTGCCTTTAATCCTGGTACTTGAAATTTCCCTTCTGCTTGAAAACCGGTCTCCCCATAATTCACTTGTGCCTGGTTGTTCCTCTCCTGCCCTTGTTGGGCCCTCCCTTCTCTGCTTATCCATTCACCTTTGGAGCCCCAGAGCTCTGTCTGTGGTTTATGCCTTCCAAGGGAACCTGCATATTCTTGCAGAGCTTTATCATCATTTACATGTGGATGACAACCCTGTTACCACTTCTAGTTCTAACCTCTTCCATGGATAATCACGTGGTCCCTTGCCCTGTTGGCTGGAAGCCTGCAGGGGTGTCACATGCCACATGCCTGCCACCAGCCCTCCCTCTCAGTTTGCTGCACTTCCTTCTCCTCCTCCTGCATATCTCCCTTCTCTTGCTATCCTGGGTCCTCCTTCCTTCCTTTTCTGCAGACATGGCTAAAATGCAAATCCCATTTTCCTCTTTCAACCGTAGAGCTTAATTCCAAAATGACATGTTTTTTGAATAGAGAAGAAGGAATTTCAGTGATTTTGAAAGTTAATGCTCCATCAGTGAAACTTGCTGTACATCTCTCCCAAGAAACGAATCGATGTTATCACGGATGATTAACCACCCGCATGTCCTGTGTCACGGGTCGTATGTGAATCGGTTGAACTACACCTATTTTCTATTTGCCGTCAGCTCACAGTGAAAGTGAGACAAAGCTGATAGGGTCTGACTAGATGCAAAATTTAAATGCTGCTGACACCAACATCAAACAGAAATGAAAAGCCTTCAATTATATGATCATCTCTGTGTTCATCGTTCCTGTATGGGCAGAAATATGGGGGAAACTTTATGATTTGGATGTGCAGCCTCATTACAAGAGAGTGGAAGCATTGCTGTCCCTTCACGCAATCATAAAGGATTTTAAGGAGGTGCAACGGGTAGACCGCAAGGTGACCCCAGCCACCCTGCCTTCTGTTCACACCCTCCCCCGAGTGTGGGCAGAACTGGTAGCATGATGCTAACCATGCAGAATGGCAAGGGTGCTGGGATGTCACTCCTGTGATCCTTTGTGCCTGACAGGCTCCGTCTCGCAGCACGTAGGAACCAGGGCTCTCCTTACCAGCTCCTGAGAGTCCCCCAGGGCACAGAATGTGAGTGATCTCTAGGAGCCCAGGACCTCGGGGCCCCAGCTGCAAGGAACTGAATTCTGCCAACAACCTGTGCGCTTGGAAGAGGCCTGAGCCTCTGGTGAGACTGCAGCTCTGGCCAACACTGATTTTAGCCTTATGGGTTGTGAGGCTCTGAGTGGAGACCCAGTTAGGCCGTTGCCCAGATTCTTGATTTGCGTGTGTGTGTCTGGAGACTGGGAATTCAGGCAAGGTTCCTATGCCAATAGAAAATAGGTGTAGTTCAACCGATTCACATACGACCCGTGACACATTCGAGGTAGAGGCCATTTCGAGGTAGAATTCCTTTTTCTCTAGGAAGCCTCAGTTTTTGTTCTTAAGGCCTTCCCCTGATTGGATGAGGCTCACCCACATGTTAAGTGTAATCTCCTTTACTAATTAATGGTAAATGTTAAGTCCATGTAGAAAGTACCTTCACAGAAACACCTAGATTGGTGTTTGAATAACTGGGTACCACAGCCTACCCGAGACGGTTAATGCTAACCATCACAACTGTAAACAAAGATAAACTCCAAATTGATAAAAGATTTAAAAGCAAAAATGCCAATCAAAAGATATCTAGAATAAAACTATGGAAGAATTTTTTTCTGTAACTTTTGACTGGGGAGGTCTATCTAGCCATGACTCAAACATTAAGGAAACAAGTCATTAATTGAACTAACTACCAATTTTCAAAAGTCTGTATAGAAAACATATACATACTTCCTCCACAAAAAAACTACATATGCACTTAAAAGACAAGTGACACATTCAAAATAAAATATTTGTGATTTCTATTACAAAGGGCTAATTTCATAAGTATCAAGAGTTCCCACACATCTATAAGATCAAGAGCACAGTATGGAAATGGAAAAGAGATACGAACAGAGTTTATAGAAAAGAATGCTTGTTTATAAAATGATAAAAAATACACTCAATCCCATGCATAAAAAGGAAAATGTAATTCAATTTACATTGGGAAACCACATTTTTTTCACTAGAGGATTAGCAAAGATTTCAAACTTTGATGCTACAGTGTGCTTAGAGAAACAGCTATTCTCATCCCTTGCAGGTGGCAATATGAATGAAGACAATCCTGAGGAAGGCAATATGCCAATGTGTACTAAAACTATCAAAGCATATGCCCTCTGACGCTTTCAGGAGTCTTCCTACAAATATCCTCACCTGGTGTGATGCCTTTCTGGGGAGCTGTGAAGGAGGGATGAGGCCAGGGATTTCCACTTAGTACTTGCAGGCTTCTTGGCACCAAAAGGCACATCAATCCTCATGTCCTCCTGGAGAATGAACAGCAATGAGCACTGAGTTGCAAACCACATCTCATTCTCTCCACCCCGTGGCTCCAGATTGCCCCCCGAACATGAGCACCACCAAGCTTTCCAGATCCAGCTCCCAGGGCCCCCTGCCCCCTCCTTCTCTGTCCTCAGCCCAGCATTTCTGGGGAGAAAATTAATTCAGGGCAGCCCAGGTGGCTCAGGGGTTTAGCGCCACCTTCAGCCCAGGGTGTGATCCTGGAGTCCCGGGATCGAGTCCCATGTTGGGCTCCCTGCATGGAGCCTGCTTTCCCCTCTGCCTGTGTCTCTGCCTGTGTGTGTGTGTGTGTGTGTGTGTATGTGTGTATTCTCATGAATAAATAAATAAAATCTTTAAAAAAAGAAGAAAATTAATTCAACACTCAAACACTCGAACTGTGTTATGATGAACAAATGCCTGCAGAGAGCACCCCCGACAGGCCCAATAGTGGCCCAGCTGCTGTCCTCTCTCCCAGGGACCCTTCACCAAATGCACTCCGAGTGCAGAGGGCAGGGCTGCACAGGCAAGGGACACCTGCTTGTGAGGAGCAACTGCCCTCCCAGAAGTGTTTCCCTCTGCTCTTTCCTGGTCCCCTGGTGCTGCCCCATCCAGCAGCTCCTGCCCCAGCAGCTCTCATTGTGCACATTCTGCACCACGGTCCACCCCTCCACCAGGTGGGTGCCAGGCTTACCAGTGGGGAAGGAGGTAGCTCCAGCTCAGCTTGGTGTGTGGGACTCCTGAGCCCACATACATTATTTCTTGTCATAGGGTCACCACTGCTCTCATCCATGTCACAAGTAACAGGGTGGATTTTTAATGCCTAAGATGGTTAGTTAACCCACATCAATGCAGAGAGGGACCTTATATCATCTATCATCTGTGCCTCCAATGCTTCAAATGATTTGCTCATGCCCACATTCCACAGAGGGGAACGGCCTGTAACATTGACTTTGATTCCATGTAAAATACCCTACTGAGGTCTCCAGAACGTGAGTTCAGAAGGTTACACTTCGTGCATGAAATCTCATGGGGTCAGCTGTCATGCCTCAGTGGTCAAGCACGCCTGAGCACGTGGATCTGATAACAAGGGAGTTAAGCGATACTGGTAGAAGGTGTGGGTGCCTAAGAAGAGTATAAACACTTTCTGGATGCCTGAGTGGCTCAGTCAGTTGAGCATCTGCCTTCAGCTCAGGTCATGGTCTCAGGGTCCTGGGATGGAGCCCCGTGTCGGGCAGCCTGCTCAGGAGGTGCTTATCACCCCTCTTTGCCTGCTGTTCCCCCTTGCTTATGCTCTTTCTCCATGTCAAATAAATAAATAAATAAAGTCTTTTAAAAAATAAAAAATAAAATAAAACGCTTTCCGAGGTGAAAAGTGGCTCGAGCACCCTTGCCGTGGTGCATGTCATCCCAGCAGCCGCTTCACTCTGGAGTGGTGACAGGTCCCCCACCATCTTCTCAGCTTCTGCCACCCTCCGGTGCCCTCCGCGCTGGCTCACAAACACTGAAAGTCTCTTTACATGCATGATCCACGCCTGAGGTTCAACAGTCCCCGGAGGATACCTACAGAGGGGAAAGGCGTGCTCTCCACCCGACGGGCTGAACGAAGGCTGCGCGCAGGCTCCCGTGCTCGGCCTTCCAGAGTGCTTGACACAGAACCTCACCAACCCCACTCGGTCGTGCTCGTTCTGGGACTAAGGAGGAGAACAAAGAATGATGAGATAACCCCTGAGCTACTGACAGAAATGAGGTTGGCTTTCCCTCCCCAGCTCTAAAGAAACATACATTTTGGAGTAAAATACCCTGAAAACCACCTTGACTCTGACGTTTTCGAAAACAGTGTGGTTTCTCTCAGGTCACCTGTGTTCTGTGTCAAATCCTGAGAGGTCAGGCCCCGTGGCCAGGAGAGCAGAGGCCCTTATCTGGATAATTCAGAAGAGAAAATCAAAACCTCCTTTGCTGCAAATTGCCTAGATCATGCAGGAGCAGGAGAATGCGGTGGCCTGAAACAGCCTGGAGATTGACCCATGTGTCCTTTGACCTTTAGCCAGTACAGATCTGGTGAGACTGGTCCCCAACAGACAGGTTTCCGTCCTGGGTTAAAATAGAACAAATTGGCACAATAGACAGCTGTGTGGGAATGTCTCCTCTGACAGGGGGCATATCGCGCTCAGTAGCCAACACCACAGACCTCTGACACCACCATCTCTGGGTGCAGGAAACGCTCGCACTTGCTGTCCTGAAGCGCGTCCCGGTCCTTTCCCTCTGCCTTGCCCAGTGCGGTCCTTCCGAAGCCTCACCATCACGGGCTCATGGTGAATGTCCTCTGCAAGCAGATCCTCTTGCACTGGCCTATTTCTCGGGGCCACTTCACTACCTCCCTCATGTGAGACACCACGAACTCCACCCAGGGCTATTTTGTTTGTTTTAATTTTCTCATTTGAGTTGTTTTTCCATAAAACCAAACAACCTTGGCTATAAATAATACCTTCCATAAAAGGATATTGAAAGTGGTATCACTGACTGCAGCTTAAAATACTAACAACAGAGACGCGCCATATGGATTTAGACAAAAATACGAAGAGGTGTCTGGCTGCAAATCGATGCTGTAATGTGGCTCCTGGGCCTTTTCAATCAGAAAGAAGTGGAGGCACCAGGATGTCACACACCACAGGTTTGTCATATGGATTCCATTAGTCTGACGTGTTCTTTGTCTACATGGAGTGCTAAGTGGGCTATTTCTGGGACGTGTGATGAAGCTCTGGGCCATCAGGTTGGCATGAGGATATACAGGGGTTCCTGCCACATGCTGGAGATGGTCTCCTTTATCTTGATCTCCAAAACTCACTGGGGCCCGGCTGCAGTGGAGAAAGCTACACATAGAAGGTGGTCCTGGGAAGCTGCACGGGGGCTGCTGGGGGACTCTGGGACCAGCCGTGACCGCCCACCACAAGAACCCACCCAGCTCCTCACAAAGAGCTATAGATGGAAAAGGAAATGGCCAGAAGCAGAGCATGAACTAGGAAGTGTCTGCTTGGTTTTAAGACCAGACGACATAAAGGGCTGTTGTTGAAGGAACCAATGTCATGCTGGCATTGCTGAATATTCTGGAAGCATGGATGCGACGCTGGGGTTTGCTGCATCGCGCACTGGAGCACGAAACATGTCGCATGCATAAACAAAGAAACACATTGCACTTGTGACTTTGCTTCCTTCTCAGCTGTATTTGGGATCCAGTTCACAGCCCTCAGCAAGGAAGCGGCGGAAATAGCTGCTCAGGAGCGAAGTGCGAATCGAATCTGCACTGAGAGGCAGGGTCGTTAGGCTCCTCGAGAGGAAGAATTTCAGACATGAGGGTGCATTTTAAAATTTCCTGGGGATCCCTGGGTGGCTCAGCGGTTTAGCGCCTGCCTTCAACCCAGGGCATGACCTTGGAGTCTGGGGATTGAGTCCCACGTCGGGCTCCCTGAATGGAGCCTGCTTCTCCCTCTGCCTGTGTGTGTGTGTGTGTGTTTCATGAATAAATAAATAAAATCTTTAATAAAATAAAATTTCCTTACTCTGTTCTCGAGATACTCTCCCACTGTGAGAGCTAACGCAGATTTCGACAAAGCATCCATGTACCCCCTTCTCACCACGTTGCTGAGGCCCGTGCTCTGGAAAGCCATTTCATCGAGCTTACCAGAATACTTGAGAAACCATCAAAACATAACTCCAAGGGCTTTATGCTGGCCTTGCTGACACGTCTGACATTTCAAATCACAGGACTATAAAATTCTAAAAGCCATTCTGCAACGGTGTCAACCAGCTGAGGAAATGGATGTCCCATGCATGTCATCCTTTATTTGATCAGAGATGAAAGCTTCCAGTTTTGAAATGAAAACACATTAAAACATCTGACTCGTGGGACATATTAAAGACAGCAGAGTCTTGCGGAGATCAAGGGGAGAGACATAGCCAGTCAGGAGGGGAAAACACTTTGTTTTGGGGGTAAAGTCAGGAAGAAAGTGGGTCTGGTGACACCTATACAAATGTACTGCGCCATCTCCAGAGTAGTGAAAAATGATGTCACCCCAGAGTCTCAGTGCTGACAGGGCCTGGGGATCATCTGGCTCAAGCCCCATATTTACACCCTGGGACCAAGGCATCCAAAAAGCTGAGGGACAAGGCTGTGGACGGGGAAAAAAAAATCAGAAAATGACCATTTCTGCTTGAGTTGCTCTGAAATACATGTTTTTTCCTTCTTATTTCTATAATGTGTGAGGTCCCCTTTCTATAACCTTTGGCTTTAAATCATTTTTGGATATTCAGAAAATTAATTGCGGATATCCAAAATAACTGTGAACATATTACTACACCATGAATCTGCATGGTGCCTGGGCTTAAAGTTCCTATTTATGCTTCTCAATAAAGTAATCAAAAGGAATGGCTTTCCCTGGTACACGATTTTAAAATCAATATGTTTTATAGCTCCAAAATAAATAGTTTGGAAACCTAAATCTGCTTGTGCGATTTAGATACTCAAAATGCAATCTTTTTTTTCAGATTACAAAATGATAAATTTCCAAGATAATCACTTATGTTTTTAGTTACACCAAGGGAAAAGAATGAACAGGAAATACTCTGTGGACACATAATACCCTGCAACAGGGTTTCTCAGCTTGAACCATTGATACGTGAGGTCAGATAAATTGTCATCACGGGACGGCCCGAGCGCGGTGGGATATTTAGCGGACCCTGGGACTCAGCCTACTAGATGTGGAGCAGCCTTGCCTCCTGTGTGACAACCCAAAATAGAAATGTGTCCCGACATCATTGGAAGTGTCCCTTGGAAGGAGGGGTGAAGTCACCCCTGGTTGAGAACCACTGCTCTACAGAAAGGGATATTAGAAATCTCTGAGCTTAAGCAGGAATTGGGAGAAGTGATTCTTCAGCCATAAGATCTTATTTCATTGGAGGATTTAATTGGAGTATAAAATTGTAAGCACGGGGCACCTGGGTGGCTCATTTGGTTGAGCATCTAACTCTTGGTTTTGGCTCAGGGTGATGGGATTGAGCCCCACATCAGGCTTGGTGCTCAGCAGGAAGTCTTCTTGAGATTGTCTCTTTCCCTTTTTTTCTAAAATAAATAAATCTTTAAAAAACAAATAAAATAAAATTGTAAGCAGGTAATAATACATAACTTCCCACACATCTAGGGAGTGAGGGATGCAGACACCAGACTCAAGTCCCATGAAGCTCTCGGTTCCTCTGCCTTGTCCGCCAGCACGGAGCAGCCTTCCCATCTTAACAGGGGCCCCTCCCATCCATGATGGTCATGTGAATAAAATGTCTCTGTCTGGACAGCTCTAGATGGTGCTCTCTTGTTGGTGTGTTGCTGTAACTTTGACCAGCAGAGACAGTCTATTCTACCTTTTGTTTTGCTGCTCACTTGATGACTCTAGGGAATTTGATATTTAAACAATGATATGGGTCAAAGCAACATGGAGTCACGTATAGGTTGATGAAGAGGGTGGCCTCATTGACGCTGGTCTTTTTAGACCATCATCAGCCATAGAGGACTGGACTTTTTAAGGGTCAGTTAGAAGTATTCTTTCGTTCTTAGTTTTATTAGAAATGAAAAAGAAATGTAATGCTATTAAAGTTAGACTTAGTTCCTTGAATTACCAAGACATCTGCAGGACATTCTCTTTAAATACAGTCTGAGCAAACAGGCAGCTGCCCGGCCCAGACAGCCTAATGGCTGTGAGGAAATCAGAGCATCTGGCAGTTCAGATCCATAACCAGCTTTTAGAGTGGACTCATGACTGATGAATAAACATTAACATTATAAATGAATATCAATAAATATTGTGTGTGGGTGATTAATCATATGACAACAAAAATAATTGCAAGGGCACATTTCTCGGTCAGACAAATGTTGGAGGTTGAAAATAATAAAACATGCTCTCTATCAGAAACCGAAAGACTGACACTGACATAGAATCTTCCTCTTCTGTCTTTCGTCATTAATATTCTGGGAATTAAGGAGGGGGAGTATAGTGAGGGACAAAAAATAAAAATACAAAATTTTGACCTCATCATAGAGATGAATCCATGAACGGGACTACAAGGTCACAATGACTGGATCCTGACATCATTCATTACATTAAAAACATCTGGGGACACATTTTCCACACCGCATGGTGCCTGAGATTACCGAAGTGAGTGAGTCAAATGTGATCTTTGTCTTCATAGAATTTGTAGTCTAGTGAGCAGGACAATTAATAAACAGGTAAGTAAATCGTATTCTACTGAAACTGTGGGACGTGCTTGCAGCAAACAGGATGGCCACAGGCAAGTACACAGTCCCAGAAGCCAGAGAGCACCTGAAAACCCAAGGAGCATCCAGGCTGGTGTGAGAGGAGGGTGGTGGAGGGTCCAGAGGGAGCACAGCACCTGTGAGCTTGAGATCAGAGGCAGGAAGGAACCAGCGGGGCTGCAGGAATGTGGATCCTGGGCAGAGAGCAAGGAGTAGGCTCCTGGGAAGGTGGGAAGGAGCTGACTCATGCAGGGCCAGAGAAGCTAGGGATGCCATGGAGGATCCTTGGCAGGGGAGGGAAAGGACTCAGAGAGAGAGAGAGAGACCCAGGAGGGTGGGGGACAGTCAGCAGGGCATGGTGGGAAGCTCGTGGGGTGGCATGGGTGACCCAGGAATGTGGCTTGGAAGGAGGTGGGACAGAGGTACTTGGAGATGCCACACCAACTTGGGGAGACTAGGAAGGGCTTGCTGATGAGGTGGGTGACAAGGATGCAGGAAGGGAAGCAGAAGTGCAGAAGAACCACAGGACTCTTTATTGAGTGGCAGGTGGATGGTCATCAATGGAAATGGAGACACAGGGAAAGAGGGAAGTGATGAGTTCTGTTTTGAGTAAGTGCAGGTGTGCATGAGCCCAGAGGCCAAGACATGTGCTCCAGGCTGGACACAGAGGCGCAGCTTCTCAGGAGGCTTGGGGGCCGAACCTACACACCTGAGGGTGCAGGGCTTGAAGCCATGGGAACGAGCAAGCTCCCATGTGAGGTGCTGAGAAGTGGAGCCCAGCAGGGCATGATCGCTGAGAAGTGGCAGAGGGGAAGGGGTGATAGGTAAGGAGAGAGGACAGAGAACCCGGGGAATCAGGGAGGAAAACCCTAGGAGCATAACCTCACACAAGTCAAGCCACACAGAGTATCCCCTGCTTCTTCAATAAACACATTTGGACCCCCTGACTGGCACTTTGTCATTGCTAGTGATACCATGATCAACCAGACAGACAAGCTCCTTGCCCTGGGAGCTTCTGTTCTAGGAGAACGTGTGTTCGACGAATGTGTGATCAGCTTGTGTTGAGTGACTCTGAGAGGCAAGAAGGAAGAAGACAACAGTCTGGATTTGGAATCAGAGAGGCGTGCAGGACCAGTGATGGCAATGACCACTCTGAGAAAGAGACACACCACAGGACAGAGGGGCTAAACCCCAAACCGCAGCACTTCTTGGAGCAGGTGAGGTGGGTAGAGTCCAGAGCACACGTACAGACAGGAAGAAAAGCAGAAAGAGAAAGAGAGAGTGGGTCAGTGTAGGTGGGTTTATCATTGTGGGGTTGAAGAGTGTTCTCTCTCACCTGATGGCTTCTGGTGTCTTAGCGAAATGTCACCAGCCAGCTCAGGTCACTAGCCAGAGCTAGGAAAGGAAGGAGAGCATGGGGGGTTCAACATAAAGCAGAACACACTCAATTAGCATCGGGGACAATGGGAAATGCTTTTTAAAGAAATAGAAAGGCCAGTGTGACCAGCCCAAGCACCCAGTTCTGTCATTGTCTCCAAATACTTGCTCGAGTGTGAGTACACATGGAGGGAGTCACCCAAGGCTAGAGTGTTCTGGGTGAGGAAGGCCGAGGAGGAGACATAGGAAAGTCTCAGAAGTCAATGCATTTAGAACGGATCAGCTATAAACGTGGGCCAAGGAAGGAAAAGGGACAAGAAAGGAATGTGGAGAAGAGCAGGGCTGGCAGAGAAGCCAAGACTCTGGAGCCTCCATTGGGCTTGATGGCAGAACATCTCCCTGTGTCTGAAGGGCCTGGCCAGACCTGACATGTGTGAGTCCTGTGGTATGGCATTCTGTGCCCATGCAGGAGTCCCCAAACCAGGGTGATCCCAGGTGTCCACACACTTGTTTCTACTTGATGTCCCACTCTCATTTTTCATCATCCTAGAATCATGGTACCTGTGGCGGATGGGCAGGATGGATGCCTTCCCTCTAAGCCCCGCTAGAGGCGCTGCTCACAAATAACAGCCAAACCAGCACAGGCTCACCTGGGAATCCAAACTGCTGGGCACCATCTAAAGTAATGAACGGTGTGGTGGCGATAGGGCACCTGTCCCCTGGAAGACAATGTACGTTAGGTGACTCCCACTATGGTATGTGGCTGAAGAGAAAGGGGAGGGTGGCAGCTCAGAGAAATGGATTCAAGCTCAATTTTGGGAGGGGAGACAAGGCCAGGAGAGCACTTCTCCAGATGGCTGGGTGGAGCCACACTAGCAACAACAGCAGTAGCAAGGCGGGGAGAGAAAGGATGATTCAGCCAGCTTCCTTCACCTCGCCGTTTTAACGAGCTCTTCCCCCAACCCCAACACTATTTCCCAAAGCTGCTCGAAAAATGCAACCAAATGGAAATACTGCCTGAACATGGCAGAAACTAAGGTCTAAGACTGACAATGTTTCTGGAAAGTCAGCATTGCTTTTGTAAATTATCTCTTTTATCCTCCTGTATGTTCATTTGCAAGTAATTAAATGCACACACGCCATAGCAACTCAAGCAATAGTAATGTCACTGACAAGGAAAGTAATAAACAGGAGGAAATTAAAAGAACCCAAATAAGGCCCAGAAAAAAAAATCTAACAGATTTAATCAGGAGAAATAGAATATTCTCTAGGCCCTGTTATAAAGACCCCCCAGTGCCAAAAAAGCATGGCAGAAATGGGACAATTAAAATGGATGTGGGAAGGGGTGACAGATACACACGATGAAGCAGGGATATATCTGTACAGAACAAGTAGCCCCAGCAGAATTCAAATGAGACATTCAAACCTAAAACAAGAGATGTGCCAAATGCAAAGAGGAGCGGCAAAAGATGGAGTAATTAAATCTGTCCACTGCTGTAGTGCCAGGAAACCTACACGTCTCCCCAGCAGAACCCGGGACATCCAGGCATCTTATTTTAGTTCATCACGTGGGCCCCTCTTCTGCCGACATGCATGTCTGCTGCAGAGTTAGGATTCTGAAGACGTGTCAAGCCATTGGCGGTGATTATTCACCTCGTAGACACGCACAGCCATCTCGCCTTACCAAGCAGACAGAACTGATCATTCATGTAAGGCAGAAAGGGATTAGACAATTTGACTTCCCCATTAGAATACTTCTCATGCTCCATGATAGATGGGCTCGTGACAAATTGCTCATGGCAGCAAGCATTTAGCAACATCATGAATGTCTGTGTCTAGTGAGTAACCTTATCCTGGAGATACTTACTAGAGGCACTATAGACAGCTTCATGATCAATACCTAATCCATGCAGGGAAAAGAAGGCTGCTGGGGACTCCTCTCGCTTTCAAAGACACCCGCCCCATGGCATCCACATTAACGGAGTCCCTACTCTGTGCCAGATCTTCATGTACCTTTTTCTTTTGTTTATAAACAAATATTCATACAATGTCTACCCTCCCTGAGTACTAAAGGGGGCCAGGAATAGGTGAGGAGAGTCCTTGTCCTCAGTGAGCTCCAAGTCTAGTCCACTGGTTAGTCTGCCAACAAAGTCTTGTCCTCTCACTATGCATCACCGACCCTTATGTGCATGGAAGGCAGCATTGTGCAATACAGCCTGTGCCATGATGGAAACGTTCTGTAATTCTGCTGTGTCTTACATGGTAGCCACCAGTTGCCTGTGGCTATTGAGCACTTGAAATGTGGCTAGTGCAACTAAGACACTAAATTTTTCATTCTATTTCATTTTAAATTTACCCTAAATTTACATGGCTCAGTAGCTACTCTATTGGAGAGGGCAGAAGACAGACTACTGACCCAAGGTACTCTGCCCACAAGTAGTAATGATAAAGGCAAGGATATTCAGAAGGTGGGGAGCTGGCAATAGCTGGAGGGTGCACTCACAGCAGGTAGTGCCAGGAAACCTGCTGTTCACAGCAGGTGACCTGGTGGGCTCACCTAGCCCACAGCACAGACTCTGTACCTGCCACTTCTCACTGCAAAACCAGCATCACTTTCCTCTGAGATCAATCATCATGGGACTATTTTGAATGTCTCAGATCTTTGGATCTGCAAGCACCAACTTCATTTTATTTTTCATAAGTAGTCCTTGTTCATTCTAGGAAACTCATAATATAGAGGAAAGGAAAAGACATATCCCATAATCCCATTGTCCTGTCTAAACTGCTGTCAACACATTGAAGACATCTCTGGCCCCTTTCCCAAGAGCCTGTGACTGCTGATCCACTCATGCTACCATCTCCTGTGTTTTAACTTTCTGAAAATTAGATTACTCTCAACATGCTCTTCTCAGTCCTATTTTTCTCACTTACAACCTCATTATGAATACCTTTAAAATATACAATTGTTTTAAATACTTTTCCTGCTTTTCAAAATTGATCTATGAACATAGACTTATTTGAAATTCTTAAATAACAGTCTTTTCCTTTGGTATTCCCTCATTTATTTACTCAGTCCCCAACTTAGGGAAAGTTGGGTCGCTTCTAATATTTTGCTCTCACAAATGATGGTGTAATAACTTCTGTGTACATAAGCATTGGACTATTTCCTTTTGAAAAAGCTCTCCAAATAAAATTAGTGGGTGAAAGACTTTTAGGACTTCTAATCTCTATCACTAAATTGTTCTCTAAAAGAAAAAAAAAAAAAAGGCATCCCTTTACACTCAGCTACAGACAGCTAATCCGAGGTCTTCCCCACATTGCACCAGCACGTCTTTCTGGAATTCCCTTGTATCTGTGCTCTAACACTTGGGTCAGCTAGAACAAATCTCATGGCTGTCTGTCTGACAGCCTGCAGATATGTGAAGAAGGCTAGCACTTCTCCCCAAAGTGTTGTCTTTGTAGTGTAAGGAGCTCGCATCCTTTAAATATTCCTCATATGAAACTGTTCCTAATCCAGTTTCTTTATGCCCCTAGTGAAGGAGTGTCCAGGCTCCTATAACAAAATATAGACAGTAATAGCTATCATTTAATGAGTACTGATCATGTGTGAGCTAATCTAAATGGGACTGGATTGTGTTCCCCTGAAATCCGATGTTGAAGCCCTCCCCGCCCCCCCCCCCACACACACATACATGACTCTACTTGGAGATGTTGGAGATGGGGCCATTAAGAGGCAATCAAGGTGGGCTGAGGTCATAAGATTGGGGCCTTGATTCTATAGGTTTAGCGTCCTTATGAGAAGAGACACCAGGGCTCACTGTCTCTCTGCCATGTGAAGACACAGTGAGAAGATAGCCATCTGCATGCCAGGAAGAGAGATCTTACCAGAACCAGATTGACCACCAGCTTGATCCAGGACTTCCAGGCTCCAGAACTTTAATTTCTGTTGTTAAAAGCACCTAGTTTGTGGTCTTTTATCATGGCAGCCACTAAGACAGGCCCCTTCAACCCTCAAAGCAATCTCAGAAGGTAGATATTATAAATTCCAGATGGCAGATAGGAAACTAAAGAACAGAGAGGTTAAGTAACCTCTTCAAGATCCTCAGCACAGCTAGGATGTAGCAGAGGTGGGATTTGAAACCAGGCAAGTGGACTCTGGAACCTACAATATTCAACTCCATGTTGCAGGCTGTGACTTGCCTCTCCAGAAGCAACCTGTCCAGTCAAGATTGAAGGTGAGCATCCCCCCTTGGTCTAGAGTTAATACTTTTATTAATGCAGCTTAAGTTACATTAGCTCTTTTGGCAACCACACCACATTATTACTATACTTAGTATTTAGTCTGCTAAAGTCCCTAAGTTCTATTTTACATAAGCTTTAGTTAAGCCATGATTTCCCCATACCTGAAATGCAGACCAGGATTTTTATTAGCAAATGCACTTATCACAATTGGATTTTATCCAGTTATAGAATTGCCCACACGTCAACACATTGAGATCTTTGGAGATCTTGGCTCAACGCCCCCTCCCCGCCCCACCGCCGCCAAGCTTTGTGCTATTCATGAATTAAATATGCTTGCTTTATGTGAAGGAAGTTTGCCTTATAACCCATGAAATGCTATGCATATTTATCATTGTTATTAAATATTTCCATCTGAGTCACTTATTAATGCTTCTCACTCAGGCCCACAGGGAGCCCTGGAAGACAAAACTGAAAACTTCCTTCCCCGTAAGTGTTTCTGCAACTTTTAAAATCCATGCTCTTCTTTGTTAAATATTACAATGTTGTGTTTCCCACCTTCTTTTTCATTGAAGTAGAGCAGCATTATCATTGAAAAGTATACTTGTCTTTAAAAGAGAAAACTCTTAGTATATATATGATGTATGATAAATGGTACCATACTTGCATAATGCACACGATATAAAACAAAGATTTTATTGCCTTTGCCTTCTATTTTTGCATTATGAAAACAGTATGTACATGTTTTGGTTTCCAAATATAAATACTGCACGCACCGCCTCCTCCCGAGATTCCAATGTTTCAGCTTCAATGGGGAGTTTCCACCCATTCTGCTTCCGTGCCCCGCCCCACCACGTTCCTCCACAAGGTGAGCCCCTTGGGTCAGAAAAACATCTTGTAGACCAGACGTCAGCAGCCCGCCAGGTCCGCCCTCCATAACAGCACCGAGCGTTGCCACCGTTCCTTCAAGATGCCCGGGACAGAACCCAGCTCTGGAGGGTCACAGCAAGCAGTGTGAGACAGTGACAGGCTGGGCCTGGGCACTCTGCAAAGCGTGGGGTCCTTCTGCTGCTACATACACCCTCCTTCTTTCTTCCCAAGCCACCTCCAGGAAAACACGGGCAGCCACGTAGGAGTGAAGGCCAGGCAGCCACCTCGGAAACCTGGGTAGGCACACGTGGAATGCATGAAGGATTCCTGGCGGTGCGCCCAGCCCCACCCAGGGCTGATGACTCTGGTCCCGACCTTGGGGTTGCCCTCTTTCCTCACTACCCTCTGGTTTTCTGAGAAAGCAGCATTCCATCATCTCTGGGCCCCGGTGCGTCATCTTGGCTTCAGCTGCCCACCGCAAAGCCCTCGCACAGTGCTGCGGCAGGTCCCCTGGTCTGTCCCCAGGCTTTCCTGGTGCGTCTCTCTCCGCTGGCACAAGAACCTGACTTGGGGCTTTTGCTGAGCCTCCAAATGATACCTTCACTTTTCAATGCAATTCTTCCCACTCTCTGTCTCTACAAGCCTTGAGCCAGTGTTGGTTTCCGGCAGACCAGTCTCTATCACAGCCCCTAGGAAGGCGGCCCGCATGCACCAGGCACAGGGGATCTCTAAGTGTTCATCCAACACCAGGTCTGTCCAGGAATGAACACCCACCACAGCAAGAGGGGCCATGCCTGCCTCCTTCACGTCACTGGATCACAAACTGATCTGTAGGTACAAATGCACATGGCATGTCTGTGACTCCAGACAGGCTAGAAGCAGTTTGAAGAAACTGAGAGGTGGTAGCTACACAGCACGCTTCCTGGTGGAGACTATTGATTTCAGAGGCCACCCTAGCATGCCCTCGATAAGCATCCCAGCACCTATGACAGTACCAGGGCTTCCCGCAGATCATTTCCACCTTCTGGTTGGTTATTAGCCTTATATTCTTGCTGACCATTAGGGGTTGTATTGTGTCCTCTTTAAATGCATGTGTAGAAATCTGAACCCCCAGGACCTCAGAAAGTGACCATATGTGGAGAGAGAGTCTTTCCAGAAGTGGTCAAGTTAAAATAAGGTCATTGGGCCCTAATCCAATACGACTGATCCTTACAAGGACAGGAAATGTGGGCACAGATTGATAGGGGAAGGATGATATGCAGATGGCCATCTATAAGCCAAGGAGAGAGGCCCGGACTGGATCCTTCCCTGCCGCCCTCAGCAGGAAACAGCTTGCCTGGCTGGTGATCTCTGTCACATGTTTGGGTGGCAGTCTGATCGCTGCTATTCATGGGGACTTGAACTTGCACACCTATGTTCTCCTCAAGTTCCTGCATGTCCTTTGAATTTTCATAATTCATATTTTATTGGTGGTTATTGACTGAAAACTATGGTTGCAGTTCAAAATTACACAGCAGAGCTGAGTAGTTGCAGTGGAGACAATATGGCTCACAAAGCCAAAAATATGTACTCTTTGGTCCTTTGTAGACAAAGTTTACCGACCTCCATTTTAGAAGCAGCTGTGATTCTCAATCCTACTTGAGTAGCAGAACCCCTGGGAGCTCCCAGCTCTCAGACCTGCAGAACTCCACCCTCCAGAGAATCAGAAAACTTCTAACCTTCCCTGATTGACTCCCTTGCAGGCCACCCTGCCCGGGAGAACCCCAGATAGAGGAGATCCCCAAGGCCATCCCAGCTCTGTGCTAACTTCCCTGCCACTTTGGGTGGGTCCTCCACTCTGCCCATGCTTCTGTCTCCTCATAAGTAACAGAGCTGCTTGAAACACAGCATCTCTGAGGCCCTCGGGGCGACATCTGTGAGCCTGTGTTGTGTGTATTTGTCACATTAGGCTGTTCAATGGTGCAGCACCCAATACCAATCATACCCTCACGGAGCATGTTTGCTGCATGTTAGCAATGGTAAGGATGATGTGGGGACTCCTGGGGACTGAACTGTGTCCCCCTTTCCAGATTCACTGGCTGATGTCCTTACCCCCAGCACCTCAGACTGTGACTACATTTGAAGGTAGGGTCCCCAAAGAGGCAATTAAGATTAGTGTGAACCCTAATCCAGTAAGACTGTGCCCTAATAAGAAGAGATTGGGATACAGACATGCGTTAGAGGGACCATGTGAAGACCCAGGGAGGAGACAGCCATCCTCAAGCCCAGTACAGAGACCTCAGAAGGACCTCACCCTGCCCATACTTGGATCTCAGACTTCCTCCATCAAAACTGTGAGAAATAAATTCCTGTTGTTTAAGCCCCTTCCAGTCTACGGTCTTTGGCTATGGTGGCCCAGCAAGTTAATACATTGATGGTGTGTGGCCCTATTGTATCTGGTTGGTGTGGCTCAACAGTATAAATAATTCTATGCAGTTTTACACCTTAATGTCCCCTGGGCTCACATTAGCAACAGCAACAGGTGGACACAAGCTTTGTCATCATCTCAGTTCCTTTGATTATGACCTAAACAACTGAACTTCCCGGTCAAGTGCCTGGGCAGGTGCAAACTCCTTCATATAAGGGAGTGGGGGCTTTCTTACACTTTCCAGGGCCCTTCCTATCAATTTCAGCAGGAATCCACTGTTTAAAAAAAGCAGGAGAAGGTGCAGAGGCTCTTTCAATGACACGTTGGCTAAAAATCCTTATTTGCTTGCTGCAACCCCAAGAAAGTATACAAATATATTAGTATGCTCGAGCCGCCATAATAATAAAGAACCCCAGAGCCGGTGGCTTAATCAGCAGAAACCTATTGTCTCACAGTCTGGAGGCCAGGAGTTCAAGATGGAGGTGTCACAGGTCTGGTCCTTCTGAGGCTGTGAGAACAGAATCTGCCCCAAGGCTCTCTTCTGGCATCTGGGGGTTTGCAGGCAATCTCTGGCGCTCCTTGGCTTGTAGATTCACCACCCTGACCTCTGCCTCTGTCTCCACACAGCACCTCCCCGTGTGTGTATCTGTGTCTCATTGTCCCCTGTTTATGAGGACCCCAGTCTTATTGGGTCAGGGGCACACCCTACTCCAGTATGATCTCATCTTCATTAATTACATCTCCATTAGCACAATTTCCAAGTAAGGTCCTTCTGAGGCACTACCAGGGTTAGGGCTTTGGCATATGAATTTGGAGGGAATGCTCCAACTCCTAACATTATGCAATCCTATAAAATAAATGAGTATAATTTTATCCTTACCTGGCATAAACCCCTTTGCTCTAAGAAAGCGACTATTTACAAGCCAGAAAACATCCAGTCCTATTGTCATTAAAATGGGAAACAGACCTCATTTCTTTTAAGCACATAACAAGCTCTTAGGTTAGTGACCATGCTTGCAGGAATGATTTTTCTGGGAATGATGTGTGGAGAATTATAAGCAGAAAATACTTCCTTTTTAAAAAGAACAGACAGTGGGAACATGTCTTCCTCATCAGGCCTCTGAAAGCCAACCAGGCAAGTGTCCGAGTTGCTCAGTCACCATGAAGCCCATATAAGTTCAAAACGGATGCCGTGGAAGGCCAGGCAGGGGTTCTCCCCACTGCCTCTGAGGCTGCTGTGCTTGGCATGTCACCGGCCCCATGAGCTCTCAGCCACCACTCTGTGAGGAGCTCACTCTGGTGTCAATAACACACTTCTGTACAATCTTAGAGGGGTCCATCTGAATGTTTAAGGTTTTTTTTTTATTTTTCTAATTATATTTTTGAAACAAGTTTTGCTCAAACCAGTAAATGCAAAATCCCAAAAGCTACTATTCAAAATCTTGAAAATGCATACCTAACATTTCAGGTAAAGGATAAAATGCTAAGGGGTCAAGAGAGAAAGCAGTCAATTGAAAGCAGAGGCTAATTCAGGCATATTTTGTGATACGAAACCATATAAAATTGTCATCCTACCCTGAGAACATAGTATGAGCCTATAATGTGCAGGGTAGTAAAATTATTTTGCACAGAATTTCAAGATAAATATTTGTTAAATTATTAAATTACTTCACTTCAAGGAAGGATTGATTGAGTCATTAGCAATTCCTGCGTGACAGTGAGTTTAGGTAATCAACATTCTTTCACTTCTTGATGGGCATATTCTTCATTAATGCAAACAAGGATGACAATCGGTATTTGAATTCTTTTGAACTTTCTGCAAAAATGTGGCTTATATTACATTGTAGAGACTGCAGCTTATTTTACTTTATAGCAGGCGTGTTAAAGTTTGGTTTCCTTTCTTTCTGTTTTGTTTTTGAATTCAAAAAAATTTTAAATTTACTTTCCTTTGCTGGAGGAAGAAGGTAGAGAATTAGACATCTGAATGTGTGTAAAGCAAAATGAGAATACCCTAAACTAAAATAATCAGAAAAGTTTAATGTAAATGTGCAGAGGACATTCGGTTTCCAATCAAAGATGTGGAGAGATGGAAACTCATGACTACTCTTGAACGTTTCAGAGAACTGGGGTTGCCGGACAAACAAACAACCTGGACTCTGGAGAGAAACTCTGGAGAGAGACTGGTATCTATGCAAGAAGTAACACCTGAACATTTGCTTACCTAGGGCAGAGCAGCTGCTGGAAGCCATATGAGCCACTACCATGGCCCTAATGGTGTCCCCCAAATTCATATGCTGAAGCCCTAAGCCCAACATGATGGCTTTTGGAGATGAAGGCCTTTGGGAGGTAATTTGGTGCAGTGATGTCGTGAGGCCGGGATAGAAGTACCTTGTTTTCTAACGTCATCAAGAATAGCTCATGGAGTGTCAGCTCCAGAGTTCACTTCATGCTGTGACTGTGGTTGAGGCAGATTTTGAGGCTAGAAACTACAACTCAGTCTCAAACATTTGGCAGCTCAGCGGAAGCTCTGGTTATGTTAATCCCAGATTTGATGCCCTCCTGCCTGAGATAGCATGGTGAGGTCTTAGGACACGGAAAACACTGGAAACTGCCGCTGACCGTCCATGAGGAATCTGGAATCAATGGATGTCCAAGTTCCCCAGTTAATGGAATTTCAAGATGAAATTCTTCTCTCACCATTATCTGTGGGTCCGAAGTATTATAGAACTAGTTATCATTTCAGACATCCCAATGGATGCTATTTTTATATTTAATATTCATAGGTCCATGTTGTTTTGGCCTACCTAGCAGTATTTCAGAACTCAAACTTTGGACTCAGAGGAAGCACTGAGCTCTGGCAAGATGTTCAGGCAATGTTTCTATTCTTCCCTTTTAGTACAGGCTACAGAATTGCAGCGCTGGAATATTAACATTGTTAAAGCACTTCATGCCTTGCTAAAAAGTAGTGAAAGTTCTTAATGACTCTAAACCCACATTTAGCACCTATGTACAGCACCAATAGGAAGTGCTTGGCAGATCGTTAATTTTTGACAGTGTAAATAAGTGGTAGGACAATCCACAGGAGGAAAGAATCAATATGTGCTTAATCCAATAGAAAAAGCCCACAGGATACTAAATGTAAAACCCTAATTAGCCATATATACAAAATCATCCTTAATCAAAAGATGATCAGGCTGCACTTGAGGCAGACATCAGATTTATACCTGAAAATCATTTGATACTTACTCTGCCTTCCCCTAAAGTCACCCTTAAATGATGTTATCATGAGGGGGTGTTATCATGAGATGAGATGTTATTATGCTTTATATTTCCAGCACTGGCGGTATCACCATGTCCTGTGCTGGGACCCAAAATCAGAGTGTGCATCCTCTGGGTCGCTGTGCTGTCACTGTGTCTTTATCATGGGCTGGCCACGGGAAGTGTGGACATTTCCCTCCCAGTCAATCCCCGTGGCTTCAATATGTTCAGCAGGAGCTGAGATATATGCATGTCGTTATTTGAAAAAAGGTCCAGAATTACTTCAGTTGAGTAATCATTGAAAATCTATTCCCCACTGAACATCTTCTGATTGTTATGTGCTGTGCTTCTGGTCCCTGACCTCACCTACACATCCCAGTGACTGTCTCAGGAGGTTTTACCATTCCCCTGATTTCAGTGAAGGTGACTTAGAAAGTTTATGTAAGTTAATCAGAATCACAGAGCTATTCATCAACTTTTTTGAGCCCCTTCTGATAAGAATTTTTCTAAGACTGAATACTTCAGAGGATTGTCAAAGAGATTGCATAAAATCGTGTATTATAGCTCTCCCCATAGTAACTGGCACACATTACATGTTGAATAAAAGGTGTTCAATAAGCCAGTATGTTCTATTAACTAGAATATATACCATTATCCCATGTAGGACACATAAAGAGAACTCAAGTATATGTGAAGATGGTGGAGGAAAGTGTTTTAAGGTTACTGAAGTCTTTAATTACACTCCCAGGGAGATGAGAACTTGGTTTCACAATGCCTCTGACAGGAAGAAACAAAGTGCTTTTTATCCCTCTTAACCCACAGCGCTCTGTGTAAGGGAATGATGTCTGAGAGCAAATGCTAAATGAGGTAAGAAATCATTACGAGTGCCCAGATGGAGAATCGTGGGAATAGGCCAAAAGCTTGTCAAAACTTCAACATGGTTTTAAAAAATCACAAAAATCATTTAACCACACAATTTTTTAAATAAATTCTGACAATTTCCTTAAAAAGGGGCTATGTCTACAACAGACCTGATTTAAAATGTATTTTATGCATTCAATTGTCTAAAAGCAACTTCATTCTGCACAGACTACCATATTTTTTCACAGCAAGTTATCATAGATAACATTCTTATAAGAGCCCACCCATAATATGTTATTTAAGAAATACTGATGCCTCCCCCAGAGTTTTATTGTTTGTGTCACTCAGTTCACAGAGGCACACATTCTAATTTAGGGAAGCAAGCAAAAGCCTAGACTGTTTATTCTTTTCCATATTCCTCTCTCAAGTATTTATAGCCATTAGAAAGAAACAAACTTTATATTTGCACATCGACAACCAGGCAGGACAAATGGGAGGAAATATTTGTCACAGTTCTCCAGATACCCTAAATAGACTCCAAAAAGAAAAGAGCTTGTCTAAATACAGCCAAATGACAAATTAACCTACAACTCATCTGAGAAAAGGGTATCTGTTCTCACTTTCTCAACACTTCAGATGAGCTGAGAGCAACAAAGCTTCTACACAAAAAGGCTTGGGTCTCCTCTGATGGGGTGACACCCACGTTCCTCCTGCCAGAGATGGGTCACCTGCCTGCCAGGGTTCCTGCCCTAAGCAGGGTGCCCAGAGATGCCATGCACCTACAGCAGGTGCAGCCTCTCCCTCTCCAGGAGGGGTCTGAATCAGAACGCTAAGCGGGTTCTGCACCAAGCACGCGGGTCAGTGCCTTCCAGGTGTGAGCGTTGTCTGCCTGTGGGTACAAGGAGAGGACAGAAACTTGTGACCTCGTTACGAAAAGTATGCAAATAACACAATGGCGCGCCCCAATATAATAAGAACCAACAGGAAGATAGGAGTCCTGAGAGCTCTAGCTGAGAAAACTAGGTTTGGGGTGAGGGTGGGTCTGGAACCCTCCTGCGGTGCTCAGACCCCCCTCTTTATGGACCTCCCCACCCCCCACTAGCAGCCTTCAGACCCCAGTTTATACAGACTGAACCGCCACCCACAGCTCTCAGATCCCGTCAATACGGATCCCCCCAAGGCTCTCAAGGCTCTCGGACCTCTATCTATACAGACCCGCTGTGGCCCTCAGACCCTCTCTACAGGGACACCCCCTCTACCCCCAGCCTTCCTACCCCCTCTGTAAGCTCTGCCTTCCATAGTTAAGTGTGTTTTTGTTAATCCTGTTTTCCTTTCTTTATTTTTTTGTTTTTCTTAAGTTGCACTTGTTGCCGCTGCTGTCATTTCTGTGAACCATGTGAATGATTTTATTCTGTAGAAGTTAAACTTATGAAAAGAATGTTCTGATTGAAAATTCAATGAGAATTTTTATTCAGAAAGAACATATTATTTTAGGAAGAAATTAAACCTGACTTTCCAACTCAAGACAGTGGTTAGTACTATATGTTAAAACGTTTACAACAGGCATACCCAAAAGTCAGTCATTTCCCCTTGTCTCAGAACTTTACTTGAAGAAGTGAACAGACACTATCATTCACAGAGTTTTAAATATGGTTTTTCAAATGCTGTTTATAATACAGAAAAGTGGGAGCAGGCCTGAATGTCCAGCTGCTGTGGCGTAATTACATTATTGCTCCCTGTACCATGACTGCTCCACAGCCAGGGAACAGTTCACGGTAGAATACATGGGAAGTCATGAAAACGGGTTGGAAGCATATTGTTTGGTGCAAAAGCAGATAATAAAGCTGATTATGGTGTCTACAAACACCTTCAAATAGATGAGCAGAGGAAGAGCGAGGAGGGCACAGGACCGCAGGTCCCAGGATGGAACCCAGGTGGGGGCATTGCTGATCTGGATTTCTTGTAGACTATGAGCATGTACTGCTTGGAAAAAAGGGTGTTTCACTTAAAAGAAAACAATTAATTAGCTTATAAAATAAGAACAAAATGAAACACAAAAAAACAACACAGAAACTCCCATGGCACAAACAGTCAATTCGCCCCATTCCCCTGACCTTGCACATTTCCTTCCTCATTTTCCCTGAAATATGCTAGTATCATCATGTGTCATGCCGAGGCCTTCCTGCCCGACCCTTGGGAGCCATGAAATCCTGGAACAAAGCGATTTCCTCCCACAGACATCCCCCCAGTCCCATGTGAATTTCAAAGGACTGAACCTGGAACCTAACAGGGAGAAGTGCTGGGGTATGCCTGCAAGCCTTCCGTCCATCACCTAGTTTGTAGCTTTGCTAAGAACTCTGCAAGGATGAAGAACACCAAGAAGGCAGGGGGCCTGCTAAGGAGATTCAGTGAATTCCCCATTCCCGCTGAGGAGAGTTCTGCATCGAGCCCCTTCCAGCAGCTTCTCTGCTGCCCGGGATGCACAGGTGTCTGACAGAATCCTCAAAAGATGTGCATCTCCCAGCAGTAAGGACACCCCGGCCATGTCCACCAGGGTCACTTCCAACCATCAAATCTCCAACAAAGCTAAAGTAAGGAGGACTGAACAACCCAGGGAGAGCCCGGGGCCAAGAGAGAACAGAGCACAAAGGATGGGAAGTGGTCATGAGAAGAGAGGCAAGAGAAGTCAGGGCAGGGAACAAAGAAGTTTGTGTGTCCAGGCTCTCCTCACTACTGTTGAAATCCAGCTATCACTTTGAAAATGGAGCAGGGGGGAATTTGTATGTATTCCCCCAAATGCCAGATGGGTCATTCTCTCATTTAACCTGGCACCACCACTCCCAGATGAGGAACGGAGGTTCCAGAAGCCAGATAGCCAAAAGCAAGAGAGCTGTGCCAGGAGCCAGGGCCAGGAGTTGGACCAGAAGCCCATGTCCTCCCATGGGATCACCCTGAGCCTCTGCTCAACTGAGCAACTGCTGCTAATGTCTATGTGTCCATGGGGAGGCGTGCTGGGGAGCAAGGTGCAGGGAGCCTGTGAGATCAACTTGAGGTCCCACAGCTCATTCTCACAGGGGTCCTTCATCTCCACAACTGGCATCCATGCAGTAGACAGCACACACCTGTCTTCACACACAATGAGCTGAGACACGTGGCCCAAATTTTCCTCCTTCTAGTAAGCTCTCAGCACATTTAAAAGGACAGTTCAAGTCCTTCTTTGAAACAGCAATTGATGAACTAGCATTTGTTCTTCACTCATCCAACCAATAGTGGTTTAAATTTACTCTTGGCAAACAATGCTGTTTATGGTGTCACTTTTCCTTAGGTGTGTAGGCATGGAATTTACTAGAGATTTGACTATGTCAGCATTTTAAATGATTAAGGTAAGTATTGCTTCTGTTTTGTTTACAAGGATGGCTGGAGCATTGAGTAGTCAGTATAGCACACGTTCTGCGTATTTCAATGGAATTCCCTCAATACACAATAACATTCAGCTCCATGTTGAAGGCCATTAATCAGCCCAAATTCAAATTCAAGTGTGTAACAATTCCACTTCACGGTATGTCTGGTCTCTGCCACTCAGTTTTTCTGTAGAGGTAGAAGTCATGGATATCCCTCTTGCCCCCTTCCAGCACATCAGCTTTTAGAAACACCCGATGCTGACAGTTCAGCTGTAGGGTCCATTTGTGAGACACAGGGCCATAGGTGTATGTTACTTTATTTCTTGGTAATGAGATGTATTTGAAGATATGAAGAGTTCACCCATGGGTGGTTGTAGGTATCTTAGCTGGTCCCACCTAAAGAGCTGAAGCAGTAGCTCAAATAAATGGTGCCTGGGGACTGGCTGAAGCCCCGAAGCCACATGACATGAGAGCTCTTATCTTGAGCAGTCCCCAGCCTGTCCACCAATACCTCATCCACAATGGCAGAAAAGGAAAGCTCATTTTTATGAAGAAAATGTGAGCAAAGAGAAGCAAAGCGAAAGGACAAATCAAAGAGCTCTTTTACCTTACCTTCCAAGTACACCGCCTCTTCTTGGCTTCCCTATAGCTTGTCCTCCTAGATCCAGTCAGCTTGTCACAGCTATGAGACTGGCTACACGGGATCTCTCTTCACTATCTACACACAGAAAACATCAGTTGGAATCTTCTCCCTGAAGCCACATTCATCATATCCTTCTATTCTTCAAGAGATATTCCTGAGTTCCTACCATCATTGAAAAGCCCAATTTCCAAGATCCTCCATAATCTAGTTTCACTGGTCTATTACCCTCTCTTTCCAACCAGCTATCAAATTTATCTCAGGCAAGAGGGTTTCTTTGATGGGCTTCCCTGGAAATCCCACGTATGAGGATGAGATTCTATTTAAAAGGCCCTCCAGATTGTGGCCTCAAGACAGAACCAAACAGTTCTGTCAACGTCAATACAGTCAACAGTGTTCTGGTTCAGTTCTGGCGCTGCCCATGAGATCTAAATCCCGTGACACTGACCCGTGTGGCTTCTGTGAAATTTGCCAGAAGACTAAGCTTTGGTGAATTATGGACACAAAGAAGTCATGTGGTAGCAAATACTTGAAAGCAGAAGGTCAAGAGTCTAGAACATCATGGTTTCAGGTCTTCAATTTTGTTTGGATCAATGATAATATAAGTGCTATTAGCAAAGCACTGTACCTTCTTGTTTGGTGCTCAACCCCCATGAGACTGCTAGAATGGACACAATAGTCCTTATTATGCTATTTGGAGACTGGGTCTCTGAGTTTCTCAGTCTTCTGACGAGTAGAAGACAGTACTCATGTAGGTGTTCCAGATACAGCACAGATATGGGAAAGAGGAGGTTGAAAGTCCAGTTCTCTAAGATATGCCTCCAACCCCTATTGACATTTTAAACACAAGGATATTCCAAGAGAGACTACTTTAAGAAGTTTGAGGGACCCCTGAGTGGCTTGATTGGTTAGGCGTCTGACTCTTGATCTGATGCTTTATCTTGATCTCCAGATCCTCAGTGCATGCCCTGTGTTGGGCTCCATGCTGCACAGGGAGCCTACTTTAAAAAAAAAAAAAGAGTTTGAATTGACTAGTTTTGTACAATATTTGCCACATAGACTCATCCTTATCCCCATTCCCAGATCAATAGCTGTTACTTTAGCTACTCTATAACTACTCAAGTTTCTTCTGAAAATAATGTTTTAATTTTATTTTCTGGATAACAACCCCCCTTTTTGGGATGCCTGGGTGGCTCAGTGGTTGAGCATCTGCCTTTGGCTCAGGCCGTGATCCTGGGCCCCATCCCACAGGAAGCCTGCTTCTCCCTCTGCCTATGTCTCTGCCTCTCTCTGTATGTCTCTCATGAATAAATAAATAAAATCTTTTAAAAAAATAACCTACTCTTTTCTAATCTCAGGCTATAGAATTTCCAGTAGAGTTGACTGCAACCCCAGATCATTGGGGTAAAGTAGCTTGTAACTCATTCCTGCCCAGTGGGGCTCATTGCATTCCATTGACCATAGCAACAAGTTCCTAGATGGCCATGACCCACACAGAACAAATGAGACTTTTACTGTAGAGAGAGGGGCACCCTCTATTCTATGTGGAGTTGAATGTGTGTGGAGCTGGTGGCAGTCATTTCCCTGCCATTCCAGGAAGCCTGAAAATGAAACTGACCCTGAGGAAAGCATAGCCAGGGGAAGTGACAACCTGCATCCTAAGGCCATGATTCAGGCCCCTAATCTACCCAGGTCTGAAGTTAGCTTTACCCATAAACTCTTGCACTGTGGGACAAAATAATTTCCCTTTTCTTTAATGCAAATCATTTCATGTTTTCGGCCACTTACCAACTTTGATACAGGTAATTTAGAAGGAAGTAAAGCAATCTTGAAGATGGTCATGCTCATCAACCAGAGACGCCTGGATCAAGTGACAGCATCCTGGCCACCATACCCAACACAGCCAACACATCAACCCAACCCACCCCCAGCCACCTGAAATTGGTCCTGCCAGAGAGTCCTCATGCAAAACTCCCCATGAGATTATAAATACCGCCCGAATACATGCCTTTATTAAGCCACAAAGTGCATAATCCAGTGTCATGTTTAGTTATGATAAAACATGATTATCTGAAGATTAAAATCCCAAAAATGTTTATTTGGAAAAAAGCAGAAACCGTAAAGTGGGATCTTAAGAATAAAATGGGAAACAAAATGATAACAACTGAAAAGATGAAGACATCTCTCTATAGAGAACACTCCAGAGTCAATCCAACTCTTCGAAAAAAGCAGCTGACAAGTACTGTTTACTGTGCTACTGTTTATAATTCTGTCTCTTGAGCTGCTGTTTACGGTTCAATTCTGTCTCGGTTTCAGGCACATAACAATGAAAGCAACTGATATATCTTGAATATGTGTGAATTACTTACAAGGCAATCCTGACGAAGGTTGAAGGCTTTAATTAAATGAGCAATTAGCTTTGGGCATGGATGTTTATACAAAAAGAAAATTAGTTAATAAATTTGGGTAATTATTTGGCGCGGTGAACATTAGCCTACCCTGGGCTTTGCACGACACCAGAGATATTGTGTAACTGCCGTTAAAGACCAGAGAAAGGGCAGGGTCAGGAGCAGTTCGAACAGGCGAGCAGCCCTCGCTTCATCATTCCTAATTAGAAGCCCCCGCCCCACACCAACACCCTCACCACCTCACCACCACCCAAGCTTCAGCCATGTGGACACCTGACATCCCACCTGCAGGCCCACCTACCTCCTCTACTGTAAGTTTCACAGCTGCACCCTCCCACCTGCTGTCTTACTGCCTCAGAGGCTGAATCAATACTTAAGGAGGTAAGAGAGAAAGAACAGTCTGGATTTATTTACCCAAAGTAAACTAGCACTGGGGATGACGGGACACCAGGGTCTCTCTCCCAGAGATATCCCAAAGATATCTCTCCCAAAGATTACAGTGGGATAATGTCCTGTTCTCAATTTTGTCCGTTCTTTTTTTTTTTTAATTTTTATTTATTTATGATAGTCACACAGAGAGAGAGAGAGAGAGAGAGGCAGAGACACAGGCAGAGGGAGAAGCAGGCTCCATGCACCGGGAGCCCGACGTGGGACTCGATCCCGGGTCTCCAGGATCGCGCCCTGGGCCAAAGGCAGGCGCCAAACCACTGCGCCACCCAGGGATCCCAATTTTGTCTGTTCTTAAAGCAAAGTAATTAATATGAATTTGTTTTCTCCAATATTTATAGATGAGAGCTTTCAAAGCCATCATCTTAAGATAAACCTACATTCTTCCAATCTATAACTTAGAAGGGAGGGCTTTATAAGAAAGCACAAGAGGGAAAACTGCAAAAATAATTTGGATAGACATCTCATCCTACACATATTCACATGTGCTCACATGATCACCTTTACACTACAGCTTCCCGGAAAGTGATGCCCTTAGCCTAGCAGAGGCCTCGGTGAGCTAATGCAGGTCTCAAGGCTGGTGGCTTTATGGCAGCTCTTTAAACCACTGAATGAATGAAGGAGAAGAAATGAGAATGAATGAATGGGTAGATTAGAGGCAAAATGCATGAACTGGAAGATACCAGTACTCTGTCTTGGTAACGTGCTCTTAGACAAATCATCAATATTTAGTATTACTCAAATAATATAAACAGAAACATATATGAGAGGGTATGAGAAAACATTCCCAAAAAAATGCAAATTAAAATAAAAAATATGTGGTGCCTGGGTGGCTCAGTTAAGCATCTGCCTTTAGCTCAGGTCATGATCCTAGGGTCTTGGGATCCAGCCCCGTGTCGGGCTCCCTGCTAAGCAGGGAATCTGCTTCTGCCTCTGCCCCCACCCCCATTTGTGCTCTCTCTGAAATAAATAAATAAAATATTTTTTATAAAACAAACATTTTAAAAGAATAATTGTTCACTTATTATCAATTAATATATGATATTCTCTTATATTGATGGTCAGCATACAAATTTACCCAAAACTCCTCAAATGTAAATACAATTTGATCAGTTAATGTCACCTCTTGGATTCCATTTTACAGCATAGCTGTTAAATATGAGAAAACATTTAAAGAACAAAAATATTCATTACAGATCTACAATAACAATTTAATCTTTTAAAATGAGGATTAAGAAGCACCTGGGGGGCTGTCGGTTAAGCATCTGTCTTCATCTCAGATCATGATCCCAGGGGCCTGGGATTGAGCCCCATGTTGGGCTCCCTGCTCAGTGGGGAGTCTGCTTCTCCCTCTGCCCGCCCCCCTTCACCATGCTCTGTCTCTCTCCCTCTCAAATAAATATTTTTAAAAAAAATCTAAAAAAATAAAATGACAATTAAGAGGAATGTCTATTAATGTAGAAACATGCCCACGACAGAACATTAGGGGATTCTGCAAGCAGGATTTAGCATGAGGAAAATAACGTAGGACAAATAAACACAACTCGTACAAAAAGACTCCAACCAAACACACCATGGTATTGATGGTCGTGTCTGCGTGTCGGTGGCAGGCCTGTGGATGATTTCACCTCTTCTCTAATTGTCAAGTGTCTATACTACAGTTGTATCACTTTTACAGAAATATTTTTATTTTCATTTTTTTGTTTTGAAAAAAAGTTATATTTTACTTAAAATTGTTATTTACATCATGGGTTATTATTTAAAGTGAATTAATATTTAAATTTTCGGTTTTGCCTTCTGAAATGATATCAATAAATATAACGCAAAAAGAAGCTTCCTTGTGGTCTTAACTTTTTATGAGTGAGAAGGGGTCCTAAAATAAAAAGTTTGTAAACACTGTTCTAGAACAGTTTGTTATTTCTCCCCCTTGTACATTAGAATCCCGAAGCCCCAATATTAGTTGAAACAACAGAGCCCTGTCTCCTCAGGTCAGTCTGGATAAAGAACCACTGCTCCAGATAAAACTACCAATTTCAATAAAATTCAGAAGAATGAGGAACATGATAAATTAAGCTACTGGGGTGCAATCAGCAAAGGCAGACTTAAAACGTGACTAGGTAAACAATCCCTGCCAAATAAAAGGAGCAGAAATTGAAGCGATTCGCAAGGGAAAATGGAAGCGTAACCAACCCTGGGAACGGAAACTAAGCTTGGTTAATGCCACATGGGTGGTTTACGACTCTTTCCTAGTTTTGGCTCCTAATATCCTTCTACTGGCCTAGCTCTCCGGGCTTGCTTCCTGCACCTCCTCGACTCCGTACCCATGGCCTGCGGGCCTTGCTGGCAGCAAGGAAAACCCCACAGCGAGGCTTATCCAGGCAGCACCCTCTACAGAAATATTTTTAAACTAAGGTTTTGGGCTTTGCTTGCATGGATAATCACAAGAGCCGCCTGAATGCTCTCCCTGTCCTCGGTGCCCTGCCCCCTTGGCCATGCTCTGTGTCACAGAAAGGACAGCCCATTAACATAGAGAACACCTAACTCCCCCTAATTAATTAAGAATATGCCAGTGTCTCCATTTCTGAGCTTCAGTCTCCACTCCCCTTAGGCTAATGTGGAAGGTCTGCAGTGGCTGAAGCTACTGTTACACAAGTCCCCACAACCTATGAAGGGTGTGAGCGTAGGCATCCCGCCCTGTAATGCTAACCAGCACGTATGCACCATTGACCCCGCATCCCTTCTTCATTTCATCCTCCCATCCCTGTGAGGCATTCTTATTATTCCAGATCTCACTCCCAGGAACCAAACCTCAGACTCTCCCCTAGAGGCAAACTATGGACACAGTACAGAATCCCTGATTCCAAACCAACCAGCTACTCTCTCCATCACCATTCCAAGACTATGCTCTATACTTTTACTTCCATTTTTGGCATCCACTGCTTCCTTCTTCTTCTTTCTTCCATGTCCAGCTCCAATGGCTCTCAATACCTTCATGCCATCTTTCTGGGCCGCCCCAGATGAAATGAGCGCTCCTCCTTTATGACTCTATAGTTTGTAGATTTTCAATTTATTTTGTCACTCACTTTGGTCAATTTTTAAAGAAATTTCTACTTACCATTCCCTCCCATGAGTGTAAGAGGTGGGGATGATTTTCTATTCATGTTTAGCAGTCATTAGAGCCTTGGCACACAGATGACATTTAATAGATATTTGTTGGATTGATTAATTAATTAGATGGTGGTCCAGCTGCTCACTTAGCTTTGCCTACCTCTGCAAATACACAACCTACCCACTAGGGCAGGAATGCAGCAACAGACACATGAAAGCAATTTAAAGCAATTTTTCTCCATGTCTATTAATATTGACAATTCTCCTAGCCTACATAATTAAATACTTTCCTTCTCCAGAGGTCAAAATGAGACCCAGGGCGAAAGTTAGTAATGAACACAAGGCATATAAAGGAGCTTTTCTGTATTATAGGCTGAGATGCATTATTTGTGTCTGAAGGGAGGGAGTTCCTTGCTTCATTAGTGGCTTCCCAGGAGAAGGCCCAGGATGGAAGCCATGCAGTCTCCTTTGGATTTAAGGTACTCTGCGGAGAGAAGGTGCTCCTCAGGCACAGGAGTAAGCAGATCTGTGGGGAAAATGGTCATCCTGCAAGAGGGGGACTGGCTAAGTCCAGGGTAGACATCCAGGGAGAGAGCGTGTGACTGTCCCCAGCTTCAGCTCTGGCACCAACAACACGGGCAGTGAAGGTTGTCCTGAAGGAGGGATCACAGGTCACTGGACCCTCAAAACTGTGTAGGCATTCCAGATCCACAAAGAAGGGAATCTCATGACAGGAACCAGAGACCAGCTCTGTCCAGAGCTGGAAAAATCCCCTTGAAAATTCTTTACTATAAATCACATGTTTATTCCTTTGTCTACAAAACAGAATGAAAATGCATTACCTGCTTTTTAACAAAGAACATCATTCCCCTGAAGACTGGAGGCCAGTGGTTGCATTTCTTGCAGAGACAGTGATCCGAAGCACAGGAGGCGTTTGGTGAGATGGAGATGCATGCACTCCTTGTGATCCACATTTTACAGGTGGAAACTGTCACCAAAGGCTGATGCAGCAGCCAAAAAGAAAGGACTTCTCCTGGGTCTCTAATGTTTAACGGAGACCCTCGGACACTAAATGAGTTGAAATCCTGTCTTTTATGCTCCAGAGTTAGATGCTAGGGTGTAATCACTGTCAGTGTGGCACACAGTACTATATCTCCATCACCGCCAATCCTCTTTCTCACACCCAACCAGTGAACTAGTTGCATGCGTCCCTGACCTGTCACTGAAGTGTGGCTGGTCCCCACTTCCCTATTCCCATCCTGGGATCCCTGCCATTGCGTTCTGGCTGTTTGGATTCATGTTAAGAGGAACTTTATTAACTGACTTGTGAGCTGGTAAAGCATACTGTTTTGAGGTGATTTGGAAAACAAATGGTGTGGTGGCTGCAGGAGCCATGGGATGCTTTCTCCTTCAAAGCTTCTATCCTCGAACCTTGTACTCTGGGAGAACGTTGCTTTAATTGTAAATACAAGATGGTTGTACAAAATGTGTGTGTCTGTGTGGATCATTGAAACAGAAAGTAAAAACTATAATGTATGCTCTTTTTAAAAGTTCATATTTTTAAAATCACAGCAAAC
Organism: Vulpes lagopus; assembly: GCF_018345385.1. Classification (NCBI taxonomy): domain Eukaryota; kingdom Metazoa; phylum Chordata; class Mammalia; order Carnivora; family Canidae; genus Vulpes; species Vulpes lagopus. The sequence goes on along the minus strand of NC_054839.1, from coordinate 3,081,992 downwards.
TTAGATTCTGTTGCACACTGAAGCCCCAGGTGACTGTCAGGATGCATGTCCCTGTGGATCTCTGCGCAGCACGGGGCCCATCTCTGGCAGTTACTATGGTCAGAGCATCTTGCTATCCCTTGCCAAAACTTATTTTTCTGTTGTTCCCTAAAACATAGACAATAAATATGGCAATTCATGAATGACATTTTAGGGTATACTTAACATGCTCTTGACATCTGGTCTTACAGAAAGAGAGAGCAAGAGAGAGGTGTCCATGAAATTCTGGAGCTTGGAAAGAAAATGAGAGTAGTGCTTGTGTCTGGGGATGAGAGAAATTGGGATTAGCCTAAAAGAAGCGTGAGAGAACTCTGTGGAATAATAGCGGTAATGTTTTAGGCTTTGATAAAGGTTGGTAACATAGATGTGTAATTCTCATTAATGATGAATGACAAAGCATCCATTATTACAGTCTAATGTCAGTGGCAGAATTTAGGACAGATGTTGGCTAAAACTCGACTTTGCTCTATGACTGAAAACTTTTACAATACAATGTTGGAAGAAGGATCCCACTTCATCATGCCAGGCTTGAACATCAGTATGAGCCTCTTCTTCACACAAAAGCTCCAGTTCATCTTTCCCAAAACAAAATGCATTTATTACCTAAGACACAATATTGAATAAGTTTACAGAGCATAGGGATGTGCTGGTCTCCAAGAATCTTACGGGTGATTGGAGACAAGATGTCTACACTTCATCTCTGTAAAACCAAACAGCAAAGCTTGGGCTTGCTGGCTGGTCCTGGAGCCTCAAGTCTCCAAGACCCTCTTTCTGGAGTGCCTGAACACCCGCAGGAGAAATGTGCTAGCTTTACTTAACCACTTAGGGGAAAGTCCACTTAGAATAACTAGCCCCAGTCTTTCTCAAACAAACATCCTCCCCACTCTGCTCCTTGCACTCAAGGTATGTGCTGGAGGCATCAGCCCGAGTAATGCAGTTGGCTGCATCACATACCTGGGTAGCTTTCCCACCTTTGCACCCTTTTTTGTACACTGGCCCATCGAGGGCTTTCCCTGACCGATCACCCACTAGATCACCTTCAGCCCACCTTCCTTCCACCTCATCTTCTCTTCTAATCACCCTGTCACCAGCAAGAGACGTTGGATGAGTAACTCCAACACAGGTCTGGCACGAGAGCCTCCCTCTCCAGCCTAATTCCTAAAATGGCTTCCGCTTAATTAAAGATGAAAGAGCTCCATCTAGCTGTTCGGGAAATAGCAAGTGCCCTCAAAACTGGAGTCAGGAAGGGAATATGCCAGTTCCCAGCTCCTCCTTTTCCAGATGATGTTATCTGCAGAAAACAATAACCCTCAACCCATTTCTTAAAACAGTAGGGAATGCAGACATCTGCAATCTGCAATAAGTAAATATTAACTCAAAGTATTTTATAGAGCAAAACCTGATAACTTTCCTGAATTTCTTCAGTGCAGCCCAAATTTTGATTATATTTATTCCCTTCCTCTCCCTCAAATAGATTTTAAGATGAATATTTGGCATGCTCTGCAAGATCTGCTAGGAAAAACAGATGCAAAGTTTGCAAATATTTGAGTGCAATTATACTAATTCCTGGTGACTATGGAAGGGGAGAATCGACACCACTTTGCAAAAGGATGTCAGAAGAGTTCTGGCCGCTGTCAGGTCCTAATGCTGGGGAGTCAGTCAGAGCAGGTGCGGGCACCCGGCCCACACAGCTGGTGACAGGATGCCCTGCCTGGCCTCACTGGCCTCCGGGTGGCTCCAGGGTGCACAGCCACAGTCAGCGAGGGTGGGGGTACAGAGCCAGGGTCAGCAAGGGCCAAGGTGCAGAGCTAGGGTCAGCGATGGTGGAGGTGCAGAGCCAAGGTCAGCGAAGGCAAGGATACAGAGCTACAGTCAACGAGGGCCAGGGCCATGGTCAGCAAGGGCCAGGGTGCAGGGTTGTGGTCAGTGAGGCTCAGGGTGCAGGGTCGTGGTCAGCAAGGGCCGGGGTACAGAGTCGTGGTCAGCAAGGGCTGGGGTGCAGGGTCACAGTCAGAAAGGGCCAGGGTGTAGGGCTGTGGTCAGTGAGGGCCAGGGTGCAAGGCCACGGCCTCTCCATCCTCCCACGGTTGCAGAGGTGTGGACGAGGGAAAGAGCGTCAGCCACAGCTACTGTGCTGTAGGAAAACAGGGCGGATTGGCCTGGAACATCCCAGTGAGTGTGGAAAAGTTGAGTTGAGTCATTTGACATGAGGCTATTGGCCTGAATCACAAGTATCTGGGCCATCCTGTGTCTGGAAACGGTGTGAAGTAGGGACACATGCACGGGCACACGCTCCAAACGTCCCTGAAGGGGAAAGTGGATGGAGGAGCCGAGTGGAAAGGCTATTTTAGAAAAGGCTGAGGAAAAGACGCCAGGCTTCTAAGAACTCCATGGGCCCCTCCCAGCGCCCTGCTAGCTGTCCACCTGAGGGAGGTCAGGGCCCATCAGGGCACCTAGGCCGTGGGCAGCAGGCAACCACTCTGCTGCATTTCAGGCACAGTGGCCCCAGGGAACCCCACGTGCAGGGCTGGCAGGTGGCAGGAAAGACCCCATGACTGCAAGGAGTCACACCGCAGCAGGGGGAGTCCCAGGGAGAAAGCCAGGGGCACCCAGGCTCAGGGGGCAGGAGTCAGTGCAGGTAGTACTAGCTCTGGGTAAAATAAAGTTCCTTTATTGTCATCAGACAGATGGAATTTTACTTTGTTGAAAATTGTGACCCTAACTGAACACTGCTGTTTCCTCAGAAATGCAGGCCTTGGAGCAGCATCAGGTGCATGTTTCGGGAGGTGGGACCCGAGGCTGCCGCATGTGGGAGTGACAATGGCAGGACAGTCCTTGGAAATGTATTCTTAGCACAGACCCCCATGGTGGAACTGAAGCGTGACCCCGGGCGAATACAGAGGCTGGGGTACAGCATGAGCAACTGGCCCAGCACGTTGTCTGCGACAGATCGTGGGTCCTAACCCCAGCGTGCGTTAGGGGCACATACTGCAGCAGGGAGCTCTGGGAGCCAGAGCATCAGGACACCAGGGCCACCCCATCCAGGGCGGGGACAGTAGAGATATCTACGCCCTGGTTCCTGAGTCACTGGCTGGTTGTCCCCACCAAGCTCTGGTCTGACGCCCCAGATCTCAGCAGTGTCTGCTTCCCCTAAAGAGGAGATGTTCTCAGACTCACAGCATCCACTCAAATTACCCAAATAATTGGACAAAGGATCCTGGTACTGGGAGAATCAAAATGACTTTGGTTTCAGGATTGCTATAAAATAGTCCAAATTTCCCAGATAGGAGTTGGCCTCTGTGTGCACCATGAACTACTACAAAGAAAACACACACTGATGCCCTTTTGCAGAACATTCCATGGAAATTAAATCAGATAAGCCCCTCAAGGGATCTGGGGCCTGAGTTCTGCATTGGCTGTTGGGTTTGAAGACAGGGGAACGTGTCCTCTTAGCCTCCATCGGGGCGAGGAACCTGAGGCCTTTTCGAGCAATCGGATCTGGGAACAAAAGTCAGTGGTGGACACCACAAAGTTCCCTGCACTTGTGGAGAGAGAAGAGGTGGCCACTGAGGAAGAGAAGCCATGAAAATTCTAGAGAAAAGTAGAGAAGGTGGTCCCAATGGTAGAAGAATGAGGACTTTGTTTAAGTCTGGCAAGCCAAGAGCCAGAGCACCCATGACCTAAAGACACGACGCCCCACGTGCCGTCCAAAGACAGAGATGAAGGAGGAGGTGTGTGTGCCGGGGTGACCGCAGTCGTGCCCACCAGGCTGCAGGTCCTGTACCCGAGGGCCACACAACCGAGAGAACAGGTTTCACGGAAGAGCAGCTGCCCGCCCCCCCGACCCCAGTCACAGGCCTCATCCTGCAAAGTGAAACCCACTTACATTCTCCTTTCTCCCAGGCATGATAGAACTTTTGATTTCAGAGCCGAAGTTTGCATTTGCAGTAAGCTCTGACTCCCACATCCACAAGCTTTCAAAATAGCTGCAAGTCCCACGTGGGCAAGAAGTATGTGCTCAGAAATGGTAACAAGGAGGTCCAGGCTATCCAGTCCCCTGTGCGCTCAGATCCCACAGCCTCTGTACAATTTTACTATCTATTTGACACAAAAATAATGTTTGCTCATGTATATCATTCCTGTAAAAGTCCACCAGAGCAGTTTCCCAACAATTACAATCTGTACCTGCATGTACAAATTGGAGTATTAAAGCATCATATTTTTGTTCCTTCCAGCATCCATAAAATCTCAGAAGCATATCATAACCACCAAAGTGTTCTCTGCTCTCATAATAATTCATTAGGATATTAGTAGGCTGGAGCTCTCTGCAAATGTACAGCAGAAGGCAGAATGTCAGTGTCCCACAGAACGTGATCTTTGATTTTCTTCCGATTTTCCTCAGAGAATCGGTAACAAGAAAGAGTCCTTTCCTTACATATCTGCTGCACAGGAGTGGGGCTCAGTGGGTCTAACTCAATAATTCCACCTAGTTCCCATCCAGGACAGATTTTCCGATGAGAACTTTCTCTTTGTTTGAACACAAAGGCAGCATGTATGTGTGATTCTACTGCTAATAAGAGTCACAGAAGAACCCCTCCCACGTCTAGAGAATATACTACCAAGATAAGTCTGCCATTTTCATGAGCATGCCATCTGTCCATTTGAAAAACACCATGGTCGTCCCAAAGGTGATGCTTTCTTAGTTGCCATGACAATTTAAGACTAGACAAAGTGATTTGGGCCTGAAGTAACTCACCTCAGGAATGTGAGGGCACAGAGGTGCCAGGTGAAGAACTAAAGAGCATGTGACATCCAGTCCATTCTAAGCCATGATACCCAGATATTTGGCCAAAGACGGATGTGAATGTATTTTTTTACATGAGATTAACATGTAAATCAGTACACTTCAAGCAAAATAGATTATCTTATTTGGGTGGGCCTCATCTAATCACTTGAAAGTTTAAAAAAATGACTGACCTTTCATGAAGAAGGAAAGGGACTTCTGGCAACAGTTACCCTTCAAATCTGAACTGTGACATTGGCTCTTCCTTGGCTCTTCAGGTTGCCAGCCCACGTTGCAGATTTTAGACTCGCCAGACCCCACCTACAATCCTGTGAGCTACATGAGCCAATTCCTCAAAATCTCTCTCTCTCTCTCCCCTCTCCCTCTCCTTTTCTCTCCCTCTCTTTCCATATATATGCCAGAACTCCATGGCTTCTCATATATTCGGGGCGAGTAGAGTGTCTTTCGCCAATGGCAGCCATGCCTCTCAGCCTTGGGGGTGAACAAAATGCTGAAGGGTCTGTGGGAGAGAGTTTGAGGTTATTGTAGTTCTGGCTCATGCCCTGTAAGAATGTGGCCAGCTCATTCTGCAAGCCAGCTTATTTTGGACCCTCTTCCCTCACTGGGCAGCGAGGGGTGGAGGGGGGTATGAAATTCTCTTGCCCTGTGCCATCAGCCAACTTCTCATGGAAGGAGCCTTCCCACTAAGTCAAGGTACACCCCACTTATTTGATGGCTTCAGGAGTTACAAGGGGGCAGGGGACGGGGACCCAAGTCCATCTCCAGGTGATCAGAGAAACACGGTCCCCAGAGGCGAGCTGCAGGCATTAGGCTCCCACAGCTGCCACCACAGAAGCGTACATGGGTTTTCTAAGAGGAAGACATTAAGAGGCACCGTAATACTTGCTGATGCTGACTGAAGGTGCCCACGGGCCAGGTGCTCTTCTGCTGGCTCTACTGTCACACTCAGCATAACTCCCCAGTAGCCCCCGAGGCACATATTTATTAGGGTCTCCACTTTGCACATGGGGAAAGCAAGGCACAGAGCCATTAGATAACTTCTCCAAGTCACAAACAATAAGTGGTGAAACCAGAAGTCTGGGGACCCCACCCTCCCCTCAGGCCAAGAGTAGGTGACATTAGAGACCCAAACAGGTGTGGAAAACAGGGCTGCTTATCAGTAAACTCACAGACACTGCCTGTGCTAAAGGAAGGTAGGGCCCCATTTCCATGAATGAGTACGGTAATGGAGAAACAGGAAAAGGCCCTGTCCCAGAGCCAGCCACCAACCAGGGACAGAAAGGATTTATACCCCAGCTCCCCTGCTATTAGCTGTGAGACTTGGAGCAACTTTCCAAACCTCTGAGCTTCATCTGAATATTAAGGATAATATTTGCCACCTCACCTGGCTACTGGAAGGATTACGTGTAAAACTAGACTGGTTTCAGGGAAAATGGGTACTTGGGATTATGCCAGGAACAAAATATAATCGTGGTTACGATGCACGTGGCATGCAGTCACTGGCAGACACACACTGAGTCTCAGAACCACACTAGGAATCAGAGCATGGCTGGGGCTAGGGAGAGGAGGGGGAGGTGTCCAGGACGGGCAAGTATGGGGTCGGCACCGGAGAGTGAGTGCTCCTTCTCTAGACCTCTCTGTACCCCGTGCCTGGACTAGCCAGGCAGCAGTGAGGCTGTGCCTGATGGGGTCGGGGGAGGACACCCGCAGGGAGGAACATTCAGTAGACAGAAGTAACAGGGCATGCAGGACCCAGGCCCAGTCCAAGGATTCAGACAACTTCCCTGTGATTAAAATCCAGTCATGCCTCAAAGCAGAATTTTTGGCTTAATCATTTAGGTGGTTATCTGTACTGCCTTAATAAATCAGCCATCTATTCAGATTTATGCTACAACATTACCAGGTTGACTTGACCTAGGAATTGATCTATTGGTATAATAAAGCACAGTATCTTAACTAGAGCATGGGAACATCCTTTGAGATTTGGATTTGGGTATTATATGCTGACCCACTGGGTAACTTGCTAACATGAATAAATCTTATACACTATACACTCACATGGAGAAAACATCTTAAAACCCAGGGATGAATACAAAACAGACTGTCAACTAGCACACACATTAGTAGACATTATTTCCAGCCACCGTTAAATGCCAGTAAGAAATCTCAGGTTTAAGCAGGGGCCCTTTATACCACACTCTAAATTTTCCCCACTCCACTTCCACAGCACTAAGTTGCTTTAAAACACAAGGAATTTTTTACTACCAGGAAAGTTTGACCAAGCTTTAGTTAAAGGAGAGTTGAAGTGTCTGAGGTAAATGAGGTTGTACAGTGGGATAACTAATAGATCCTAAAATGAGAATAGTGCTGCCAATCTCAGCCATAATGGGTTCTATTGTAATCACTCTGGACGTGCTCCATAACACACGTAATGACTCAACAGCTCCATGCTGGCAGCACCTGAAGGAGGCGTTCTCCCTGCCAGAAAGACTGTGAATGAAGTATTATGTCTGGTCTAGCCAAGGGGATGATATGTCTTTCCTCGTTTTTGAGCAAATTGATTTCTTTGTGTCTCTGACACAGTCAGAGGAACACAGTCTCAAGCCTTCTCCAAAGTATTGATATGCGTCACCCATGGAGCCCTCAGCATTCTGCCTCTGGATTCCGCTCCTTCCATCACGACCCAACCACATCCTCACAAGATGGAACAGATACACCATCCAACCTCTTCTCAACTCCCTGGAGACTGCTACCCACCAGATCTAACTTAGACCAGTGAGCCCATGAGATGTGTAGCTCGAGAGACCTCAGATCAAAACAGAAGAGCTCAACTGTAACTACTCTAAAAGGGTGGCTAGCGCCTGTATGCTCCACATAGTCTTAAACATCTTATTCAAGCAATCATTTTACTTTTAAGTCATGAATAACTAGTGCTTCTTGAATTTTAAAATTGAATGCACATATACCAAATAATCATTATTAAACTCATAAAGGCTCTGATTATACATGAACTGCATCTGCCACAACAAGATTGAATAATGAAGTGAGTGGGGTCCACAAAATTGCCACAAGTGCTAAATTTATAAAATGAGAACAATTTGAAAATTGTAGACTTATTAGATTGCTCACTGACTAGTTTCCCAAGATTTATACAAGAGTTTGAGAGAAGAAATAAAGAGATCCTGTGGGAATAGGGCCTTTGATTGGGTCGATGGTTGTGACTTTCATAAGAACTGTTCATTTATTTGCGCTTTTTCTAAAATTTACTCTTGAATTTTACAGTGATGAGAAATGCAGTCTTATCAGCAAGTCTAGAAACCAGCAAAGTGTGGAGAGCAGAGGACAATAAAATTTTTGGAGAAGGGGACTTGGGTGGCTCAGTTGGTTGATTGTCCAACCCTTGGTTTCAGCTCAGGTCATTATCTCATGGGTTGTGAGATCAAGTCCCAAGTCAGGCTCTACTCTCAGCAGGGAGTCGGCTTGTGGATTCTCTCCCTCTGCCCCATCCCTGCTCTCTCGCTCTCTTTCTCAAACAAATAAATCTTTAAAAAAAATTTTTTTTGGAGGACACATGTCCATGGGAAGTTGGTCCATTTGTTTTGACCTGTATTATATTAAGTCCAATTTATTGAGCACCTACTAAGGTACAGAGACTCCAGGTGTTTTATATTACCTTACAAAGTAGACACTGTGTCTATCATACAGATGAATTAACTAAGGTTTAGATAAGCAAAATAGCTTGCTCAATCACAGTCAGAGGCAGAGCCTTGATGTGAAGATAATTCTGCTGTGTTTCACTTTAAAAAAAATTAGATGTCTGGGTAAGTGGGAGCCAATCTGCTATATCTCCGGATTACATTCTATAGGATGATTCTCTTTATGGATATTGCAAATAAAACCTGCCAGTAGTCCTCAGAGAAAAAGAGTAAATTAACAATGGTAATCCATATATTTAAATCAACCAAATATTCTTTTTTTTCTTAATTTGAGAGAGAAAGAGAGACAAAGAGCATGTAAGCAGGGAGAGGTGCAGAGGGAGAGAATCTCAAGTAGACTCCCCACTGAGCAGGCACCCTGATGCAGGGCTCCATCCCAGGACCCTGAGATCATGACCTGAGCTGAAACCAAGAGTCAGATGCTTAACAAACTGAGCCACCCAGGCACCCCAAAATTCTATTTTATCATGAACCTTGGCTCCTATAAAAAATGACACAAATTTTAAATATCATCACAGCTACTTTTCTATTGCTCTTTTTTCCTTCCATTAGCCAAATGAGAATGAGTAGTAGGGTGAGGGAGAGTGGCCTCACATCACCCACTGAATGAGTTATTTAATTGTATGAGACAGTGTGACAAAGTAATTGTCCTAGAGAACTATTACCACAGAGACAGTGCTTAGAGAGTACATGGTGCACTCTCCGGTTTATTCCTAGGAGGTAACATCTTATGTGTTTTCTAGGACCTTCTCATTTTATTCGACAAACATTATAAGAGGTCAGAGGCACAAAAATGTGGGTCCATCCAAACAGTAAACCAAATAAGGTGAAAATAGCCTGGTTGCTAAGAATCTTTTAAATTCCATAGCCTAAACCTCTGATAAAAGTCTAACACCTCAAAAGAGATGACATCAACTTGTATGATATTAATTTAAATTATTTGGGGGGGCAAGATGGCGGAAGAGTAGGGCCCCAAGTCACCTGTCCCCACCAACTTACCTAGATAACTTTCAAATCATCCTGAAAACCTATGTATTCGACCTGAGATTTAAAGAGAACACAGCTGGAATGCTACAGAGAGAAGAGTTTGCACTTCTAGCAATTACAACTCGTTTTTAGCCACTCTGCACTGAACAAAATGACTAGAAAGAAGAACTCACCACAAAAGAAAGAATCAAAAACCATACTCTATCCCACAGAGTTACAAAATTTGGATTACAATTCAATGTCAGAAAGCCAATTCAGAAGCACAATTATAAAGCTACTGCTGGCTGTGGAAAAAAGCATAAAGGATTCAAGAGACTTCATGACTGCAGAATTTAGATCTAATCAGGTGAAAATTAAAAACCAATTCAATGAGATGCAATCCAAACTGGAGGTCCTAATGACGAGGGTTAACGAGGTAGAAGAAAGAGTGAGTGACATAGAAGACAAGTTGATGGCAAGGAAGGAAACTGAGGAAAAAAGAGAAAAACAATGAAAACATCATGAGGATAGGTTAAGGGAAATAAATGACAGCCTCAGAAGGAAAAATCTATGCCTAATTGAAGTTCCAAAGGCGCCGAAATGGAGAGAGGTCCAGAAAGTGTATTTGAAGAAATCATAGCTGAGAACTTCCCTAACTTGGGGAAACAGGCATTCAGATCCAGGAGATAGAAAGATCCCCCCCCCAAAAAAATCAATAAAAACCACTCAACACCTCGACACTTAATAGTGAAGATCTTTAATAGAGAAGATCTTTAAAGCAGAAAGAGACAAGAAATCCCTAACCTTTATGGGGAGAAGTATTAGCATAACAGCAGACCTCTCCACAGAGACCTGGCAGGCCAGAAAGGGCTGGCAGGAGATATTCAGGGTCCTAAATGAGAAGAGCATGCACCAAGAATACTTTATCCAGCAAGGCTCTCATTCAGAATAGAAGGAGAAATAAAGAGCTTCCAAGATAGGCAGAGACTGAAAGAATATGTGACCACCAAACCAGCTCTGCAAGAAATATTAAGGGGGACTCTAAAAGAAAGAGGAAGTCCAAGGAAACAATCCACAAAAACAGGGACTGAATAGGTATTATGATGACACTAAATTCATATCTTTCAATAGTAACTCTGAACATGAATGGGCTTAATGACCCCATCAAAAGACGCAGGGTTTCAGACTGGATAAAAAAGCAAGACCTATCTATTTGCTGTCTACAAGAGACTCATTTTAGACCTAAGGACACCTACAGCCTGAAAATAAAAGGTTGGAGAACCATTTACCATTCAAATGGTCCTCAAAAGAAAGCAGGGGTAGCCATCCTTATATCAGATAAATTAAAGTTTATCCGAAAGACTGTAGTAAGAGATGAAGAGGGGCACTATATCGTACTGAAAGGATCTATGCAACAAGAGGACCTAACAATCATGAATATTTATGCCCCGAATGTGGGAGCTGCCAAGTATATCAATCAATAACCAAAGTTAAGACATACTTAGATAATAATACACTTATACTGGGAGGCTTCAACACAGCGCTTTCTGCAAATGACAGATATTCTAAGCACAACATCCCCCAAGAAACAAGAGCTGTAAATGATACACTGGACCAGATGGATTTCACAGATATTTACAGCACTTTACATCCAAACGCAACTGAATACACATTCTTCTCAAGTGCACATGGAAGTTTCTCCAGAAGAGACAACATACTGGGTCACAAATCAGGTCTTAACCTATACCAAAATATTGGGATTGTCCCCTGCATATTTTCAGGCCATAATGCTTTGACACTAGAACTTAATCACAAGAAGAAGTTTGGAAGGATTTCAAACACGTGGAGGTTAAGGACCATCCTGCTAAAAGATGAAAGGGTCAACCAGGAAATTAGGGAAGAATTAAAAAGATTCATGGAAACTAATAGAATGAAAATCTATTTTCATTTCTATTTTATCTAGTCCTGAGGGGGAAATACATCGCAATACAAGCATGCATCCAAAAACTGGAAAGAACTCAAATACACAAGCTAACCTTGCACCTAAAGGAGCTGGAGAAAAAACAGCAAATAGATCCTACACCCAGCAGAAGAAGAGAGTTAATAAAGATTTGAGCAGAACTCATTGAAATAGAGACCAGAAGAACTGTGGAACAGATCAACAAAAGCAGGAGTTGGTTCTCTGAAAGAATTAATAAGATAGATAAAACATTAGCCAGCCTTATTAAAAACAAAAGAGAAGAGACTCAAATTAATAAAATCATGAATGAGAAGGGAGAGATCACCACCAATACCAAGGAAATACAAATAATTTTAAAAACTTATTATGAACAGCCATACGCCAATAAATTAGGCAATCTAGAAGAAATGAGCGCATTTCTGGAAAACCACAAACTACCAAAACTGGAACAGGAAGAAATAGAAAACCTGAACAGGCCAATAACCAGGGAGGTAATTGAAGCAGTCATCAAAAACCTCCCAAAACACAAAAGTCCAGGGCCAGATGGCTTCCCAAGGGAATTCTATCAAATGTCTAAAGAAGAAACCATACCTATTCTACTAAAGCTGTTCAGTAAGATAGAAAGAGATGGAGTACTTCCAAACTCATTCTATGAGGCCAGCATCACCTTAATTCCAAAACCAAAGACCCCACCAAAAACGAGAATTATAGACCAATATCCCTGATGAACACGGATGCAAAAATTCTCAACAAGATACTAGCCAATAGGATCCAACAGTACATTAAGAGGATTCTTCACCATGACCAAGTGGGATTTATCCCCGGAATGCAAGGCTGGCTCAACACTCGGTAAAGCAATCAACGTGACTGATCATATCAGCAAGAGAAAAAACAAGAACTATATGATCCTCTCAGTAGATGCAGAGAAAGCATTTGACAAAATACAGCATCCATTCCTGATCAAAACTCTTCAGAGTGTAGGGATAGAGGGAACAATCCTCAGCATCTTAAAAACCATTTATGAAAAACCCACAGCAAATACCATTCTCAATGGGGAAGCACTGGGAGCCTTTCCCCTAAGATCAGGAACGCGACAGGGATGTCCACTCTCACCACTGTTATTCAACATAGTACTAGAAGTCCTAACCTCAGCAATCAGGCAACAAAAAGAAATAAAAGGCATTCAAATTGGCAAAGAAGAAGTCAAACTCTCCCTCTTTGCAGATGACATGATACTGTACCTAGAAAACCCAAAAGACTCCACCCCAAGATCGCTAGAACTCATACAGCAATTCGGCAGTGTGGCAGGATACAAAATCAATGCCCAGAAGTCAGTGGCATTTCTGTACACTAACAATGAGACTGACGCAGGGGAAATTAAGGAGTCAAGCCCATTTACAATTGCACCCCAAAGCATAAGATACCTAGGAATAAACCTAACTAAAGAGGTAAAGGATCTATACCCTAAAAACTACAGAACGCTTCTGAATGAAATTGAGGAAGACACAAAGAGATGGAAAAATAGTCCATGCTCATGGATTAGAAGAATTAATATTGTGAAAATGTCAATGTTATCCAGGGCAATGTACACATTTAATGCAATCCCTATCAAAATACCATGGACTTTCTTCAGAGAGTTGTAACAAATAATCTTAAGGTTTGTGTGGAATCAGAAAAGACCCCGAATAGCCAGGGGAATATTAAGAGAAAAAAAAAAAAACAGAGCTGGGGGCGTCACAATGCCAGATTTCAGGTTGTACTACAAAGCTGTGGTCATCAAGACAGTGTGGTACTGGCACAAAAACAGACACCTAGATCAATGGAACAGAATAGAGAACCCAGAAATGGGCCCTCAACTCTATGGTCAACTAATATTCGACAAAGCAGGAAAGACTATCCACTGGAAAAAAGGACAGTCTCTTCAATAAACGGTGCTGGGAAAATTGGACATCCACGGGCAGAAGAATGAAACTAAACTATTCTCTTACTCCATACACAAAAGATTAACTCAAAATGGATGAAAGATCTAAATCCATTCTTGGAGACAAGAATCCATCAAAATCCTAGAGGAGAACACAGGCAGCACCCTTTTTGAACTTGGCCACAGCAACTTCAAGATACATCTATGAAGGCAAGGGAAAGAAAAGCAAAAATGAATTATTGGGACTTAATGAAGATAAAAAGCTTCTGCACAGCAAAAGAAACAGTCAACAAAACGAAAAGACAACCTACAGAATGGGAGAAGATATTTGCAAATGACCTATCAGATAAAGGGCTAGTATCCAAGATCTATAAAGAACTTATTGAACTCAACAGCAAAGAAACAAACAATCCCATCATGAAATGGGCAAAAGACATGAACAGAAATCTCACAGAGGAAGACATGGACATGGCCAACAAGCACATGAGAAAATGCTCCGCTCACTTGCCATCAGGGAAATACAAATCATAACTCCCATGAGATACCACCTGACACCAATGAGAATGGGGAAAATTAACCAGACAAGAAACCACAAATATTGGCGAGGATGTGGAGAAAGGGGAATCCTCCTGCACTGTTGGTGGGAATGTGAGCCGGTGCAGCCACTCTGGAGAACTGTGTGGAGGTTCTTCAAAGAGTTTAAAATAGACCTGCCCTATGACCCAGCAATTGCGCTGCTGGGGATTTACCCCAAAGATACAGATGCAGTGAAGTGCCGGAACACCTGCACCCCAATGTTTATAGCAGGAGTGTCCTCAATAGCCAAACTGTGGAAGGAGCCTGGGTGTCCATGGAAAGATGAATGGATAAAAACGGTGTGGTCTATGCATACAGTGGAATATTCCTCAGCCATCAGAAGTGACGAATGCCCACCATTTGCTTCAACGTGGAGGGACCTGGAGGGTATTATGCTGAGTGAGATAAGTCAATCGGAGAAGGACAAACATTATATGGTCTCATTCATTTGGGGAATATAAAAATTAGTGAAAGGGAATAAAGGGAAAGGAGATAAAATGAGTGGGAAATATCAGTGCGGGGACAAACCATGAGAGACACATAACTCTGGGAAACGAACAAGAGGTAGTGGAAAGGGAGGTGGATGGGACGTTGGGGTGACTGAGTGATGGACACTGAGGGGGGGGGGCAGTTGATGGGATGAGCACTGGGTGATATGCTTTTGTTGGCAAATTGAACTCCAAAATTTTTTTTTTAATTTAAAGTATTCAGTTATACTATTAATTAGTTACAGAAATCATCCCAATTAGATGTGATAATGGAATTGAGAATGGAATGATTTTAGCTAATTACTAAAATGCCTTTTCAAATACACACAAAAAAATAGTTTCATTTCTTCTTACTTCTATTTCTCATGAGCAAGTATGGCAAGTTACATACCTGCATTTTCCACTTCATAACTAACAAGGAATGCCACTTCATAGAACAAAAATGAAACGATGAAGACCTGGTGAGAAGTCCCAGAACATCCTGCTCAACAGCTAATATGAATCAGGAAAGAGTAAATGCATAACGGGTGACACAGGATGCAACAGTACTTTTTCCTTTCAGAAGCAGTGGGTGGAAAGTTTCAATGAAAAATTACTGGGGTTATATTATACTGTAACATTTTGTTCTAAGCAGTCTGTTTTCAAAGCACATTCTTATTCCAGGGCTCATTGCTCATGGAATTTCAGACTGATTTGTGGCTTTTCTTTATGCCTGAAACACAGGTAATACTTTGAATTTTTAAAATACATTTCATTCTTACATTCTTAGAGGGGGCATTGTATCAGGATCTTTAGCACACTCAGTTAACGATCCATAATAAAACCCCATTATCACTCAAGGCTGTCTGTGTTCAACTTCATAAACAACTGATAGAAATCTTTGTTAGCAGAAAATCCAGTGCTGGGTTTAGTCATGTATAGTAGCTGATAAAGGAAGAAATAGCTAGTCCTGGCCCTTGGATAAGGAAATACAGCTCTAGAAATCCCAAGAAGGTGTATATGCTACTAAACATAACCCATCCATCAACATTGTCTAATTGGGAATTTCTCCATGGCCTCATGAGAGTCTGTGTTTCAGCCTCTTCTTAAGAGCCATAGATCAAAAAGCTACTTGCCAGTCATTTCCATTGTTAAGTTATTGTGTTTTATCTCCACTGTATTATTTATGTGTCAACCCAGTCCCAGAGTGGCCTCTGAGGACTTTTGGAATTGGAATGTTGCTCAGAGTGATCAGGCTTGAGATGAAGTGTAGATAAAGCTACTTCTTAATTCAGATGTCTTTTGCCATCACTCATCTTATGCTTCTGCCACCAGCGCAAGTTCTACCATGAGGTTATGTTGTCCTAAGATCAAGAGAATATGCCTTGGTTCCAATTAGATTCTTCTAACATTCTGGTGACTTTGTGCCAACAGGTCATTATTCTATGGACATATCACCCTAATGAAGAAAGAAAAGAATAAAGACATCTCGAATGTGGATGATATAAACTCAAACACAGTATCACTTTATCAGTCAATACAAAGTCAGAGCTATGAAAATCAGCTTATGAATTACTAAAAAGAAAGTGGATAGATTCTTTTTTTATTTTAAAAACTTGAAGCTACATCGTCTTATGAACTTGGGACTTTATTTAAAGATAAATTTGGCAGTATTTATAACTTGAGGACATAACTGAGGTTGAGCTGTAAAAGCCATATAATTAAGAGAGGTCCACAGGGCAATCTTCACTTCCTTAGGAAGCAGGAATATCGGAAAGAGGTTTTCAGCCCTCAGAGATTTCCATCATGGAATCTGAAACCACCACATCCTACTCCTATTTGCTGGAGACTTCCTGGTGATAGTCACTGGTCCTCACCACTTCAAGTCCTTCAAGAAGAAAGTTCCATAATGCTTATAGGAATTCAGTTCTGTTTGTTTCCAGGTGCTCGACAGGACTTCTCCCCACTTCAGTTGTGGGAATTAAAGTAAGAAGCTGCCACCAAAGGACCAGCACCAGCCTGCTAGAGGACACGCCTATTAGGAGAGTGCCAGGTTCACAAAGGGATTTGGAAAACTTTCCCTGACATGATTTCTGGTATTTCCAGTTATTAATCTCCTGCTTTGAAAATAACCCATTTATTTCAGTTTTTTCCTAACCCTTTTACTGCTGCTCCTTAAGGATGCTGAAACTACCTTGATTTACTGTGTTCATCCATCAAAAGAATAGCAACAATATGCTCCTTCAGCTTTTGGTCTGAGGCCGAAGATATCAACTCACGAGGATGAGGACTCCAGCTACATCCCTAATATAGGAAGCACCTGTTTATAAGGTGTTTAAAAGATGTCACTGCATCCACACACCACAATCCTCATATAAGCATTTTTAGGAGTATCAGAATCGCTTGTCAATAAGTGAAAGGAAGTGTGTTCAGCTCCCAAAACAAGTGGAAGGCATGTGCCTTTAAAACTCACTCAAGAACATTTTCAACAGCACCAACCAAATTGCTTAACAAGGCAGTAGACAGGAGGCAGGAGGCATTGTAAAACCAATTTACTGGAAACCCAAATAAGACCATCAAAGAGGAGAGTCTGGTCCAAGCTTCTAAGTAAAAGAAAATAGGTACTTACTCCGTCTCCACTCACAATGGAGGCTGTTTCATACACTCAGTGATGATCTGTATGCAAATGGTTCCAAGATTTAAACTGTTGTGCTCTTTTTTCCTCACTGGGATCCTTGCTTAAATCAATGGGAATGCAATTGACTAAAGCAGTTCATTCTCTTAGAAATCTTGTCTTCATCTTGAATTGGTTGGTCCAAAAAACATTGTGAGGACAGACTGTCCTGATTTTATTCCTCATGTTCAGGAATAAGTCATTTGAAGGAGCAGATTTTTTTTCCTAAGTAGTAAAATATCAGTACACTGAGGGAGGTAATGAAATAAAATGTGGCTGAAAAAATCTCTTACTCTTAGGGCTAACATTTGGAGGGTAATCTTCACGAGAGGTCTGGAAATGTTTAGTTGATTTACAAATGAGACACTGGTATTGTTACAAAATTTGGTAATAGGGATAAAACCATTTAAATATGTCACAGTGCCAGTTTTTAAAAACTATATGGGATAGAAGTGATTTTAGGGAGAATGTATTTGCCTATGATAAAAGTGGTTTTGGTCAATCTTTGATCAATTAAGACTGTACACTCAGGAACATGATGTGGCCATGGCATTCCACTGACATTGACAATAAAGAGGTAGTTAGCACCAAGAAAGTCATAAGAAAAATTAAAATATATCAAAATGTCATGGAATCATTGAGTTTTAATGTGAACAACAGGTTTATCTAGGTGGTTAAAAAGATGAGCTTCTAGGACCAAGAGACAATAGGGTTAACACGGTCATCCTTGGAAATGGGCTGGGATTGGACCTCTCCAAGAAACTACAGGCTAAATCCTCATCTCTTGCCCTCTTGGCAAGCAGTTCCACTAATAGACAATGTGCTTCTCAGGCATTTCCAAGAAGCACATCCAGAGGCTATGACTGTCACTGGGGATGAATTAGCTCCTATGTTACCAGTAGCACTCACTCTGCAGCTTGTCTGTCCCAAGCCTTTGGTCTTGGACAGCCTATAAGAAGTAAGGAAGAGTAGGGGAAAGAGAACCATAGGTCCACAAGATAAGCCACTAAATGGTGGCAGGGAAAGAAATCTTAAAGAAGAGATTCTTCTCAAAGAAGAAATCTCTTCTGTGGTTGAAATGATGGGGCAAGTCAAGAACAAGGGTCATAAGTCCTCTCTTCTTAGACCAGAGTTTTTAATCACGACTTGAAACCTTTGGCTCAGCCCTGTACTTTCTTAATGCAGATAATGAATTCTAATGTTTGAAGCCTATGAAATTCATTGTTTCATATTTTTAAAACATTTTTTTGGAGTTCAAATTGCCAACAAAAGCATATCACCCAGTGCTCATCCCATCAACTGCCCCCCCCCTCAGTGTCCATCACTCAGTCACCCCAACGTCCCATCCACCTCCCTTTCCACTACCTCTTGTTCGTTTCTCAGAGTTATGTGTCTCTCATGGTTTGTCCCCGCACTGATATTTCCCACTCATTTTATCTCCTTTCCCTTTATTCCCTTTCACTAATTTTTATATTCCCCAAATGAATGAGACCATATAATGTTTGTCCTTCTCCGATTGACTTATCTCACTCAGCATAATACCCTCCAGGTCCCTCCACGTTGAAGCAAATGGTGGGCATTCGTCACTTCTGATGGCTGAGGAATATTCCACTGTATGCATAGACCACACCGTTTTTATCCATTCATCTTTCCATGGACACCCAGGCTCCTTCCACAGTTTGGCTATTGAGGACACTCCTGCTATAAACATTGGGGTGCAGGTGTTCCGGCACTTCACTGCATCTGTATCTTTGGGGTAAATCCCCAGCAGCGCAATTGCTGGGTCATAGGGCAGGTCTATTTTAAACTCTTTGAAGAACCTCCACACAGTTCTCCAGAGTGGCTGCACCGGCTCACATTCCCACCAACAGTGCAGGAGGATTCCCCTTTCTCCACATCCTCGCCAATATTTGTGGTTTCTTGTCTGGTTAATTTTCCCCATTCTCATTGGTGTCAGGTGGTATCTCATGGGAGTTATGATTTGTATTTCCCTGATGGCAAGTGAGCGGAGCATTTTCTCATGTGCTTGTTGGCCATGTCCATGTCTTCCTCTGTGAGATTTCTGTTCATGTCTTTTGCCCATTTCATGATGGGATTGTTTGTTTCTTTGCTGTTGAGTTCAATAAGTTCTTTATAGATCTTGGATACTAGCCCTTTATCTGATAGGTCATTTGCAAATATCTTCTCCCATTCTGTAGGTTGTCTTTTCGTTTTGTTGACTGTTTCTTTTGCTGTGCAGAAGCTTTTTATCTTCATTAAGTCCCAATAATTCATTTTTGCTTTTCTTTCCCTTGCCTTCATAGATGTATCTTGAAGTTGCTGTGGCCAAGTTCAAAAAGGGTGCTGCCTGTGTTCTCCTCTAGGATTTTGATGGATTCTTGTCTCCAAGAATGGATTTAGATCTTTCATCCATTTTGAGTTAATCTTTTGTGTATGGAGTAAGAGAATAGTTTAGTTTCATTCTTCTGCCCGTGGATGTCCAATTTTCCCAGCACCGTTTATTGAAGAGACTGTCCTTTTTTCCAGTGGATAGTCTTTCCTGCTTTGTCGAATATTAGTTGACCATAGAGTTGAGGGCCCATTTCTGGGTTCTCTATTCTGTTCCATTGATCTAGGTGTCTGTTTTTGTGCCAGTACCACACTGTCTTGATGACCACAGCTTTGTAGTACAACCTGAAATCTGGCATTGTGACGCCCCCAGCTCTGTTTTTTTTTTTTTTCTCTTAATATTCCCCTGGCTATTCGGGGTCTTTTCTGATTCCACACAAACCTTAAGATTATTTGTTACAACTCTCTGAAGAAAGTCCATGGTATTTTGATAGGGATTGCATTAAATGTGTACATTGCCCTGGGTAACATTGACATTTTCACAATATTAATTCTTCTAATCCATGAGCATGGACTATTTTTCCATCTCTTTGTGTCTTCCTCAATTTCATTCAGAAGCGTTCTGTAGTTTTTAGGGTATAGATCCTTTACCTCTTTAGTTAGGTTTATTCCTAGGTATCTTATGCTTTGGGGTGCAATTGTAAATGGGCTTGACTCCTTAATTTCCCCTGCGTCAGTCTCATTGTTAGTGTACAGAAATGCCACTGACTTCTGGGCATTGATTTTGTATCCTGCCACACTGCCGAATTGCTGTATGAGTTCTAGCGATCTTGGGGTGGAGTCTTTTGGGTTTTCTAGGTACAGTATCATGTCATCTGCAAAGAGGGAGAGTTTGACTTCTTCTTTGCCAATTTGAATGCCTTTTATTTCTTTTTGTTGCCTGATTGCTGAGGTTAGGACTTCTAGTACTATGTTGAATAACAGTGGTGAGAGTGGACATCCCTGTCGCGTTCCTGATCTTAGGGGAAAGGCTCCCAGTGCTTCCCCATTGAGAATGGTATTTGCTGTGGGTTTTTCATAAATGGTTTTTAAGATGCTGAGGATTGTTCCCTCTATCCCTACACTCTGAAGAGTTTTGATCAGGAATGGATGCTGTATTTTGTCAAATGCTTTCTCTGCATCTACTGAGAGGATCATATAGTTCTTGTTTTTTCTCTTGCTGATATGATCAGTCACGTTGATTGCTTTACCGAGTGTTGAGCCAGCCTTGCATTCCGGGGATAAATCCCACTTGGTCATGGTGAAGAATCCTCTTAATGTACTGTTGGATCCTATTGGCTAGTATCTTGTTGAGAATTTTTGCATCCGTGTTCATCAGGGATATTGGTCTATAATTCTCGTTTTTGGTGGGGTCTTTGGTTTTGGAATTAAGGTGATGCTGGCCTCATAGAATGAGTTTGGAAGTACTCCATCTCTTTCTATCTTACTGAACAGCTTTAGTAGAATAGGTATGGTTTCTTCTTTAGACATTTGATAGAATTCCCTTGGGAAGCCATCTGGCCCTGGACTTTTGTGTTTTGGGAGGTTTTTGATGACTGCTTCAATTACCTCCCTGGTTATTGGCCTGTTCAGGTTTTCTATTTCTTCCTGTTCCAGTTTTGGTAGTTTGTGGTTTTCCAGAAATGCGCTCATTTCTTCTAGATTGCCTAATTTATTGGCGTATGGCTGTTCATAATAAGTTTTTAAAATTATTTGTATTTCCTTGGTATTGGTGGTGATCTCTCCCTTCTCATTCATGATTTTATTAATTTGAGTCTCTTCTCTTTTGTTTTTAATAAGGCTGGCTAATGTTTTATCTATCTTATTAATTCTTTCAGAGAACCAACTCCTGCTTTTGTTGATCTGTTCCACAGTTCTTCTGGTCTCTATTTCAATGAGTTCTGCTCAAATCTTTATTAACTCTCTTCTTCTGCTGGGTGTAGGATCTATTTGCTGTTTTTTCTCCAGCTCCTTTAGGTGCAAGGTTAGCTTGTGTATTTGAGTTCTTTCCAGTTTTTGGATGCATGCTTGTATTGCGATGTATTTCCCCCTCAGGACTAGATAAAATAGAAATGAAAATAGATTTTCATTCTATTAGTTTCCATGAATCTTTTTAATTCTTCCCTAATTTCCTGGTTGACCCTTTCATCTTTTAGCAGGATGGTCCTTAACCTCCACGTGTTTGAAATCCTTCCAAACTTCTTCTTGTGATTAAGTTCTAGTGTCAAAGCATTATGGCCTGAAAATATGCAGGGGACAATCCCAATATTTTGGTATAGGTTAAGACCTGATTTGTGACCCAGTATGTTGTCTCTTCTGGAGAAACTTCCATGTGCACTTGAGAAGAATGTGTATTCAGTTGCGTTTGGATGTAAAGTGCTGTAAATATCTGTGAAATCCATCTGGTCCAGTGTATCATTTACAGCTCTTGTTTCTTGGGGGATGTTGTGCTTAGAATATCTGTCATTTGCAGAAAGCGCTGTGTTGAAGCCTCCCAGTATAAGTGTATTATTATCTAAGTATGTCTTAACTTTGGTTATTGATTGATATACTTGGCAGCTCCCACATTCGGGGCATAAATATTCATGATTGTTAGGTCCTCTTGTTGCATAGATCCTTTCAGTACGATATAGTGCCCCTCTTCATCTCTTACTACAGTCTTTCGGATAAACTTTAATTTATCTGATATAAGGATGGCTACCCCTGCTTTCTTTTGAGGACCATTTGAATGGTAAATGGTTCTCCAACCTTTTATTTTCAGGCTGTAGGTGTCCTTAGGTCTAAAATGAGTCTCTTGTAGACAGCAAATAGATAGGTCTTGCTTTTTTATCCAGTCTGAAACCCTGCGTCTTTTGATGGGGTCATTAAGCCCATTCATGTTCAGAGTTACTATTGAAAGATATGAATTTAGTGTCATCATAATACCTATTCAGTCCCTGTTTTTGTGGATTGTTTCCTTGGACTTCCTCTTTCTTTTAGAGTCCCCCTTAATATTTCTTGCAGAGCTGGTTTGGTGGTCACATATTCTTTCAGTCTCTGCCTATCTTGGAAGCTCTTTATTTCTCCTTCTATTCTGAATGAGAGCCTTGCTGGATAAAGTATTCTTGGTGCATGCTCTTCTCATTTAGGACCCTGAATATCTCCTGCCAGCCCTTTCTGGCCTGCCAGGTCTCTGTGGAGAGGTCTGCTGTTATGCTAATACTTCTCCCCATAAAGGTTAGGGATTTCTTGTCTCTTTCTGCTTTAAAGATCTTCTCTATTAAAGATCTTCACTATTAAGTGTCGAGGTGTTGAGTGGTTTTTATTGATTTTTTTGGGGGGGGGATCTTTCTATCTCCTGGATCTGAATGCCTGTTTCCCCAAGTTAGGGAAGTTCTCAGCTATGATTTCTTCAAATACACTTTCTGGACCTCTCTCCATTTCGGCGCCTTTGGAACTTCAATTTGGCATAGATTTTTCCTTCTGAGGCTGTCATTTATTTCCCTTAACCTATCCTCATGATGTTTTCATTGTTTTTCTCTTTTTTCCTCAGTTTCCTTCCTTGCCATCAACTTGTCTTCTATGTCACTCACTCTTTCTTCTACCTCGTTAACCCTCGTCATTAGGACCTCCAGTTTGGATTGCATCTCATTGAATTGGTTTTTAATTTTCACCTGATTAGATCTAAATTCTGCAGTCATGAAGTCTCTTGAATCCTTTATGCTTTTTTCCACAGCCAGCAGTAGCTTTATGATTGTGCTTCTGAGTTGGCTTTATGACATTGAATTGTAATCCAAATTTTGTAACTCTGTGGGATAGAGTATGGTTTTTGATTCTTTCTTTTGTGGTGAGTTTTTCCTTCTAGTCATTTTTCTCAGTGCAGAGTTGCCAAAAACAAGTTGTACTGGTAGAAGTGAAAACTCTTTTCACTGTAGCATTCCAGCTGTTTTCTCTTTAAATCTCAGGTCGAATTCATAGGTTTTCAGGATGATTTGAAAGTTATATAGGTAAGTTGGTGGGGACAGGTGACTTGGGGACCTACTCTTCTGCCATCCTGCCCCGCCTCCTTGTTTAATTTTTTGGTATAAAATGAACACATCTCAGTAGAATCCATGACAAATGTGACCTCATAGTAATGCTCAGGGACACTTTTTTAAGGGATTAAATGTAGCTTTATTTTCAACATAAAGCTTTCCATCTGTGTATAGTAGGGATTTTTAAAGGGAAGAAAGCCAATCTCATTATAGCTCTCCTTCCCCTGGTCAGAACTTATTGTCTAATTTTTCCCCACGTGTCTTTTTGAGTTTTTCCTGTCTCATAAATAACTCTTTGTAGGGTTTGGCACTGGGTAAGAGTATTTGCACCCTCCTTTCTAAAAAGATTAAAATAAAACCTAATCCTCATTTTTACTACTGTGTTCAAGTAAGAGGATTGCTTCTTTTCTACTTTTTGGGTAGGAGAGCTGAATGAAGATGACAATCACCTACACACAAATAGCACCTGAAGAAGTACTGCATTTCTTGATTTCTAATACAGTGACAGGCAGCTCTTGCCCACCATCATGGGGCTGATCTGAGGCCTACATTTAGCATGTTTACTGTTCAAGAGATTATGTGAAGGACAAGTGGAATCTGTGTGGTTTGCCATCAGGACAAGAACAATCTCTGTTCTCCAAATGACAACATGAAACTTTTTGGAAATAGAACACTGTTTTCATTCACTCAGTGCTATAGTCTTATGGAAGATTAAAGAGGATAAAAATAAGCATAGGTGACCCCACCTATGATGTCATTTGTCTTCACAACAAACCTATGAGATAAATCTAGAAGGCTTGAGATAAATTAAAAGGCAGCCCTTATTCACAACCAAAGATCATCCACTCTTGGCAGGATGGGCTTTGAAGACTCCATGTTACAGTACTAAATGTTGAAAGATCTAACCAGTTGGGATAAACACACATCTGTCAAACAATGGTTTGGGGAGAAGCAGCTCTAGTTTGTGGTCATGAAACTGAGTGAAATGGGAACACATTTCACAATCCCAGCAAATCTGATCCAAAGTAAAATAATATTTTTTGGATTACTAGATGAATGAATGATGGAGTGTTTGAATTAATTTTAGTAAGATAATATATATAAGAGTTTTGTGTAAACTATTTTAATAACTAGCTTGTAAATTATACTTATTGCTATAATAGCTATAGTGTAGAATTTTTCAATGCACTTTTATTCTGGATACTACCAAGGACACACTGGACTGAGATCTTTCCTAAGCAGGACTATGATAAGACTATTCACTGTCTTCCATCCCCATATACTTCTCTCTATGCCAATACTTTAGGGGCCCTTTTGTTATTTTCTTTGAATTTCATCTGCTATCTTGCCAAAACGACCATCAAAATGATCTCATCATCTTTCAGCCTTTCTAGAATGTTGGTGTCCTGCTCCCCACAGACCCTTTGCCTTGCTCTCCCCTCAGCCTGGGGTTCTCCTCCCCAGATTTTATCATCCCTGGCCACATCCTGTTGTAAACTTCTCTGCCTAAATGTCATGTCTGCCAGACACTGACTCTACCCAATCCTGCTAGAGCTAGCACTCACTCCCTGCACTCCTCTGTCTACCCTAGTGCCTTCTGTGCTCTACCACCCTTCTTGGAAAGTGAAATCACCTTATTTTGTTTCTGCTTCTCCCTGCCACATCCTAGATGCATGAGCTGGGGGAGGAACGCTTTATCTGCCTTGCATGCCCACATCCTGGAAGTGCTCACAATTATTTACTGGACAAATGAATCTTGAACTTCAAAGCCAGTGTTCTATCCCCTGCCTCCCCTAAAATAAGATTTTTATGCCTCTGTTTCATGCCTCTCTCAGCTAATAAAGGCAGCCTGGATACAGAGGTTGTCTCATTTTGGGACATCAATCAAACCTTTCATCTTCCTGTATGTCATATGGTCACTTTCCCTTTTGTGTCCCACAAGTACAACGAGGAATGAGATGGGGTGATAAATACTGTAATTGAAAAATGAAGTGAATGAAAATCAGCCCAATGTGGTTTACAGGCATTTAACTAGGAAAGTTTCACCCTTTTCACTTTTGCTTCTTAACCTGTGAAATGGACAACAGTTTCCTAGACTACTTGGGACCCTAGAGTGAGTTTTCACTCTGCTATTGTATGTACTGGATAAGCAGCCCAGGCACTCAGGACAGAGAAGGGATCTCTTGTTTTGGTGCCAGGACTATTTGCTCAATGAGAGGACTGCATTCGAAAGTGAATGCACACAGACTCAGCAGCACCTGTTAGACCCTGTATGAGATGGTCGCTTTCAACATGATGTTAGTAACACCTTAAAATGATTCAAACAGAAGAGCTCCAGCTGGTCATGGAGCTATAGGATGCCCTATTAGGAGGTGCATGATGCAAATATAGATGTGTACATCACACAAATATAGATCCCCATACAGCATACTCTGTGCTGTGTTCTCTGCACAGGGAGAAAAAGCTCACTCATTTTAGTAAAGAGGATGCCTACCAGCCCCCTCACTTTTGAAGTTTCAGTTACAGTTGCAAAGGAAAAGGTCTCAAATGAAAAGTTAAAAGAGGAAAACTTCATTTCATAAGAAACAATACAATTTAATGCTAAATGCATAGTAGCACTCTGTTTCTTTTTATTTAACCATGTTTTTAAAATTAATAAATAATTTCAATGAGACATGACAGTAAAACTAAATAAAAAACAAACCAGAGCACATTCACTTTCATCTGTTTACCTGTCCAGAAAGCAAATGTGGGGATTTGAGAACATATGGAAGGAAGCCATGTGATTGCTTTCTACAAATAAGGCCCAAACTTCTTGAATATAAACTGTCCAAATCCAGAGACCACCTTTCTGTTACTTTGGCCCAATTCCATGAAACGACTCATTTCCTTGGGACTCCTTCAGGAAAAGTTAAATTCAGTCCTTTTTTTTTTCTCATAGCTTTTTTAATTTTTAGATGACAAAAGTAGTATCTGTTCAATGCTGAAAGCTTGGAAAACTCATAAGAACACGAAGATATTTTTATAATCATCTGACACTCATAATACTCCACACCTCACCATTGTAATCACCTTTAGCATTGGTACATCTTTCTAGTTATTTCTCTGGGCTCCATATACATATCAAATTTTCTGTCCCTGATGGTATCTTTCCATACACCATTAAGGTGGTCTAGTTTTCCCTGAATAGTACTTTGTAAAGTTTTGCCAAGTTTGGAGTATCTCTCTCTGGCCTGATGTTTATTGATTTCATGGTGCTCCATTGGATGGATCATTAACACTTCTCTGAGCCACACTCTTAATTTTGGAGTCTTTTAGTTGCTTCCCACTTCTGTCTATCTATCTATCCATCCATCCGTCATCTGTCTATCATCTAACTACTTATCGCATAAATGTTATGTACATTATATATACAGTACATGTAAAATATTTGTGCAATCTTTAGTAATTACTGTCAAAGATACTAACTTGCCTACCTGACGTGTATTTTCTCTTCTTTGCTAACAAGATTTTGATTTTGTTCAATGTGATAATATCCCTCGCTAATTGTTTCATCTCCCATGTGACAAAGTCTGGTCCATACAGTGTGAACAGGAAATGCTAAGTGATACTTCCAGGGCAGCCCTTTCATGAGGGTCACATGTGGCTCCCATTATTTGCATGGTTTTGTGCATTTGCTTTGTCTTCTCCTATTTTCTTGCCTGGGAAGCAGATGCAACGAGTGGAGATGGGTAGCCATTTAGCGACCATGATAACCACCTACTTAGGCGGGAGTGGTGGGAAACAGGAAGAAAATTGGATTTCGATGGCATCATGGGGCCACCAGTCTAACGTTGGCTCCTCGCCTCCAAATTTCATGTTAAAGGACAAAAATAAGCTTCTATTTGAATAAACCCACTGCTTTCTTTGACTTTCTATTATACAAAACAGAACACAATACTGTCCATGGTATTATTAATAATACTACCCATTTAGAGTTCCTAAATGTGAAATCTTCCAAATGGAATAGCAAGATCTCAGGTGTGCAATTCTATAAGTTTTAGATTCTTATCATCAATTTGCTTCCTAGAAAGTTTTTATCAATATTATCTCTGACCAGCTGTGCACATTAGCCATGACCACCATTGGGTATCATCTTCCCCATCACAATTCCATAGGTATAAATGTCCTTCCTTATTGCTTTCATTTCGATTTTTTGTGTACTGATGAATTCAAACATGTTTTGGTTCCAAATGTCTTCTTGAGCTTTTATTTCTTCTGTGAATTTATCGTTTGTATTCTCTCTTCTATTATTTTTCAACGAAAGATGAATCTGGAGCTTACTATTGTAAGAATCATTAGGAGAAAACATGGAGACCATTGCTAAGCACCCAGTAGATGCGTGTGGCTGCTGGAAATCTCTATCCTGGGTGAGAGAACATCACACTAAAACAGGGTGATAGGCAGCTGAAATTGGTATCTTATCCCAAGTGAATCCAGACATCTCAGGTGGAAATGTGGGAGGCTTGCTACAGAGGGAAGTGTCTCAGGATGCCTCTGGGTCAAGCTGAGGTTGCTGGTGGCCATGTAATGTTTATGATCCTTCTTCAGGGAAGTGGGGACATTTCCCTGAGGATTTAGAGATAAGAAGCAGAATCACCACACTTTTCCAGTACCTCATTCCTGAGGTTCCAAGTGCTTCTGCTCCCCTCACACTCCTGTCTTGAAGTGTTTGCATCATCCTGCACAACGGTGATCATTCCTCCTCCAGGGATATTGAGACAGCTGTGTGGCTTTCCCCTTACCTTCTGAATGTACAGGGAGGTGTAATAAGCCAATGTCAGCAAAAGTTCTTTTGGATTCTTGCAGATTAGAAAGTGAGATCATAGATACTAGCCAATAGGATCCAACAACACATTAAGAAAATTATTCACCATGACCAAGTAGGATTTATCCCTGGGACACAAGGCTGGTTCAACACTCGTAAAACCATCAATGTGATTCATCATATCAGCAAGAGAAAAACCAAGAACCATATGATACTCTCATTAGATGCAGAGAAAGCATTTGACAAAATACAGCATCCATTCCTGATCAAAACCCTTCAGAGTGTTGGGATAGAGGGAACTTTCCTCGACATCTTAAAAGCCATCTACGAAAAGCCCACAGCAAATATCATTCTCAATGGGGAAGCACTGGGAGCCTTTCCCCTAAGATCAGGAACAAGACAGGGATGTCCACTCTCACCACTGCTGTTCAACATAGTTCTGGAAGTCCTCGCCTTAGCAATCAGACAACAAAAAGACATTAAAGGCATTCAAATTGGCAAAGAAGAAGTCAAACTCTCCCTCTTCGCCGATGACATGATACTCTACATAGAAAACCCAAAAGCCTCCACCCCCAGATTGCTAGAACTCATACAGCAATTTGGTAGCGTGGCAGGATACAAAATCAATGCCCAGAAATCAATGGCATTTCTATACACTAACAATGAGACTGAAGAAAGAGAAATTAAGGAGTCAATCCCATTTACAATTGCACCCAAAAGCATAAGATACCTAGGAATAAACCTAACCAAAGAGGTAAAAGATCTATACCCTAAAAACTATAGAACACTTCTGAAAGAAATTGAGGAAGACACAAAGAGATGGAAAAATATTCCATGCTCATGGATTGGCAGAATTAATATTGTAAAAATGTCAATGTTACCCAGGGCAATTTATACGTTTAATGCAATCCCTATCAAAATACCATGGACTTTCTTCAGAGAGTTAGAACAAATTATTTTAAGATTTGTGTGGAATCAGAAAAGACCCCGAATAGCCAGGGGAATTTTAAAAAAGAAAACCTTAGCTGGGGGCATCACAATGCCAGATTTCAGGTTGTACTACAATGCTGTGGTCATCAAGACAGTGTGGTACTGGCACAAAAACAGACACATAGATCAATGGAACAGAATAGAGAACCCAGAAGTGGACCCTGAAATGTACGGCCATCTAATATTCGATAAAGGAGGAAAGACTATCCATTGGAAGAAAGACAGTCTCTTCAATAAATGGTGCTGGGAAAATTGGACATCCACATGCAGAAGAATGAAACTGGACCACTCTCTTTCACCATACACAAAGATAAACTCAAAATGGATCAGAGATCTAAATGTGAGACAAGATTCCATCAAAATCCTAGAGGAGAACACAGGCAACACCCTTTTTGAACTTGGCCACAGTAACTTCTTGCAAGATACATCCACGAAGGCAAAAGAAACAAAAGCAAAAATGAACTATTGGGACTTCATCAAGATAAGAAGCTTTTGCACAGCAAAGGATACAGTCAACAAAACTAAAAGACAACCTACAGAATGGGAGAAGATATTTGCAAATGACATATCAGATAAAGGGCTAGTTTCCAAAATCTATAAAGAACTCATTAAACTCAACACCAAAGAAACAAACAATCCAATCATGAAATGGGCAAAAGACATGAAGAGAAATCTCACAGAGGAAGACATGGACATGGCCAACATGCACATGAGAAAATGCTCTGCATCACTTGCCATCAGGGAAATACAAATCAAAACCACAATGAGATACCACCTCACACCAGTGAGAATGGGGAAAATTAACAAGGCAGGAAACAACAAATGTTGGAGAGGATGCGGAGAAAAGGGAACCCTCTTACACTGTTGGTGGGAATGTGAACTGGTGCAGCCACTCTGGAAAACTGTCTGGAGGTTCCTCAAAGAGTTAAAAATAGACCTGCCCTACGACCCAGCAATTGCACTGTTGGGGATTTACCCCAAAGATTCAGATGCAATGAAACGTCGGGACACCTGCACCCCGATGTTTCTATCAGCAATGGCCACAATAGCCAAACTGTGGAAGGAGCCTCGGTGTCCATCGAAAGATGAATGGATAAAGAAGATGTGGTTTATGTATACAATGGAATATTACTCAGCAATTAGAAACGACAAATACCCACCATTTGCTTCAACGTGGATGGAACTGGAGGGTATTATGCTGAGTGAAATAAGTCAATCGGAGAAGGACAAACAGTGTATGTTCTCATTCATTTGGGGAATATGAATAATAGTGAAAGGGAATATAAAGGAAGGGAAAAGAAATGTTGGGAAATATCAGGAAGGGAGACAGAACATAAAGACTCCTAACTCGGGGAAACGAACTAGGGGTGGTGGAAGGGGAGGAGGGCGGGTGTTGGAGGGGAATGGGTGACGGGCACTGAGGTGGACACTTGACGGGATGAGCACTGGGTGTTTTTCTGTATGTTGGTAAATTAAACACCAATAAAAGTTAATTAAAAAAAAAAAATAAAAAAAAGAAAATAAAAAAAAAAAAAGAAAAAAAAAAAGAAAGTGAGATCATACTCCAGAACTTCATTCTAGTATGGTCAAAGAAGTTTTGCTGCAAATGTTAAGGAAAGCATAAAGGATCCTTTCTATTATACAGATGGAGACAAAATGCCTGTTGCATAACAACACAGAGAGTCAAATTACATTATTTCTCTTACTTTTTTCAACAGTTCCTAAGTAAGGTGATTTGAGAAAACATCCCAAACAGCAGAAACCCAAGTGCTCAGGTATTCCTAACCATACAATTAGGTATGGGGCTCAGCAAGACCTGGGAACACCTAGGGATTGTAATTACATTGAGTGCCATGTGTGGTGGTTCCTGGACTGGTGCATTCCATTATTTATATGGCACTCATCACACCAGCAGTTAAGCATTTTCTCAGCATCAGCCTTTACACTGGTGGACAACAGAAGGGACTGAAAGTTCTATGGTTTCTCAACATCATCAGCTTGGACTGAACACCTACTCTGAGCCCAGAGTCAATCACATACGAGTGACCACATGCGAGCCAGCAGCTTCTGACCCAGAAGCTTTTGGGTCTGTGGCTTTTGGTTCTGTTTTTCTCTCTCTCTTCCTTCTCAACCAGGCTCTTGCCATCTAGTATATAAATTACTGCGGTGCATACCCTCTGCCCCCACCCCAACCGCAACAACCTTCACTATTCTCTTTAGTTTTATTTCTTTAGCACTGCACCCTTATCATTGGAAGCCACCCCCTAGCAACAAAAGAGCGAGTAAAATCAAAGGTGGTGAGCTTCTTCTTTTTTTTTTTATTGGAGTTCAACTTGCCAACATATAGCATATCACCCAGTGCTGATCCCGTCAAGTGCCCCCCTCAGTGCCCATCACCCAGTCACTCCAACCCCCCTGCCCACCTCCCCTTCCACTACCCCTTGTTCATTTCCCAGAGTTAGGTGTCTCTCGTGTTTTGTCACCTCACTGATATTTTCACTCATTTTCTCTCCTTTCCCTTTATTCCCTTTCACTATTTTTATATTCCCAAAATGAATGAGACCATATAATGTTTGTCCTTCTCCAATTGACTTACTTCACTCAGCATAATACCCTCCAGGTCCATCCACGTCGAAGTAAATGGTGGCTATTCATTGTTTCTAATGGCTGAGGAATATTCCATTGTATATATAGACCCTTCTTTATCCATTCATCTTTCCATAGACACTGAGGCTCCTTCCACAGTTTCGCTATTGTGGACATTGCTGCTATAAACATTGGGGTTCAGGTGTCCCGGCGTTTCACTGCATCTGTATCTTTGGGGTAAGTCCCCAGCAATTGCTGGGTATTAGGGCAGGTCTATTTTTACCTCTTTGAAGAACCTCCACACAGTTTACCAGAGTGGCTGCACCAGTTCACATTCCCACCAACAGTGCAAGAGGGTTCCCCCTTCTCCGTATCCTCTCCAACATTTGTTATTTCCTGCCTTGTTAATTTTCCCCATTCTCACTGGTGTGAGGTGGTATCTCATTGGGGTTTTGATTTGTATTTCCCTGATGGCAAGTGATGCAGAGCATTTTCTCATGTGCTTGTTGGCCATGTCTATGTCTTCCTCTCTGAAAACAATCATCTTAAGATTTGTGTGGAATCAGAAAAGACACCGAATAGTCAGGGGAATATTAAAAAAGAAAACCAGAGCTGGGGGCATCACAATGCCAGATTTCAGGTTGTACTACAGAGCTGTGATCATCAAGACAGTGTGGTACTGGCACAAAAACAGACACCTAGATCAATGGAACAGAATAGAGAATCCCAACGAATTATTGGGACTTAGTGAAGATAAAAAGCTTCTGCACAGCAAAAGAAACAGTACAGTCAACAAAACCAAAAGACAACCTACAGAATGGAAAACTAAAAGACAACCTACAGAATGGGAGAAGATATCTGCAAATGACGTATCAGATAAAGGGCTAGTATCCAAGATCTATAAAGAACTTATTAAACTCAACAGCAAAGAAAAAAACAATCCAATCATGAAATGGGCAAAAGACATGGACAGGTGGTGAGCTTCTAATGCAGAGATGGAAGGCTGTCTGCTTTGCTTCATTTCTCACCAACCAATCCTCCCTTCCTTCCAAATTCAGTTAAGAATCCACCTCCAAAAAAAAAAAAAAAAAAAGAATCCACCTCCAAGAAGCCTTTGAAAGTAAAGCCAGTCAAGTGTCTGTCATTTTAGAAGTGTGTATTTCCACCAAACTGCATTTCCTACACCTGTGTTGCTTTAGAATAATTACATATTGGCCCCTTGCTTTTGTCAGAGACAATCTCCATCCCCTCATTCATTCAGGCTCAGTATTTCTAAATTGCAGTTGGTTTTTCCTTCAACCTTGTCCTCAACATCTATCTCTGCAATCACAAAAATATGGAATGGACTTCTGGATTGGGAAGGTTTGTAGGCCCTGCTAAAGCTGTAGCTCAATACAGATCAGAAACAAAAGTCTGGAGGAGATGGAGAGCCTTGTTATAGCATCACTGCTGGAAGAGAAGAGAATTGTCTCTGCAGAGAAGCTCATGGATTTCATTCCTGGTACCCTTCTTATTGTATCCCCCTTGCTTCCTGATTGAAACAGTGCTGACACCATCATTGTGCTCTGTCCCCAAAATATCCTTGATCCCAGAGTGGCCTACTGGTTGATACCAAATCTTTGTAACAAGCACTTTGGTTATGAGACCTTTAGTAGCTATTGAACTAGGGTAGAATTAAGCCCAAGCTTTATGTTTTAGGTCCTATACTACCTCGCAAGATATATCCCAAGCTTTCGTTCTGGTCAAATTAGCACACTCACCTTTCATTTTCTCCCCTGATGACACATGTCACTCTCTTTGTTTGCATTTGTCTAAAATACTTTGCATGCCATAGATGAGAGCCTTTCTCTGAGCACTTCATTTGCAGGTTTACCTTGCGTCACATTTCATTCCTGTCTTTAGAGAATTTAATGTATGTGTTACCTATTGTGGTGCTCAAGGAACTCAGACCATTAACTCCATTAATGGCGATGATGATGGTGAGAAGTAATCACCGTCTTTATGGAAAAGAAATGAAGGGAGATAATATCTCTAAAGCTCACCCTCAATGTCTGCCAACTTGTATTTTCTGCTTGTCCAAGACAGTTTTCTTTTCTCACTCTCACTTCAATCTGCCACTAGGACATAGTGTGAGGTGCAAAAAATTGTTCCATTCCCAGCAACTGTATTCATTGAAGATGCTAAAGGGCAACTTTCCTTTAAAAAGAAATCTTGGAATAAAGAGGATGATCCCTTCTTTCTCCTTTTTTGTTTGTCCAGCTCTGGGCAGAATGGTTCTCCTACCTCCAGTCCTCCTATCCAGGAGCCCATAGTCACAACTCATACTCACTCAATACACAACTCAATACACAACTCACTCAATACACAACTCATTAAGAAGTGAGATTTTTCCAGACTTGTGCCCAGCACCAGGGAAATAAATATGAATGAACAAATGGCTTCTGCCCTCAGGAGTTCTCAGTACCTAGAAGCAGAAATGTACACACATTATTGCAATGTAGCGTAATAAATGCCCTGAGAATTAGACCAAATTCCAGCATGGCCACAAAAGAATTGCAATAAACCCCCTCTGGGAAAGTAAGGGGACTTCCTGAAACAGTGGACGTATGGCCGGGCATGGAGGGTAAGCAAGCATTCATTCGTTGAGTATAAGGAAAAAGACACAAAGGAAGGGTCTTTATATGTTACAGGGATGGTGGGGGGCTACACATGGATGTAGGCACCATAGCTGGAGTGTCAAACACAGATGAGGGCAGTGAGAACCTTGAGGTGCCAGAGAGTCAGTGTCCAAAGAGTAGGCAAAGGAGTTCAGATCTCAGCCTCTGGACAAGAGGAGACATTGAAATATTTTAAGTGGAAGGAGGAGGAGGATATCTGTATTACTTAAAAACTCTCCCAGCCACAGAATGAAAGATGATTCCA
Source organism: Vulpes lagopus (assembly GCF_018345385.1). Classification (NCBI taxonomy): domain Eukaryota; kingdom Metazoa; phylum Chordata; class Mammalia; order Carnivora; family Canidae; genus Vulpes; species Vulpes lagopus. Next base: position 3,047,184 of record NC_054839.1, on the reverse strand, counting down.
GGAAGCAGGATAGTGAGCCTGAAGACCATTGTGTGATCAGCACAAGAAGAAATAAGAGGTAGAAGCATGCACAGAAACATTTAGAATAGGAACCAAGTGGTGCTTTAAGGCAGTATCTTATACATATTATGAGTTGATTGAATACTTGAAGGTAGTACAAACATTTATGGCAAGAAATTTGAGAGAGAAACTAATTTACATTTGTTTTTCTCTGTTATGGGTATACATTTAAGATTTTTTCCCTCTCTTAAGGCATCCCTGGCCTAAGGGGTGTCAATAATAATTGTGCTTTAAGGTCAGGTGGGACTTACCCAAAAGACCCTCACCCTTCACTCAGGCATGGGATTTGGAAGTATATGCTGCTTGTGGAGAGCTGGGATCAGAGCAGTGTTGGCCCCAACAAAGAAGTAGGGAGCAATGGTAGAAGATTCCAGAATGCTTGAGATCTGTGTCCCACTCCCACCTAGCAGCCTAGGAAAGGCAGATCATCTGATGATTTGGCTATAAGCAGAGAGAGGGAGTGGGATACTGAAGAATGATGGCCTCGGGAACGCCAGAAAGACAGCCCCTCACCAAGGTGTGGTGCCCAGGAAACAGAACCCTCTGCCTCTCCTGCATAATGCCAAGCAACTCCATTCCCACCTTGAGGAGCTGAGATAAAGGCCACGACAGTCCCTAAGCCTAACATGGGTCACTTTGGAAACCAAATCCATATCATTTCTCTTCTGTTTAACTTTGTGTTCCTCACCCCTCAGCAGTCTTCCAACTGTTGAGTGAGGCAGAGAGAAGCATTCTGGGAACAGAAGGCTGTGTGGGTATGACCACAAATGACTTGGTAATCATTATTGACTTCTCCATTCTGGATTCTCTGCCCTTTGTACTGTTCTAAGTAATGATGCTCATTTTGCTCTACATTTTGGAAATGGCTAAGGATGCAACCTCTGCACATTCTCTAGACATTTCACCTTGGGCTTCTTTCCTCCTGGCTTTTTCCAGTGTCCCTATGGAGAAGTTCAGCCCCCAGGGACTGAAAATGCAATGCAACACTGTGGGGCATTTAGCAAGGCCCGCAGACTATGTACATTGGAAACCTGGCCATGTCGATTACTAGCATATCGTCTCAGGTAAGTTACTCCATCCCTTTTGCCTTACTTTTTTCCATACAAGCTGGATAAAATACTAGTTCTTCCTTCCTCGGCTGCTTGTTAGGAAAAAGGACATAATGCAAGACTTCATGACGAGCTCTTCCCCCCAACACCTGCCCAAGGTTATAGGAAATGTAAGGAAGCAGTTCTCCATAATGAGAGCGCCCTGCCCCAGTCAGTGAGGACTTGTGCCCTTGGGGTTCTCTGGTGTATCGCTTCCCCTACTGGGAACGAATTCCCCTGCCAGTCATAGTACAAGCTCAGTGCCTTTCCTGGGAAAACTGATGAGAAGGGACAGAGCAAAATCCCACAGTATTTTCAGCTCCTGGATTCCAGTCAGCACAAAGGCAGCATCTACAGTTAGGACCCTAAGACTCCCTATAGCTGACCAAGAGAGCTGAGAAGGTATGTTGAGTGCTAGTTCCAGAATCTACCAGAAATAGCTGAGAACTCTCTTAGGCAACACTCAGTGATGCGGGGGACCTGCCTCTCTGATGGCTGGTCCTTTCTCACTTCGTTCCTTGGGACAGTGTGTGTTTCCTTTGCAGTTCCCTATTTTGTGGGCCAGGGGCTCTGCCACAGATTTTTTGAGAAGGGAAGTGAATGCTCTTTCTGTGGATCTGAAATTATTTGGTGGGGAGGTTATTTCCCTCCCCTCTTTGCTCCTTTTCCTCTTTATTAAACCTGACAAATGGGGAAGAAAATGAAAAAGTAAAGAACAAACCCAGTATCACAGGATGCTGGGAAAGTGGCTTCTATTTTTAGCCTGGTACATTTTCAGACACGTAAACACCTCTGTTAATCGCCGCCCTGCAGCTAGACTCTGGGGATTATTGAGCTGCCCTGGAAAGCTGGCCACCATATATGGCAGAGCAGGGAAAGGCTTGACAGGGCTAATTGTGCTCCAAGTTGTTTTCAGAAACAGTGGGGAAGAAGGTCTGTGTCCCACCCGCCCGGCCCAACAGCAATAGGCCACGTGGGCCTCAGGCACCTCTCAGGGAAAGCAGAATGTTGGCACACACGAAGGCTTTGGCAAGGTATAATCAAGAACACCCTGGCCAACGCACCTCTAATGGGCAGATCTAGTTGACAATGTAATAGCCGAAATCCCCACGCTGAGTGGCAGCTCCAGCACAGACCAGCTGTGTGAGGTCGGACAGTCACTCTGTCCAGTGGGAGGCTCAGTCTGCTCATCAGTGATCTAGAACAATGGCTGCCACCTCACCAGGTAAGTATGAGAACTCGATAGAAATAGTCAGGTGTTGTGTGGCACCAGGAGAAGCTGTGACCTTGGCGTCCAGGGGTCTGGAACGGCTCCGTAGAGAAAGTAACACCTAGGTTCAGACTTGAACACTTCGAAGAAACCAGCAGGCAAAAGACATAGTTCTTCCCATCAACTTACTCCATGGACAAAATCGAAACACATAGAAATATTATCTTTTTACAGGTGATGTAGGACATATTTTCTGCTATCCTTTCCAACCAGTGAAAGAAGTTCATCTGTCATACTTTTTGGATGCACCACAGGAAAATATCTGAGCCACTTTCGACGCTGAGTGTAAATGCAATAATGAGAGAATTATAAAATATTATGGATCCAGAGTTAAAACCACAGTTTTCCAAATGTCCTATTTATACAGAAAAAAATAAACATTTGTTTAATTTATTTTTGGTCCAAGAAATAGAAACATGATTTGGGCATAGATAAATCTGGTATTTGATACGGCCAACAGGAGCAGTAATGTGCTCATTTTAAGGCATCAATGTGTAGAATAACATTCTTATTCTCATGGAATCGCTTCTGACTTGATTCCAATCATTCTTTTTAAAAAATCACTACAAAAAGTGGCAGGACTTAATTGTTGATTCAAAGACAGTAGGACTATCTCAAAATTCCACCTCCTTTCCCGGCTGCAGCCCCAAAGTTCAAACATCATGTTTCCAGAATTTATCCCAAGGATTTGAATCTCTTAATAGGCAAAATCTCCAAAAAAGAATAATGCTTTAAAACTCCACATGTTATGATAATGCAATTTCAAAGAACATATTCCCAAAAGGGGAATCGAGAGAACAGAGTGCGAGCTCCCCAGAGGAATGCAGGAAGTTGAGGCTGGGGGTCAGGAAGGTAGCTCTCTTCTTTCCAACATCTTCCTTCTGTCCCCCCCAGAATTGAGCCGGCTCAGTTCGGGGAGCCTCTGGTCTGGGTGTGGACAACAACATCCACCTTCTGGCCCCCTTCACTTGACTAGGTTGGCCTTCATACCGTACTTCACCCTTCTTTGCACTGTATTCTCATCTCAAAATGGAAATATTAGTATATAGTGATATATTAGGAATGGGAATTGAGAACAGGAGAAACTGTGGAATACCCCCAGAAAGCCTCTCATGTCTAAGCTGCTACAAAGGACTCAAGCTCTCATCAGAGGAAACCCTTAATAAGTAACACTGGCATTTGGATGATTTGGCCCCTGTCCCAATAAAGAGTGTAAGTAAGTGGTTCACAAAAGAATAAATATAAATGACTGACCAACATATAGGAAAATGACCTCTCTGTACCTTAAGAATAAGTGAACTATCAACTTTTACCTGTAACATCAGAAAAGCTCTCTCTCATGGGGAGAGAGATTGCCAACCGTCAAGAACCTGTACAATGGTGTATACATCCCATTCACTAAACCACACTCTGAATGTGCTTTCTAAAGCCTCAGAAGTGTTGTTTATGAGGTTTCCTAGAAAATGAGGAGATATTTGTCTTATGTAAATGTATATTTGAACAGACCAAAAAAACCAGTAGAGCTACAACAAGATGTCAGTGTGGGTTATCTCTGACTCTTGAGATTATACATTTTTTTCTTTCCTTGGGTCTTACTCTATTTTCCCAATTTGCTATAAATAGCATATGTTTGTACTCAGAGGGAAAATGAAATGGTTTCAGTGGCATAGTTCTAAGTGTTCGAGCCTCCTTGTTTGTCTGTTGCAGAGCTTCTGTGGGATTCCATCTCTGAGCTTCATCAGAGTCTATGAACCAGTTTCTGTGCTTATCAGTGAAACAGTCTAGAAAACATTATCCACAGTTTAAAATAATCAAGAGCACTATTTTCACTTTTTTGTTTTATCAGATGATGTTTTCCACCATTGCTTTGCCAACATTTAGAGATTTGTAAAGTTGATTTAGGAGGTGAGGCTCACTTGGTATTTTAAATGTATTAATGCAGATTTATGTGCAATTGTAAGAAATGATAGGGAAAGAGCCCATCAGGTACCCTTCATCCAATGGCTCCAGTGATAACATTTTCAAAACTATAGTACAGAACCACAACGAGGGTGTTGATACTGATACAACCCACCAAATGTCCTCCACTTCACTTGTACATGTGTGTGTTCTCAGTTCTACACAATTTATCACACGAGCATGTTAGTGCATGCACCACAGTCTGGACACAGAGTCCCCATCATTGTCACAAGAACTCTCCTGCTGCCCCCTAGAGAACATGGTTTTGCACTCTCAATTGTTGGTCATATGACCTACCACTGCCCAGCTTGGGCACTCACCTTTGGGGTTCCTATTTTATATTACTCATTTGAATTTTACAGTCATAGCTTGTCAGGTGAATAAAGCCCTGGTGTACAGCACCCTAAAACACTGAAATTACTATTACAGAAAAGGATCATGAAGGGGGGATAGTGAGGGGGGTCCGCATCCTACCATGGCTGTAACCACATACAGTGGAATAGACTCTGAATTTATGAAGGCACCAGAAAATGGTGCTTTAGCTCAGGACATTCTCCCTCTCAAAGATGCTGGAAGAATTTTTTTAATGTCCATTAATTAGGCCAAGTTTTATAATATTATCTATGCAGAATAAATAGGCTCTGCAGTACTCAGAATCAGTTCAACCAGGAGTCCATTGGTTCACACCAATGCTAGTACTTCCTGAGATGGAAAGAATGATCTCCAGGAAGGAAGAGGATGTACACCCTCAACTTTCTTTAAAGCTCCCAAAAACTTTGAACCAGGAGCATGCTATCCACAATGTGCAGGAAAGACAGCTACTGGACAGAAGACATCACCCAGAACTTCCTGAGCTACCTGTAAGTAGCAGGTGTGTACCCCCTGGGTGGAAAGCCCAAGAGAAGGGCGGCCAGAGGGCAAAACTTTCTTGGAAGTCATTGAGCCAGGAGCTGAGCCAGATATGTCCCTATCCCATGCGGTGAGCAGAAGAGGGGCAAGTGTCATTAGTGATCTTCATTATCCAAGGACAGTCAATCCTGCCAATTCTGGACTTTCTGACTCATCTATGAATCCAGAAACCCCTATCCATGGGTCAAGAGTGAGTCACTTAATTGAACATTGTTGACCATGACTGTTGTAATGAGCACACACAGCTATAGGGAAATGCCAAATGGAAGAGCTTCAACCAAACACAATGTAGCAGCCTAACAGTCTTTAATGTATATTAAGCTAATCATCACTTTTTAAAACATAGTAAAAATAATTGTTAGAAATAATGGTGCAACATCTAAAGCTCCATAAGTGGTTATCTCCCACAGAGCACCCCTAGGTGCCAGAAAATGCCCAGTGTGGGAAACTAAGGTATCCTGCTATTCCCTTTCATGCTGGAGGTCTGTTCCAGTGGTGTATCAGTCAGCTAGAGCTGCCATAACAGAACACCATCCACAGTGGCTTAAACAACAAGTTCTGGAGGCTGGAAGTCTAAGACCAAGGTGCTGGTGAGGTATGTCTCTGCTGAGAAACCTCCTTGATTCTAGATGGCTACCTTCTCCTACATCCTCATATGGCCTTTCCTCTGTGCATGTACATCAAGAGAGGACTGTGGTGTTTCTCCCGCTTTTAAGGGCCCCAGCCCTATGGGATCAGGGCTGCATCCTTACAACCTCATTTAATTACCTCCTTAAAGACCTATCTCCAAATACAGTCACACTGGACATTAGGTTTGAACATCTGGATTCCAGAGGGAGACTCATAAGAGATGGCTGGGATATTATAGGTACTGACCAGCTTAGAAGAATTGCCCATGTATCATTTTTAAAAATAAAAAAAGATTTATGTTTATTTGAGAGAGAGTGTGTGTGTGTGAGCAGAGGAGGAGCTGACGGAGAGAGAGAATCCTCAAGCAGACTCCCCACTGAGTGTGGAGTCAGATGCAGAGCTCGATCTCATGAAAATGAGATCGTGACCTGAGCTGAAATCAAGAGTTGGATGCTTAACCAACTGAGCTACCCAGGTACCTGCCCCCAACGCCCACTGCCATGCATCATTTTAAAACATCCAACACGTTTCTCACTCCCAGAGGTCTGGCTTCTGGAGGAAAAGCCAAATATTCAGAGGGATGTTGAAAATAGCAAATCCTAGGGATGCTTCCACACTTAATAAAGGGATGAAGGTAAGCAGGAACTTAAAGATGAGTCCCTGAGACCCCCTTCCCTCCCAGTGCCCCTGCCCATGTCCAAACTCCCCAAAAGCAAGACTAGAGAGGTGGTGTCAAGGTGTTGTTACAGCTGTACATGTTACATTGATAAAGTATGCAAATATGCATTTAACCTCTCCCGCCCTGTCACCACAAGAATACTGTTAGGATTTTTATTTCTTTCAGCTTTGTTTCCTTGGAATACCCAGAATCTGCAGCTGTGTGTGCCTGCCTTATCCATGACTTCCGGTTTCTGCAACTCTTTTCCTTTTAGACTTTAGGGAATCAGGAAGGGGGGATGTGAACCAAATGGCAATCTATTTTGGGTGAAAAGCAGATAAAATCAGATCAAATATCTACTGAGTTTGATGTCAGAACTTAAGGGGGCTCCCTCTTCTCCCTCCCCACTGCCCCCACAACCAAAAACAAAGATCTACTGTGGCACTTTCTGCGTTGTTTTTTAAGTTTCTTTCCTTATCTGTGGCCATCACAACTCTGTGAGCTTCTTTACAGCAAGAACTGGATCTAGACTATTTTTCTAGCATCTTACATATCTCTACCACCTACAATAGCTCAGGCCGTATAGTCACCATACAACCAAAAATTTACCAAATTAGAATTAAGTAAATTCTTGAAGAGCTAACATAAGCTTTCCTCTAAGAGTGTCAGTCAAAAATTGGAAAACACAATCCAAGACACTTTTGTAGCTTCAGATGATTATAAAATAGGTCTCAGGGGATCCCTGGGTGGCGCAGCGGTTTGGTGCCTGCCTTTGGCCCAGGGCGCGATCCTGGAGACCTGGGATCGAATCCCACGTTGGGTTCCCGGTGCATGGAGCCTGCTTCTCCCTCTGCCTATGTCTCTGCCTCTCTCTCTCTCTCTCTCTCTCTCTCTCTGTGTGTGTGTGTGTGTGTGTGACTATCATAAATAAATAAAAATATTTTTAAAAATAGGTCTCAATGTATTAGTACAATAAGCAGTTATTAGCATCTGCAATATGCAAAGCATTACACTAAATACCATGAAAGATACCAACAAAAATAAGAAAAGATCTCTGTTTCCAAAGCACTTAAGAAAAGGATGAGAGAGGACATTTGCATGGGTATTTGTGCTCCAAAACTTCAAAATTACTACTAGATGGAATGTTCCCAGGGGTTCTGAGCATGCATGACACCCATCAGCAGTGGTCCACCAAAAGGTGTAGCATGAGCAAGCTAAAGTCTTAAAAAGTCTTCATCCTTTCCTCCAAATGGGGAAGATTGAAATTCTAGTGTTGAAGATTTGGTGCCAAAACCAGGACAGCCAGGCTTTGATGTGTGTAGGATTTAACACTGGATGGGCATTGCCAGTTTACCCTCCTTTGCCCACTTCCCACGCTTCTGTTTCTTCTTAAGGATGCTACACAGCTTTTCACCCCATTATGCACCCCTGCTCCACACAACCCATGACCTCTGGAAAGGCCGAGTCTTCTCCATGTTTGAGGGTAGTCAGTCAGTGCTTGTTCTTCCCTCACCACGCATCTGCTCATTTGATGGGCAGTCACTAGGGATGACTACCGGGAGTGTCCTTTGGAACTACAGGATGGAAATGCCTTCTGTCTGTAGGTTGTCCTGTGCCATTTCCAGAAAACAAGGGAACCACCTTCCAAATGAAGTGTCAACCCCAGACAGTGGAGCTTAATCCGAATCTCAGTGGTGTTATCTGACATCTCAGTCAACCAATACTGAACCTCACCCTCCTCTCTGCTTTCAACCTCCTGAATGCTAAACAAGAATCACCTCCAATGCTTAACCACTTTGATTTGGCTTCTCTGTTACTTGTAAACCTAAAGAGTCTTGCCTGATATGTACTCTATGGGAAGAAAGTCCCAAGAGATTCATGCCATTTCGTATCATTTCCTTCAAATACCTAGTCTTTGGAAGGACAATGGTGCTGAGAAGCCTCCACTTGAAGCCTCTGTGCCAGTGAAGAATGGAGAGGGCTTGACATCTGAAGAATTTAATTGTTTGGCACTTATTGTTAGGAGACTTAGTCCTGAAGATTTGCTTATCAATTTTGAGCTTCAGATTCATAAGCTGCAAAGTTGGGGTATGATAGAGGGCTCTACTCAACAATGAATATGGTTGGCTTGGATAAAGCATGGGATAGAAGGGAGATGTTAACAACATGGGCCAATATTCACTTAAGTGGAATTCACTTTGATGGAAGATAAAACCAACTTATCCATTTACTTAAAATTTTTGCTGTATTTGGCAGGTCATTAATAACCTCAAAAATTGTTCCACACAAAAAAAAATGTTCCACATAAGCTAGAGCTATGGCTGCCATGCAAGTTCACATCTTACTCCTCAACACAAGCAGCAAGATGCAAGACCTCCCAGGGGAACCACTTTCAGAAAGGTGGTTGAACGGCCCCAGCCTCTGCGACTTCCCCTTTCTGTGTATTTCTTAAATCTCAAATAAATCAAAGTTCAAGGTTACAACTACATTATTCAGTCTGACATCTAAGTAAGGCAGGAAGCAGTGAAAACTTGGAATTGTCCTTTTATGGACGTACGTTTCCACTTGGTAAACATTTTTGGACATGGAAGCCACAGAGTTCATAGAGAAGAATGTAGAAGATGTGAATTTGCTTTGACTGTGTTTTCTGTGTTCTTGGCATTCAATGTCTCTCGTCCTGAATGTTCAATCTTATTTCACCACTGATGCCAAACAATTAACTCAGAAAGATAAGATTCAAGAAGATGATGAGGATTGTTTCGTCCTCCCTACATGTGTACATTTCTTTTTGCTTTAAAGGGGATTAAAGCACACACGGAAAGGGGCGAATGTGCTCCTTGGTGTCCCAAGTAAGATTACATACAACTAAATCACAAAGACTTAAAGTAATAAATCTTCCTTTGTGTGGAAACCAAACCAATCACACAGCTGAGCTCCCCAGAGAACGCAGGGTGGGTGGAAGGGAGGATGAAGGGAGAAAGGAGAGGTTTGATGGAGGACATTAATTTTTTCCCTTCACCAAGAAAAAAAAGCCATAAACCTGCTGTTTCCTCTATTGCTCATTCATTGCTGACCATTAAATTCTATTGCAAAAGTGTGTCCCTTGGGCAAAGCTGCCTCAAAACTAAAAAATTGCACGGATGAGATGATGCAAATTCAGAGTTTAAAAGATAAACCTCTCAAAATGAGATCTCAAAATTATTGATGACAACCATCCACAAAAGTGAAAATGTAATGAGCATAGGGAAGAATTTTAATTACTTCATGTACAGTTTATACCTTTGTAAAAAGATGCATGTTTGCTTTCAGGTGTTGTCATAGAGAAAAGGAAAAGTCTTCCTTATTGTAGAAACCTACTCATATCATATCCTTTTACTAAAAAAAAAAAAAAAAGAAAAGACAAAATAAATAAATGGAGGTAGAAAATTTCAACAATCACATCCCAGATATTAACCCAGATGGAACCATGGCAACATTAGAACGTAAATCATGTGGAATAAGTGGCAGCCTCTCTCCTAGAACACTTAAAACATCTTCCGACAGATCAAGGCAGTGGGGAGGACAGAACTGTGCACCCTTTGAAGCCAGCACCAGCCTGCCAGGAGCTTGGCCACACCCCAGCTTCACATGGGATGCATCCGAGGGCGTCCCAACAGCAAGGAAGTCGGAGAAAGCTGCCCTCTGCCCACATCACCAGTGTGCAGTGTTTTGAGTAATAACTACATTCTCCCAGTTGTTAGCAGCTAGAACTTCTGGAGCACACATCTCCAGTGTATTCACTTACCATTCATCATTGCAAATGCATGTTGATGCTAAGCAAAATAAAGTACAAACACGAAGCCAATGTATCCCTCCCCTCAAGTAAATTCTGAAGGCAAAAATGTTCTCCTGATGATTATTCACTCTCTTTATTCTTTATTTTTATTCTTTAAACACAAATAAAGAGAAATTAGGTTTCTAAGTACATGCTATGTCAAGAAAAGGAGCTTATTTAGAACTTAAAAAAAAAAAAAGGAAAGGAAAGAAACAACAAACAGCTAGTGTCTGAGACCTTGCTGGTATTCAAAATGAAAAGATGTTAGAACCCTGCTTAATAATAGTGAGACACTCCGGTTTTGTGAGTTCAAGTCACATAATTTGACATTGGCGCTTTGGGGATATTAATATTCACAATGTGCCAAGAAATGTGATATGTGGTGTCCCCTGACTGCTTTTAAGGGAACAGATTTTTATATATATATATATTCATTCATATGTAACCTAGCTGTGTATTTAAGGCCTCAATAAATTCAACTCCATGCTTTGATACATGAACCACATTCATCTAAGTTTTCTAGGAATTGAATTTAAATCAAATATTGCATAAAAAATGGCGGACTTCCACTTCAAACCCTTCTCTTATGAAGCTTTATTTTTACGAAATCGAGTGTGAATATTTACTATGTTTTATAAAGTTCAAAGGATCTTGAGTCAACAGAGCCTTTGGATAAACAGCTTTTTTTTTTAATTTTTATTTATTTATGATAGTCACAGAGAGAGAGAGAGAGAGGCAGAGACACAGGCAGAGGGAGAAGCAGGCTCCATGCACCGGGAGCCCGACATGGGATTCGATCCCGGGTCTCCAGGATCGCGCCCTGGGCCAAAGGCAGGCGCCAAACCTTTGCGCCACCCAGGGATCCCTAAACAGCTTTTTTTTACCTCACTCAGTTCCACTAGAAATTCTGAGTCCCTTCAAGGGACATTCCTGTTGGTCAATTAACTGTTTCAGTCATTAAACTCCACTTAAAGTACAATTTACAGACTCCTAAAGATAGGGTGACCACATATGCCAGGTAGTGCTCTTTTCTGAGCATCGGTTGGGCCCTGCATCCCAGAAGTGTGCTAGTTTGGAAGATAAATGTGCACATTACTCTAGCCCGTCTATTCAGTGGGACACAGACAAGATGGAGAAAAGGCTCAGCAGAGGCAAAAGCTCAGAATTCACGGAGCAATCCCTGAAGAATGCCCAGGGCCCGTCCACTGAAGCAGGTACGTACAGGAGCGCAGGAAGAAAGACTGGATGCAGGTATGCACAGACTGCCTGAGAGAGATGTAGATAAGTTCTACAGGGCTGAGCAATATAACAAATTTGCAGCTAATTTTGATCCAAGTAATGCTATGAAATTGGGTCAAGCCACATTAAGGTACCACTACCTGCCATACTTCCACCCACTGATCCACACACAGACGATTCCAGGGCCTGAGTGCCCAGGTGGCTCAGTGGGTGAAGTGTCTGACTTTTTATTTCAGCTCAGGTCATGATGTCGGGATCATGGGGTCGAGCCCCGTGTCAGGCATTGAGCTCAGGGTGGAATCTGCTTGAGATTTTCTCTCTCTCTCTCTCTTGCCTCAGCCACTCCTCCTTCAAAAAAAAAAAAAAAAAAAAAAGGATTCCAAGGCCTTCTGACCACACACACTATGTGTCTGGCATCACTAAGCCACAGACAAGTTCAGGCACACGGACATTTGGAGAATTGAGTGGAAATCATGATGTCCTGGTCAGAGTGATCTGGACAGTATTAGACGACAATGGTTATTGGATGACAATATCTATTTTGAGGCTTTTCCAAGGGTTGACGTAGACAGATTTTTTCTAAATAATATGTAAATAAAATTGACAGTTGACCCTGTAGCTCACATTGACCCTCACATGTGCACACACTCTACTAAAGCAGGCTAACTCTCTAAGAAGACAAACAGGGATCCCTGGGTGGCTCAGGGGTTTAGCGCCTGCCTTTGGCCCAGGGCATGATCTTGGAGACCTGGGATCGAGTCTCACATCAGGCTTCCTGCATGGAGCCCGCTTCTCCTTCTGCCTGTGTCTCTGCCTCTCTCTCTCTCTCTCTCTCTCTCTCTCTCTCTCTCTCTCTGTCTCTCATGAATAAATAAATAAAATCTTAAAAAACAAAAAAGACAGACAAAAAGGTCCGTAGTTTTCACTTACGGGGAATAGTAATGGACTTACAAATAATTGAGGGGATAATTTAAGGAGGTGACATGAGAAAATCAAATGTCTTCCCTGAAATATATTTGCCTTGTATGCGTGTATGAGGATGACCAGGTGGCAGGAAGTACCTGGTTTGAGTGGAACAGGAAACCCAAATAGCTCACCTAGTAAAAACTGACATAGCACTTCTTTCTCAATTCAAAGAGCACCAAATCCATCACTAGCATACGTGTGTGTGAATGCATGCACACACACTTCCTGTGTTTAAGTGTCCACTACAATCTTGGCTCAAACGTGCGTGTGCTCCTCACTAGACACAGTAGTCCCGATGATTCAGGGTAAGTGGGGGGCTCTCCGTGGGCAAAGACATTGTGCTAGATTTTAAAATAGGGAAATAACACCTCCATGATCAACCCCATAAATATGCTCCTTTCTTGAGTCATTGGGTGAGTCAAGTACCATCTAAATTCTCCAGCGGAGTTAAAAAATAAGCTGGCCCACCTTCTGTTCTACAAAAGAACTGTAAGATTCCCCAAATAGAATAAAGTATCACTAAGTGAGCCACAGAGCTTCTGTGCACTTGCAGCTGTGTCGCTAAGTTTGAGAGGAACGAAGAAAAGCCAATAATACTCAAAAATCCTGTTCGGTTCTCAAGTTTCATAAGAATTTAGATTTTTAAAACATTGAGTTGCCACAAACAGTAGTTCTTCATACACATGAATACAAATATGTGTCCAGTTCCCATGATCTGTACTTGTAAAAAATAACTATAGAAACAGAAAAGTCTCAGTGGGATGACATAGGGAGCAGTGCTGAGAAGCAGAATATTTCTTAACACCCTTGTTTATAACAGCACCAAAAGCCAGAACATTCATGTTTCACTAGCTCAGTCCTACTATTTTTAAAACAAGGTGCTGGGGACGCCTGGGTGGCTCAGCGGTTGGGCATCTGCCTTTGGCTCAGGGCATGATCCTGGATTCCTGGGGTCAAGTCCTGCACCGGGCTCCCTGCAGGGAGCCTGCTTCTCCCTCTGCCTGTGTCTCTGCCTCTCTCTGTGTCTCTCATGAATAAATAAATAAAATCTATAAATAAATAAATAAATAAATAAATAAATAAATAAATAAATAACAAGGTGCTGGAGCTGCAGCTGGTGAGGTGATGGCTCTGCTGTTGCCCCTGAGAAATCAGTGTAGAGAGCAGAGGACTCAGCTGGGAGCCCCAAGTCCTGGCCTGGCCAGGCTCAGAGTCTGGGCCCCACCACGTCCAGCACTGCTGCAGTGCTCACTGTAACAGCACAGCAGTGAGCAGCTCCCACTGAAACACCTGGGTACCCCGTACCATGAATCCAGGAATGGGGCACCTTGTTATCCTCATCCCCAGCTCCAGAGACAAGCAGGAAGCCTGGCAGCCCGACCCCCACAACCCAGAGGCCCCGGTTCCAGTTCTGCAGAGCAGAGCACGCAGGGTGCCACTCCTTCCACTCGATAGGACAATGAAGGTCGGTCGGGAAGCTGACTCTGGAACACACGTCCAAGGAGGAGACGTGATTTTTTTTTTGTAATTTTTTATTTAAATTCAATTTAGTTAACATATAGTGTATTATTAGTCTCAGGGGGTACAATTCAGTGATTCATCAGTTGCATATAACACCAGTGCTCATCCCATCAGGTGCTCTCTGTCATTCCCATCCAGTTACCCCTCCAGCGACCCTCAGTTTGTTTCCCAGAGTTAAGAGTCTCTTAAGGGTTGAGACGTGTGATTTTAAACCCCTCCCAGCCTAAGAAAGCTTTCATTCACCTGCTTTTGGCCTCTGCCTCCCAAATCAGGCAAATGAAGTTCCCCTGGATTCCCTCACGTCCTGTGCCCCTGGGGGTACTTTGCATCCTTCACGTCTGTCTCGGAAAGAAAGGGAGCACGTTCAGCAGGAACATAACTCTGGGGTCAGACCAAAGGCTTAGCTAGTGTGGCCCCGGGAGCCCCCGGGACCTGCAGCCTGGGCCACTCGCCCACCCCACTCACCCAGTGCTCCTGCAGCCTAGACACATGCCTCCCAGTCTGTGAGGACAGGAGCCAGGGCCTGCGCTGCTCCCCAGACTGGCCCACAGGAGACCACACTGGGCTGCTGCCCAGAGGGTGGATTCCCCACAGCCTCAGGAGGTATCCAAGGACATTTCTCCTCAGTATGAGCAGTCCCCCCTTAAAGGTCATTTCTCGGCTAGCCAGGGGAGTATAGCAGCCCCTAAAAGACTTCCAACACTGTACTTGGGACCATTGGCCCCAGGTAGACCAGGACAGCCTCTTGTTCCACTGGCTCTGCTGCTTCACAAACATTCTGGAATGGCCCATCCATTTGCACTTGCACACAATGTTGTTTGCATTTTTACAGGACAAGCAAGTCACGTTCTCTACAGAGGGGGGCATGTGCTACCATAGACATCATAGGTGAACTGTAAATGTACACAGAATCCTAAAAATGATGTGTGATAAAGAGTAGAAAATGTCCATTTGTAAATAAAACTGAGGCTTCTCCCCTATCAGCAGGCCCTCTGTCATCCACAGGTCATCCTCAGGTCATCCACAGAGCCTCAGGTCATCCACAGAGTGGGAGCAAAATTTTAGGGCTCCCCTTCTATTCATCAGCATCAAAAGAGTGAACCCCACGTCCTCCCTGAGGGAAGGACTTCTGTACTAAATGCATACAAAAGGCCATCTCATTAATTCTTACTTTTTTAGCAGGATTTTTTTAATCAAGTTTTTGTCTGAGCACAGTGATCATGGACTTTTTCATTTTGTATGTTTAAGAAAATTAAAAATACAATTCTCTTTGCAGTCCCTGCCATGTCCCCTCCTTGCTAATCATTGTGAACTCTGAGGGGTGGTTTCCTTTAAAGTTGCTAAGCCTTTAAAAAATGCAATTATGGATGTAGCGGTTGGGGACACTTGAGAAGTCAATCACATATCATCCAGAGGCCTCACCCCCGGGAACTAGTCACTCTGTGGGTGTGACAGTGGGAGGCACCATTATGTCAGTGCAGACCAGCCCAGGGCTGGATTCCAGCCTCCCCACCTCCCGCTGCAGCCCACCCAGCAGAAAACTTCCCAGGAGCATTCATACCACCAGAGAACTTAACTCACAAGCAAACACCAGTTTCATTAAGTATTTAACCTATTTTAAGATTTCATTTCCACGTGCAATCCAAAAAACAAACAACGAAATAGGTTGTCAGAGGGGAGGGTTGGAGTAGGTGAAGGGGATTGAGAGGTACAAACTTCCAGTTATAAATAAGTTACGAGGATGGACAGCACAGCATGTGACACCGATGACAGATGGTGACCACACTTACTGCAGTGAGCATAGCCTACTGGGTACGACCGTGGAATCACTGTGCCATGCACCTGAAACTAATATAACTTTGCATGTCAGTGATACATCAACATAAATAAGTGAATAAATTAATGAATGAATAATTACTTACTTTATGAACCTAATAGAACTGTTTGTGTTGGTTTAAATCGAAGCAAAAACAATTTCACTTAAAATTCTCAGCTCACTCACTGCCATTTCAGTGGGACATTCAGACCGCGTACCTCCTAAAACCATGGGACAGTTTCCTCCATCACATCACAAATTAATGCAATGTTGGAAGTAGGTGACATTTGAGACTTGCACTGGGTTCTGTATTCCGATGCCACCATTGGTCTAATTATGCCCAGGTGACTGCTGAGTGACACTTGCTCTGGCCTCAAGCACTCCTGTGATGTGCAGTAATTAAAGACGCAACATATTTGTCGCTCACACCAGATACCACAGCTGATTTCTCCGGGTCTCTGAGCCCAAGGAAGAGAGTGAAAACAAAATAAAAAATCTGACCTGAGCTGCAAGGACACTTCTTAAGTGTCCTGATGGGATTACAGCCTGCCCCGCTCTGAAAGGAGGGTTGCAGGAAGAATTCCTGACCTCAGCCTTCCTGATGAGAGGGTGATTGCATGATTGTTAGTGTCAGGTTTAGGGGCATGTGCTCACATCTTCTGGACCGCGTTACTGTGCTGGCACGCTGCAACAATATAGTAACCACGGGCAGGGCAGAGCGGCTCCAGCCCAGCCAGAGAGCCGGCCCAGGAGTCTCAGCTGTGCCGGCGGTCCCCACCTGATCCCATGCACTCTCCCTAAGGCCTGTCCTGCAACATCCGTAGCATTAACCTGGCTTCATTGTATGCACTGGGTGCTCACTGCTTTCTAGGAATCCATGGATGACTCCAGAATCCCTCTACACCAATGCAGGGTGCATTTTACTCGTGTCACTGTTTAAGGAGTAAATTAAATAAATAGTAGCGCCATAAATGGTCAAAATCAGTTTGCAGCTCAGACAGCCACAGAGATGGAAGGAGAAGCCCGGAAGAGCCATTTCCAACGACGGAGCTAACCTCCATCTCAGCCAGCTCCTGATGCCCTAGAACTGCTGGAGGTGCCCTGGCAGAAGGTCCGGGAGAAAAAGGTCAGGAGCCAAAAGAAGGGCAGCTGTAGTGCGAGGCTGACAGCTCCGTGGGGATGCTGAGCCCTGGTGGATTTTCCTCAGATCTCTCGCCTCATCTTCAGCACACCTCCTTCCTTCACCGCCACTCCTCCTCCGAGGCATCAGATTCCCTCTCAGCCCCGAATCTGCCCCCCACGGGGGTTCCACTGAGCTCCACAGAAGCAGGAGCTCTGACTTCTCAGTTCAAAACTTACTTCTGTTTGTTGAAAGTAGTCAGAGAGTGGCATCGATGACAGATGAGTATTTGTGATTCTAGAGGATTTACTTGATGTGAGGAGCTCTCATGATCACCTACCACCAGCAAGGAGCAGCCTTGCGATTCCAGGATGATATCTTCAAGTGAAATGTCAGGTATCCGTCCTGTAGAGACGGAGGTCAGGGTGTTGGTTGGGCACAGCTGGAATGTCGTTCAGGAATGAGCCCACCTTCTCCTGTGAGGCTGGTGGCTGCCCCATCACACACAAGCTGATGTCAGCATCAGATGCACCAGTCTTCAGGGATAGTCTTCATTTTGACCAAGGACAGACAGACAAATAACCTTAGATTTTAAATGATTATAGAGATTCTAGACATTATTTGGCCACTTCCCCCAACAGCACTGTGTTGTTGGACTAAGTCCTTGGAAAGTATTTGCCAATAAGAAGAGCCATATAGAAGGAAGAATGATGAATCTTATGTTACATATTTAATTAAACTGTTGGCTTAGAGAAACTCACACTTGGAAATAAAGCCATTCGTTTAGTAAGGTACCTCCACTTGTATCCCCATGTCACCCCATACTGACCTATCATACAAAACATACAGCACATACCACCCAGAAAAACATGTGAGTAGAAACATCACCTCTAAATTTCTTTCAAAATATGTGTATCTACCTAGGAATATTTTTGAGCAATATCTTATGTTATGGTCTCTACAAAAAAAAAAAAAAAAAAAAGGAAGAACATAGCTACATAGCTTCTCCTCCTTAACCAAGTGAGCCCTGCCCACCCTGCAAAAAAGGAAATATTCAAACAAGGCTTCCAAGAACTCCTGGCCTAACAGAGCAAGCTTCGGCATTGAAATGCTTTTGTACCACGTGGGTTGAAAGTATGAGAGGTGCCGGTCATGGCTCCATGCTGGTCCTGGAACCTCTGCTTAGGAGGCAGTGACCTGGACTCTGCCTAATACCCAGAATTGTAAACTCGACCCAAGTGGCCACATTCTCAAACAGCTTCTGAGTGATAGAAGCTGGCCAAAGCCGACCACACATGACAAACACATATTGATTACGCACAACTCAACTGACATGTACCCCAAAGCAGTCATAAATATCATAAACAATCTCATTTGTGTCATAGTGATTTATTTCCGAGCTATCAAATGAAAAAACTCTGACTTTTCAGGCCTTCTTGAATGATTTTGTGTCTTACCTTCCTCCCTGTTGTGGAAATGAATGTGGATCACAAACAGGTACACTACCACACCGCCGTGCACGCCCAATCAGAGGACCCTTTCTGCAGGCTCTCCACAGCAATCACACAACTACTTTGATTTAAAAAGTCATTGGAAAGCTTTATACTTGTGGTCTTGAGGTTTTAAGGTAAAAATCTTACACACACACACACACACACACACACACACACAGAATCCATAAATACAAGCCTTAGAAATACCATACAGACAGAAGTGCATAAGACCATAGCAGATGAAAACTCGGGGGCAGCCCGGGTGGCTCAGCAGTTTAGCGCCACCTTCAGCCCAGGGCGTGATCCTAGAGGCCTGGGATCGAGTCCCACGTCAGGCTCCCTGCATGGAGCCTGCTTCTCCCTCTGCCTGTGTCTCTGCTTCTCTCTCTCTCTCTGTCTCTCATGAATAAATAAATAAAATTAAAAAAAAAAAAAGAAAACTCGGGCCTTCAGACAGGTCTCCTGGAAACACAGTTGTCATGGGAATGGTTTCCACCCCCCAGCACAGCATGGTCCCTGGCCCCTGATGTGGATGGAGCCGACAGCCTTCTGCTCCTTCTCCAATCTGTGACCTACTCCTGCTAACGCCCAGTCCACAGCCCTGACTGCAAATGCCCTCTGGCCTCTCTCCCTTCTGGTCCCAACCATTCCTTCCTTTTCTAAAGATTTATTTATTTATTTATTTATTTATTTATTTATTTATTTGAGAGAGAGAACAAGCAAGAGGGGCAAAGGGAGAGAGAATCCAAACTGACTCTGTGCTGAGCATAGAGCTCCATGTGGTGCCTGATGGACTCTGGATCACGATCCAAGCAGAAATCAAGAGTCAGCCACTCAGCAGACTGTGTCCGCCCAAGTGCCCCCAACCAGTGCTGCTCCACCAGTCAACATGGTCTCACCCACTGAGCCATGGGGCACCTCCCTGTGTGCAGCTATGTCACAACAATGTACCTTAATATGATAATGAGGAGCCACTGGGGTCTCTCACACAGGCACCAATGACACACTGCAGAGCCCCTACATCAGCTAGTGGTGTTGAGTGCTTCTCCTTACAAACATTGGCCATTCATATATCTGCCTTCATGAATTGTGTTTTTCACCTGTCATTTGATTTCTATTGTCACCATCCTACTTTACATCCCTATCTGTGATGATCAGATATTCCTTAGCCTTCATGCTGAATCTGTTGAACAACTGCATGGATACTGGTCTAAGCTTTGCACCAAAAGCACTTTGCTCATGTGTCTACCAATATGAGAATCCTGTGAGAGCTCCTCGGCTTGACTTGTGTTGTGTCTTCTGCAAGGCCCAGCACAACACCCTCTGCAAGGCAGGCAGACAGGAAATATAACACCCTCTGCAAGGCAGGCAGACAGGAAATATCTATTCAAGGCACTGCTGTGATGGGGCAGACTTTAGATGAAAACCTTGGCTTAGTAAGAAAACCACAGTCTCACCAAAATGGAGTTGAGTGAGCTTGCTCCATGTCAGCCAGGCTGCTCACCTCTGTTCAAGGATGGGGAGGGATAAATCAGTGCCCTGATCTCCAAGTGGAAACCTCAGCAAACAGTGTGGCACAGGGGACCCGCCACAGAAGAAAGGCCACAGTGGAGGGAAGTGCTTCTTGCAGTTGTACCTGCCTACTGAAATTCTGGGCCAGAAGTCTCAACCCTGGTTACTGGGATTGGCCACTGAAGAGATTTGCTCAAGGTATGAACTGTGATATTTGCCCCTTCTGCAGATTCAGGCCATTTTTCTCTTGCAATGACAGACTTTAATATAGATTCAGGAGTGGTTAAGATCCCAACAGTACTTTTTTTTTCTCTGAGCTTATAAACTAGTGAGTAACTATGAAGGTAGAATAGTTTCTCTGAGGAAGGGAATCAACTGGCTGGTAACAAAGATTTGAGCAAGAAATAGGAGACATGTTTTTGTGTCAGTATTGAAAGTCATTCCCAAGCCCTTGTGTTTGCAGCAGACTTCAGGTGCCATGGAACTGCTGACCCTTGACCATAACCCTGTCAGTTAGGTTCTCCACAGAAAATAGAGCCAATAGGAGATGATAAATAGATGACACATATATAGATACATAGATAGATACATAGATTGATAGATACATAGATGTAGGGATGGATGGATGGATGACAGATCAGTCAATAGACAGATGATAGATTGATTCATAGATTTTAAAGAATTCACTGACTTGGCTGTAGGGGCTGGCAAATCTGAAATTCATAGGGCAGGTCAATAGGCTGGAAGTAAGCAAGAATTAATACTGTTGTCTTAAGGCAGAATTTCTTCCTCTGGCTGCTTGCTTTGACACTACATATACTAAAGTTGGAATGATACACCCCTGAGTGAGGATGACATGCAAATGCATGAAGTGTTCCACATTAAAAAAAAAAAAAAAAAAAAAAAAAAGCATTTCTTCTGGTGGGGAAATCTCAGTTTTTGCTCTTAAGGCCTTCAACTAGTTGGCCGAGGCCCACCCACATTATGGAAGGTACTCTCTTTGCTGAAAGGAAACTGATTGTAGATATTAAGCACATCTACAAAATGCCTACACAGTAATACCTACAGTAGTGTTTGATTAAATAACTCTATTCTATAACCTAGACAAATTGACACGTACAATTAACCATCACAGAGATCTTGTAATCTATAGAAGTAACAAAAAGGGGTGGCACCTAATAAAATAAGTCCTAGAACTATCCTATTAAGAAACACCAGGAAACTTAATTAAGTTTTCCTTCAGTCAGTAGCATCTACTTAAATTGTGAGGCCTGCACACGAAGACAATCCAAAGAGAAAAATCCATTTAGAAAGGCTCTTATTGGCATGGGGTAGCCTTGAGCTTCATCCTGAGAAGACTCAAGAATTCAGAGTGAAGTTTCAAGACCCTTCCTTCAGAAAAGCTGGAGTCTAAAATCAGCATGGTGACATGGCCCAGGAACAGGAATTTGGATTCTGAGTCAGTGGGAATGGAAAAGATTGTGTAAGGATACTACCTATTTGACATCACCATTAATTTCAACATGAAGATATTGATTATGTTTTCCAGCTGCATTTCATTTCATCAATGCATTCCTCACAAGTTCAACAAGATTTCCAAGCCTGTGATCACTTCTATTCCTCAGTAAAGCCTTGCAAGAACATAGGAGGCATGTCATGGGAGCCACTACATACGTGAAGAGGTTCCCATCACCATGTAGATGGCAGCAGGTGCGATGGGGATTGAAGCCTTCCGATCTGCACACACACCCTCTCCTGTCCTTGCCCAGTGCCCTATGTACCACCAAAGTGGTGGAAGGAGATTAACTAAAGGAGTGTCCATAGCACAAATTTGGTTTTTTTAATGATAAATTTATTTTTTATTGGTGTTCAATTTACCAACATACAGAATAACACCCAGTGCTCATCCCATCAAGTGACCCCCTCAGTGCCCGTCACCTATTCACCCCCACCCTCCGCCCTCCTCCCCTTCCACCACCCCTAGTTCATTTCCCAGAGTTAGGAGTCTTTATGTTCTGTCTCCCTTTCTGATATTTCCCACACATTTCTTCTCCCTTTCCTTCTATTCCCTTTCACTATTATTTATATTCCCCAAATGAATGAGAACATACAATGTTTGTCCTTACTTCATTCAGCATAATACCCTCCAGTTCCATCCACATTGAAGCAAATGGTGGGTATTTGTCATTTCTAATGGCTGAGGAATATTCCATTGTATGCATAGACCACAGCTTCTTTATCCATTCATCTTTCGATGGGCACTGAGGCTCCTTCCCAGTTTGGCTACTGTGGACATTGCTGCTAGAAACATCGGGGTGCAGGTGTCCCGACGTTTCATTGCATCTGAATCTTTGGGGTAAATCCCCAACAGTGCAATTGCTGGGTCGTAGGGCAGGTCTATTTTTAACTCTTTGAGGAACCTCCACACAGTTTTCCAGAGTGGCTGCACCAGTTCACATTCCCACCAACAGTGTAAGAGGGTTCCCTTTCTCCACATCCTCTCCAACATTTGTGGTTTCCTGCCTTGTTAATGTTCCCTATTCTCACTGGTGTGAGGTTGTATCTCATTGTGGTTTTGGTTTGTATTTCCCTGATGGCAAGTGATGCGGAGCATTTTCTCATGTGCATGTTGGCCATGTCTATGTCTTCCTCTGTGAGATTTCTCTTCATGTCTTTTGCCCATTTCATGATTGGATTGTTTGTTTCTTTGGTGTTGAGTTTAATAAGTTCTTTTTTTAATAATAAATTTATTTTTTTATTGGTGTTCAATTTACCAACATACAGAATAACACCCAGTGCTCATCCCGTCAAGTCCCCCCCTCAGTGCCCGTCACCCACTCACCCTCACCCCCCACCCTCCTCCTCTTCCATCACCCCTAGTGAAAGGGAATATAAGGCAAGGGAGAAGAAATGTGTGGGAAATATCAGAAAGAGAGACAGAACATAGCACAAGTTTTAAGGGAATTGGTTTTAAGTTTCAGCAAGAGATACAAAAAGGCCATTAACATATAAAAATGGCTCAACTTTGCAAGTCATCAAAGAAATGCAAATTAAAACAAAATCCCACTGTTCACTCTTCCAGTTGGCTCAGATATTGTTGTTCATCTGGTGTTTTTAGGACCCAGGACTGCCTCAAAAGTCCCATTCAGGGACAGTCTTCGGGGGAGGCTGTGGCCTCCTTAGAGGGCAATTTAACAGTAGCAATCAAGAACTCTCCATAATAGCATCCATCCAAAGCTTCTCACCCATGCCTTGATTAGGTGTCAAACAGCTCATTCTTGCATTGGAATCCATCTAAAAAGGCAAGGAATGATTTCTGCCATCTAGGCTGACAAAGAACCAGCTAAGCAAGCATGGGTATAACGCCCTGGAGTCCACGGAGAAGCATCCTCAGAAGCAGGGTGCTGCTGCAGGGTTGTGTCTGAGTACAGACAAGTAGGACACAAGGCGGCAAAAATGGAGTCCTTCTCCTCACCCTACTGATTTCTAAGGCTGCTCTGGTTGGACTACTCCCCTAGAAAGAATACTTGAAAACATTAAATTATGAGCTGCAAGCGTAAAATGCCAACCTGAAATTTATGAATCTTGCTGGGTCTCCTCTTGGCTTCCTTTTGACCCCTATGGATGCTGCCGCCTCCCTGATCTGGAGACACTAATTTGAGGGTCCCAATAAGGTGAAGCACTGTACCATACAGAGCGGCACTACTGTGCTCCTTAAAATCAGCCGTGGAGGATAAAGAATAAACAAAAAATGGGCCACAAAGTTGGATTTGTTTGTTTGCTTGCAAGTAACATAATACAACCTAACTATGTGCAAAATTTGTGCAGGAGAAAAGGGTGGGAGACTACAATCAAATTAACCTTAAAAATATATTATCTCCTAGGAATGCCCAAGTGGCTCAGTGGTTGAGCACCTGCCTTTGGCCTGGGATGTGATCCTGGCGACCTGGAATCAAGTCCCATGTCGGGCTCCCTGCATGGAGCCTGCTTCTCCCTCTGCCTGTGTCTCTGCCTCTTTCTCTGTGTCTCTCATAAATAAATAAATAAAAATCTTTTAAAAAATTATATATATATATATATAATCTCCTAGAAGCCAGACGTCAGGAGGAAAGTGAAGAAATAATCAGTATATATGATCTCTCTCTCTCTCTCTCTCCCTCTCTCTTTCTCTCTCACACACACACACAAAGAACTAATGCATGACTTAAAAAATGCCATAGACAAACTAAAAATTCCATTAAAAAAAACATTTTCTTTTTTTTTAATACAGATGGATTTGGTGCAGGTAGAGACTTTTAATAGACTCCACTTTTTTTTGAGATTTTATTTATTTATTCATGAGACACAGAGAGAGAGAGAGAGAGAGAGCCAGAGACACAGGCAGAAGGAGAAAGCAGGCTCTATGCAGGGAACCTGACATAGGACTCGATCCCAGGTCGCCAGGATCACACCCTAGGCCAAAGGCAGTGCTAAACCGCTGAGCCACCCGGGCTGCCCTTAAGAAAAATATTTTCAACGTAAACAGTATATCAAGGCCTAATTTCTCTCCTACACAAATGCTTCTCACAGATCAGCAAAGAGAAATGTAAAGCACCTTGTATAAAATAGGTAAAGGTAAAGTTAAAATATAGACATTATAAAATATATAAAGATATTCAACATCATGTTTACCTAAATTTAAATCACTACCAGATTAAAGAAAATAAAGAGCTTGGTAAACCCAATTTTTAGCAAGGCTGGGAAGAAACAAACAGCCTGGAGGACAGTTTGACAGCATTGAAGAACTAATGATGCACATCTCCTCTGTCCTGGCAAACCCACTTCCAAAAACATAACCCCTGCTTACATATGCATGCAGACCTATCTTCTATAACATCCGTTCAGCCTTCTTTGGAACTGGGGAGCCCACTGGAAACAAGATAGGTGTGTCAGATTTCTTGTAGAATATCCTCCCCAAGAGTGACATGTAATCTTTCAAAAAGAGAGAGAGCCAAGACATGAGGATGGTCTAAATGATATTAAATGGGAAGGGGGCAAATTGCAGAAGAGAATGCACAATATAATAGTACTTGGGTAAAAATTTCTGGAGTAATGCACCCCAAAAATGTTCACAGGGGTTGCAGAAAGGGGGGACTTCACTTTTTTACTTTGGGCCATTTTGTAACTTTTAAAATTTAAAATATATATACACATATAACTGAAAAATTAGAAAAGTTACATGAAAGTGCTAAGATAGCCCTTCTATACTGATACATGTTAGTGATCTGAATTTACAGGGATGATTTGGCTTGGAAAAGGTATGGGGTGAAAGAGCCCAGCTGACATGACAATTTGATAGGCTCTCTTGTTAAACGGGGTTCCCCACTACTCTTAATGAGGATATACAGCTAAGGCATGCTACTGCCCTCGCTTGCACGTCACACCACATTAGTAAGGCTTGTTTCCCGCCCACAGTATAGCTCCCCACTCCCAAAGGAAGAGACCTGTCATAGTTACTTACTCATGGTAAATAGTCAAGAATTCATTCTATCGCCTCACCTGAAATTTGACATTACCTTTCCCTCTTTGAAAACGGTACATACTCTTCACATTTCTATCGTTTCACCAAATGCCCGCCTTTTATCCAAAGCAAAATTAGAAGGCAGTCCATTTTTCTTCTGTGCAGAATATCTTCATGCCTTTTGGGCATCTATGTTGAGTCCTATGGTGATGAGACTCATTTGTTGCTCCCAGACATAAAGGACCTTTCCTAATCTGGACAGTCCACAGCATTGCACTTCTTAATAAGTAAGAAGCAGCTTTCAAGGGGCGACTGTGGTCCTTTGCAGGAGTCTATGAAGAAGCCTCCTTCAGGTAGATATCTTCTCTTGCATTTCCTGCATGTAGCCAGAGTTTAATCTGCAGTCCACCCACAACTCCCAAACTTGGAATCATTAATTAATTTCTTTTCTTGGTTGGCCACTTCTTTATTTCTTCTATTGCAAGACTAGAAAATAGTTTAAAGTGGAGTAGATAGAAAATAGTAGAAATATCTCCACCTATGACACAATTCATCCCTTATAAGAATCCCAGAGAATATTCTGAGTGGAGCCTATTTAAATGCCCACCACCCTACCCCTGGGGAAAAACATGTGTCCTGGAAAGGGACCCAGAAATGGGCCCCTCTGCCAGCCTACTCCCATCCCCAGGCTGAGAACCACAATCATTGGCAGTAGAACATTAAGAGTAACATTTGTTTTAAAAGCTATGGATATCTCATAAGCTAGTCTTAATTATAGGCTTAAGAGGATTTTTGGCCTTAATTTTTTCTCCAGTGATATGTTCTTCCCTTTGGCAGAGTTTGCTAGAAGAACTCACAGTGTGAAATGAGGGGTAGATGCTATAATATTTGAGATTCGTTTGCTTGGGAAGCCATAGATAAGAAAGAATGGACGTGATCATGTGCCCCACACCAGAGGAACATGCAGTGACTCAAAAGCAGTTGCAGGGTGTCCCCACACAAGTCCACTGATCTGAATGAAGTCCAAGGAGAGGTGAGGTGGGACACATTCTCTCACTATTCCCCACTGTATGAAAAACATTATTGACTTTTTACAACAAGGAAAGATGCTTCAACCTACATTAAATTGCAAATTTTTCACAATGTTAAAAAATACTAATGAAAGTCATGAACACTTTGTCCTAACTCAGGGATGCCAACCCGATGGGCAAGCTTATCTGTCCACGTCAGCACCCGTTCTTTCTAAACCACCTCGTGCATTGGTTTCTGACTCTCCTTTTGTCCTTCAAAGTTTTGGTCATGGTGCATGATGTTTGCTTTCTCAATAACAAGTTCTAAAGCAATCATGAAAGGGGTCCTTCATTTCTCTTTTCCTGGGGCCTTTCAGGGCTCTGTTTCTCCAGTTGGCTTGGCTATTTCCCTTTCTTTCATCCTTCCATTCTCTTCCAACGCTGTCTTTTTAAAAAACAAAAAACAAAAAAAAAAACAAGTAGACTTTATTAAGTAAAAAGTACAACCTTCTCCCAGCAGGAAGTAATTTCATCCTTTGAAAGTAAAAGAGGGTTAAAAGAGAGTCTGGAATAGTTTCCTAGCTTCTGTCACAAACACAAGTAGGCAGTTGGACTCAGGTGCGTGAGGCTGTCCACGCAGGCTCTGAAGGGGCACAAAGGGCCACTAAAGCCGGGGGAGGGAGGCGGGGGGCTGGACAGAGCTGACGGGATGGCCTCCTGTGACAGGGACACACACGGGGGGGCAGAGATGGCTCTGACACCAGAAAAGACCACTTCTCTGTTCAGAATCCTTGGGAGAGTCTACAGAAGATTTTGAGCATCCTGGATTTCTACAAGCCAGCTCTGTGCTAGCCCAGAGCAATGGTTCAGGACCACGAACAGTTACCCATGTGCCTGGGGCAGCGCCTCCCCACACAGCTTCCTGCTCTTGCCCCTGTGCCAGCGAAAGCCATGTTTCTGAGGTGCGGCCCCATGGAACAAAAAATGCTTGGGGATTAGATAAGTTTGGGAAACATTGCACATTCCACCCACCAACTTTATATGTAGAAGTTGTGAGAGGTCCTGCTGGGAAGAACCTGTAATCCTTCATGCAGCTTTTCCTAATGTTATTTGACATTTTGTCAAAAACAGATCAGAAGAGATAGCCAAGGAATGGGAAAGTACCTTAATAAATAAGCCATGGGTAAGCCAAGTCACTGACAGCTGTTGTATACTAGAGCAAATGAGCTCATCAGGTCACCCCTCCTCAGAGCTGCTGAGTGGGCTCAGTGATCTGGGGATGTCTTCACTCAAGAAGTCAGGAGAAAACAGAAAGTCTCAGTGTTCTTACATCTGTGAGTGACAGAGCCCCGCAGAGGCAAGGGTGTGGCCCCAACAATCTGCTTGGGGAAGAGGCTCCAGGGTCAGGAAGCATGCCAGCAGTGCCGGGGAGCTGGACTTCCTGGGTAGCAGAGACCTTGTGCAGCAGGGTGTGCTATGAAGGCACCTACCACAGAGGCCCTCGGGTCTCCCAGAACAATGGCTCCAGTGGGAGCAGCATTGGCTTTGGGAGGTGGCAGCAGGGGTGCACACACTCAAGTGAGCATCCGAGTCCCTGGGAACTTTGTGGAACACAGGTAACTGGCCCTGGCTGAGTTTCTCACTCAGGATGTCTGGGATAAGGAAGAGAATGTGCACTTCTTACAAGTGCCCAAGATGCTGGGCCTGCTGGTCCAGGGACCCTACTTGGGTGCCACTAGTGGGCAACCCTCAGACTAGGTCATCACTCGTGTCCTTCATATTTGCCATGCTCACCCCCTCCAGCCTGGCACTTGCCCCCACTCCACTCCACCCCCATCCTTCAACTTGCTATGCACTCACCTCTCATTCCTGGGCTCACTATGTATGCTGTCTGTCTCCTGGAAAGCCTTTCCTGACACCACAGGTCTGGAGTAAGGGCCCCTCTTATGCCTGAAAATACATGGCTTCTACTCCCAGGACACCAGTGCGTTTGTGGGTCTGCTGCACGCTTGGCCATCAGACCCCACTTAGCCATTCTTTGCAGGATCTCCTGATTTGGGCAGTGTCTGCCAACTGTGATGGATTCAATAAATATTGGCCAAATCAATGAGGGGATTCATCTAGCTTAAGGCCCTCCCTTACAAGAGGACATTTGATGGGCCCCACTAGATGTGACTCTTCGGCTTTTTCAGACTTGCCCTGGTGTCTCTTCCAGTGATAGCTCTCTTGACTCCCTCCCTGTGTCACCCTTCAAACTTTATAAACCTCACAATTCAGCCAAATGCCCAGCAGTGGAGGTAGGGTGACCACCGTCTGAACTGGAACACTTCTGGGTGTGAAAAGGACAGTCTTCACAACTAATTCAGGGGGAGAAGATGCACATTTGGGCTGTCCTAGGAAGAGCAACACACAGGGTCAGCCCAAGTGTGACCCTTCTTTGTGGGGCTGCTCTCTTGTGCTTATAAGGCTGTCTATGGAGGGCCCCTCTGGGACTCATGTCCATCCTCAGCCCAGTCAGCTGTGGCCAAGTTGACAGACCCACATAGCATAAAACCTAGCAGCCTATGATTAGGTGAGCACATGGTCGGAGGTCCGGGGACACTTAGCCATTGACAATATAACTGACAGGCATTTGGCACAGTCTGTCCCTTAAAATATACAGAGGCTTGCTAACAAAAAGACTGTGGAAACCAGGGGCACCTGACTGGCTCAGTGTTTGAGCATCTACCTTTGTCTCAGTCGTGATCCCAGGGTCCTGGGATCAAGTCCCGCATTGGGCTCCCTGCAAGGAGCCTACTTCTCCCTCTGCCTGTGTCTCTGCCTCTCTCTGTGTGTCTCTCATGAATAAATAAATAAAATATTAAAAAAAAAAGATTGCAGAGACCACACAAGTCCCATCCAACAAATCTCCTCAGAATATTGGTGTCTGAGTCTATTTGGCCTGCTATAACAAAATACCACAGGCTGCATGCCTTATAAACCAGAGAAATTTTGATATCACAGTCCTGGAGTCTGGAAGTCTGAAGTCACCTGTTTCTCTCTTCTGCAGGAAATGGCCTCTGTTTCCAGATCCCAGCACTTAGATCAGGACCGTTCAAATACACTGCAAAAAGCGGCCCAGGGATCAAATCATCTTTTATTACCTTGTTTGTCTGGGGGAATCTTCCAAATTCCAAACAACAGACTTGAATGTGAACTGTGGGACATAACCCACTTACAAGTTGGAGCTGTCTGGAAAGGAGAGTACTGATCTGACCTCAGTGAAGAAAACAATCTGGTCGAGTTCTTTCTGGCAGTGATGGGAATTGTTAGTGTTTTAAATAAGACAGGAACACGAATGACTACATGCAAGACTTTAGAGGGAAAACAAATGTTTCTTTTTGAGAAACAACTATATGCAATAATAAGCAATGCTTACTGATCATTCAATGGGGAAAAAAAAATAAAGACTAGGAAAGGGAGCCCAGAGTTCCCAAGGAACACTAATTATAAAGATTTTAAGCGAATGAACTCCAGATCAAAGCCCAGAGTCCTCTGATAAGATCATGTACTCGTTAATGGAACACAGTGTCATCAACTTATTTTTAACTCAGGAAACAGAAGACTCTCGGTGTCACATGATCATAGTATGACACAGGTGGCCCAAAATCAGGACAGGTTTTGTTTTTTCTCTCCTTGGGAGCAAAGTACTAGGTCTGTTTTTAAAAACTAGAATTCCTCCTATTCAGCAATGATTTTTTTCCACCTCTGAGGCCATGTTTTTTTTACTGTATATAAATAGTTGTATGTGATTAAGCAGCTCCTTCTATGCTTAAAAACATAGAGTTCCTTCACATATGTATTCAAACATAAACTAAGAATACAAATGTCATCACACTACATGTTTTAAAAAGCCACTTAGTAGTTTATTATTGTAACAAATTACTATCAACTTAAATAATACAAAATTATTGTGTTACTATTCTGGATATCAGACCTTCAAACTGGAGATCAACATTCAGACTGGGCTCCAGTCACGTGGGAGCAGGACCACAGTCTTCTGGAGGCTCTAGGGAGGAGTCCAGTTTCTCAAGGCCACCCCCTTCCTTGGCTCACAGCCCCTAACCCATCCTCAGAGCAGCTGCATGCTGGCGGGCCGGACCCCTCTCGCCCCGCCATCTCCCTGGTCCTCTGCCAGTGGGGAAGGTTCTCAGATCTTAAGGCATCCTGCAATTACCTTGGACCCACCTGGATAACCCAAAGTGACCCCCCCCAATCGAAGGTCCTTAACCTTAATCATATCCACAAAGTCCCTTTGCCACGCAAGGTGGCACACTCACAGGGACTAGGAATCAGGGTTTGAACATCTTGAGGTGCCATTATTCTGCCTACAATAGGCACTATAAAATTTCTACTAATTCCCCCCTCTTCAGTCTAACATGGGCTTTCTTTCATATTAAGGCAATAGTCAAGTTGCCTATGATCTTTGCCCTTAATTCTTTTTCTCCCTGGATCTCCACACTGAAGCTACCGTATATGTACCCTCCAGCCATATATGTCTCCAGCCATATGTGTACCCCGATAGCCGTCAAGTTCTCACTTTTTATATCCAAATGGGACTTTCTCTCTACTCCTTACTCAAAAAAAATCATTTTAACTTTTGTGTTCTCAAGCCTGGCTAGAAATATCATCATCACACACCAAATATGAGAGCCTTGCTGTCAACCCAGATTCTTCTCTCTCCTAAAATAAACACTTTTAATAAGTTTTCAAAATCTGCTTGTTCTATCTGAGAGATGTCTTTCAAATCCAGTCTTTCATTTCCTTGAAAAGACATAAGATGTTAAAAATGGACACATAGAAAAGCAAAACACTCATTGCTTCCCAGGTAACAGTCAAGGGCACCTGTCCAAATGTTTAAGGGTGGAAGTCCTTATGGTCTTATCATGCAATGACTTACCATACTTACAAAGTTCCACAAAATAAAAGTTCCCAAGATAAATCAAGAGGAACATGCTATCAGAATGTCATTTCTATTTGCTATGGTGTTTTTATGTCGGCAGGGATTATTTTTAGAGCACAGAATGTTTTTAAGTGGGAACTTTGGAAAAATCCATTGTAAATGCAGCAGAAGTGCAACTATAATGGTGTTGCCAATATAATTTCTGCCACCAAAATAGCTGATGACTTGGGGTTGGGGTGAGGGATATTGCAAAAATATCCTTTTGATATTGTGAAACTTTAGCAGTCATAACTCTGCTTTTACAAACCACCATGCATTTCATAGCCATCCAACAATTAAATGTCACTAGGCACTTAGCATTTTGATCACTAAATCTTGTTTTGCTCCAGGCACTACCTGAACGTGACATTGTGCATGTTGAGCCTTGGCACTTCCTCCTCACAGTGTGCTGCAACCCTGTCAGAATTTCCATTTGTGTCTCTGGCACAACCCTTGGTCCTGGGACCCATTGCATGGGTTTCAACCAGGATATGCAACAAACAGGTGTTTACAGTTTCATGTAAATTGGCCACAGCTATCTCTTCAAGGCTGACAAACCCAAGAATATCTCACTAATTAAGACAGATTTTGACATTCTCTGCTCACATCACACACAAATTGACAGTCTTTCATCAGAGCTATTAGTTATCTTACTGCCCTCATTTCAGTGTAGGGACTAAACTGATAAAATGCTAATTTTATTCTGAGGTCTTATGATATTTTGTTCTTAATGTCACATTTATTTCATTTTGAATTGACATGTTTTTGTAGAAATTACTTTGAAGTATCTTACAATGTAATTCCCAAGAATTTTAGAAATTATGATTATTTGATGATGTAATAGACTAGTCCTGCCTTCCTAATGACATTTTTCCAATTAGTAAAAGATTTCCAACTATATATTTCATTTTTTCTAGTTTCTTTTACCTCTTTTGAGATTTAACAGCAACTCTGTTCCACAAAACATTGCAAAGTTAAAGTGGTTTTGAGTGCATTTTATTTCATTTTTTTTAAATCAGGGCTTTTTCACAATTAAAAAAATGCCTGTCTTTTTAAAATTATACTTTTCTACTAAAGAGCATTCAAATGTTAATTCATTTTTATTTAATCATAAAAATAATGCATTCATATGGTTTTAAAAGTACACATTTTTATCTTTCATTTCTCTCTATTATAATTTTTTAAACCACACATTCAACTACATTGCTTTAGGCAATGTCAACTGAATCACACTTTTGATGTTAAAGTAAATTTATGTTACTGTATAACAATTACATTCTATTCTGTAACCCTCAATAAATCATCCACACTTTATCTAAAGGACTGTCTTAAAACTAAAATACTATAAATAGCATTTATAATATTAGGATTCTAGAAATATTGCCACTGCAGAAATGAGTGGTGCAGTCAGACTCTTGAACAGGAAATGTCATCAGACAGTACATGCATACATCATACATACTCATATATCATGTGAACACATCATACATCACATGCATACATCATACACACATCACACTATACATCATATATACATTACATAAGTCATGCATCACGTGCGTCATACATCACATCATGAAGACATCATACATGCACCATGCATCACAGTATATGTGCACCATTCATCACTTCATGCATGTACTATGCATCCTATCATACATCATGTATCATTGCCAGAGAATGACCCACCCATCAAACATTTGTGGGACTAGCATTAGTTTAATTTATCTTCTTACTTTTTTGGCTGGTTTTTTTGTTTTTGTTTCTGAGTTTGTCTTTCGCCTCCTTCTGAGCCAACTTCAGCTGTCATTATTCCTTTATTCCAGGTCATGTTCTCTCCTGCACTGTTTCATGTCACACAAATGTATCTGGATAAGTTTTTACATACACGTGTGAGGATGGAAAACTCCCCCAGCATTGGCATGTGTAAAATAGTGTTCTTATTTTTATTCTGGGTATTAATTGGCTCAGCATGGATTTCTCAGTTCAAAACTATTTGCCACAGAGCTAGATAGACAAGCCCCTGCTTTCCAGCCTCATGGCAGATGTCTCTGCCAAGAATGTTCATGCTCCAGAAGCCACATGCCTGCCTCCTTACATCTTTGGGACCTTTACTGGAAAGGAGCTTCTGAGGGAGGCTTTGCCCTGTCGCTTCTGTATACCACCACCCCTCTCCCCAGTCAGCATCTCCAACCCCTTTCCTTGCTTCTTTTTCTCTCTTTTAAGCCTTTAATGCCATCGCATAATCAATGTATTTTACTTGTCCATCTCTACATTGTCGGTCTGAACTATCTGTCCAGACACTTGGCACATAGAAAACACTATATGAATATTTATTGGATGAATAAGGAAACGAAGAAGCCACAGTCCTCCTGTCTTCCAACGTCCCCTAAAAATAAGACCTCTGATGTTGGTCTGTCACCCTTGTTATGTCCTAGATGACAGGCATGTGTACTTTGCTCCCTGTAAGTGTTCAGGCTTTTGTCTTCACCCTCTATCTTCCAAACCACAAGTCATACTCCAGGTTGGCTCATTGTTTGTAAATCATTCTCCTTAGCGTCCCCAGCTGAAAACTGAAATCTTTTTCAGCTCAAGCACATCTTTCCCGTTTGCTCTCCTTGATCTACCTACCCTTTCCTTCCCGTGAACTTAGCTCTCCTCTTGGAAAGTCCTGAATCTATTGCCCACCTCTCAAAACATAGCTACCCTACTTTTGTTTGATGAGCTGAAATCTCAGCATTCTTTTCCAGATCACAGTTGGCTCATTGGCCAAATCCATTCTACTGTTTAGCCCATCCAGAAATCTTTCATTTCAACAACCATATTTAATAAGGACTCTTGTTCTCCTATATTTCCACTTTCAAAGCCACCTATTCACATTTTAGGAAGGAGTTATCCTCTCATTGCTCACTAAACATTAATTAGAAAGTTTTATGTTCTTTTCTGTTCCGTGAAATGTCTCTGCTTCCTCAAGGGTTGACTGTTTTGCTTGATGGTCATGACTGCTTTTTCGAGCTCTTGAGTTCTTCGGCTAGCTGGTGATCCTTGGAGTGCTTGCATGTGTTACGGGAAGGCTTGTGCCATCTAGAGCAGACATCTGGCACGTGTGGCTTCTGTGGTTATATTGTTTCTGTTCCTCCAGGGTGCCTGGCCGCTCACCATGAATCTCGGCAGGTGAGCTCAGCTTATGGACAGCGGGCAGATAGCTCCCCGGGAATCCTCGGTGGCTGCCTCAAGCCCCAGGTGACTCTAGGGTATGACAGTCCCCTGTATTTCTGGCTTAGATGGAGCTGCTTCTCTTTTATTTAATTTCCTCTCTTCTCTGTCTTCGGCAGGGACTGGGCTAACTGTAATGGTGGCTCTCCGTCTTTCGGCCTTTCCAGGCTTGGGGTCTGCTTTCTCCAGACAGCTGTGTGCCAGCACCAGCTGAGATAAGTTCCTAAGGACCAGCTGTGCTAAGCATATCTAAACTAATCACCTCTGTTATTCAATGTCCAATTCTCACCCTGAAACTTCTCTGAGGATCTCCCGGGAAGGCCTGTGCTACCCTCTCCTGTTGTAGAGAACGGTAGTTCTCTGCTTCTAGGTCCCTGCCCCTGATCCCAAATGTTTTCCCTTTCGTGCAAGAATGTCTCAACATTTCTCGCCTACTGAAGATCTGTCTTATCTCCTAGTATGCTGTTATGGTTTTCTCCATTTGAGGAAGTTTTTTTAAGGTGTTTTTTTTTTATCATTTCAACTAGATATTGATGAGGAGACAAAGTAACCCAGTTCCTCCATTTCTGAACAACAAAAAAACAAAAAACAAAAACAAAAACAAACAAACAAACAAAAAACAGCCTGAGAGCAAGTGCCATGGTTATATTGGAGCCATCAAAATCTCAATACTAAAGGACTCTAAAACCTAACAATTTTCCTTAAAATTTTAAAAATTTTATTTTGATATATTTTTCATTATTGCAGACTGTTAGTACATTGTGGTCTATATAGCCTGACATCAGGTGCTCAGTGATTAATGACACATAAAGAGAACTCCTAGTCAGGCTACACAGTTCAATTAATAATATCGCTTGATTTTTAGATGAACACTTAATATTTTTGCTTGAAAAAAGAAAATAACACAAAATTTGTTTTGACTTTATTTCTAAATAATGATACTTAGCAAGAAGAAACTATAACACTTCCAACAGAAATATCAAAAGACAGAAGAAGATGGAGAAATGTGCTTCCCAGGTGATGCTAAGCTATTCCAGAGCTGAGGTCTACAAATAAGTCAGGGAAAGAACATCAGCCAGGCAAGAATTATGTCACTCCTAAACAACTTATATCCACAGGCTTTTAAAAGAATAGAAACATGATTTCCATTTCTCAAGTTAAATCTGATTTCATGTATTTTTGACAGGTAATGCATATTTAGAAGAGTGGTTTTATTGCTCTAAAAATTTGCTTCCTCTCTCCAAACCTCTTTCAACCCCAAATTGCTAATTATTTGCTTCATTTCATCCTATAAAGACAGCTAACAATCTTTCTCCAACTCTAAAGTGTTCCTGTATTTTATGTGATATTAGCCATTTAAACTAAGAAATTGTAAAGCACAATAGTTGTCCTTTAGATTACTAGTTTAAAAATCATTCATGTGGGAGTGGCTCACTTGGTTAAAGCTTCTGTCTTCAGCTCAGGTCATGATCCCAGCAACGTTAACCTTCTGAGAGTCCATCTTAGCCTAGTAAAATCCACCATCTCTTTGCCCTTCCTGCTTCCAAAAATGGAAGAAGACTCAACATCCATTAAAGTAGTGAAAATAAAGGAGAATAAAAAAGCCAAGGGATTGTCCCCAAGATGGGGACACTAACCAGGGTGACATAAAAAATAAGGAAATCTCTAACAGATATTAAATTGTGCTGTCCTTGCTGATATTACATATTTATCTGTTTTTTAGAAAACCAACATTAAAAATATTTTTGTGAAAATAAACAGAAATTTAAGGTATCTGAAGCTTCTCATTATGCAGGATTATAAATGTCAGATTACTTAAAGATAAGTACAAAAGTTCTAGGATCTTGAGAATACTCTGATAAAAATATTGTCTAAAGATATTACAGACTTCACAGTCTTTAGTGGAAACTGAACTTTGATAGATCCTTGTTCACAGAGATGAAAAAGACACACAGGGAATTCTAATAGGGCCCTGCAAACTGCCTAAAATACCAGAGAAGACCCAGCACAGCCCCTGTCCCACCTCTCACCACACATGCCAATTACAAGGGCACCCATCTTTGTCCTTACTCTTGACAGCTCAATTCCAAAAGCCAAGTCAAACCCTGAAGCTACTGTGGGGAAGAATAAATGGTGTGGAAGAACATCGCAACCCTCCATGCAGAAAAGCCACCAGATCAGGGTCTAATCTTTGCATGGACTCAGGTAGGATTCACATCCTTCTGGCAGAGCACTGTAGTTCAGAGACTGTCAACCATTATTCATTCTGTGGCTCCTGGCCTCCCACATGCTTTAACAGAGCTGTTATTATTTCCAAAGACAGTAGGAGATGAATCCAAAAGGACTGGCTCTCTCTAAACCCTAGAGATTCAAGCAAACCTTTGGAAAGTGCCAGTAGTCTTCAAGCCCTGGTGCCCAGATGCCAGCAGGGTCATGGGGCTCTTTCCACCTCCTAGACATTCCCACTCATCCCTGGTCCTCCATAAAACCCCACCCACAGATCGTTCCCTGGTCCCTTTGCACCCTCCAGTGAGGAGGGGAGCCTCCAGCAGGCAGTGGCTGCCAAGGGGATAGGGATGCGTCTGAATGGTAGGAAGGGCAGACTCTTTAAGAAATAGCAATGCATCTTAAAAAGCATGATATAGGAACTTGACATGCTTTGCACATGAAGCAGCTGGCACAGAGTCGCTGTGAACTCCACACGTGAGTGGTGGAGACGGGGTACTGAGACGGGGTAGACCAGCTGACCACACTCTGCCCAGGCTGAGAGCTCAAGGTCAAGCAGGGGAGCCAGTGCCCTGAGCTTGCAACAGCTGCTCGCCCTCCACTCCAACCACAATGGGTTCACACAGAACACCAGAAAACATAAAAGATGGTGCTTCTATTGACTTATTTTTAAAAATAAAACATAATATCTTCTCCTCTGACAGCTGACAAGGCTTCCAAACCTCAGAAGAATTAGAACCCCGCCCACTACAGCACATCATCTTTGGTCGGGGTCTCAGGACACGTCGGCCACTTGCACCCGTTCTCTGCACTCACTAGGCAATGCTCACCCCTCTAGAGTTCTGATGGCCCCCTCTCCCAACACAAAGAGCGAAGGAACCTTAGAACACATGGACTCTATCCCTGGGCTTGCAGAAAAATCAGCAAAATAAGGATCCATCTTAGTTCATGCTGACAGAGTCTAGTATTTTCTGTTTTATTTTCCTAAGTATGGTCAATGACTAATTGCATTTTTATAATAATACTTTATGGTTTAATTGTGCACATCCTAAAGAATGTTTTCTATTTTGAATGTCCTGAGCTACAGAGCTGCAGGCCTGATTTTCAGAACTTCCTCCTTTTTTATTTTTGTTGAACAAGTATATATATTAACTCAGAGTAACTTCTTAACTCAGATAGAAGATAACACTGTGCATATGACCTTGTGTGTGTGTGTGTGTGTGTGTGTGTGTGTGTGTGTGTATGCGTGCATGTGCGTACACAGTGTGATGAGGACTCTACACACACTGATGCAGTTGAGAAGCCTGGGTCTCAGGCAGGTTCTAACCAAAGGTCTTCAGGACCCAGCATGATCTTACAGGTCAGATGGCTTGCCACAACCCATCCACACCTTTGAGGAAGAGCCAAGGCCACCTTTCTGGGGTTTCCTTCCTCATTCATTTCTGGCCTAGAGTCATCCAAAGAGAGATCCTAAGCAAGTGGATGAGAGGCCTCCTTCTCCAGTGGACACATTTGCCGCTTACCAACTGTTCCCCAGCACCAAATTAGTCCTTGGACCCTCCCTCTTGGGACACTTTCCAAAGATGTGTCCTGGTTATGAGAGTTGCAGCTAGAACCCCAGAAATGCACAAAACAGGGCTAGCAGAGAAGTGATGCAGGGTAGGAGATAGAGGTGGGGAAGAAGGTGGCCAAGCCAGGAGCCTGGTTGCTGTCTCACAGGTAGGCAGTATAATCCTGCTTCATAGATGGAAAAGCTGAGTCCATGCAATCAGCCCAAGGCCACCCACTTACAAATGTCAGAGCAGAAATCCAACCAATCCCACAGTCCCTGACCTCATACTCTGTGCTCCTTGGCCCTAGGAATCTGCCACTCTAGAGAAGGGACTGGGGCAGGTCACTATGTAGAGGTGAGAAAGATTGCGGTAGGATTTCAGGGTGAGATCGTGCTGGGTGTGCATGGGAAAAGTCATTTGCCAGAAGGACAGTAAAGGGAAGAATGCAAGCCTGCAAAGGAGACATTTGTTGGTGTTCACAAAGAACGTCTAAGGCAACAGTAGAAGCAACATGAACTAGGTACGAGGTCTGGGGCACTCCGACCTGAAACACTCCAACACCGCCTGGGGGTGAGCAGCAGAAAGGTCTGAGCAGGAGGGCCAGACCCCAGAACGGCTTGGCACCCAAGGGGCAGTATTAGAGGAGCGTGCTCTAGGAGATCCGGCCAGCCATGTGCTCTTTTGTTCTTCACTCTTCATATTTGTATTTCTGTAATGAGGTGAGTTTTTCACCTGTAGAACAAGCTCCTGAGTCATTTACTACCGCCGGCTGATGCCACACCACTTACTGACTCCCGCCTCTCAAAACGGAGCAGGTGCCAACAGGGAGGAGCCTGCTTCTCAGGCAGGTTCTAACCAAAGGACTTCAGGACCCAGCATCTCTCAAATCATGAAAAGGCAGCCTGATATTCAAAGTCGCAGCATCCAGAAGACAGAAGATAGGGTGACATGCCTGCATGGGCTCCCCTGACCAAGAGTCTGAGTGCAAGGAGGCCCCTGCACACCGGTCTGCCTGCACGCCACATTGCCTCTGCTTGACCTTCCATCTGTGCTCCTGTACTTTGGTCTGCCTCCATGTCTCATGTTTGAGACTTGTCCTTACCTTTTATCAGATCATATTATATAACTACAGTATATTTTTTATTAATTTTAGCTTGGTCTTTGTTCCATATTCTTGA
This sequence comes from Vulpes lagopus, assembly GCF_018345385.1. Taxonomy (NCBI): domain Eukaryota; kingdom Metazoa; phylum Chordata; class Mammalia; order Carnivora; family Canidae; genus Vulpes; species Vulpes lagopus. The sequence continues at coordinate 3,007,465 of NC_054839.1, read as the reverse complement.
TTTAAATTTATGGTGACTAGAACACTTAATTTGCTTTATAAAAAGGAAACAAAAGGATGTAGCTTTTTATTACAAGCACTAATTGACTTCTCCTGCAGTGTGCTTGGTAGGCAAGAAACTCCCTCATCTCTGACATGTGGTCCACAAGGAAGAGGACCCATCCCACTGTCACTTCTGTCTCTGCACAATGTGACAGGGTAAGGAGTAGGGGTGTCTTTCCCAGGAGGAGCCCCTTGGCGTCATTCCAAGGCATTGGAACTTCCAGCAAAAGGAAGAGCTGGTGCCATGGCCCAGATAACACATGGGAACCCAGACAACTGGGGTTTGTGAAGAAGATCGAAGGAGAAACCTGGTTTCTGATATTATCATCTAGTAAAAGACACTTCCAAGCTCTGTGTGCAAAAACAGTCGTCTCTTCCAGTGGCATTTAAAAAACTACAAGCCAATTTAATAAGATTCCCTGAGGCCACTGGCAATGCTGAGAGATGAAGAATCAATAGATTTCCTCATGATTATACATCTTCTAAGAATCTCGTTACACATAAACTCATAGGTAAAAATCCACAAAGCATTCACCTGGTAAATCTGCTCATGTATTTGGCCTCAATTAACAATTTATGATAATGTTTTCAAATAGGACGCTGACTCCAAAAACCAGCCACGGGTATACTCCCAAGGAAGGGGATCAAGAACACATTATTTCATTTCAAATTGTGCTTCTTTTCAGCAGGAAACTACAAAACTCTCAAACCTTAGTGGTCGGTAACAGGGCATATGGTCCTCAATGCCTTAAAGACAAGCATGGGGCAGCTTTCTGAAACATCTGAGGGGAAACTTTATCTTATATTTTAAAAACCTGGATATGTTATGCTGTAGAAAACATCATCCCAGATATAAGATAGAGCACCAGATTTCAAATGCCCCCTATTCACCATGGCGTATTACGGACGGTGCCCGTGGTTCTCAGGACCCTCTCGCCTCAGCTGGGAAGGCCCGTGGGCAGCTGTGTTCTTTCCTCCTTCCCTGTTTCTAACACAAATACCTGTCCTCTTGACCTGTCTTCAGCTTTGTGTGCTTTCTTCTGGTTACTTGCTATGTCTCTGTGCCTCACTGTATAGCCATTGAATCTCCGACCTGGAAAGATCTTGGGAATCAGTGTGATGCCGTCACCTTCCAGTAGAGCAGTACACCTGAGTACCTGAGATGCTGTGGTCGATCAAGGCCACATGGCTGGTTAAGCCAGGGTAGGGTCAGCAATAAAATGTCCCTATCCCCATGCCTCTCAAATACTTGCTCTCTGGGATTGTTTTCAGAGATGCTCAAAAGTTCTCCTAACTCATAAGAAATTGAGGTTCTCCACCCACATGTGGAATACACATCTCAGAGCAATGGGGTTACTTGAAGTAATGTTAATACTACACCAGAAAGGCTCCCAGAAGCAAACCTTTCATGTAGATAAGGAGTCCCTCTGCCCAAAGAAGCCTGGGGCAGCTGACAAGAAGTTGCCCAGTGCCAGGGCTGGAGAGCTTGCTGCCCACCAGCAGGTGGCTGCCTCCGAGGCCAGAGACCACTGATTGCTTCTCCAGGTCCTCCAGAATGGACGCCCTGGCTTCCATATTCTCTTTATTTGGGTTTTCATTCAATAAACACAGCCTGGAGGGAGATCGGGTCTTTGAAGGGCAGGGAGAACCCTGGTTTCTGCTCCTTTAGATGGGGTCCCAACAACTTACATCCCACTTTCCTGTTGACAGGATTTCTGCACATGACATTCCCACGGGGGTCACCTTCCCAGAGTGTGCAACCATCCCTGAATAACGTGCCCGCAGATACTCGATCGTGGGCAGCAGCCCCAGGGAGGACATTCTAACAGTGGGCTCTTGCCTGACTACGTGCAGATGAGAAACCATGGGCTTTGCATGGAGCATGTGCTTGCTTTCACTCAGCACAGCTCCAGACCTTTCCCTCTCGCTGCCCACACGCTGGACACCTGCCTGCCTGTGCCTTACATGGGGACTTAGCTGTGGGACCAGCGAGCATTGTCTGTGCTTCCCATTAATAAAATAGGCTTAGTCTGAAGAGGAGACAATGCAATTCACCAACGTGTCACTTTGTTTGTGTCCTCATGGACGTGATGTTTCATTTTAGATGCATAACTGCCCGTTAGAAGGAAAATTTATTTCACTTGTAATGCTGATGATGAACAGGTTCTAAATATGTGCAAAAAAACAATGCATCAACACCAGTTATGCCCTCTCAGGGGGTGTTTGCTGCATGTTAGCAATGGTGAGGATGACCGGGGACTCCTGGGAGCTGGACTCTGTCCCTCCACCAGATTCATAGACTGATGTCCCTACCCCCAGCACCTCATTGTGACTGTGTTTGGAGGTAAGGTTCCCAAGGAGACAATTAATGTAACATGAGTTCCCACGGGCTGGCCTGAACCCAGGATGACTGGTGTCCTCATAAGCAAAGCAGAGGAGGGCACAAATACGCAGAGAGGGACAGCCTCGTGAGCATACCAGGAGAAGGCAGCCGTCTGCAAACCCAGGACTCAGGCCTTAGCATGAAACAAGCCCGGCCATGCAGGACGCTGGTCCTTTACCCAGGACACTGTGGGATCAAAGGCTGCAGGCTGCTGGCTGCCCCCATGGCCAGCAGGTCTTCTCCCTCCAGGACAGTGGCCCTGTCCTCCACCCACCCCATAGCCAGCCGGTCCTCTCCTTCCAGGATGGTGCCCCTGCCCTCCACCAGCCCCACCTCCTCAGTGCTGGTCAGATTACATGGGTCTCATCTGCTGAGCCCTCTGCAGGACGAGCCAGGTCTGCTAGAAATGGTGCACATAGCCCAGTTCTACATAATAGCAACATGTATATCCGTTGTGCTCTTTCTCAGAACCTTCCAGTGCACCAGGAACTCGGAGCTGCCTAAGAGCTCTAACATGAGCCCGGGGCTCCCAGGAACAAGGTGTGGTTGTGTTGGACCAAGACCAAAGCTCCTGGCCCTCCTCATGCTGGCCTGTCTGCGGGACAGCCACCTCCACTGTCACCCTCCTTCCTGCCCTGTCCGGGGCTCTGGAATCTGGGGTCTGTTCAAAGCCGGGACCCTCCAAGCAATTGCCACCCTGACAGAGGATGGCACAAGGAGAGAGAGCGGACACCATCCTGCACACAGGACTGGAACACCTCCCTAGACCTGCCAGCTACGATGCTTCTATTTTGCAGCCTGCCATGTATGATAAATGACAGCTCAGAAGTTCCACGGCCTCCCAGAGAAACAGCAGCCCCAGAGCCGGGAGCTGCGGGCTGCTCTAACCCTCAGCTTTGTGGGATGCGTCCTGTCCCCTCCTATGCCCCCACCTTTCCTCTGATCCATGAACAGTCCCTGTCGACACTACTCATTTCCCAAGGTCTTACCATGGAAGCTCTCAGAAAAACGGAAGGGCCATGGGTGGTGGACAGTCATATACTCATCGCCAGGGATCAGCAAGTCATAATTTCTCACCAGCTATGATCCAGCTGTCCCCTCTCTAGCGATGCATCCACCTGGTTTAATTTTTATGCATTTCAGAATAAGTTTCGGACATCAGCACACTTTGCTCCTTAACACTTTAACGCGCGTATCCTTAACTAGAGTTCAACAATGCTTTACGGTTCTCTTTCCCAAACCCTATCTTTTAAATTTAGTAATGTATGGGGTGATTTTTTTCCGTAGAATTTCACAATACTTCTAAGGGGAGCTGGAAGGGCTCCCGTGAGGAGCAAAAACAAAGTTGGAAACTTCAGTCGATGGCAGGAACCCTTCCTGCTCGGCATTTACAGAAACGAGGGTTAGAACTGAATCAGACTCGTTGGATTCAACTCCTTATTATATGTGAGGTAAAGAAAACAGGATCCAGAAAGCCCAGAGGATTGGTTCAGGGCACACAAGAAGCTCCTTCTTGCAGGCTTTCCCGCCCAGCCCTGATGGCCTCTGTTGCTCTACATCTCCCCTCCCTGCCTCCCTGCCTCCATGGCTCTCTGTGGCTCTATGGGTCTCTCCTTCCCTCTGTCTTTCTCTGTGTCTCTGTCTCTCTCTCCTCCTCCTCCCCCATCTCCTCAGTGTCTCCTTCTCTGTATTTCTATCTCTCTCTGTCTCCACATCTCTCTTGCTGCATCTCTATCTCTCTCTTCCTCCCCACACCCTCGTCTTCAGTGACCCAGTGTGACCCATGGCAGGTGCTGGGTGCATGCTGGGGGGCCCTTGCCCTGTCCCAGACCCTCACACCTGAAAGCCTGGCACCTGACACCTCAAGACTAACATAAAAACAGGAATCGTACCAAGACAAGAACACAGACGTGAGAATTGCCACAGATAATGGTCTGGTTGTCTGGGCTTTCTTGTTATTTTAACTCAAAGTAAATGGGGGATTTCTGGGCAAATTTAAAATTGGCACTAGAAACAATAAAATCTGAGAAAGTGACTTCATTGAATAGTAATTTTGCTTTAGGAAAACCGCAACAGCAACAGAGTGAGGCCTTGTAAAATCCACTTTCTGCCTCAGCCGGCATCATTACGGATAGCTGTGTGTGGTGACCCCCTCACGTCAGGGTGCTAACGAAGCAGCGAACACAGTGGCAGTGAGACAGTGGACCCTGTGTGTGGGCTCCCCAGGCTCATGACGGACGTCCCCCACCTCATAACGGCTGATTCTAGGAGGAAGCTCCTACTGAGCCACAGGGAACCTCCATCCCTCTGTCCCCTCCCTGCTGGACAGGCCCTCTGGGACAGACATGTGTGTCGGGAGGGGGTGGCTTCCAGAACCTTCATGGGGCAGAGCTGGGCCTGTGGCCCACACCCCACAGCGGGGGTTTCCTGCTCCCTCTCCTTCCTGCCTCTTGGGGGCACTGCGTGGCCGTGGGGCTCTGGCCTCCCTCTGGGGCATCGCAGGGCTCCTGGGAAGCCTCAGCCTCAGCCCCCTCAGCACGAGCCATCGACAGCCTGGTCACTTGGCACCTCTTCCCTCATCACCACCCCTCGCCCCTGCACCTCCTAACTCTGCTACCATGCTGGTACGCTGTGCCCCAGACATCAGGAATTGCCACACAGGAACCTTCCCCTCTGGGCACCGGGTGGCCCAGTTGGTGGAGCGTGGAACTCCTGATTTCTGCTCAGGTCATGATCTCAGGGTCTGGGGATCGAGCCCTGCATCAGGCTCCCTGCTCAGCACAGAGTCTTCTTGGGACTCTCCCTCTCCCTCTGCCTCTCCCACTGCTCCAAATAAATACATGCATAAATAAATAAAATCTTTAAAAAAAAGAAAGAAAGAAAGCTCTGTCTCCCATCACAATCTCCTTCATTAGTCCTGTTCTTCCGCATCCTGGGAGCGTCTGGTATGCAAAGACCCTCTTCCCGCCGCCCCGCCCCGCCCCCCCCCTCGCCCTTGGTAGCTTGTCTGCTTGTCTGTAGGTTCGCCTCTCTCTTGGGGCCATCAGGCCCACTCCACATCCAGGCAACCCCTCAACGCCCCATCCTCGGCCATCCCCCCCTGCGCCCCACAGAATCCCAGTGAGCTAAGCACCCAGCCTCTGAATGTGTGTGTGTGTGTGTGTGTGTGTGCCCCCTGCCATAAGCTGAAGCAGGTGTGCTCCCCAAAAATTCATGGCCACCAGTATCAATTGGAAGCTGGAATGTGACGGGCAGCTCAGAGGACCTCCCACACAGGCTGTAGCTTAGGGAGTTGAAAGGTTTAAGGACATGCGGGAGAGGTCACACTGCAGGACGGAAACTACTTTAACAGGCATTAGAGCTCCTCGCTGCTCAGTACCCTTTGGCACCTCACCTTGCTGCCCTTCCTTCCTAGCAGTGAGGCTGCCACGTCTCGGGCAGAGCAGCTAACCACCTGCAGCCCTGCAGTCATCCAGGGAGCCTGCTTTCACCAAGTCTGGGAGGCTCCCTTGCCAGGGAGAGGGACTGCCCACTTGGCTCTCGCATTGCAGAAAGACCCCACCGTCCCCACCCTGGTCAGACACAATCCTGTAGGCATTCACATAGTTCTGTACTTTCTATTTCTCTTCCTTCTATCTGTTCAATTTCTATACACAGGCTTCGGGGCAGAGGAGGGATGTCATCCATGCCCGTCTCACCTGTACCTTCCCTAGCACTGGCATAGCACTTATCCCTGGCAGGCACTTGGGAAAAACGTGTTGGATAAACAGAGAGATGGATGGACAGATGGATGTGCAAACAGTAAGTGATGCAGTGAAGGGAGCATCTCATGGAGGCTGCAGGGTTTAACCACACTCATTTTTCCATGCCCCTCCTTCCAAAGGGAAGCCCCAAACCCTTCCCTGCTGAGTGTGGACTGCATGGGAAACCCCACGAGGCATGGCCTCTGGGATTCGGACCTAAAAGGCCATTGCTTCATCCTTCCTCTGTTTCAGGTCACTCACCCTGGGGGAAGCCATGTGATAAGGACACACAAGTAGCCCTGGAGAAAGCCCTGTAGGGCCAGGAACCGAGCCTCCCACCAGCAGCCATGGGTGTGAGCCTCGCCCAAGCCTTCCACAGAGGACCACAGCCCCTGACTGTCACTCCACGGGTCACCCTGAGACAAAACCAAATCCCAAGCCATACGGAGTGTGATGCAGTAACTGCATATGGCTTGGGCTGCTGCTCTGGAGCTGCTTCGTTTTGCAGCATTAGCTAGCTGACATGGAAACCAAGATAGGATAATGCAGAGAGGAACAGGCCTGCACACAGGGGAATGTGGCCTCAACCATGAGTGGTGAAAAGCCCGAGCATCCCCAGGCCCTGGATGCAATCCTGATCCACACTCGCTCCATGTGACCAAAGCTGGTTGGGAGCCATCGGGATGCCATGGTGCCCAGGTACCCCGCCACTCCTTCATCCCAGCGAAAAAAGCCCCATTCAGATGCCATGCTGCATCACATGCCAATCTCCCTGCCATGCACGGGATCCAAAAGAACACTGCCCTTGGTTCCTTGGTTTGGATATTTCCAGGGAAACTGGCTCCTTTCTTCATGGTCCTTCTTTTTCCCGAGTAAAATGAGCAAATACATGTTTTAAGATAAGAGAACTTAGGAAAGAATGGCAAAAAGAAAGAAAGAAAGAAAGAAAGAAAGAAAGAAAGAAAGAAAGAAAGAAAGAAGAAAGAAAGAAAGAGAAAGAAAGAAAGAAAGAAAGAAAGAAAGAAAGAAAGAAAGAAAAAGAAAAAGAAAAAGAAAAAGAAAAAGAAAAAGAAAAAGAAAAAGAAAAAGAAAACCAGCAATGCTAATCACCGTTGGATTTGGGGAATGACTGCACCCCTCAGTCTCTGACCCCCGGGCACGGCACGCAGTGGGCCTGCCCTGCAGCTTGTCTTTTCTGGCACAGGAGGTCCCTTCTCTAGGTCTTCTGGCAGTATCAGAAACTGCGGAATCATGGTCCCCCTGTGCCAGCTGCTGTCCCCGTGGGGGCTTGGCAGTCCCCACAGCCAGAAATGAACAGAAGCACGGCTGGGGAATGTCAGGCACCATCTCAGGGCCAAGGGCTGATGGGTAAGATCCCTGCATTCACTTCCCTCTGTCCCTTCATCTTTCTGTCTTAATTTCTCACACTCTATCATTCAAGCCATATTTTTTAATTTATTTTTTTATCTATCAATCGAATATCACCCTCAGCCAATGATTACCAAGAGTGCTGCAATGGTTATTAACCACCGACTCACAACCTCCTTAATAAAGTGAACGTGTCTGGGGACGGCAATGATGCGCTAGCCTGACACCTCCAAATTGGCACAACTATAGACAGCTCTGGAGAAGAACCTCAGATGACTCAGGTTTTCTGAGGAGAAATTAGAAAGAGATTAAACTATTTAGTCTGAAAATAAATGCTATGAAGCGGCTTAATATCTCCAAGCATCATGAAGCCTTATGACTTGGTTACCATGGAAGACAGACACGAGGAAATGAGCTTATATGTCAGCATGATGAGGACAGCGGGAGCCGCCGGGACAGGCAGACATGGGCCAGGGCCCAGACAATGCCATGGGTGCTCTCTCTGTCTCTCTCTGTCTCTCCCTCTCTCTTTCTCGTGTAATTTTTGGGTTTTATTTCTCTTCACTGAGTTACTTTAAAATTACTAAATACACACCCATGTTGTATATTTTCCAGACACAAATTGATGAGCGTGTTTGGGTGTACACCTGTTCCCTCCATCTACAAATGCAAACGAGACTGCATTCTACACTGTTGTGCAGCTGGCTTCCTGCCTTTAACCACGTCTGTTAGATGCCTTTACACACCAGTACACATCACACTACCTCATTATTAGACAGTGTAGACTGCCACGTGTGGGCATTTCCTTCACCCTGGCCCTTTTGAACACAGCTTCATGTTATTTCCATTTTTTATAGAAGTCATGCTCATATCTTTGCACACTTCTGTGAGTGTGTCCATAGAATAAGTTTCTAGAAATGAAAATAAATTCCTAAAGAGGGAATAACTGGATAAAAGAGAAGTTTATTTTTAACTCCCGTAGCTTTGAGTGAATATTTGGCTTCAACCTGATATTTAAATGAAGCAGAGTTTCTCTCGTGCCAACCATCCAAAACCCTTGCTTAAAATGGTTGCTGGGACATCCTTGGAGATGCTCATCTGGAAGATCAGGGTTGTGGCTCTGGAACCCATATTGGTGACAAGATCCCCGCTGATGCTCTGCTGGTCCAGGGACCACACCTGGCACACCATTGTGTTGGACCCTCTGCTTCCTTTTGGCACATAAGTGACACTGATGTGAGCAGTGGAGGAAGTAATGTCTGTCCTCTGGGAGCCAGACTTGGAGTCCTCTCCCTTCTCAAGGCACTGGGTTTCCTGGCCCTGTTCCCACGAGGGTGAGCTGGAAGGCAGGTCCCTGGGAGGAGCCCACCGTCCCCTGCACCATGACCCTGACCTCTTGCATTTCAAGCCCCCTGCATGGTGCATGCTCCTTCTCAGAAGCTATCCTGGGCCTTGCAGATTCCAGTGATATTTAGCAAGCCATCTGTGAATTTCTCTTCATGCCTTTTTAATGATGCTCAAGTTTGATCATTACCACTACCGCCACCACGAAAAGTCCTGCATTCCTCACACACAGTTCCCACAATACTTTAGGAAAAAAGTCTTCCCCCACAATATGGCAGGAATACTACACATGGTGCCCTTTTCAACTTTATGTGGAAAGCTATCACAGCCTACCAAGGCTATGGCCAGTATGAGATTAGGCGCCATGACCTACCAGCTTGTTTGCATTCCAACATGCCACATTTTAAAGCACGGGACAGGAGCCATAGGTGGGAGGGATAAGGACACAAGCCTGCTGGGGGATTTGGCCCTTTAAACACTCACAAGAGGGCCCAGAGGAGGTCAGCCCCAAGTCTCTCCATGCACAGGGCACAGCTACTCATTGTACACTTGCTTGAAAAGAATGAGCCACTCCAACTCAAGTCCTAAGTCCCAAGTCTCGGCCAGCCTCTGAGCCTCTTCAGGACCCTCCTACCAGCTGGCTGGGACCACCCCTACTCAGCTTCCCCAGTCAGGAACCTTCTTGCGGCCTTACTTATGACACGTACAGCTTGGCACACGACAGCCTCATTCATTCTATTTCCCATGGACATAGTAGATGTCAACTTTCTTTCATTATAAGCAATATCGGAACAAGATTTGCATGTCTTCTTACTGACTGGAAGCTCATGGCACTGAGCGAGGACTGTCACCATTGTCCCATGTGAGGGACGCCATGGCTGAGGTTGGGAGCAGTTGTACAAACCCTTCTGAGGAAATCCAGTGGGAGGGTGACAGACTCCATTCCAAACCCTGGGCTTTCTACCATTTTGTCTCACAGTTTGTCTCCACAGTTTCTGTGAATGCCTATATGCCTAGGGTTATTTGTATCCAGTAGCTTCCACGCAGCAGGTAACGGGTAAGAAACCAGACACAGGTTCCCACAGGGCACGCTCAGGAGACAGGTCCTCCCAGTACCCCAGTGGACGCGTGGTCAGACAGGGCCTGGTGGTGGCACGCCGGCCCTTCGCCGCAGAGCTGGTGGGTGACCGGGCCAGTCTCCATGCCCAGCAGCCTGCCCTCGGAGCCCCGTTCACTGTGGCCTCAGGTCCTGGGGCTGTTAGCTTTACGCCAAGTACTTCTGATTCATTAACGGCTCCTCTCATTCCTTCCAAATGTGAGGCCAGCTTTGACAGAAATTGGCATTAATACTGGCATGATGTTCATGTTGGTCCACGGACGTGGCCTTGTTAGGTAGTTGCGGGCTAACCTGTCCCCACGACAGCAGCTGGGGCACATAAGTGGCACTGATGTGAGCAATGAGGCCCAGGTTAAGAAGAAAGTGCAGAAACAACAGATGTTCTGTGGAATGGTCACGTAAGAGGACAGGCTGGGGACGCCGGGGTGGCTCAGCAGTTGAGCATCTGCCTCTGGCCCAGGGCATGATCCTGGAGACCAGGGATCATGGAGCTTGCTTCTCCCTCTGCCTGTGTCTCTGCCTCTGTGTGTGTGTGTGTGTGTGTGTGTCTCTCATGAATAAATAAATAAAATCTTAAAAGAGAGAGAGAGAGAGAGAGAGAGAGAGGATGGGCTGCCTGTGAGGCTGCAGGGCAGCTGCTCTCTCACATAGGCAAGGGAGCTTCACCTGCGGTGGGCGGTGCTGGGAAGCAACTGAGATGGCGTGGGCTCGGCCGTGCGGGTGGCAAGCCTCCTTCACGGAGCCCCACAGGCTCTCCAGGACACCACACTGACTCTGTGGGCAGTCTCTGCATTTCAGGGAGCCAAGGCTGGGACAAGACCACCGACCATGTTCTGGAAGGCCCTGGTGCCAGGAGCTCTGCAGCAAGCGCTTGCAGCTGGATCTGGGTCGGGGGCTGAGCCGTGGCCCCCAGGAAGGAAGCCCTCTATCCACACCTTCTTCAGGGCCCTGGCCCTCCTGAAGGCATATCAGACCTCTGAGGGTCCCTGGGGAATAGGAGCCAAGCAGACCCCGAGCAGCAGGAGACCAGAGAAGTGCTGGGCTGCCCCTCACGGGGCTTCCAGGCAGCTCAGGCACATCCTCCAGGCCTCGGGATGCGGGCTGGTGGGCAGCTCCCAAAGCTGTACTTCCTTCATTTACACCATTGATTTTAAAGTTATGGGACAGCAGGATTGTTGGTTAGCAGCTCAGTAATAACCTCCAATGATGCATGATCTGCAGGCCTCACAATCTTGTTGACTGAGGTCCCAAAAGGGGGAGGTCCACGACCCGACCCTGGGACCTGCAGGTGAGGCTGTTTGGAAACTGGGTCTTTGCAGATGCCACCACATTCAGATGGGGCCGTACTGGAGTAGAGGGGCTCTAACCTGGTGACCAGGGTCCCGGCACAGACGTGGGCAGAGGTCATGTGAGCAGAGGCCCAGGAGGACTGAGGCCACCAGTAGCCCAAGAGTGAAAGAGGCCCAAGGTCTCAGCACCTTCAGACAGCACCTGTCCCAGCCAACACCTTCAGACTTCCCACCTTCGGGACTGAGACAGTCAGCTTCTCTTATCCTAGGGCCACCCCTAGGAATCAGAGACAGTTGTGACCTTGGTTTTCTAGTGAGGACAGTGGGGCCCAGAACACTGTCACTCCACACAGAGGCAGCACCGGCCCTCCCAGCCACCCAGGAAGTGCCAGGCTCATCGGGCCCTGCTGGCATCTGGTCTCCAAGGCTCACTCCTGGCCCTGCACTAACGGATCACTTTGTCACAAGCCTGGCAGCCGCCCAACAAGAGGCTGTAGGAATTAGGATCCAGAGGCCTGTGGTCACATGCTTTGGGTGTTTGCAAGTCCAGAGGGTGGTGCCAAGGCCCTGACGGACTCGTTAGCATTTCTGGCATCCCTGGTCACTCTCTGTGGATGCCGGGTGAGTCACCCACGAGGCGTCCCCCCAGCGAATGTCAGGGGCAGGCCCGGGGGTGGGGCAGCATGCCACAGCACCGCAGAGTCCCCTAATATAGACCTGGTGTGGGGCTGGAGGCAGGCGGCCCCAGTCAGCACCTCCCTGTCACTCCGACAAGCTGGAGCCCTCTGGTCTGGGGATCACTCAGGGAAGCAAGTGCAGGCCCCTGTCACTTAATATGCTCAAAGGTCATTAATGAGATGTTGACCAACAGTGAGACTGACCCAAGGACAGGGCAGCCATAGCCACCATCTCCCTGACCTTCAGAGTGACCAGCACAGCATGGTCTAAGGGGGATGCTGGCAGGGGGAGTGTGCCCACACCCCCATGTATGAGTGAGTCTATGGGTGTGCACGTGTGTGTGCCCCATGAGTACCCAGCCCATTCTGACTGCTGGAACGAGGGTTCACAGACAGGACGGCTTGTAAACAACAAGATGTATTTCTCATGGTCCTGGGGGCTGGCAACCAGGATGGGAGTCGGCACTGCCCAGGAGGGCCTCCTCCAGCCACAGCCTTCTCACTGTGTCCGCACACTGTGGAAGGGCCCCGGGGGCTCTCCAGGGTCTCCCTTACAGAAATGCTGATTCTATCATGGGGGCCTCCCCCTCAAAACCCCACCCGACCTGAATCACCTCCCAAAACCCCACTGCAAATACCGTCACACTGAGGGTGGGGACTCCAACATGTGACCTTTCAGAGAACACATGCATTCAGACCATCACAGGGTGTACACGCATGTGTATACATCTGTGTGTGCAAACACCTATGCACTACTGTGTGTGCACGTGTGTGTGTGCTTGTGTGTTTCTGTGTGTGTGTGTGTGTGTGTGTGCACATTCGAGCATGGGAGCCGGCCGTGGCAGTGGCCAGGCGGGAGCACCACAGAGGGCGGCGGAGGCCAGGCCTTCCCTCTGCAGAGCCGCCCTCCCGGGGAAGGGCACTAGGTTGGGGGGGCCTCCACCCGCTTTTCACGGAGTGTGCTGCCACCTAGTGGGAGGGCGACCGGCGGGCCGTGCTGGAGAAGGCCGGTGGTCTCCGCCCTGGTCGGGGGATGCCCATGCAGCCTCTGGCGTGGGGCAGGGAAGGACGCATGGGGCCATGGTGGTGGACAGGAGCCAGGAGCCTGAGGCCGCACTCAGAAGCACCGCTGGCTTATCCATCCCCATGCAGTGACGCAAGTGAGGGGCTTGCTGCCCCCGTGTCCAGAGGGCCGGGTGATGTGGCCTGCTCCCCACTCTGTGGCTTCTCACGGCCACACTGCGCCGTCCTAGGACGTGGATCCTCCTCCAGCTGTGCACCAGGCAGCAAGAATGGAGCCAGCGCCCTGAATGCATGTGAAGCCCCAACCAGTGGTCCTGTCTGCTGCAGCCGTGTCACATCCCTGCACCGTGGACCTCGCTGGAACCTTCAGGGGCATCAGGAAGCCCACTAGGGCCTCTCCGGAGGCCTCCTGGTCTGCTCAGGGCCTTGGGCTCTGCCAGAGAGACCAGTCGGCCAACCTCACATTTCTATCTTCCTCTGAGTCCAAGAAAATGGCTTTATGCTGTTTCTAAGTCCAGTCGGTTCTAGAAGCATACTTCTCCCTGCCTCATCATGGTACTTACACCATCCGCTGGTGGTCTGTGGTTATTATTACCCAACCGATCTGCTCCGGTCCCTTCTCACAGGCTACAGCATAGGAGTTCAGTTAGGAGTGTGCAGGCGGCACCCTCAGATGGGAGCGGCCGCGCCGTGATGCCCAGACTGTTAGTGCTTGAGCCATCCTGGGGCCGGCCCTCCCGCCCACTCCTCCTGCTGCGGGGATACCCACCGGGCCCAGCCTGTGCTCCAGAGGGATGCCTCCGGGACACAGGAAGGGGCTGCCAGCTTGGCCCCGCACCTCATCTTCCCAGTGCAGGGAACACGCCCCCCCAACACACACACACACACACACACACACACACACACACACATTTTTAGCGCTGACCCTCAGGTCAGGCCTTCTCATGTCACTAAACTAAAATAAGGCAAAAGCCACAGGGAAGGAAAAAAATCACAAGGTGTTTGGACTCTTCAGAGTGATTGGGGAAAATCAGGTGAGAAAGGACACTTGCCAACACCGGGTCTTTGTTGGGATGGCCCTCCAAGGGAAGTGTCACCGTAAGAGGCATTGCCGAGACAGAATGCTTTGGAGGGTTGCAAATAAAATAAGTCAACCACTCCTTACGTTCTTTTCAAAGTTATAGACTTAGGCCACAGGGTTCAGAGGTCTTATTAACAAGATAACGGGCCAGACCTGCCATGTGGGTCTGTGGGTCTGGCAGGTGCGCCCTCTCCTACCGTCTCCGACAACTGCCAGAGGTGCCGTTTCTAACAGAAATGCAGAACGTTGTTCTCCTTAAAACCCCTAGCATGCCCCTAACTTCTAAACCTGTAGGCCTTCACAAGTATCCGCTACCCGCTGCTGACAGCATATGGCCACAAAACTCACTGCTTCCGACAACAAACACGTATCATCTCACGGTTTCCAGGGCACAGGAATTTGAGAAGAGGTAAGCTGGGGATGTTTCAGATGCAGGTTTTATTTTTGTTCAGGTGTGCTGAGGCCCACAGATCAGAGGACAACAATCGCCATTGGAAAGTTCTGCTCAGAGACCCCCGAGAGGGGGGCACCATGCCTGTCATACGGGGCCGCAGAGGAAGTGCCAGAAAGAGGCTCTCACCCAACACAGAATCTGCCAGAATGCTGATCCCTGACTTCCCAGTCTCCGGAACCTCGAGAAATGCATTCTGCTCTTTCTAAGCCCCTGTTGGCAGTATTCTAGTTGTAGCTGCCTGAATGAACCTTTTAGGAAATGGCCAGCCCTGGCGGGGTGGGGGTCAGTCTTTCCAGGGTCAGCAGGACCCCCAATGTCAGACATCAGAAAATACAGAAAATGCAGTATATGATGAATATAGGGTGTTTCTGGCTCATGGCCTGAGAGAGCCAAGGACCTGCCTTGAACATTGTTCCCACAGCTGGTGGCTGGAGCACTCAAGTCCTCATCACACGGTCTCTCCAGAGGGCCACCTGAGTGTCTGTGTGGCATGCACCTGGCTTCCTGCAGCGTGCGTGACCCCAGAGAGACTGCCAAGCAGAACCGTGGGGGACTTCCTATGACTATGTCTCTGAAATCACACATCATCCCCTCCACCTGTTTCTCTGTGTTAGAAGCACATCACTGAGTCCAGCCCACCCTCAGAGGGAGGGTAATTGAGATCCACCTCTTAAAGGGGGGAGAAAGAATTTGTGGATGTATTTTTTTATAGATTGTATTTATTCATTCATGAGAGACATTCACAGAGACAGAGGCAGAGGGACAAGCAGGCTCCTCTCAGGGAGCCCGATGCAGGACTCAATCCCAGGACCCCAGGATCATGCCCTGAGCTGAAGGCAGATGCTCAACCACTGAGCCAGCCAAGTGCCCCTGTGGATGTGTTCTAAAGCCACCATATGGTCTGTGCCAGGCTCTATTTCCACTCCTCCCTTGCCCAAAACCCACAGCCCCATCCCTTGCTCTCTAACCAAAGGCTTAGAGCAGAAGCACCAAGGAAGGTAGCTCTCAATCTACACGCCAGGGATGCACTTTCTGATGGTGAAAACCACCCTGGAGCCACATCCAAGTCTGCCACTGCCCCCAGAGACTGTACGTGGCATCTCCACGGGCTTCGTAGGTAGCTTTCTTGGTCTGTCATGCCCTCTGTCCGCATTATCTCGGGAACACTTTATATCCATCCTCAGCCAGCTTCAATGCCACCTGCTAGGTGGACCCCTCTCAGAGCCCTTGTTTGGCATGGGGAACTGCTTCCTGTCGGTATCCCAGGATCACTCTGGACATACCTCCAATGAGGCCCAGAACACGTGATGATAAAATCAGAGAGAGGGTGCTTTTTATTTATAGCTAGACCGGGAGCTCCTCAAAGGGAGACACGGACACATTTACACTGGTGTCCCCCGCATCTGTCCCTTGGGGGTTGGTGAAATTATTCTGGTTAAATGAATGACCGAGGGAAAAGTAAGTGTTCAATGTCTGAAAACAACTCTAGGAGACATTTGGGGAAAGGGCAAGTTTCCCTTCCCAGGCTGAGCTAAATCCTCCAAACATCCAACTTCCTGCAACTGTGCGCTGCTGTAAAGACCTCACATGAACTAGCCTCCTATTCAAGGAACTAACCTGGCACTAGCCTCTTCTCATTCAAGGTCTCTGTCCCCTGTCCTACTATGGGCCAGTCCCATTTCTCTCAGGAAGTTGACCATTTTGTGTCTGTCAGCTTGCCTCGCCGCCACCAGGCCTGCGTTCCCTGGATGACCCATCCATGGGTAACATCTCACACTGGTGTCTCATCTCACGTGCTGACCTCTCAATTGTTCGGTCAACTCTGGAGAGCAGGACTGTGCCTTCTACCCATCTGGTCTTCCACCTACCTGGTCATTGTTGCTTTGACACAGAGCATTCAGCAACAGGATGGATGTTTCCAGCAGGTTCACCCCTCAGAGCAACATATTCTATCTGCTGTACAAAGATTGATTCCAGCTTCATAAAATTCTTGCCATTTTTCAAAAAAAATACATGTGGGACATCCTACGTGTGAAGAGTACTGTTCTGCTATATTCTGAACAGCAGCACCTCATGAATGTAATGAGCTTAGTCGTGGGTGCTCTTAGGAACAATGCAAGAGCCTGGGAGATCCCAGGTCAAGATCCCAGGTCCTGGCTCACATTCCTCTTAGAATAAGGACTCCGTGTTTCATGCCTGTCCCCCCGGTCAGTGATGCCCCTCTATGAGTTAGGCAGGGCAGGACCGTTCCTTTGGTCACAAATGAATTGAGGGTCTTGCTCAGGCCATAATTGGACTCTCTTCTTTCCTTCACTACATGGTGGCCTCTGGCCTGAGAAAAAGCAGTCAAAGGGAAGACATTTGCACTGTCTACACATATGGGGAGGATGTCGTAGTAATCTGTGAGGAGTAGATGCCCTCTGTGCTCTGCAGGGCATGACCAGTACTAAAAAGACACAGGAAGGGCAAGACTGGCCAACAGAAAAAAAAAAATCCTAGAAACATGATCTGACTAGTGATGAAGTAGGCTGCCTAGTACCAAGGGATGGTACCTGACGTGTTCCTTAGCATTTAGGTAGATGCTACCTGAAGATCATCTGTCAGAAGACCTACAGATGCAGCCCAGGAGAAGCAACTGGATCTGATCAAAATTTTCAGGTTTGTGCAAGTGGCAGAGTGCATGAAACTTTATAGAACACCGTGGAGGGCTGAGATAGTACATAGTCTACATGAGGGTAAAGTATGCCTACATGTATGTGCTGGTGCGTGCCTGTACATGGCAGGTACATATGTGTACATGTGCCTCTACACATATGTCTGTGATAAGTAAAGTTGTGGAAAGTGCTGTGCTTGATAGAAGAGAAAAAGCAGGCACCAAAGATTTAAGGGAAAATGGAGAAACTTTTAATGAAAATCTTGTATCCATCCTTCCTTTCTTCATGTGTTTTGCTGCCATTGCTTGATGGTTGCCAGCTGAATGCAGGCTCTGGTGGGGCTCAGCTGAAGGGCTCTTGGAGCAGGTGCACTCTTAGTTCTCATCCATGACTTAAATTCTACAGTTTTATGGTTTGAGTCCTTTCTAAAAGGTGTCCACAGTCCACCTATGGGCAAAAATGTCTTCCTTCCTGCAAAGCCAAGAACTAATCATTTCCTCAGTGGCTCCAGCGAACCATGCACACATATGTAGATACTCAATAACTGACCAAGAGCCAGTCACCAGTAATCTGAGGAGAGAAAACAGTCACTTCAAGTGGAAATTTGTAAAGATTCCACCTCTCCGAGTGCCCCGAAGATGCTACTTCAGCACCTAACTAAAAACTCTGGTTCTAACGTCCTGTTTGACATGTCCTAGAGTTCAGGCAAATGTTGGTCTCCTGTCACAGGTCGAACAATTGCTATGAGCAATTCCTTTGTGCTATTCCTGCTTTCACATGATCATGTTTCACCTACTTATAAATGTGTTTGTGAGGAACTTTTTAAACTCTACGGTGGTTAGTGATTCAAAGTTGCACGAACAATATTTTTAGTGTATAGTTTTCCGATGTGGACACGACAAATTCATTTCTTTCAGTTCATACAAGCTGCATCCACTGTCTTGTTTCTCGAATAGTTTAATAATTCATCGCACTTCCCCACCACCAACAACAATAGAAAAAACAAACAATGCAACACTCTCTTATTAACTCAGTAGTTTTCTTCTGGAAAATGGGGATCTGGGGAGGTGAACTGTGCCAAGTTTTTTGAGAGCTGCTGTTCAAGGGCTACAGCCAGGGTTCCCAGCTCTAATTCTACTTCAAAACTTCGTGAGGACATTGCTGTGTTCTTGAATTCCATGGTTCTGTGGCAATGCACAGGAGGATATACCACAGTGAAGAGTGGTTCTATCACTGGAACTCACTGCCCTCCCAAATTCCTACCACATGCCTGTGTGTAAGGCTTGCCCAGGTGCCCAGCCACACAAGGTGATGCCCTCTGGCCATGCTGGCACACCTCCTGCGTGTTCTCTTGCTTTGCCAAATGCAGCAAGCCACATCTGCGGGCTCTGCGGTTAACAGAGCAATGACCCCCTAAAGATGTCCACGTGCTAGTCCCAGGGACCCCTGAATATATTCCCTTACCTACCAAAGGACCACCAAGGTTTAAAAACGGAATTAAGGAGGCTCATCGGTTGACCTTAGAATAGAGAGGTTATCCTGGCCTATCCTGCATGGACCCATGATAAAGCCATATGGTCTTCAAAAGTGGAAGTGGGAGATGGGAGAGGCAGATGTGACTACAGAGACAGAGTCAGTGTGGAGAGTGTCAAAGGAACCCGACCAGCCCTTGCTCACATGGAAGACAAAGGGAATGGGTCACGGCCAAGGAAGATGGCAGCCTCTGGACGCTGGAACAGGCAAGGACACCAATTCCCCACCGAAGCCTGTAGGAGGAGGCAGCCCAGCTGACAACTTGATTTCCATTCAGACTTCAAACCTAAAGAGCCATAAGATGACAAACATGCATTTGTTCAAGCCCCTGACTTGGCACCGATCTCTTACAGCAGCAATAGGAACCTAATGCCAGCCAGCCTTATCTCTGGGGAATATGTTTTCTTGAGATCCTAGGGAGACACAGAGCTCGAAAGATAGGGAGGAAGACGCAGTGAAAGACCAAACAGTTTTATCAGCGTTACCTCAAATTTTTAAATAAAGAAAATTTGCGAGATGTCTGGGTGGCTCAGTGGTTGAGCGTCTGCCTTCAGCCTGGGGTGTAATCCCGGGGTCCGGGGATCGAGTCCCTCATTGGGCTCCCTGCATGGAGCCTGCTTCTCTCTCTGCCTGTGTCCCTCTCTTTCTGTGTGTCTCTCATGAATAAGTAAATAAAATATTTAATTAATTAATTAATTAATTAATTAATTAAATTTTGCAGCAAATTAATTCCTCTTCTTTCTATTTTCTCCCTGGCTAGCAAAGGTCATCTGTGCGTGCATGTGTTCATGTATTCACTCAATTAGCTAACATTCATTTACAGTGTTTTATGTACACTAGGCTAAAATCAAAGGAAATTTTTAAAAACAAAACAAAAATTTTTTTCTTAATTTTCACCCATCCTCAAGAAGTTGATAATATAATAGCAGAGGGAAATGTGACATCCATGGTGAGTGTGCAACACGGCACGATTGGTGAGTGATGCAACATGACATGATTGTTGAGTGTTGCAGCAGGATGTTATTGTTGAATATGCAACATGACCTGCTTGGTGAGTATCGCAGTAAGACATAATTGGTGAGTGTTGTAGCACAACCTGACTGGTAAATGTAGCAGCAGGACGTGACTGGTGAGTGTTGCCGTAGGACATTATCACTGAATATGCAATATGATGTGATTAGTGAGTGTTGCAGCAGGACGTGATTGGTGGGTTTTGCAGCACCAGTGATTGGTGAGTGCTGCAGTAGGACATTATTACTGAATATGCTACATGATTTGATTGGTGAGTGTTGCAGCAGGACGTGATTGGTGCTCTCAGGGAGGTGAACAAAGGTGCAGTCGGTGTTGTGCTGAGAAAGAGCCCAACAACTTAGAAGGCTGGGTGGGGAATGGGTGCTGCAATGACAGGATGTGTGTTCAGACTGGCAGACGAGCAAGAGTCTCCAGGTGGATGGAGAGGATGACAAGAAGAAAAGCACAGAGGCATGAGAGGCCAAGCTGGGTGCCTCAGGGTCCAGCAGTGTCTGGAATGTTTGGGGCTCTTGTAGGAAAGTTCCTATAGTGTCTAACATGTTTTCCAGGTGAAGAAAGGAAAGAATTTAAAGAGAGAAAATGCTTTTTGTGTTTGAGCCCAAGTAAAAGGCCATTTTTATGAGAACTACCTGATTCAAAAAATAAATCTTGCTGAGGACAGGCACCTGAATGGCTTAGTTAGTTCAGCCTCCAACTCTTGGTTTCGGCTCAGGTCATGATCTCAGGGTCCTGGGATCAACCCCATGTCTTTGGGCACCCCGTTCTTGGGGGAGCCTGCTTAAGGCTCTCTCTCACATACCCTACCCCCACTTTCTCTCTCTCAAATAAATAAATAAGTCTTTTAAAAATTTTTTGCTGTAGTGACAACTCCACCTAGGGCCATTGCTACAGGAGTTCAGGATCCCTAAAACACCACTGACTGCCTCCACCGAGCATGTGTTCATGAAGGAATTCAGCTTAAACGGAATATGAAGAAAACCATCACAGCTGGGCAATCCATGGTGAGCTTGAGAAAGAAGGGGAAGGGCATCCCTGCCCTGTCACCCCTATGGACAAGCAAGAGGGGAAAGGGAGCCTCCAGGAGCCAACACTTGTGAATGCTTCTCACTCGGATGCCTCTCTGGTCCCTACTTGCCTGAATGTCAAGGAAAAATGAGGCATTCCTCAAAGTAGGATAAAGTAGGATGTGAAAAAATCCAATAGCTGGTCATACTCTAAGGTCAACCTTTCTTCCACCATGTTTCATTCGAACACATTCTGTGCTGCCCCCCACAGACACCCACTGAGCCCGGATGTCCCACGGACGTGCGTGAGGAGCTGGCTTCCTCACTGCCCTGCAGTGTGGGTAAGCCTGAGCAGTCCCTCCAGGGTCTGCATGGTGGGGCTGCAAGGGTGGCCCACTGTGTGGGTGGCAGGTGTCAATGACAACAGAGATGGCCCTTGCTGGCACCTTCACTGTGCTGGCTGCAAGCCATTGACTGCCTCCTGCCCTAGATGAGGTCATTACCCTAAAGTGGTCAAGTACATTATTTGTTTAAAAATCTAAATAGATTAGGGGATACCTGGGTGGCGCAGTGGTTTGGGGCCTGCCTTTGGCCCAGGGCGCGATCCTGGAGACCCGGGATCGAATCCCACGTAGGGCTCCCGGTGCATGGAGCCTGCTTCTCCCTCTGCCTATGTCTCTGCCTCTCTCTCTCTCTCTCTCTCTCTGATGACTATCATAAATAAATTAAAAAAATTAAAAAAAAATCTAAGTAGATTAAAGGCAGTGGTGGATTCCCAAACACTTTACTAACTGCCTCTCAAAAAAAAAAAAAAATTGTTGCGAAGTCGTGATTATGCAGCATGGCCAATTTCCACACTGTAAACCAGTCTGCTGCTGATATCAAGCCTTCGCAAGCTGGTGGGAGCTGGCCCCACCACATCCTGGCCTAAGCATTCAAAGATGAGGAATGCAACCATGAAAGTTTCAGGAGAAAACAGAGGGGAGTCCTCCATCATCTTGTGACAGAGAAGAACTATCAACGTAATGACTGAATATACTGAAGCCATTTTTAAAAGATGAAAAAATTGAATCCAAGTAAAAAATTCTATTTTTACAAATTACATTTAAATTAAAATTACATTCAAAATTTTAAAACCATGAGAAAAAAACAAAGTTAAACTAATAAAAAATATTTGCAGTTTTATCATGGAACTTCTCAAAATCACTTTCATAGAACCAACAACCTAATAGAAAGTTACAAAATGATGTGAACCATAGTTTCAAGAAAAAAGTAAAGTCAAAGAATCCTTTATTATATTAAATGATGCTCAACCTCACTTACCATAAGAGAAACAAAAATAGGTATTTTTGACCTACAGGCATTTATGTAAAATAATATACACTGTGTTTTGAAGGCTAAGAAGTCATCTGTGTGCACTGCTGGTGGGATGTAGGCTGGACCCCTCATGGAGGGAACATCTGTCAGAACATCTATCAGGGGCATCTGGGTGGCTCAGTAGGTGAGGCATCTGCCTTCGGCTCAGGTCATGATCCCGTGCTCCTGGGACGGAGTCCCACGTCGAGCTCTGGGCTCCGTGGGGAGTCTGCTTCTCCCCCTCTCCCCCTGCTTGTGCTCTCTCTCTCTCTCTCTCATATAAACAAATAAAATATTTTTTAAATGAAAGGATAAGGAGCTCTGTGTGGTGGTATTTTAAAATCTCCAAAGTAGATCAAATTCATAATTTTTAAAAAGCAACATACAGAAGTGAGCATATTATACAAACTTTTATCTAAAAGAACAAGACGGGGAAATTAAAATGTATATTTTCAATTTTCTGTTTTGTGCACTGATAGGTGTTTTTGGGGTGGCGTGGGGGACATATGAGCAGGGAATGGTGCAAGAGAGATTTCTCAATGTTTCTCTTTATAGATATTTGTAGACAAAGCGAATATGTTACTTATTCATAAATACACATTAAATATTTTTTAATAACTAGCTAAATAAGTTTCTCTGGACTCTGCTGGTAAGCACTCCCGACCTGGTATGCAGCCACCCTGCCACATGCAACGTCTGTGAAGATAGAAATAACACTTGGTAGCTAAGAGCCGATTCCTTCCTGTTCGTTCCCTGAAGATACTAAAATAGCAAAGGAAGTATTGATCGACCAGGCAGTGTCTGTGGAGCACAAGTTACATACGGGGCCTGGGGCTGGGCAGTTTGCACATCACATACTCCAGGGTTTTATTATGTTGCAAGCCCATTTCAGGGAGGAATTTCCTGAGGTGTAGAAAGGCAGAGACAATAACTCAAGTTCACACACTTGGTCAGGGCAGAGCAGGTGTTCAGATCCAACTACAGGTCTCTCCCAGGCCAAGGTGTCCAGGGGCTGCCACGCTGCCAGGATGCCCCCACCTTCCCCAGGGCACATGGTCCACCCCAGAGACCCCAGCCCTCATGGCTGTGAGACCTATCACGGTAGGAGCAGTGTGTGTTTTGAGGAGACGCTGGGGTTTGGAGATCCAGAAGCAGGCATCCACTCCACTCAGCTTCTCCGACAGACTCCGGGTGACCATGTGTGAGGCTGTGTCCACGCGTACAACAGAAAGCCATCCGACTCGGGCAGGTCATCCCAGGATGCTGCTGCCCGATCGCGCTCCTTGGAAACAGGTCCCGTCTTTCCACACGCTGTGCGCACCTTCAGCCTCTCTGGTCTTCCTTCTGCATGGCCACCTCTGTCCTGGACCCCGGCTGGCTCCAGTGAGGAGGGAGGGCAGGCTTCTGCGGGGGCAGGGGCAGCCACCCCTCCTTCTCAGTCCCCACAGCCTCACACAGAGTTGAGTGTGGACTCAGGGGCACGTGCACCTGTTCCTGATGAACAGAAGTCCTAAGATGCTCCCCAAACCCGTGTTGCTTTCTAGCTACAGCTCCCGTAATATTTGATTTACATGGAATGGAGGTGACTATTGGTGAAATCCAGCAAGAACATTCTGTATTGAAGCAAACACAGTGTATCAGCACATAGAGTTTGGCCTAGTAGCCTGGCCTGCCAAGGACTGCTGTGACTGCCTCGTGGCCGTGAGCACAGGGTGTGCTCGACCCGTGTGTGCACGTGGCTGCAGGTCGGCCACCTGCCAAGGCCTACGCACCACATGTGACTCTGTCCTGTTGCTAAACCACATCTACAGGGAGGGCAGGAGCACCAAGCGTGCCCTCGTGCCCATGCGCTTCACAGATCCCTTCATGAACAGCTTCTCTGTTGCTTATAAAGTCCGTTGTGCCTTGACCCAGGATTTCACCCCTAGATATTTACCCAAGAGAAAAGAAACAATATCCTCAAGGCTACACAAATCCTTACAGCAGCTTTAATTAGAATGGCCGCAAGCTGGAAACCGCCCAAGTGTCCACCATCGGGAGGATGGATGAAGACGTGGTGACTCGCCACTAGCCACAGCAAGGAGCCCAGCCACTGACACGCCTAGTGGCATGGGGGGCTCCAAAACGCACGCAGAACAGAAGACAAGACAGCAAGAGTACCTCCTCGACGAAGTTCCAGAACTCGTAGGTAGTGACAGAATCAGGCGGCAGGGGTAGGCGAGTGGGAGCGGCTGGAACCCACCGGGAAGGGGACCGAGGGGACCCTCTGAGTGATGGAATGTTCCATATTGTGATGTGATTGGAGATACACTGACGTCTTCACTCGTTCAAACTCAATACGTAATGTCTGCAAAATATGCCTCAAGACGTTTGTTTATCATTTTGTGATTGTTTCCCTCACAACCTGGAAACATGGTATCTTTCAACAATCAGAAAACAACGCAAAACCAAGAAATCAGAATGATGGCAAACAGCCCAAGTACCAGTTCTGCTCGAGACACAAGCTGTGTGACATCAGAGAGATGCACGACCTGTCTGAGGCCGCTGTTTCCTCTGCCCGATGGGACAACAGCCTACCCAGCAGGGTCAGTGTGTTCAGTAAACCATGTGTTGGAGTCCTGGGGCTGATGTAACAATGCAACACGAACCAGGGGCCTTAAGACAACAGGCATGTATTCTCCCATGGTTTTGGAGCAAGTAGTCAGCAAGCCAGGTGTCTGGGGGCAGCTGTCCTCTGACGTTCCAGGTAGGATCCTTCCCGCCCCTGGTGGTGATCCTCGATCCTTCAGGCTCCTTGCCTGGCAGCAGCACGGCTCCAATCTCCACCTGCATCATCACATGGCATTCTCCACATGCCCTGTCTTCACACAGTGTGTCAACCCCAGACATGTCGGATTCGGGCCACCCTCCCGCAACATGACCTCGTCTTATCTAATTACATCTGCAACAACCTTATTGCCAAAGAAGATCGCATCCACAGGCAACCAGATCGAGGATGTAAATCTCTCCTTGGGAGACACGACTGAATCCCTAACAGAACATAATAGGGGGGCTAGCAGTTTTGTGTTGTCTGATTCAGATAAGAACCTGTGGGACTGAGTCATTAAATTACCCTTGGACTAATCTATAATGCTAACTTCAAAAAACATATAAACCAGGAGAGGAATCTGACAAGAAGCCTTCGGGCATGCACTAGGCAGGACAAGGGTTTGGACTTTCCCCACAGAAGCGGAAAGAGTCACTGAACTGTAAGCTGGATGGAATTACCCGTGGAGAGCAGAGCCCAGGTGAGGCTAAGTCCAGCGGGTTCCAAGAAGCCTGGGTCTCCCCGCCACCACCGTGGGATGGCCCAGCAGGGCATGCTTCCAGGGGCTGTCCTGACTCCTGGGAGATGACATTTTCTAAGAAAACTGAAAGGCCAGGGTAAACGGACTGGTCACAAAGACTCTGCAGGGAAGCTGGCCTCCCACACCCACGCTGGCCTATCCCGTGGACTCATGGCTGGGTCTCAGAAAAAAATGAAAAGTGTGAGTAGTAACTGCAAGACCTCTTCCAGGAAAGAATTTGTAAAGCCAGGGCACGATTCACACTGCTTGGGGGCCCCCCGTAAGGGAGCACTTGGCTCCAGGAGGCCTCGCAGACTTTGCATGGGTCCCAGCTATGTCAACTCTCCAACAGAGGGCTGATGACTTCAGGTCTGCAGTGTTTCTCGCCATCCCCAGATTCCCCTCAGTGAACAGCTACTGGCAAAACCCATAACCATGCAATCCCACTTCTGGGAAAGCACCTGCCAACACGGGAGAGAAGGGGGAACGCTTCCTACTGCCAGGTGTGGCCTGCGATTTCAGACAGTTGGAACCTCAGTCCCATAGGCCATCCTGGAGTCCTCAGTCCCTATCTCTGTGGACAGAACAGTTGCCAACTGTACAGCTGGTTTCTGCAGGACTGGGGGCATCCTATGCCAGCACTGTGCCTCCCCCAGCCTGTTGTCAGGAGTCTTGGGATGGAAAACCCTTCCTGTCTACAAAGGGAGTGCCTCACTTCCTGAGTTCTGAAACACTGACTTACCAAAGCAGATTTGAAACACAACTCATCTGTATGGTTTCTTTGTGTGTGTTGATGTGTTAAATACAAGTGCTTATAGGTTCCCCAACATTAGAATAAGGCCTACAAGGATGGACACCTACACCCCCTGGGAAGCATCTGCTTTGCACCAAAGGGGAGGGCCCTGTGGCATGATGGCATGATGGCATTACAAGGCCGGTATATGCCACACAGCAACAGAGGTCCACTAGATCCCCGGGAGTCTCAGGACTTGCAGTCCAGTGTGTGCGCACGAAAGTCCGTGAGGTCTGTGATCACAAGGGCTGCCTCCCTGGAAACTGAAAACCATTCCAGCCCCCGAGGGTTTTTCACTTAATGGACTTTGCCTCCCATAATTCAGGAAAATGTCTTTTGTCGTGCAGATGGAGGCTGATTGCTACAGAGAATGTGGGTCTGACAAAGGGCCTGGCGGGCCTGCTCCCAGGCCCCCCCCCCACTTCTGGAGGTAGCTCTCAGTACAGATTAATGATGGGGTGCCAGGAAGCAGTGCGGTCCACCCATCTTGTGGAGGAGCTGAGCTAATCTTCTTAAACCTTTTTACAATAGCTTAGCCAATCACCCAAATGATGCTGTCAATTTGCTTTTAAAACCCCACTTCAAAGAGAGAGATCCAAAGGAGATCATTGAAAGGGACAGCGATGTGGGGAGGTTACTCAGATTCAACTGGATGATTAATATTAATAGGGCGCATACCACCCAAATGACACTAGGGCTGTGCGCGGCGGTAGCTCCTTCAGGAGGAGCTCCCCAAGAATGATGCAGTGTGTATGTGTGTGCGTGTGCCTGTGTGTGTGCACCCTCTTTTCACCAGGCTTAAAGAAGAATGTGATTCTCCAGGAGCTGACCCTGGGCTCCTGGCCCTCTAGGGAGAGCACTCTCCTCCGGGGCCCGCAGTCTCTGCAGCCAGAGCCCTGCTCTTCTCAAGCCCAGCCCTGAGTGCTGTATTCCCTTTGTGCCATCCCAGCCGCCCAGGCTCACTCTGCATCCAACCATCCTGAAATCAGCAGTTTGTGCTGCATAATCAAAGGAGTTCTAAACACCATAGGCTCCTTCATCCTTGTTTCTCATGCTCAGGGGCCCGTGGGGGCCAGAGCAATTCCACCTTGAGATGGGTCACCTGGGAGGGATTCAGTCTGCCTCCCTGACCTGTAGCTACTTGAGCCACACTCTTCTCTGGGCCAAAATCAGAAGGGCAAGAGAAGGGGACAGAAGCATGTAGTGGAATTAATGTGGCATGGGGCCAGTCCCAGCAGCAGCGGCTGCCTACCTCTGAGGATAGGGTTAGGATGTTCCAGGGAGGGCATGAGGACCTAGGAGCAGCAATGGAATCTGCTCCAGACCCTCTACCTCTTACAACAGGACCACTGAACGCACAGGACATAAATCCAGCAGAAGTAAGGCCGAGAGCCACAGACAGCAGTGGGTTGCTTAGCCTTAGGGACAGTCGCCTCTCTAAGCCAACCGCCTGCCTTCAAGAGCTCGGCACCTTGATTCGGCTTGGTCAAAACACTCAGATGCCACTGTTAGGGTCAGATGTCATCCTCAGAACATCTGTGCTGGCCCCTTACCTGACTCTCTAACACCCCAAAATAAGGGACTGTTAAACTCCCTCCAGACACCACATTCCCTGGACACACCCTTGGCACATCTCAGGCCTTCTGCAAGGATCCTCGGCACCTGTACCTGCCCCTGGGAGTTTGGAGTCCAAAGCCAAGGTCCTTCCTATGTTGGCACGCTGTGGCATCTGACCCGGAAGGTAATCCCACACCCTGACTCCTGGACACACAAAGAAATCTCTTCTCCATTGAAAACGCAAATACAGGGGCACCAGGGTGGCTCAGCGGTTGAGCATCTGCTCAGGACATGATCCCGGGTCTGGGGATTGAGTCCAAGATCCGGCTCCCCACAGGGAGCCTGCTTCTGCCTCTGCCTATGTCTCTGCCTCTCTCTGTCTCTCATGAATAAATAAATAAAATCTTTTTAAAGAAAAGAAAATGCAAACACAAACACCCAAACTCAGCTGGAAGCCACAGTCACACAAGAAAATCTTGCTTCCACTGTTCTCCACATTTTGACAATAAAACACAGAAAGCACCCAAAAAAACATAGATGATAAGAACATATTTTCTTCTTCTCTTTGTTTCCTTTCCTTTTTCTCCCTTACAAAAGCAGCTACTTGTTTGGACCAATGGGTCATAAGGACAGGCAGGAATGAGTCACATCTGAGTCACAAAAGTGGTTAAGCCTTTTAAAAATCTCCATGTAAAACCAGCCTCGCCATTCAGATTTGCCACGTGGCAGGAATCTCTGTGACAGGATGGCAGTGAATTATGTGCCCAAGCTCCCAAAGGCACCAGCCTTGGGTTAGAGAACCCCTTCTTAGGTTGTCATGCCTTCAACAAGTGTACCTGGAGGAGGCTGGCATGCTGGGAGGGGCACATTACCCTCTTCACTAGAGCAGCTCACGAGCATCCCTCACAGAGGGAGACTTTCCCTCAGGGACCTCTTTCCTCATCAGCCTGCTCCTTCCTGGGTGTTCAGTTCTCATCAGCAGAGCCAGCCGAGAATAGAAACCGTGCAGTGACTCTTTTGTTTTGCTGGGACACTTCAGCAGATTCTCATGGATCTTTCAAAGCAACGCAATTATCTGATCATTCTTGGAAGCAGTTAAAATGTGGAAGGGCACATCCTGCTTCATCCCCAGAGTCTATCTTTCCAAATCACATGAGCAATCATTACAACATAAACTCCGCATTGCCCTCCCAGGAGGGGCTGTGCCCTGTGTGGGGCGGGATGGGGTGGGACAAGACACGGTTCCTCCAGCAGGATCCGAGGCTGCAGTCATGCCCGTCGAGAAGGGATGTTTAAAGATGCATTTCAGAGAGTCTGAGTGGCTCAGTGGGTTAAGCATCTGCCTTCAGCTCAGGTCATGATCTCAGGGTCCTAGGATTGAGCCCCACATTGGGCTCCCTGCTCATCAGTGAGTCTGCTTCTCCTTCTCCCTCTGCCCCTTCCCCTGCTTGTGCTCTCTCTCTCTCTCTCTCTCTCTCACTCACTCTCTGTGTCAAATAAATAAAATCTTTTAAAAATAAAGGGAAAAAATAAAGATGCATTTCTAGTTGCAAGCCCTGGAGCAGGGCAGGCCATCCACCCTGGGTTATTCTCAAGTCTGGGGAGCAGAGAGCAGCAGAGAAGCTAAAACAAGAAAAGAGGATTAGTGGGTCCCCTGAATTGATCTTCAGTTCTGGTGATGATTGATGTTCCTGAATATGGGAAGTGAGCTCACTGGGAGCTGCTCCAGGCATCGGCATCGTGGGGGGGAAAAAAAGAGGAAAGCTGGAGTTCTAATAGTCCAAGCTGTGGGTCCTTCCAGGAAGCCCAAGGAATAACGCAGTTTCTTCACCTGTGCCCATGCAAAGAGGCAGATCCTTAGATCCTCAGCACAGAGGTTTGTTGACAGTCTCAGGGCAATCTCTTGGCCTCTCTGTAGAGGTGATTCAGAGACCACCATCTACCTCACCCAGTTGTTGTAAGGGTACACAACATGGTGTGTGCAAAACCCGTAATACGCTCCTGGCACACAGTAGGCACTCAGCAAAGTGGCTACCTGGCACGCAGTAGGCACTCAGTAAATAGCAGCCATCAAGGATATAGTGAATCTGAGCACTTCCCTTACTGACTTGGAAGGTTGAGGTATTCACAACTATCACTCAAAACGGAGCAGAAAGAAATCTAGGATACTTGTTTAAACTACTTAACTTTGGTCTAGAGAAAAATGCAACCTTGTCCTCAGTCCACCATTTCTTAAATATTATTTTTACAGGAGGCTATAGTCTTGGTTTGGGGAGTGAGAGTGTTTTAGGGTGTTCATTCAGATAGCTTTTAAAGAAGAGAATGGGGAAACAGACCTTATTCAGAGATGCATTTCTCAAGACAATGGTACCAAGACGGGCTGGGGAACAATCGCCGGTTGCCCTGCCGGCCGTCACTGTCTAGGCTTCCTGGTCCTCACCCCCCTCACCATGGAGCTAGGGTGGGACTGCCTTGCTGTCTTCTGAAACACCGACCATCTTATTGCCAGCTTTAAATAGAAGAGGACCAAGGGCAGGATCCTCTTTTTCAGAACCAAAATGCCCCAAATCATAGACCCCCATTCTAAGACAATAGAAAACAGGCAAGATCTTGATTGAACCATTCTCTTCCCACTCAAAGAACTGGATGCTTAGCTTCAGCAGACTGGAATGGTGCTGGTCCCATGCGGGCCCAAAACATGGCACTCCTGTATCTCTTATTTTTCACTCTATAGCTCACTTGTGTGGACATGCTGCCTTCAGTTCAAGCCTAGGGTATGAAAACCTCTCGAACTTTCATCAAAAGGCAAATAAAAGGCAGTAGGGATGTTATCAAGTCATGAATAATAAAGAGAAGCATTATTTGGAGGCTTTCAAATTCTAATGAGCAGAAAGGGTGTTTTGGAAAATCTGTTGCAGGGAGTAGTATACTTATAACTCAGACTTGTGTGGCATTCAGCCCAAACTCACTCCCAAACCTAATGTGGTGTTTGAACAGCACGCTCCTCTGGGAGAAGTGTGTGCGGTAGATGCATTTCCCATCCACTTAATATAAATTATAAACTTGCCAACATTTGAGAGCAGCACAGAGTCCTTCCTTCTTAAGGATAAAAACAAACTCACCATGTCGTCAGGCCATGGCTTTGACATTTTTAAAATCAATACAGTGAAAAATAAGCTCAACCTCTAACATGAACTAGCATTGGAAATCCTTTGAGAAGGATGCCTCAGAGAAAGAGCTCTAGGGCCCAATGCTCAAAACACTTTACTTAGGCATCATCATGGTTTGGATTGTGTCCCCCAAACAGGACAGGTTGTAGTCCTAACTCCAGCACCTGAGAATGTGACCTTATATGGAAAGAGGGTCATTGCAGATGTGATTAGTTAAGATGAAGTTACAGTATAGGGTGGCCCTGATCCCATAGGGCTGGTGTCCTCGTTAGAACAGGAGAGCATCATGTGATGATGGAAGCAGAGATTGGATCAAGGCTTCTACAAGCTAAGGAAGGCTACAGATGCAGAGCCACCACCAGGGGTGGGAAGACGGAAGGAAAGAAGGACTCCACTCAGAGCCTCAGAGGGGGCACAGCCTGGCAGATGCCTTGATTTCAGAATTCTGGCCTCCAGCTCAGTGAGACAATAATTTCCAGGTGTTTTCAGCCCAAGGGAACCAAGGCAGACACACACACGACATCACTATCATGGAAGGTTTTGGTCTCCAGGTGCGGATGTGAACCGGCTCTCAGACATTGACAGATGTGTGCTGGGTGCTCCTGAACTGGGGCACTATTAGGGGTGAGCAGGTGCTCCTGCTTCTGCTGTCCCCAGAGTGGCTCTTTCTACAATATCCTCGGCACCTCGGTGGATCCCTGCTGCCTTCCTTCTAGGCCTTGAGCACAGTGGGCTGGCGCAGTTGACATATCCAGCACTGCTTGTCTGCGTACCTGGGCATCCCAAGTCCCCAGCAGACCTGGATTTCCATTCAGTTGACCCTGAACTACCCACAGAGGTGCCATTTCTGCCCATCCAGTTTTCATTTCCCCAGATGGTCAGCACCCTGAAAACTTGATCTCCCTCTGCCCTCCTTCCCTCCAACACTCTCCTGGGGCAATCTGGCTACACCTGGCAATGTGCTTGGGGTGCCCACCAGCACCTCCAGGGAGAAGTACATCAGCAGAAGTGATGGCCCTGCCCTCCCCTCCCCTCTGCTGCTTCCAAAGGCATTTCAGATTTGCTTCTTTCCATTTGTATGGAATGTTGTCCAAGCTACATACATGTGGATGTGTCCTTTCCTTAATTAGATGTATTTCTACTCCACTATTTTCTTATTAGACAGGCTCTGGCTGCAAGCAACCTTGGCCCATCTATGCTTAGTCTTTTTTTTTTTTTTTTTGCTTAGTCTTTTTTTTTTTTTTAAGAGTTTATTTATTTACTTGAGAGAGAGCACTAGCAGGGTGAGGGACAAAGGGAGAAGCAGACTCCCCACTGAGCAGGGAACCCTCAGACCTGGGACTCTGGGATCATGACCTGAGCCAAAAGCAGACACCCAACCGACTGAGCCACCCAGGCACCCCTCTATGCTGTGTCTTAACCATTCAACCTGGTGTTATGTATGTAACAGGTGATATGTATGTAACAGGTGATGGGTATATAAATGAAAACAACAGGTTAAGAGGATGTTCCAAGAAGCATTACCATACACACACGTACACATACACATACACACACACACACACACACACACACACACACATTCTCTCTCTCTCCATTGAAGATAATTTAGTGGGAACACAGAGGCACTTAAGAATTACTTTGCAAGGTAACTATAGTAAAAAAAAATCTATAATAAATCCTGTATTCCATTTCCTCTAGAACCTTGGAGTCAAATTCGTGGCCCACCTTGGGGACCCGTTTGGAAGTGGGGGGGATTTTAGCTTGGGCTGCTGTAACAAAGGACCACAGTCTGGGGCTTAAATCACGGAAATCTGTTTCTCACGGTTCTGGGGCTGGAGGTTCAAGATAGGGGTGCCCACACAGTCTGGTTCTGATGAGATCCTGGCTTGAGACGGCCACCTGTCACTGTGTCCCCACACAGCCACTCCTCAAACCCTGTGCACACACATTCTTTTCCTCAAAAGGCACCTGCCCTATCAGATTAGGATCCATCCCATGACCTCATCAAATCCAATGACCTCCTCAAACCGCACCTCCAACTGCAATCACTCTGGGGCTTAGGGCTTCCACACAGGAACTTGAGAGGGGACCCATGTCAGCTCACACACAGCAGAGGATACCTAATGTTTTGTGCAAATCATCACTGTGGTCTTTTAAACCACTGTTGCTTGTTTCTGACTCACCCTTGTCTTCGCTTTAGGCTCTGGTCTCCAATTTGTATCAGGCAGGGCCCAGCAGGACCCAAGAGGCACAGGTGAGCAGGTGACGTGGAGGAGGATTTACCCAAGAAACTGGCGGCCAAGATGAAGCTGGGTTGAGGGAGCAGCAACATTCAGAGCAAGAGTGGGGCCGCCAGGCTTGGGGCTGGGACACAGGGGAGACACAGCACCCAAGGTCCCAGAAACGGGAGCTGCAGCCTTCAGAGGATCAGCACAGCACTCCCACCTCCTCCCCTCCCCCCCAGTCTTCCATCTCCTGTGACAGAGCCAGGCAGAGGGCAATGTGTCCATGGAGCCGGCTGGAATGGGCCCCCTGGTCACTGAGCAGGGTGGGAGGCTGGGTTGCAGGGGCAAAGAGAGGAATCCTCTGGTCCTCTGCAGAATGAGGGGACAGCTAGCAAACCGAAATGTAGCAGGGATTCACGGTGTGGCTTTCACTTCCTTTGGGAATTTTAAGCATCTAGGAAAGCCTACAGTTCATCACCCTGAAGACCACTCCGGGAACCACAGGCCTCCAGGAAACCACGTAAGCATTCCAGCTGCTGAAAGGGAGCCATCACAGCCAGCAGTGGATGTAGGCCAGATGCAGGCTCACAGGGTCAGGGCTGCCAGCCAAGAAGGGACAGGCAAAGGGGTGTCCCCTTGGGGCCTCATGGAACAGGTTGCCGAGCCATCACCTGGGGCAGGACTGCACAGGGCCCCCGACAGCGGGCAGGTTGCTAATCACAGAGGAACAGACAGGAGTAGGGCACAGAGGGACCCCCACTTATAGCCACAATCCTGCCAATCAGGGCCCAGAAGTGTGTCCCCTCTGTCCCACTGCTGGCATGACCCTCTTGATATTGCTCATCTGCCTTCCCGACTCTGTGCTCGGTAAGAGTTCACTCACAGTGGGTGTCACCCCTTTGCTCAATTGCTTTGCTTTTCTAAAGATGAGCCCTCCATTCAGAAAAAGAGCGGATACATGCGGCTCATCTGTGAGGAGGGCTGGACACCTAGCTGGGAAGTGTGCAGGAACTTCCTGAAGGGGCCACCCCCAGTCCCCCATCCCAGAGACCCCAGGCTCATGCATGCACACTTCCCACTGGAGCAGCAGGGCCCTGGGGGAGCCAGCCTGCAGTGGGGCCACCTCCTGACCACGGCCACGTCCATGCAAAAACTTGAAAGCCATGAGTCTGCCCAGCAGCCAGAAGGGGAAGGGCCTTCAGTGGAGGTGGCAGATCCTACTGTGCCTCTTCTTTTCCTGTTTGCAAGCTCATGGCAAGATGGCTTTTTAAGCAGATGCCATGATGATGAGAAACCCAGCAGCACACATGTAACTGATCCCTTTGACATGGGCCCTGATGACCAAGAACCCTGCCTTCCCAGAATTCCTTGGGAACGCCTCATTTCTTCTTTATGTTTCTAAAAGTTCAATAATTTTGTTAGTAAAGACGAGGGGAGTCAGAGGGAAAACTAGCCAAAAAAAGAATTTTAAATAATGGGGAAAACTCTTGGGGAATAAGAGTTTGGTTTTATGTCTAGAAACTTAAAGTATTTACAGTAAGACTGTAAAAAGATGAGGATCCGGGATCCCTGGGTGGCGCAGCGGTTTGGCGCCTGCCTTTGGCCCAGGGCACGATCCTGGAGACCCGGGATCGAATCCCATGTCGGGCTCCCGGTGCATGGAGCCTGCTTCTCCCTCTGCCTGTGTCTCTGCCTCTCTCTCTGTCTGTGACTATCATAAATAAAAAAAAAAAAAAAAAAAAAAAAAGATGAGGATCCTATAACCCGATTTCTCTGTTAGGATTCTACGATCCATCTTTGACATCATACAATGGAAGAATCTATGGCAAACAAAAATGCCACACACCCTTCTGCACCCACACTCACCCCCTCGCTGTGTGACACCACACACCCTCCTCCCTGGTAGCTGTTCCAAACCGCCATAGGTTGGCTTATAAACAGGAAACGTGAAGTTCTCACAGTTCTGGAGGCCGGAAGTCCAGGATCAAGATGGCAGCAGCTCCGGTGTCTGGCGAGGGCCTCTTCCTGGTCCGTTCAGCACTTCTAATGGAGCATTCACACAGTGGGAGGCGTGAGGCAGCTCCACTGCTGCTAAGGCACTACCCCCAGTCCTGAGGGCTCCATGCTCATGACCTAAGCACCTCCCCAAGGCTCCGTCTCCTAACACCACCAGGAGTGGGTGACTGCAGTTTGGTTCCAACATACAGATTTCGGGGGGACACAAATAGTGTAGAACAATCAGCAAGTACAGCATCAGCAGAGGCTCACAAAGTTCTCCTGCACTGGGGCCTCCCTCTACTGGGGCCCCGGGGAGCTCTGACTGTGCCGTAGAACATGCCAAGGGGAACCTTCAGGATGACGAGTGACACATGTCTCCAACCCCAGCCAACACTGCTGGCTGCAGATGTGTGAAGGAGCCACATGAGGGAGCCCAGCCTAAACTACCTGCCCCCGAGGATGCGCTAGCCAATATGTGGGCAGAAGTCATGTTTGGAGTGCTTTGTTATTCGGCCACCTCTAACAGATACACATATCCCTTCCCACGCTTTTCTTGGTGATGGAGCACAACAGAAAGGTCAGGTGACAGACACAAAGTCTGAAGAGGGCCATGAAACTCTATACACAAAATTTGCCTCTTCATTTCCCATGAGAGTGCAGGGCGCAGGGGGCACGAGCACGGGTCATGAGCTGTGGTTGGGTTTGGGAGGTCAGGAAGGGTGGGTCTTACTTCCCAAATAAGTTTCGAGATGATTGAAAAGCAGACTATCTGGAATTGCCTTTTCAATTTTTCAGAAGCAAAAAACTCCTTTTCCTATACAATTGTGTTTGGTTAATACGACTGTCCCATTGGGAAAGATGGAGGGAAACACCAACGTGGGACAGGAGGGTCTATCATTGCAACAACTAAAGGGACCTGAAACAGAACGAATGGTTCTGTATTTGGTAAGGGTCTTATACTAGAGGTAGATGTGTCTGTATTTGCCATCACTGTGCTCTTGCATGAACACCAGAGGGAGTGTGAACAGACCAGCAAGCACGTGGGCCTTTGTATTTTAAGAGGGATGTCCTTTAGCACAATTCATCTAAGACAATTGGGAAAATTGAAAGACCATGAAAGTTTATTGTCATTTTCCTATAAATCTGATATTATAAAGCAGGACATTAAGGGATTTAAAATGGGTGGTTTCTGTGCTGATTATGTTTGAATCGTAGCACACTCAGCTCCCAGTCCTACCTGATAAAGCATGCCTTATCCTACAGAATGTATTAGATACATGATGGTGTCCGCCGGCCTGTTAGGAGGTTACTTTGCGGTGACAAAGGCTGGCCTCCCTGGGACACTGTGTCATGTGAGCCATCCGGGGCTCACACGGCAGTGAGAGGACTGCACGCACACGCATTTCTATTTATAGCCAGTTTGTTAGCAACTGCTGAGTGAAGAGAAATGGATCATGGAATGTGCTGGAAAGGTCTAGGATCGTTTTGATTCTTCTCTAAACCCACAGATGGATGAGAGGTGAGGATCGGGTACCACCTAGGGAAGCACAAAGGAAAGACCCATGAGATGTCCGAGCATCTGCCACAGGCCACATTCTGTTCTAAGCTCTTCACACAGATAAGCCAACTTCCCTGTAGATCAGGAAACAAGCTGGGGTGCGGAGTGATGTTCGAGAATCTGAAGCCAGGCAGTCTCGTCTCAAAGCCTGTACATTCCTCTTGGACACAATGCACAACAAAGAAATTCACAATGAAATAAAAGTCCAGTATTTCACAGTGGACTGTACAGAGAACATACTTGAGAAGTGTTCTATTTCCTCCAGATGGTCCAAACGGTGCCTGGGTGAGGTGACCTGTCCCTCCATAGTAACTTGCCTGACATGGGACCTTCATGCTCCCTCCAGTGACAAAGGGAAGTCTGTCCTGCAGGATAAACACTGGCTGTACAGTTGCCCACCCGCTCTGTGGCCCGGGGCAGGGTGGCCGTCCTTCCTTCCAGAGATCCTTCCATCTGGCTCCATGGAATTCAGAATTCATGAACTTAGAGAGGAAAATAAGCACGCATTTGTTTTTTTACCAATCTCTCCTTGAAACATAGCCTTTCTCCCAGTTATGACTACTGTCCACAAACCACTACAGGATGAGGGAATCTGTGATTTGATCAGCAAAAGTAAAAATGGATATTATCACGCTCCAGTATGATAACGTTAGATATTAACAAACATCCCTTGTGTTCATCCGTACTTTAAGATGTGATTATACCAGCCTCTAGATTGTTTATTTAATGTATTTACAAAGCAGTACATGGGGTGCCTGGGGGGCTCTGTCAGTTAGGCCTCCGACTCTTGATTTCGGCTAGGGTCATGATGTCAGGGTTCTGGGATGGAGCCCCACATCTGGCTCTGCACTCAGCGGGGCATCTGCTTGTCCCTCTCTCTGTCCCTCAGCCCATCCCCCAGCTCTCTCTCTCTTTCTCAAATAAATAAATAAATCTTTAAAAAACATATGTGTGTTACTATATTAATTTTTAAAAATCGTTTGATAAATTCATTTAATTAGTAAGTTTCTGTATAATGCTCTCTACGTATTCTGCTTTATACATTTTTTGAATAAACCATTTTTCCTGGGAAGAGTTCTGCGGACGTCGTTGAGGCACCCAAGGTCCATAGCACAGAGCAAACAACAAATGAAAATGGGTCTGGGAGTACATGAAGGGCTGCAGACAGGGTCTTCCCTTCTCTGTCCTGGTCCTGGGTCTCAGGGATGGGGCCAGAGCCTCCCACTCAGCCCTGCTTGTGCTCTGAGCCTTCTAAGGCCCCCAGGTGGGCTGCCAAAGGGCCCATGAATGAGTTTCCGTACCTCTCTGTTCTCAACCCGGAAAGCCAGCTCTGGCTGGAAAGATCCAGAACAACTCAAACCAGCCCTTCCCCCTCAGTCCCCTAGATGGAGCTCACACCTCCAGGCACAACTGTCACATCCTGCTGCTCCTGCCCCAAGCCCCACGGTGCCTCCTCTCCCAACCATGGCTGAGATGTCATGCTCTACCTCTGGGGGGCATCTATCAAGTCTGGAAAGGGCCCTTGGCATCCAGGCTTGAGGGGCAGGCCTCGCTGAGATGAGGGCAAAGCAGAGCACCACCCCTCAGACTGATGGCTCACACTCCTTTG
The DNA here is from genome assembly GCF_018345385.1 of Vulpes lagopus. Classification (NCBI taxonomy): domain Eukaryota; kingdom Metazoa; phylum Chordata; class Mammalia; order Carnivora; family Canidae; genus Vulpes; species Vulpes lagopus. The sequence goes on along the minus strand of NC_054839.1, from coordinate 2,969,127 downwards.
GCTCTCCTCCTCCCCTCCTCCTGGAAGGGGGGCCAGCAGGTGTCGGGGTAGGGGTGCAGCAGGGGAGGGCTGAGGGAGCTGGGCTGTTTCAGCTGGATGGGCTTCTGCCCCCCTGATTGTTGGCAGCCACCTTCAGAATACGTGACGCTGGATGCCTCTTTCCTTGGTGGGTCCTGGTTCCTACGGAGGGTGGCAGGGAAGGTCCCACTCCCTCCGCATCCTGCTGCTGCAGCTCAGGCTCCCAGCAGCTCAGAGGAGGAGCCTTTTGCCACGCTGCTCCTGGAGGCAATGCTTCCCCCCCCCCCCCCCCCCCCCCCCCCCCCACCGATGCTCCAGCCTTAGGAAAGCCCTCCAAGAACTTCATCTGCCGCTCCTACAGGTAGGAGCACAGAGACAGCCTGGGCCAGTGACAGCAGGAAGACGTAGGCATCAGGGGCGGCAGTTCTTTAAGTACGGAGGAAGGAAGTCACGCATCAACAGATGCCCGCAGTGAGAGCAACGCCCAGTCGTGATTCTTTAAAGATGGATGTTTTCACTACATTTCACTATTCCAAATGATACTCACAAACTCTGGTAAGAGACTTCATGCTGAATAATTGGAATCATTCTCCATCCACTTTCTTATTCAGTTGCATTAAAAAAAAAAATGAACGGACTTGGCCATGGAGTCTAGTTGGCATCTAGCGATTTGCTTCCAAGTCACCTCGTTAAATGCTGCATGAAAAGGCACAGTGCTGCCACGGAGGGTAGCAAACCCTTCCTACCTGAGGAGCTCAGGAAATCGGAGGGTCGAGTGCCATCTGCAGTCTGTTCTGGAAATCTCCCCTGCATCAGAAGAGATCTGATGTGCACACATACCATTCACTGAACAGGCCAGCAGAGGCACTTCCAGAGCAGTCTGCGGCAATTTCTCATTTGCATCAGAGAAACAAATATCCCTGGAGGCAGAGTGCCTGGGCATCTCTTGTGTGAAACCTTCCCCAAGCAGCAAGGACAGGAAATCATGTGGGAGAGTTTTCTGCTGAAAGCAAGCAAGGACTGTCGGGGGGAGAGGGGGTGGGCTGGAAAGGATTGATGAAATGCAGAATGGAATCTTGGATCTGGATCTCGGAAGTCACCTGCTGCTCTGCTTTAAACAGAAGGCTAGAAAAGGCATTTCCTGACAGTGGCTGGGTGACTCAGGTTCTCGGTGACTCAGCGCGGCTCCTGGTGGCTGGGGCGGGCAGGAGGGAGGCCAGATGCTGCAGCAGCCGGAGGCGAGGTCCTGGGAGCGCGCAGCTATTTCGGGCCAGGAAAGGGGACGGGAGCTCAGGAAGTACAAATAGGGCATTAATGACAGGAAACACTCCACACACGGAGCGTGGGGACGATTCAGAAGTGCCAGGACCAACCTTTCCCGGCACCCAGCACGCATGCAGGGGGAGGAGGGGGGGGGCGGCCAAGCCCTCCTGCAGGGATGCAGCAAGCCAGCTCTGGGAGGGCTGCGTCAGCCCTCCAGCCCTGCCCCCAGCCTGCAGGCATGGGTGCTTGCTGGTCAGGTGGCCCCCGGGAGCCCCACCACTGCGGGGACAAGCCTCCCTCTAGCATCCACTGAGCTCCTCAAGCACATTTATCTGTAAAACTTGGCTAGTTTGTTTCCCTGATTCCAAAGCTTCATTTTTAGCCTGGAGAGAAAATGATAAGTTTTTGACTAATAAATTACAAATAAATGTGAAATAGCTGAATAGCACAGAAACAATGCCCTTGAGGCTGAGTGATCCAGAGGTGTGCTGGGCGGGGCAGGGCACAGAGGGGGCATGTCTGTGTCCTCGGAGCAGTGCCCAGGGAGGAACCCAGGGGTGTCCCCTCCCCGTCCTACCTCTACAGCCAGGTGTCCCCACCCAGTGCCAAAGTGTAAGCACAACACAGAGACAGTTCGGTAATGGACACGGGAGGAAAGGGTACTGGAATCAGAATCATTTCAAAACGTGTTCTGAGAAGAACCGGCTGGATGGTGGGTAACAAATGCAAAGCTTTAAATGCAGCAATGGACCATCTCTGTTCCTATATCCAGAGAGCTGGGAGAGGACTTGGCAGGACAGGAGGAGAAAGCCCCTTCGGGCAGCCCCAAGAAAGATGGAGCATAAACAGAAAAATGTGTATTCCAGAAGTTACTGAATAGGCTTGCAAAATATTTTTCCCTTGATATCTTTAAGAGTTACTCTCCTATCTTTGGCATGAGAGATGCACATGTGATTTGCAAGTGAGAGAGGAGGGGCTCGAAGTCTGGAAGCTCACTGCCAACTTGTCATCCTTCAGGGCCCTAATTATTGACTATTTCCTGCATCCAGGGCTTCCCTTCCAGGTGATCTGAATTTGTAAGAGGAGATGGGTTTTACTGTTTTGTCTCCTCTGGGACTCAAGAGAGGACCTGAAGAGTAGGGGTGCTTAATAAACGTTTGCTTGGTTACCTCCATGGGACACATCATTTCCATTTGTGAAGCCTACAGAGGACAAAGTGAAATGAGATAGACATAACTCACATGGTGGGAAGGACAAAGCACTTCTTAAAATGTGACTTGAAGACACCTCCAATCTAGAATAACAAAGGTTGGAGAGGCTGGCTGGGTCCTACCCATAAAAGGTAGGATGTTCACAAAATCCTAGATATCTAAAAGTGGCTCCAGGAGGCACCTTTTCATTCTGCTGAGTGATCACCTTAGATCTAATGAAACTAAGTGCTTTTTGCATTGTGGGGATTAAGTTTAGGGAAGACCGTCATCCAGGTGGAAATGATACTGAAAGGAGAAGGTCCTCAAAATGATTTAGACAAAAATGTGGGTGGAAGACACAGATAGAGGGAGGAAATGGTCTCCAGCCTGCACTCCTCGAGGCAGGAGGGTGTGCTGTGACTCTGTGCCCAGCCTCGCTCAGGGACTGGATGAATGAAGATCTTGCCTCTGCACTTCCCTGGACATATTTCTCATTTACTCTCATCTCTCATTTCACCTTCAAGGGCACATTCTCAAGTAGGCAACTCTCATGATGCCCACTTGTCGTCTGACCCTCATCCCACACTCATCTTTTGCATGACTGTGGTTTTCAGATCTATAACCTCATTTTACATACCAGAAAAGTTACAGGTTTCTCCCAGAATGATTTTTTAACAGAAGAGTTCTTAAGAGGTTGATATTGTTCATTTCTATTTATCCTATTCCTAACCCGGTAGCTGGGAAACAGTAAGCACAGTATATAAATGATGGAGAGGTGGAAAGATGGGTGGATGGATGAATGGATGGATGCAGCAAAACAGGTTTTTCCTTTTCCTATAAATTCCTCCCAGCCTAGGATTCTGGTTCAAAAGAACTGCAACATAAAAATGACTTAGGTTATGCAGATCTCTGTGAGATTATATATCTTGCCCAAGGTTGTGAGTTTGTAAGTGGCAGGGTCAGAATCTGAATTCACATCTGTCTAGTTCCATGAGTACAATAGAATGACCTTTGGATCAAATACAGATTATCAAAGACAGACCCACCATCTGAGCCCTAGGACACAAGAGGTCTCATAGGAAGATAATGGTCCCAAAATGAGCATAAGCCAATGGGTACTATTTTTTAAAGATTTTTATTTATTTATTTATTCATGAGAGACACACAGAGAGGCAGAGACATAGGCAGAGGGAGAAGCAGGTTCCCTGCAGGGAGCCCGATGCAGGACTCAATCCCAGGACCTTGGGATCATGCCCTGAGCCAAGGGCAGACGTTCAACCACTGAGCCACCTGGTGCCCCAAGCCAGTGGATATTATTGACAGCACAGTAAGTTAAAACCAAAAAAGTGTTTGGGAAGAGCTAGCACATATCTATTAACAAAGAAAAGCCCCTGTGTAATAATTAACTAAACCAATGAATTACAACACATTCGAGCGCTAGAAACAAGAGTGAAAAAATGTTAAAGTCAAGCAAAGTCCAATCATTTGTTCCTCTTCTGTGCATCACCATCATACTCACCACCATCAAAACTAGTACTCTACGTTTCTAAACTGTGATCACATTGGTACTGGTACCAGGTGAGATTGAGTAAGCGCACCTTGGCCTGTCTCTCCCACCATGGAGCAGCTATCAGAGGAATGGTAGCAGACAGACTGGTGAAGAAAACCGGGTTTTCTTCATACTGGGTTTAGACATACCACTGGGTTTAGACATACCCAAACCGGTGGGGGAGTTTACTATATTTCTCCTTTGCTCCTGTCCTCCTGTCCAGGTGTGGCTGTAGTCACAGGAAGAGTGCAGAGAGTGACGTAAGTAAAGACCATGATTTTTTAGACAATCAAAAAGAGGAAACTCCAAAAACTGGAAAATAATGGGGAGATTACATGGAGGATAGGCCTTGACAAGAAGCCTGCAAAGTAGTGTATAAATGCTTAGACTTGTCTTGGTTCTGTGCAGACAAAGCTCTGACGCCAAGGAGCATGCCAACGACATTGAGGACCGACCATACCACTCACACCCCAAGAGGCACAGGGTGGCACTGACGTGGGACAGATCCAAGTGGCACTGCAGAAACAGATCTGACCTGGAACCACAGACCATGGGAGCTAAGCTGGAACCTGGAGTCTTGAACCTGACCAGATCAATGTCTTGCCAAATATATCAATATTTCCCATAGGAGAAAGACATAAATCCACAGGTTCAAAAGGTTCTGAGAATCCAATTCATGACCAGACATGTCATAATCAATAATATGAAAATTGAAGACAATGAGAAATCTTAAAAGTAGCCAGAGAACAACACATTATTTATAGGGAAGTAATGATTCAAGTGGCTGAGGATTTATTATACCATGACCAGTGTGCTATATCCTGGAAATGTGAGACTAGCCCAACTTTTGATCATCACTCTTGTCCACAATATTAACAGTCTAAAGAAAAAACCTCTCATAACCATAACAGTTGATGCAGGAAAAGACTTTGACAAAATTTAACATCCACTTATGATAAAAACTCTGAAGTATAAAGGCATCTATATAAAAACCTACAGTTAACATCAAACTTGATGGTAAAAGACTAAATGCTTTTTCCTTAGGGTCAAAAACATGGGAAATATGTCCGTGCTTACCATTCCTATCCAACATTGGACTAGAAGTGCTAGCCAGTGCAAAAAAAGCAAGGCAAAAAACAAAATGGGCACTAGAGTAGGGAAAGGAAAGAACAGAACTGTCCCTATTCATAGGGAACATGATTGTCTATGTAGAAAATCCTAATAAAGCTACCAAAAAATCCTCCTGGAACTATAAATTAAACTTGGGAATGTCACGGGATCCAAATCAATATACACACAAAAAACCAATCATATTTCTACATACTATATATGTACAATTGGAAATAAAAAAATTTTAAAATAATTCTACCTGCAATGGCTCTTAAAAAAATAAACATTCAAGTACAAATCTAACTAAAATGTACAGTCTGTATGCTTAAAACTATGAAATGATAATTAAAATACCAAAGAAGATCTAAATCAATGAGAAGACATACCATGTTGTTGAAATGTAAGATTTCAGTCAAATTGACAATTCTTCCCAAACTGATGAATAGATTTAATAAAATTCCGATCAAATTCCCAGAAGGATTTTTCCATAGCAAATCTCAAATGTATATAGAAAAGCAAAGAAATTAGAATTGCTAATACAATTTTGAAAAGGAAGCACAAAGTAGAGGAATCACACCAACCAATGTAAAGACTTACTTTAAAACTAAATTAATCAAGCTTTACTTTAAAGCTAAATTTAACCAATTAAAGCTTAATTAATCACTGCCTTGGTGAAGGGCGTCACAGAGATTAATGAAACAAACTAGAGTCCAAGAAATAGACCCACACAGAGCATTGGCCATTAGTTTTGACAAAGATGTAAAATCAATTAAGTGAAGAAGTGGTAGCCATTTTCAATAACTAAACAATTGGATACCTGTACACGAAATAATAAACCTTAAACTAAAACTTACATTCATTTAAAAAACTAGTCAAAATGGATCATAGAACACATGTATCTATGGCCAGCTGATTTTTGGCAAAGTGTCAAGACTATCCAATGGGGAAAATATTGTTTCTTTAATAAATGGTGTAAGACAACAGGATATACACAAGCAAAAGAGTGAAATTGGTCCCCAATGCCATATACAAAAATCAACTCAAAGTGGACCAATGACCTAATATAAGAGCTAAAATCATAAAACACAGAAGAACGAACATACAGGTAAATGTTCACAGCCTTGGATTTGGCAATTCATTCTTTGATATAAGCATGAGCGACAAAAGAAAAATAGATAAATTGTACTTAATCAAAATTGCAAAATTTTGTGCATCAAAGGACATTATCAAGAAAGTAAAAATACAACCCACAGGATCGAAGAATATATTTGCAAATCATGACTGTGAGAAGGATGTAGTATACAGAATAAAGAACGCTTACGAAAAAAAAATTTTTTTTCCAGTGGACACAGAACCTGAAACTCTTCAAAGAAGATAAATACGTGGCCAATAAGCACATGAAAATATGCTCAATATTATTAAGGATTAGGGAAATGCAAATCAAAACCACAGTGAGAACCACCTCACACCCGGGAGTAGGGTTATAACCAAACACCAGAAAATAGTAAGGATTGGTGAGGATGCAAAAAACTGGAGCTGTGGCATATTGTTGGTGGGGGTGGAGAATGAATTGTCCAGCTTCTGCAGAAATAATCTGAAGTCTCCTCAAAAAGTTAAACATAGAGTAACCATAGGATTCGCCAATTCCACTCCTCAATACATACTCCAAAGATCTGAGAACAAGGATTTAATACACATGCACACACGTTCAGAGCAGCACTATTCACAATAGCCAGAAGGTCCCAACAGTCCACACCCAGCACTGGGTGAATGGGTAAACTGTGTACATCCACCCAATGGAAAATTTTCAGCCATAAAGATGAATGAAGTACTGCCACGTACTACAGTGTGGATGAACGTCAGAAACATTAGGCCAGGTGAAAGAAGTCGGACACAGCAGTCACACACTGAATTACCCAGAGTAGGAAAATCCATAATCAAAGAGCAGACCGGGGATTGACAGGGGTTGGGAATCATTGCTGAATGGGCTCTGGATTTGAGATGATGAAAATACACCCAGTTTGGGAAATGGATGTAGTAAATTCCCATTGTAAATGTACTAAATGCCATTGAATTGTTGACTGGTGGTGAGTTTTAAGTTATGTGAATTTCATCAATTAAAGACATTTGAAAATGGATCACGGATCTAAATATACTCAGTAAAACCATAAAGCTTTTAGAAGAAAACAGGAGAAAATCTTAGTGACCAAGGGGTAATCAAAAAGTTCTTAAACATAATACCAAAAGCATGTCCCGCAGAAAAGATACTGATAAACTGGACACCATAAAAATGAAAAATTCTTACTCTGTGAAAGATACTGTTAAGAGAATGAATCTGCAAATCACTGATCTAGCAGATGACTTGTAAGCAGAATATCAAAGAATTTTCAAAACTCAACAGTAGGAAGAGAAACAATTTTTTAAATGAGCAAAGCTTCATAGATACTTCAAAGAAGAGGAATTGTTGATGGCCAAAAAAATTCATGGAGATCGTCAACATCCTTGGGCATTTGGGAAATGCAAATTGAAAGCATGGCTAAATGTCACTACATGTTACAATGACTAGCAAAAAAATACTGACAATCCCAAACATCGGGAAGAATGTGGTGCAATTGGAGCTCTCGTACATTGCTGGAGTAAATGTAAAATGGTACAGCCCCTCTGGAAAACAGTCTGGCAGTTTACATACTGTCAAACATACAATTACCCTGTGACCTGGCAATCCTAGTCCTGAGTATTTACCCTGAAGAAATAAAAACTTATGTTCACATGAAAACCTGAACATGAATAAACATTCATAATCAACAAAAACTGGAAAGAGCCCAAATGTCCTTTGACAGGTAAATAGACAATGCGCAGCACATTTATATAATCCCACTCAGTGGGGCACCTGGGTGGCTCAGTCAAGTATCTACCTTTGGCTAAGGTCATGATCTCAGGGTCCTGAGATCGAACCTCACCGTTAGGCTCCCTCCTCAGAGGGGAGGGGGGGGCTGCTTCTCCCTCTCCCTCTGCCCCTCCCCTTTGACTCATGCTCTTTTTTTCTCAAATAAAATCTAAAAAAAACAAAAAACAAAAAATCTCACTCAGCAATAAAAGGGAATAAACCACAGATGCCACAATATTTTTGGAGGACTGTCAAATGCATCAAATTGAATGGAGGATGGTCTCAAAGGTTACACACTCTGTTATTCTGTTCTTGAAGAGACAAGTCATAGTGATGGAGTTCGGTGGTCAGGCTTCCACAGGGTAAGAGCTCAAGGGGGGCATTTCAGTATGAACAGATTCTGATTTTGCTTACATGAACCTATACATGTTACAATTCATAGTGGTGTCCATCAACATAAGTCAATTTTACTGTAGGAGAATTTAAAAAATTAAACATAAAACCTGCTCTCAGAATTACAGATATAAAATGCACAGGATGTAAAGGTTGGGATTCAAGGTGTCATCACCTTCTTTGCACTTTCCTAGGTACACCAACCTGTATCTAGTAACTAATGACTTATAATAAATTAGTTTTATACATAGAAACAAAATGCTCCCAAATGGCTTCCATATGGAGGTGCTGCGTTATCTGTGACTTCACAGTAGGAGCCAAGCCTGATGATTCAGTGTTCTCTCCTGTCCCCTCCTATATATTAATGAAAGCAAATGAACCCTTTTCCTGTTTCATCACAGATGGGTGGGAGTGACCAAAACTAGACCTTAAGTGAGATTTCCTGATCAAGCACGTGAGGTCATGTTCATCCACTGTCCCATTCCATCCCACTACAGCTCTGTCAGGTGTGATAACCAAGAACATTGCAATATTTAGATCTTTTTCCTCAATACGCAGGGTCACACTCATTCCCCAGGGATAATGTCTTGATCAAGTGTAAACTGAAACTTCGAGCACCAGAGAAAAAGAATCTGCCACGTAATACTTGGAATCCAATGCTCCACCTAACACCCATCCATCCCATAGCCATCATCTCGGTTCTAACTTCCAACACCCCATTGAGTCTGCTCTTATTTATTTATTTATTTATTTATTTATTCACTCATAACATTATATTTATTTATTTGAGAGAGAGAGAGAATATGAGTTGGGGGGGAGGTGCAGAGGTAGAGGGAGAAAAAGGCTCCCCACTGAGCAGGGACCTCCAATGTGGGGCCCCATTCCAGGACCCTGGAATCATGACCTGAGCTGAAGGTAGACACTTAACCAACTGAGCCACCCAGGTGCCCCTGAATATGCTTTGAATATAGCTGGATATATATGTTGTTCACCTCTGTTTATCTATGTTGTTCATCTCTAATTATCTTATATCCAACCAGGATTTGAAAAGTGGCAAATCCTTGGTCTACATACAATGGATGCATGTATGATGGATGGATGCATGATGGATGGACGATGGATGATGGTTGCCTGGATGGACAGAGGGGAGGGAGGGAGGAAGGGCAGAAGAAGAAGACCATTCTTTTTTGCAGTAGTTTCTGTAAATTATGACCAGTCTAGCTGTCATTTGGAAGAACTGCAAACTATATATAATCTAAGGTAGGCACGGCTTACCAATTTATCATAGGCCTGTGCAGTGACTTTTAATGTTTCTGTGGCAATACTGGCAACAAATTAATAAAAGCTTAATTTTTATACAAATAATTTTATTACAAATTTGAATTTTTAAGAAATACACATTTAAGGAAATTACATAAAAGGCCCTAGTAGTCTTAGAAACGTTTTGGAGACTTTTGGTGAAATGTCATTTCAGGCATAGTGGTCAATCCATCCGTTCCCTGCTGACGTTTGCACAGCGCTTGCCATAATGAGGAAGCCCCTCAAAGGAGCTTCCACTGGGATACTGACACTAAGATTCTACAGAGCTGCTTTCCACACCAGGCTGCAGAATGAGGAATACGAATAAAACGAAGGCCTTTTACGGTTGCTGGTTTTTGAAGTCAAGTCATTCAGTTGTGATTAGTGTTTAAAACCCTGAAGATATTTAATACAGTATAAAAACAAAAAGCTCAAAATACATGTTTCATGGTAATAGACACGCTCATGAACCCGGGTTTGGCTTTGGCGATACACGAGTTTTGGTTTGGAGGTGAACAGTAAGAACAGATGTTTCCATTCAACACCCGTGTGTTTAAAAATCTATGTGAAAGGACAACACAGTCTTTTCAAAGAAGAAACTATGTAAGCTTTATTTTAACAGTGGAAATGAAACGAAAACTTGACCTGCCTAATTGCTGACATCTATATAAATTACTAAAATATATATATATTTAATTTCTGCCTACTTTTGGACCATCTTTATTCCACAGGAAATTCGTGATTTCTGCAAAAGCAGCTGCATAGTACCACACAGAGCAGAAAGACCTAAATTTATATTTGGGGGTTGGAAGATACAGCCGCTGAGCCCGCCGTGCCGTGGGCAGGTCCAAAACACTGCTGTTACATGACCGCTGTTTGTACAGACCCAGCTCGACAGTGACACAAACAAACATCCCGACTGGGAGTTGAAAATGCACCTGTTATAATACAAGAGTGAAAACGGGCATCCGCACAGAATGGAAGGCCCCGCACACCTCCTAGCACCCTTTGGTTTTCTGATGGAGTTCTCACTTTACACATCAGCGCACCGGATTGTAGAACAGACTTACACTTTTATTTCATCAAAAGTGCCATTTGGTATGTCACTATGACAGCTTATCATGGTCTTTGTTTCTCCTTCAGCAAGTAGAGGCCACCGAAGCAGGGTATGTTAGTTACGCAAATTCCTATAAGGCACTTTACGGTTTTCATACTGGACAGTGAGGTACACAGGATATATTTCTAGGGTTCGTTGCTGTTAAAAAAAAGAAGGGGAAGAGGAGGGAGTAGCACCATGTTGTTCGTTAGCTGAGGGCCGGGTTTCATTACGTTCTTCTCATACAGACTTGGCAGCGACTGACGTGTGTGCGTAGCTCTCCTGCCTTCAAGGTGGATGGCGTGGGCTTCCTACAGGGCAGAAACCAGCCGTCAGCCCCACAGCTCAGCAAGGCAGGGGAGTTCCTGGGGCCCCCCCATCTCCCAGAGATCTCCCAGGGGCTGGGGTCGGGGGGCTAGCCGGTGACGAGCAGCAGACAGCATGCTGGGTGCCACCTGCCCTCACAGTGATCGACAATCACGTGTGATTGCCCTACCCTCTGCCCCACCCTACCCCATCCAGACCGTGAGGCTGGTGGCAGCCTCATGTGCATGCCAGGGAGGGCACAGATACAGCCACCCCACATCTGCTCCATCCAAAGTCTGAGCCACTCTGAGCCACTCCCACTGTGCCCCTGCCTCCTTGGGCTGTGACTTCCCCCTCCATCCTCTCTCCTCAACCACATCATAAACTCTTCTGGGGGAAGAAGCTACTCTTCTCTGTGACCCTTCACACACAGACTAAGTGCTCATGAAATACTGGCTGAATGGTGTGATGAGCAATGAATCTGGAATAATTAACTAGACCTTGAAATACTTATATAAGCTTTTGCTGGATTCTATGCAGGTAATCTGACTGGAGGCCAGAGGGGAAGACGTTTAGTGTCCCAAATGCTCCCTTGATCCTAGAAATTCTACCTGAATTCGACTGTGAGAGAGCTGAAGTCTGATTCTAATAAAATTAAAGCAGCCATTTAATAAAAGTAACTTGTCCTAAAATTAAGGCTGCTTATTTGCAACTTCTGTGAAAATCTTATTGCCCCCAAATTAATTATTTAAATTATTGGGATCTCATCTAATCTTTAGTTCATTATGCCAGGCTGCTGATTCCAAAAAAAATAAAACCAAAAAAAAAAAACAACAACCCATTATGAACCCTATAACAGAAGCCCCAGGACCTGATACACCCACCAAGTGCTCAATTAGGTAGCTGATGTGTAAGCGCTATCCCGAGAGTTGATGTCGACCTTCCAGTTGCTTGAAAAGTCTCGTGTGAGCTACTGACTAGGCACCTGGTACTTTTTTGGTGCTTAAAATATTACAAGTAGAGACACTCTTGCTTTGCCTTTTATGACCTAACTTAGGAAGAGTCAGGCTCACAGAAGAGTTCCACAACATTCTCTCTGAAAAGGCAGACAGAGAGGAGTGTTTCCAGGGGGCAGCAGTCCTTATTTCAGGGTCCCTGCACCTGCCCCAGCAGGGCTGCACGGACAGGAGGTGTGTGGGTGCTCCATCCACCCCCACGGTGGGCGCTGGGCTCCGCTCTGCCTTCAGCAAGCTCAGCAGCCCTCAGGGCCATTGTCTCGGTGGCAAAGTGCAACCGTAATGGGAAAGAAAGGGAAAGTCTCCCCTGTCGCATTCAGAGCGCTTGGGCTGAAATTAGTTTTTATTAGCATGAGTCTACCAAACAGTCTGCTTACATCCCCCAGAGCTCGGCCAACACACACACTAGAGTCAGCATGACAGCTGCCAGGGGAGCAAACGTGGCTCTTTCCTTGCTCACTCACTGGTAAAAGCGTATTTTTAAACGCTCTGTTTGAAGAGGCCAAGGGCTCCAGCTACACTGTGGTGAATCCCCCTGCAATGGATTCACAACCCTCTCGCCAATGAAAGAAGGGAATCTGTCACCTAGGCTCTGCCCTAGATGTGCATCTGGGCTCCTGCGCGCAGAACAGAAGCGAATACTCTCTGCTGCTGGTGGAAGGTGCATTCCTAATTACTGGTTGACAACCCTCTTTAAGGCTCTGTAGGAGAGGGGACATGTGTCCTGAAGCTGCACAGGGGCCCGACTTACTTGAACATCTCGCTTCTCTCGATAGTGGCGAGCCAGAAGCTGTAAGCATTGGCGTAGTAGTTGCAGGTCCCACGGCCGTGGCACTCGATGAATGGCGCACTTCGAAACTCTTCCAGGCAAGACCCAGGAGACGCAAGGGCTTGGCCAGAACCTTCGGCGCCGGCGCTGGTGTGCTGTGGGGTGGCCGTGAGCCGGGAGTCAGGCCCCTGCCTGCCAGCCACACGGGGCCTCACGACGCCCGGGGAGGAGCCAGGGTGCCCCATCCCCAACCGCAGGGAAGCCTCGCACGGGTCATCGTAAAACACACTCGTGCCCACACTGCCCTCTGCCCACAGGCGGTTCCTGCGCAGAACACCGTGACCCAGAGCCAGGACTCCACCGCTGCTCCTCCCCTAACAGGATGCAGCCAGCCCAGGTTCATTAGGATTTAAAGAAATGCTGTCCTCACTATTTATTAGGTTTGAAACACTGAAACCTCCTCTAACCTGGGACGGAAGAAAGAGCCAAAATGTGTAAATGATTTTTGGAACCAATAGATGTGAAAGCACACTTTCTAATCAAAGGTATACAGAATAATTAAAACCCTGTATTTGCTGCATTAGATGCTAAGTGTCCTTTTCTAAGGTACAGAACAATCATCTCCTGCTCTTGTTTGAAAAGAGAAAATTTAAACAAGAGAAAGAAAAGAGTAACAGCTATTGTAACTGTTAAAAAGCACTTGTGTCTAATGGGTTCAAGCAGGAGCGACCTGTGCTCTGAAACCAGGCCTGTCAGATGAACGACCCAAAATGAGATAAGACATCCCCAAACCCGCCATGACTGTTGTTTCAGACAAGAACATTTCAGAGCCACAAAGCTCTGAGGACTAAGCTAACACCCTCCATTCCCACCTGAGGACTGAAGGATGCTACAACATTCTGGGTCTGACCACGGTTCCGGTTTCAAGGCAAAGCACCCAGGCCAGAGCCCCTGCACTTCCTCACAGGCCCCCAATGGCTGGGAAGGGATAGAGAACTTGTTTTCTCAAACACCACTATTTTGGTGGGGCTTGTAGAGAGGTGAAAGGAGCCTCAGGGGCCATGTATGATGGGGGGGGGAGGGGCTCTGCTACAAGCTGACCTTATGGGTTCAGAGCTTTTGTACATGCAACCACTACTTTAAATGGTGCAATAAAGTCAGACTGGTGTTTCGGGGGTGGTACATCGGGACTGGTGATCAGGCCAGCCCAATGACAGGGAAGCAGTATCCCCCTGCATGAAGGGTTTCCCCACAATGCCCCTCGCACTCCACCGCTTCTGCTTCAGGTGTGTGCAAGCTGTGTACTGTCTCCTTTCCTCCTGGGGAGACACTCATTGTGGTGTCTCCACCACCTGGTCCGAGAGTAGCCACTCAAGAGGCAGGAAACAGCTCTGGCCAGGTGCTGGGATGCCTGCTGTCCGCAGCAGGGCAGGCCAGGCCACAGGGGAGGCTCTGGACTGGACTAGCCAAGCCTGAGGACTGAGGATAGGGCTGCAGAGGGAGGAGGCGGGGTTATTAGTGGGCAGCTTTGCTGGGATGGAGGGGGTTTCCCAAAATGCTCACCATCACGAAGGAATAGCCGATCCAGAGGGAGGACCAGCCGCTAGGGCACTGCGGGATCTGAATGGTCTGGCTGTGCACAGCCATCACCATGGCTGGCGCCTCACACACCGCGCACCTGGAAGGCACAGAGCATAGAACCTGAGCACGGCCGCGGGGACTGTGGGGACGACGCAGGACGAAGTCTCTTCCCTGTGCTCTCACCCAGCCTCTTGGCTCATACTCTCCGATCCAGCTTCATGCTGATGACATGGCAAACGTGCCCAAAGCTCAGACTCTGCAGTGGGGAGCCCTCACTGGTTTTACAAGCCCCTCCTGTTGCTAGAACATCCACACCCAACAGGTGTTTGACCACCTGGTTTGTGGGAAGGGGGACATCTGAAGGCCAGGCTGTAAAGTGGCCATCTCCCAAAAGGACTGGGGGCCGCGGACATGTATTTTCTCCTTTGCACATTCCAGTGTTCTTCAATTTTTCAAAAGTGAGCATGGATTTCGGCAAGCACAATGAACACTTCAGACACAAGAGTTGGTGAAACTCAAGTGCTACCACTTCCAGAAGTCAGCTGAGAATCACCTTCAACAGAAGTCCACGGTGACAGAGTCATTGACAAATCCTGCATCTGAGCCTGGATCCAGGCATCCTGGATCTGGGAGCCCCGGGAGCTTCGGACTCATTCCAGCCTCACAGCCAGCAGAGCGGCCGGGAGACCCTGTCCCAGGCTGGGACACTGCAGCTGGAGCGCCTCCCCTGGAACCTGCTCCTGGGAAGATGCTTCTGAGCTTGACTGGCTGACACCTGGCCACTGGCACGGCACCCAGGAACCCAAAAGTAAAGCAACACAGGCTTTCCTGACTCAGACCTGCCCAGGTTAGGAAACTCTTCGGGGGCAAGATAACGTTTTGTGAGAGAAAAAAAAGTTAAAACACCCATAGTCACGTAATTACATTCAAGTCACAAAACTAACAGAGTGTTAGCAATGCTGATAAATGACTATAAATGGTGTTAATAATTACACCTAGTTATGCTGGAACATTTGCATGAAAATGGATGGAGAGGGGGTAGAGGCCTAAATTAGTCATTTGATTTTCCATGGATGTGTGTGTGTGTGTGTGTGTGTGTGTGTGTGTATGCACGCAATTTTCTATTTTATTCGCACAAGTGCAGATGAATTAAAAGGCTCAGTTAAACAACAGTTACTGAAATTGGCCTTATACATCTGCTACCATCTGTCTGCCAGACACAGAAGCCAGAAATAGAGTGTGGCGGACCGAGCTTGGTGTCAAGCTCTCTCTGGGCTGGGCGGCTCATCGAGGAGGGGACCCTGGCACCATCCGGTCAGATGGACAAGAGAACAGAGTCACAACAGGAAGAGCTGGAGGGTGCCTTGAAATTCAGACGGTCCATTCCCCCGTGTTATTCCTGAAAAGGCTGAGGCCACAGAGGGGCGTGTGAGAGCCAGGGCTAGAGCGCCGCTCCCTTGCTCTCACGGCAGAGGCCTTGCCACCAGGACAATTAAACAATCAGCGGCTCGCGATGACTCATGTGTGCGGGGAGCCAGAAATGTCTGTTCTGTTCTCAGGACAAAGGGAGAGAAGTTGCCAGCTTTTCTGCTTAACACGAAAGGATTTTGTGTTATTAACTCTTTCTAAAAGAGCTTTAGGAGCTCCCCCCAAAGTAAGCCCAAAGTCCTGAGACCTCAGGCAACCTCTCAGTGACAGTAACCATGGAAACCACGGGCTCAGAGACCAGAAGTGGGCAGCACCATTCCAAAGGGAAGGAGAGTCTTCCATGTTCTGTCTCCCTTTCTGATATTTCCTACCCATTTCTTCTCCTAACTCTGGGAAACGAACTAGGGGTGGTGGAAGGGGAGGAGGGCGAGGGGTGGGGGTGACTGGGTGATGGGCACTGAGGGGGGCACCTGATGGGGATGAGCACTGGGTGTTATTCTGTATGTTGGCAAATTGAACATCAATAAAAAATAAATTTATTATTAAAAAAAAACAAAGGGAAGGAGAGACAGGGTGGCTTCGGGGGCAGGGGCTCGAGGGCATGACTGGTAACGTCCCTCCGCACTGAGCTACTGTGGGTTCCCTAACAGGTGTAAGAAGCTGAAATGCATGATGCTGACATTTACGAAGTTCATGCTTCCGGGTGGGGGTCTTCCTGAGAGTCAGTAAGGGGTCCGCAGGGAACAGCAAATCTCAGACACGCGCTTCTCGTGGACCTGACTTGGGAATACTGCAAACGCATGCCACAGCCCCTCCCTCAACCAAATCAAGGTCAGAGGTCAGTTTTATCAAGGAGGTAAATAACAAACAAACATGAATAATCGTTTTCTACCTGTGATCCAAGGCAAGCTAAATAAAAACACAAAGGTGGTTAGTTTCCCTCCTGGTGCAGGCGGCAAGGTTCTGCACGAGGACGGTCTCAGCAGAGCAAGTCACAGACACTCAGTGGCACATGTGCACAACCGTCTGTTTTGAAAGGTGCCACTCAAAAGTGTAGTGAACCATTTTTTCCATTTTAAGACCCATAAAGGGAGCTTTCTTACAGCTCAAAAGAAAAATCAAAGAAAGCTATCAGGAGATATTTTAATGTAAGTCATTCAAAAACCTATGGTTTTCCTAATCTCATAGGGCATCTTCGGCCCTTCTGCCCCCGGGTCCTCGCCTGTGGTCCAGCTCCCCCAGATCGTCATCTGCCAGGACCTATTGCCCCCCCATGCCCTTGCAGAGCCAGAGGAGCCAGAAGGGGCTGTCCTCCACCAAGACCCAAACTGGCCTCGGGGCTCCCAGGACCAGCTCCAGCACACTTCCTGCTCACTCTTCCTCTGAACACAGGACCTTGGCATATCTTTCTTCCTGGTCAAAAGCTGCTTGGTTCTTTAGAGGGAATGTAGAAAGGCTAAGGTTAGTCCTTACTCTCACTGCCCTAGGGCAAAACTATCTTGCCTAGTTACTCTGCTCATCCTTTATTATCTTAGTTTGTTACAAAATAAAACTAGAGAATAGCTTCTTAGTCAGATGGAGTCAAACCTTTGCCACTTTTCTATGACTTCTGCTTAGAGCTAAGGAATCAGCTTTTAATTAGAAGGGATGAAGCAAAAATAGGATGATCATGTACTTCTCAGTCATAATAACTTCCATTTCCCACCTTATTTCCTACCAGGCAGACTCTGGGACACCCGAAAACCTACTCCAGACATTAATTAGTGTGGAAAGCACGTAACTGGGAGGCTCCTCAGTCAAACAAATAAATTGTCAGTGGGAATTCACCCTAAGGGAGCAAAAGCTGGTGGGATGGAAGAACATGAAAGAACCTTAATACTACACATCTGTACGTATACAGTGAAGCTGTATGATCTTCCTGGGTATAAACGACAGATACACAGTGTGTCTGTGGTATTACATAGACACCTCAGACCCATATTTGAGTTCCTGCACTGAATGCCACTGAACTGTGCATTAAGAAATGGTTAATGCCACTGAACTGTATATTAATTTCACATGGTGTCTCTTTTACCACAATTAAAAATAACAAAAAAAGTTTTTTTGATTTTATGGGGTTGGGGCAATTCAGAAGAAAAAAACCTGAAAAGGCTCCTTAAAGAGACAATTATTTAACAAAACAAAGTTGAGAGTGCTGTTTCTGTGGCTGCCGAGGACGCCAGGGGCATCACTTCGAGGGAGGAAAGGTGGCCACCCCTTTGCCTTGCACGAACAGGAATTCTCCCCCAAAGCTGGGCATCGCCTCTCCAAGGCAGCACAACATCATTTTGAAGAGGAGAGCTAACTCTTATATCAGATGCTTTTATGGCTGACTTGTGTTATAGATCTGATTTCACAATCAATACACTGAACGGCAGTGGGTCGAACGTTTTTGGGGGAAAATTTTTTAAAAACCATAAACAATCTCTGCCTAGTGTACGAGTGGTTTTTCTTCTCCAATCCTAAAGCCATTCGGACTCACCTGCTAATAAATGGCCTGATGTTGTCCCCGGCGATGGGTGCCATGGACATGGGCATGGGCTCTGGCGTGGATAGCCAGTAGGAGTAGTCGTTTCGGGAGGCGAAGTTACACACGTTGTTGATGTTGCAGAAAAGGAAGGGCATCGTACTGAACTTTCGCAAACAGCTCCCCGCCGTGCCTAGAGCCGTGGGGAGAGACAGCATCAAGGGCTGGCTTTATCATCAGTCCAACTACATGCAATGTAACCATCACAATGGAAATGACAGTGTTTTAAATTGTAAACAGGAGGAAGTAAATACACACACAGACTAAGGTGATTGTAAAGGAGCATTAGATTAAAGTGATCAAGGGAAAAAGAAAACTACAAAGAATTATGTAGGATATTTTAATTAAAGGAGAGAAATCTTTTTATAAACCGGAATTCCAAAAGAAATTTAACAGGTGGCTCCTTGTTCGATGGACAGTAACAACCTCGATGATGCCTTCGACAACAGTTTTGCCAAAAATGTAGGTTCCCTTTACAGGGCTGCTTGTTTCGGAACTCCATAAAAGTCAGAGGTGTGTGTGTCATTAAACCTAACTTGGGGAAGGGTGTCCAGAGGGGACTAGAGAAGTGACAGCCAATGGGCAGCCTTCTGAGTGAAACGAACAAGAGGGATGGGGCTTGGGGTGTGCAGAGCAGTTCTGGGCAGGGGAACATGCACATTATTTAGAATGGGCACCAGCAAAGCTACCCTATTTTAAGACTCTCAACACTAAATGTGAAGTATATGCTCCAGAAATCTTGACCTACTTGATAATTTGAAGAAGAAATGGAAAGCTGCATTAATTTAAAAGGTTCAAAGATTCAACCTTTACATTTGCTTGGCTTCCCTTTGTAACGTGGTAGCTGCTGAACTGGTGGTTTGTTTTGTATGGAAGGAGGGAAACAGAATCAGGCCCCATGCCACTAACTGCATCTTTGTGATGCCCTGAAGCACAGGACACCTGGGCATGCCATGACTCTACGTCAGATGAACACCCTTGTCTCCACCGTTCTCACCCAAGTCCTGGCCATGGGCCCGTTCGTTGCCTTGCACGTAGAGCAAGGAGTACCCGTGGTAAAGAATTTTGGTCCCAGGTGGACACTGTGGGTCGTCTGTTGTTTGACTGTGCCTAGTCACGAGGAAGCCATGGTCCACAGATGGGGTGCCCGGGGGACCCATGGATCCTGGCAACCCATCAGGGCCTGGTGGGCCTGGAAACCCTCTTGGACCTGAAAGAGAGAGAGCAATGAGCTTCTCTGGCTACGAGCAGGCACCCCTGAGAGAGGCTTCAAGGAGGCCTAAGTACAACCACCTCCATGCTGCCCCAGTTTCTCCTTTCTACAGACCACCCAAGATGTTCTATAGACAGTGCTGGGTGCAAAGCAGATGCTCAGAAAATGGAGTCCAATGGGTAAGAGTAACATGTGAAAAGGAACATAGGAGTAAGTAAAATAAATGCCAGGACCCAATGCATGTCACTTAGATAACATTTTGGGGCTCCTCTGAAGAAAGATCACAGAAATTATCAGAGCAAAACTTCCTTCCTTTTAAGCTGGCTTCCCTCCCACGGCAGCCCAGCAATGCACATGGGAATAGGGCAGTAAGGGCCTGGGGCTGGCACTGTGTCCTTCTGTCCCCTGGGTCCCTAAGCTCCCTGCAGAGCTGCTCAAGGACCTTTTGCTGGGCTGGACCCCGTGGCCAATGCCCTCAGCTTGCAGCATCCCAGTCACGATGGGGTAGCTGAGTGTTGGCTTCCTCGGGAAGCAGATCCACTGTGTCCTGTGCTGGACAGTGGCCTCGTGGTCAGCACTGACATTACCATCTATTTCCACTTGTCTATTGCCCAAATGGAGTTTCTGTAGCTACAGCCTGCGCCCCCCTGAGGAAACTGCAGGCATCCCTGCTGGCCATCTTTCAACAACATCTGGGAAACTCCCGTGCTGGTGGATCAACATCTATCTCTCCACACAGAAAAAAGGATGACAACCCTTTAGCTCCTCTGTAAGACCTTATTTCCTCTTGAAAAACAAAAAACAAACAAACAACAAACTTGTTTAGAAACCTGTCAAGTAACGTTTCCAATTCCATTGTGCAGATCTGTGCACACCTGAGCTTCCCTGCTTCTAACCTTAGGATGGGTGGAGGGTGGCTGGGACGGGGGGCCGCAGTGAACCTACCAGGGGGGCCGAAGGGTCCAGTCTCTCCTTTCTGGCCAGGTGCACCGTCAAAACCAGGAATACCTGGTGGTCCAGGTAAGCCCACGGATCCTGTCACACCTGTAGGAAAGGGAAAGGAACTCGAGACCCAGTCCTGGAAGGCAGCAGGCTACATCTTTCCCTTCCCTTCTGGAATGTGTCCTTAGCCTCCCCCAACCCCCACAGGCGGCCGTGAGCAGCATTGAGAGCACTCTCCTGGGCAGCCAGGGGCCCCTCCCGCAAAGCTGTGTCTACACCACCCGGGGCCTCAGCCCAACTGGCGTCCTCCGGCCATGAGCTCCACCATCCAATCTGAAGTCCTCTGGCTGCTCGCTGCTACTATGTGGTGCACAGTTTGGGGAGAGGTGGTTTCATGGGGGAGAGGTAAGGCTGTGACACATCTTTGTGTTCTCGAGCATCTCCCCCAGGCCACATTTCTGTGCCTCAAGTAATTCCTATGCAATGGGTATACCCGCTTGGATAGATTTTTGTTTTCAGGTGCACCCTTTACCTGCAGGTGGTTTAAAGTTAGATTTCCATGGCTGCCCCCTCTCAGCTGGAGAGCTTTCCTTCCCCTTTATCTTCCACCCGCCCTCTGGCTCCTGTAGTAGGAAGTGTTCGGCCTAACCAGGCAGGATGTTCTGGGTCAGGTGTCGGGGACCCTGGGCACGAGCACGAGCCACTCGCTGTCAGCTGGCTGGGACTCCTAGGCCGCTGTCAGGGCCTGTTCTCACGGTTCTAGACCCTCGTCTCCCCCAACCCTGATCTTCTTGCTGGAAAAGCAGCCTCTCTGCCTGCAGCCCAGGTTTCCTGAGTGAGCACAGAGGTGCTGAACCACACATTCCTCCAGCTTCTCCTGAACTTTGTTTTGGCCTCTTTAGTTCCCTCAAAAACTTCATTAGGTTCTGATATCCACTGAAGGAAAACAAGAAAGTCCTATTCCAATATGTGTCTGTACAGTCCCTACCCGGAGACCCTGATGAGACACACACATGCGGAGGAGAGCCTGCGGGTCCCCCAGCCCCCACACCTCCCCTTCACAGTTCGGCTAGTCTTACCTTGCTGTCCTTTGGGGCCTGGAGGTCCCGGGAGCCCCTTCAGACCTGCAGGACCCTCTGGACCAGGAAGCCCTGGCTCGCCTTTGACGATGTCATAGGGCCCTGGGGGGCCCGGGGGACCAGGAAGGCCTGTGGAAATCAAAGGTGCCAGTGATCACTATTGTCAACATTCACAGGAGAAGCGCCCCACATGAAACCCAATCCAAACACAAGGTTTATCAGAATCCGATCAGTATCAAAAACACAAGTCACAGATCCTCATAAGACATACACGTATCTGCACACTTCTGTTATTTCACATAAAATCCTGAATCTCGGGCCTGGAACTGACTGACATGGGGGTCATTAGGATAAACTGGCCGCTGGGTTTTGGAATCCCCAACAACGGCCATGCAGCCCTCAGCTGTACAGACATAGCCGGTGAAGCTCTGTCCCTCCTGGGATCCTACTGGGACCCGGAAGGCTGCGATGTTGTGAGATCAGAAGGCTTCTTCTTCCACTTCTCTGAAATCTGCCTTACGTACGTTACAACCACTCCAATGACACATAAACTTAATCCTTCTGCATGACAGCTCTTGAGAGATGAGTAGCAGCCAGAGTCTGCAAAGGCTCTGTGTCTGCCCCAGTCCTGCCTCTTTAAGACAAACATTCCCCATCCTCTCCTGCCCTCCACACACATCTTTCCCATGTCTTTTGTTCCTGACATCACACTGCTCACTGAGTCTCTTGAAACGTGATTCTGAAAATTAGACACAGCCCTAGAAATACAGTCGGCCAGGCAGAAACTAGAATGGGATGCCTGCTGTACTTAAACTCTTTCCACCAGAGACCTCCTTGGAGTGTGGGAGCCGTCGCATGTCATGATGGTGGAGAAGCCAAGGAAGAGTCTTCTCTGTGTACAGCTACTTGCTGCCCAGCCCCCACTCGGCCCATCCATGCCAGACTGAGCTTCTCTCCACAACAGCCAGGGGGTTGGGCTCCCGAGCCTGTGCTGTGAATCCTGAGTCTGTCCTGCTCCCTCCACTGGATCTACCTCCTAGATCTAATGAGTGTGACTTTCAAGACATGTCACTGGTGAGAAGGTCGACCAGATTAGCCAAACACAGCAGTCCAAAGAATTTTTAATCAACTGTTTACTGTCTCCTAGTAAAACACAAGCCTTTCACATCTGTAAAACCAAACACCCTAATCCATGAGCTCAAACCATCAGGAAGGCCCCACCCTCACAGCAAGAGCTCCTACCTTTACTTCCAGGGAAGCCCTGGTCACCTTGATCGCCCTTGGCTCCCTGCAGGCCAGGGAGACCTTTCTGACCTGGAGGAAAGAAGAATGTTGTCAGCACAGAATTCCCAACTATATGTGGGCACGGGCACACACATGCATGTAGGCACACATACCCATCACAAGTATGTCCACATACACGCATACCTGGTACCTGTGTGCCCATATATACACACAAACAAACACACACAGTGAAAATAGCTCTGGTTAGTTCTCGGGGAAGAAAAGAACATTACTTCTGGTCATAATGAAACACTTTAATGAAACCCTTCTTTCTAGAACCTAGAAGTCACATTTTTCCAAACATGCAACAAAACATACAATGATCACAAACAGTGGGGGCCGGGGTATGTGAATCTGTTTTTGGACAGAACAATCCAGTTCCCACATGTCCCCAGATAGACCCCAAGACACCTGCAGGCTGAGAACTTGTCTTATTCACCCATCATTCATATGTATCCCGTTCAGCAGTGAAACTCAGAGTGCCTGGAGCCTGGGAGGCACCCAATCAATGCGCTGAATATGTTAATAAATTAATGAGTGCCCCAAATCCATGATTTCTTACTAATACACAAATGACTGAGATGCAAATTATCCACGGATTCTTTTTTTTTTTTTAAGATTTTATTTATTTATTCAGGAGAGACACACACACACAGAGAGATAGAGAGAGAGGCAGAGACATAGGCAGAGGGAGAAGCTGGCTCCCTGCAGGGAGCCTGACGTGGGACTCTATCCAGGGTCTCTAGGATCACACCCTGGGCTGAAGGCAGCGCTAAACTGCTGAGCCACACTGGCTGCCCTCACTGATTCTTAATAAGAAGATCAGAGCTTCTTCACACAGCCATTCACTGGGTGATAAAATCAGGGTGCCACAGCATGAAATAGCATTTCAACCGAGAGAGAACACCAATTTGTACCATAATCAGGCCGGCCTATCAGCATGAGAGGCCCAGTGGTTAGGTTATGCCTCTAAGCAGCACCTCCTCTACTGTCTTACCTTGAAATCCTGGAACTCCAGGAGGTCCCATATCCCCCTTCGAGCCAGTGATGCCTGGAGAGCCTCCAATCCCCTAGACAAGCAAAGAGAATGTCAGGCAGGAACTGCTCAGGAAATGGCAAGTCTCTCAAGTACTCTGGTGGTAGGGAGGCTGGGGCAGGCCTTCGGCGTTCTGCAAAGTAGTCTGGTGAACAAATGGTGCCTTGTGCTTTCTTGAGTGACATGAAGGATGACAAAATCTCCATGTGCGTTTACGCTAGGAAGCCGGAAGTCCTAACACCTTGCCTCATTCACTGTGCCCCACTCCTTGTCCATCTACATGGTAAACTCCACACAGCACATCTGCCGTCCCCAGCCCACAGCACAGCAGGCGCAGTGATCAGATCTGGGACCCCCTGAACATGTGTTACCGCGACATACCAATCTTTCAGCACCAAAATACCTTCTGGAAACTTTCCTCCAAACACTCAGGCATAATGCACTTTCTTTAGCATTAGCTTGCTATCTTATCTGAAAAGTGATTTTATTTAATTTTTAAAAAAGATTTTATTTATTCATGACAGACACAGAGAGAGAGGCAGAGACCCAGGCAGAGGGAGAAGCAGGCTCCATGCAGGGAGCCTGATGTGGGACTCATTCCTGGGTCTCCAGGATCACACCCTGGGCTGAAGGTGGCACTAAACCACTGAGCCACCCAGGGATCCCCTGAAAAGTGATTTCAAATATGGAGAGAAGAAAACAGCCAGGGGAGGATTATGTTTCTTTATAGATGTGGCATCATTCATGTATTTTACACATATTATCTCATTTTCTGGCTATTTCAAAAATACTTCCTCCTCTAGCTCCTCTCTCAGTATATATACTAAATTGTGCTGTTTCTTACCTGTATTTGTTTCTTTGCTTTACCTTATTTTAAAAAGCATCACAATGAAAACATGCACAAATACAGATATGTGCGTGCACACACACACACACATACACACACACACACACAGCCACTAACAACACCGAAATACTGAGTGTACTTCTCTTACTGAGGCTTGCTGTTTGGATCAGGAGTGCCAACAGATTTCCTCACCCAGGCACTGAGCTGCAATCCCCAGTACTATAACATCCCCTGTAACGGTTCTTATATAACCAGACCGGAAAAAGTGTTGTGCTCGCAGGCTACGATGTCAGGAAAGATGGCCCAAGACCAGCAACAAGCAGGAGCCCCTCCGGAGAGGATTTAAGAGTGTCACACCCATGTACACACACATATGCACATACATGAATTGTGCTGTGACCCTATTCACACACAAGACCGACACACGGACGACTCACAGGCAGGCCCTGGAATCCTGGCTCTCCCTTGGGCCCTGGAGCTCCGGGAGCCCCCGGCCACCCTGGGTTTCCTTTGTCACCTTTGAGTCCATCAAGCCCAGGGAGCCCTGGAGGTCCCACAGGTCCCGGAAGCCCTAACGGGAGACAAAAAGTCACACATGTGAGGTTAGAGGGTGATCTAATGTACAGGTGTCTTCACCTCCACCTACCTGCCGCCACCAGGAGCAACCACCCCGTACAAGCCATGTGAGCCCCACAAAAATCCCACAGGTCCTAGAAGGGATCCTCCTATCGACAGGCAGAGACTCTGATGTGGATATCCCAACCTCAGCATCCAGTCCCACCATCAGATGGGGAGTGAGATGTGCCAGGATGCCCACCGGGTGGAAAGCCATCACGGTGGCATCTGTGTTCCTGTCGTTCCCCGTAACGGCTCATCTTCCTCTGATCACCTGTCATATATACCAAATCCCTTGACAGGAAGGACGCTGGGGAGCAGTGACCCAGTGGAGGCCAAACAACAAGGGTCCCCGAATATCAGAAGCAGTTTCTAGCTGCAGTCAACGCTGCAAAAATCTATGTTAAAAAGTCCGTTGAGGATTTAAGGGTTTCCATTTGTCACATCTGTGCCTTGTGCTGGTGCTGAACCTGGCTCTGACCCCATCAGACACCCTTACCTGGCAGGCCGGGTTGACCCTGTGGGCCTCGGTCTCCCTTGGGTCCCTCCACAGCGTGGCCTGGGGCTCCAGGCAAGCCTGGCTGTCCTTGCGGCCCCGGGGGGCCCAGGAATCCTGGCTCTCCTTTGGATCCGGGAATGCCTGGACTCCCGGCTTGTCCCGGGAATCCCACATCACCCTTTGAGCCTAAATAACAACAACAACAATTTGAGAAGGTGGCAAAAGGCAGGGGAGAAGAGGAACCATGGCACAGGGACAAGGAGGGAGCAGCTTCCGGGAGGCATCAGGGTGGTGGGGGGACGGGGATGGGAGGTGGACAACTAGAGCTGCGTGCCCTCTCCCTGTGTTACTAAGTGACATGCTAGACCCTGACCACAGTCTATCTACGATCTTCCCAGCTGTCATTCTTTATACTTCTTTAAAAAAGATTTTATTTATTTACTTGAGAGAGAGAGAACATGAGCAGGGGGAGCGGCAGGCAGAGGGAGAGGGAGAAGCAGATTCCCCGCTGAGCAGAGAGCCCGATGCAGGACTCGATCCCAGGACCCCAGGATCACTACCTGATCGGAAGGCAGACTCTCAACCGCTGAGCCACCCAAGTGCCCTCTTTACACTTTTTAGAGGAAGTGTTTAGCCACAAAGCCACTGGACCATAAGCTTAGAGGAGTCTGCAAGCAACCACACTGCTAACCTAAGGGCTTCTTCCCCCTACAGGTGAATGAATAAAGAAGCTACAGTACAGCCACAGCATGGAGAGCTGCTTGGCAAGAAACAGGAGGGAATGACTGGCACAAGCCGCCACACCCATGAATCTCAAACTAATTATGCTGTGGGGGAAAAGGCAAGCTAAACAGAGTGAAATACAGAGGATTCTGCTGATATAAAATCTACAAAATGCAAGCTCATCTACGGTGCCAGGAGACAGACCAAAAGGTGGTTGGGGATGGCAGTGGTGGGCAGCAAGAGCAAGACGGGATGGCAAAGCAGTCTAGGAAGCTTGTGGGGTGATGGATGTGTTGACCTTCTTGATTGTGGTGACACTCTCACACGTGTGCATATTCACCAAAGACTTCCCAAATGGCACCCTCTACATACGTGTACTTTATTGTATGCCAATGATAGAAACACAATAATAAACTGCTTCAAAGTTTTTAAGGTAAGAACTTATAGGGGAAAAAAATCCCTGCATGTGAAGTTTCTAACGTATTACTCCAAAGTTGCTAATTATTAAATACCAAAATTCTAGAATTATTTCAATGAAACAGAATCATTGCCAAAACTGGCCACAGGGTCCCTCCTTGTGATTCTTGTCTTGCTTTTTCAGAAGACAATGAATTGAAGACAATGCACTGGACAGTGGTTAGTCAGGGGCCAGGAGCAGGCACAAAGGAGACCATCCCAGAGCCATCTGTCACCCCCGCCCACTGCTTCCTCGCACCCACTACACTTGCTCTGCTGGTGCCATGTGCATCAGCTGTTAGCGGGAAAGGACGAATGTGTCTCGCAGACCTTACCTTTCTCTCCTTTGGCCCCTGGAAACCCTGGGAATCCTCTTCCGGGCAGCCCTGAAAAAGAAGGGTAAAAAAAAAAAGCAGGTGATCTGCAAGTACAGCACAAAACACTGTCTCAACTCTGCCAATACCACGTGCTCTTTGTAGGATACACGTAATCAGCTCATCATACTTCCTAGGACAATCCTATCCCATGGCTATTCTAAGATGCCCTGGATCATTCAGCACTTCTCTTAACTGTCAGCAAAGAACCATGATGGGATTAGTAGAGACAATCTTACAAATAGGTGTGTATTTTCTACAACTGTCTAGAGACTCACAAATTGGCTTTTGTCAGATGACCATCCAACCAACAGCCTTTCTCAAGGGAGGCGGGGGAGCCAGAAGCATTTGGGGGCAGTAAACACTGGAAAGCCCACTCATGTGAGCAAGGGGCTTGTGGGAAGATGACATGGGGAAAGGACATGTGGGGGATTTAATGAACTGTTTTTATAAGAAAAGGAATGTATGCAATATAAACATAAGGTGTACGGAAGCAAACGATGAACTTCAGAAAGCGGTGGACCCTGACTGCAATCTCCTGGATGCTCCTTTCCGTGATGCGGGGTCATGGATCTCAGATTGTGTCACCCCCCCGCTACACACGAAGTCTACCACGTACACGATTCTCACCATCAGAGCTTGTAGCCCCCAAGGTGACAGGAGCAGATTTGGGGGATGAGAAATGTTCCCAGGACCCTTTCTCGAATGGGGAAAGGCCAGCAGAAGAGGAACAGCCTGGGCTCTTTCTGTGTGTCTCTCTCACATGCCACTGGGAATTCAGGGCAGGTGCCCCCAAGTGCTGGAGGCATTACTGAATGCCCCCACCCCTCTTCTGACCCCAGCCTCTCCCCTTGTCCACATCAGTGTTCAAACAGCCATTAGGACACATGGGGCAGATGTCACTTTGCACCCAGCCCCAGTCACTAGGCATGGACTGAGAGTCTGAGCAATGTGGACCCTAGAGGAGCATCTCGTCCTGCAAGGGAGCAGGAGCTGGGCATACCTGGTTCACCTTTCTCTCCCACTGACCCTGGGATTCCGTCACTGCCGGGCTCCCCTTTCTGGCCGGCTGGGCCCGTGGGGCCAGGCTGCCCAGGAAGACCTTGGAGAGAAAAGCCACATTAGTCAGGCAGAGACACTCTCACAGCACCTGCTCTGCATGCAAGATGCTCCTTACTGACATTCCCCCAGGGAGCTGCTACCCCCAGCACACCTGGACCTCCAAGGAACATACATCAAGCTCCCACAACACACAACCTACTTCTGGAACCTACTGGAGCTAGCTACACAGCCAGCTCAGCAACTTTGGTTCTAGCTCCTAACTGGTGGCTAGGCCTCCAAAAGACCATGGAAGCCCCCAGATGTGGTGGTTTCATCTGAGATGTGGAGGGCTGGGCCCCCTGGGGACATTATGAGGTCCATGACTCGCCACCTTGAGGGAAACTCTCAGCCTCGATAGCCCTGGCTTCGTGTCCACAGGCCCTCATCTGCGTTCTAAAAAGTGGTCTCTACCTGCTTCTCCTTTGATGCCAGGAATTCCATCTGATCCTGGGAGGCCTTTGTCACCTTTTTCTCCGGGCAGTCCAGGGCTTCCTGATGTGAAAAATAAGACACCAGAAGGCCATCAGTTTGGATCTTTGTCTGTCATCCTAAAACCCAAGTTCGGGAGGAGGCCCGGCTGACCTACCTGGATAGCCGACAGTCCCTGGCAATCCTTTGGGGCCTGGAGAGCCGGGTATCCCTGGAACGCCAGCGCTGCCTTTCTCTCCCTTCTCTCCAGGACTTCCCGGAAAACCCGAGATCCCTTGCTCTCCCTGTGAGTAGACATTGGCTCATTATTTTTATATCTGTTCCTGGATATGTGTTTGTGGGCGCTCTCTGGATAACAGTACACACTTTGGTGAAATCAGTGCTGCACTGGAGATTTCCATTTCCAGCTTTCTAACATACAATCTAAAGTCCATGTGTGAAAAACAAGGACAAATAGGAAACCAGAACGAAAGAACCAGCTTTCCGTTTCTACTGTTCACAGTCCTCTTCACCCCTGAGAACTTGCTACTCACTCTGCCTCTCTCCCAACAGCCTCTAGATTCTTCCCAAAGAAGGCGTGGTGGACAGGAGGGGGCAGGAGGGGTAATTTACAGTAAATTGGGGAACCTGTTCTGTGTTATGAGTGACTTAACGTGCTGAGACTCTCAGATGGCCGGGACAGGAGGCTTCCAAGCAGGAGGCTGTTACCTTGTCCCCGGGCCGGCCCGGGATTCCAATGCCAGGTAGGCCAGCCTGCCCCTTCTCTCCTTTTGCTCCTTTCTCCCCAGGTAAGCCAGGGACACCCTGTGGGCCAGGGATTCCAGGCACACCTTTTTCTCCAGGCGTTCCTATAAACAGACAATGAAACGTGAATGTGTGCTTAGAGGGTACTAATATTAAAAATAAAACAGCACCTTGACAGTCGTCAAGAATGAGGTAAAAGAACACATATCCCTTCATTCATCAATCTCCTAGTTATGCAGACAGATGCCAGTCACCACAGCATAGTAGTGCCACACTAGGAAGCGCCTGTCCTCTTTTAGAAACCATCATTTAATAAAGAGAGAGAAGAAATATATTAACCCCTTAGCATATTTATTTTCACAGCAATATGACAAAGGGCTTTTATGTTCTTTATTCTACAATTGTAGCCCACTATCCAGAAGAATCTGAGGGGTTGTGAGGCAGGCCACCAAGAGTAAATGCATACCTGGTTTCATTATGTTATGTTGTTACCCAGACCTATTTACAAACAGGTGTAAACAGCAAGCCTGATGTTTCTATGTCAAATGGGAGTGATCAGATGCCTCTTAAAGGCATAGGGAGGGCCAGCAAGGCTGGCTCCCCCCTTGGCTTTCCCTTCCCACCCAGTTCTGAGAGGCACTAGCCCCGGACCCACTCGAGGCCAGCACTCTCCACCTCTCACCAGCCTCCTGGGAGCAAACGCTGCTGGCAGAGCTGGAGCCAGTTCAGGTTTGGGGCAGAGGAGCCCAGAGATTCTTCTGGGCTGATACCAAAGGGTGCTAGCAGCTGGCCCACACGTGGGGAACCAGACTGCACTGGGGAGATTGTGGCCAGGTGGACAGTCACTTGGAGGTAATCAAAGGTGACAGTAGGCAGCCCATGTTCTATTTTATTGAATTGTGATTTTTTTTTTAAGCAATGGTCACTCTGTCAGCCAAGTGCCACTGATCCCAAAGCAGGAGAACACAGAGAACTGAAGATGTGCATTTGTGTAAAAGACACGCGTGCCAGGATTATCCCCTCAGGGCAATACTCATCACCCTACACACCTGTCTCAAGCAGCATAGGCACATTCTTTTCTTTAGAAAGAAGATACTTTATCTAAATCTGACATACCTGGTAGGCCCATTCCACCAACTGATCCTTTGGGCCCAGGGAGTCCAGGAGCACCCGGGGTTCCGCCAATGCCTGGGTCACCTTTAGGTCCTAGGAAAACAGAGAAATACCTACCAGGTTAAGGCCTATGAAAAGTGTTGACTGACACTTCCTTAGCATGAGCTCCTACTGTGGAGTGAACCTGAACTTCACTCGTACCTGGCTGCCCGGGATGCCCTGCCTGCCCATCCTTTCCAGGCACTCCTGGGGTTCCAGGATCTCCCCGGGATCCTTTATCACCAGTTGGTCCAATTTGTCCTGCATATCACAGAAAAAAGTCATAATGAGCCACATGTGCTTTAAAGGTTGGTTTGCAATCATCAGTGGAGAGCTGGTGGTCAGACCTGTATTTCCAGCCCCACTGCCACTGGACCCTCTGGACACTTACCTTTCTCTCCTTGGTCTCCCTTCTGACCCTTCATGCTGCCCATGTCCACCTTGTCCATGGAGCCAGGCTTGCCGGGCAGACCCACGTCACCTTTGTCCCCCTTGAAGCCAGGGTCTCCCCTGGGTCCCGAGGAGCCTGGGAAGCCGTGGTCTCCTGCAGAGGAAAGAGAGGACACCGCTGAAACTGGCCAGGGGTCTTGGAGGCAGTGACAGGTGTGGCGCTCCTTCTGCCTGGGAGAAGCCACTGCTGAGGGAGGAATGAGGAGCTCACAGCCTGTCCAAAAAGCAGCACAAAGGCATCACATAGCAGGTGTCTAAGCTACCCAGAAGAATCTGGCCCGGGGCAAATGACCAGGAAAAACATTTTTCAGTATTCATTATTTGCTGATAACTATAAAATATATGTGACTCTGCTTATTATCAGTTTAAAACTTTTACACTTACCCTGTTTCCTAAGGACTTTTATTATGCTTGTTCACAGCTCCCCTCAAGTCTATACAAAACCATCAAAATGTGAATTTCCTTGTTCTACTAACAAAATGACTATTTTTATATCTCACAAAGTCAATTTGTTAAAAAAAAAACTTATTTTTGGACCAATTTTAAATAAAAGGTAAGGAATAAAAATTAAGACTTCTAAATTTGCCCAGTTTGCTAATTTGATTCTAAGGACTCAGTTTCTATGACCTCATACAACTGAAGATCCCACCAATTCTAAAAAAACAAAACAAAAACCCCTCAAGTGTGCCAATAAGGAGCACCTGAAAGCCTGCCTTCTCTCTGGTTTTGCAGAGCACAGCCCCTGCCCACACATGCACCGTTCACCATGAGTTCCCACGGGAGGAGTTCCCACTTCCCAACCCTTGTCTGACCTTCTGGACATCTTTCCTCTGTCTCTTGCAATGAAATATGACCTACACCCATTTAGGATTTTCCAAGAGACATGGAGACACAGACATAAGATGGGCTCCTCTGGAGTGCTGGCTCCCTACCTTTTTCTCCTGGCAATCCTGGCAGGCCTGCTGGTCCTGGGGAGCCAGGCTGCCCTGGGGTCCCCATGACGCCCATCTCTCCCTTGGGACCTGTGGCCAGATGGAAGGAGTGTAAACACTGATTGCAGATGCTATGGGTCCATGGACAGACAGGGGCAGGAGTGCACAAATCATTTACCTGGAAACCCTGGAACTCCTGGTGTGCCCTGCTGTCCAGGAAGACCAGGGAGTCCCGACTGTCCTGTCAGGCCAGGCAGCCCTTGGGACCCTTTATCTCCTTTGGGGCCCGGCATGTCCAGGCCTGGAAATCCGGGGAAGCCCTTCTCTCCTTTCACTCCAGGAGGGCCTGAGGTGAGCAAAGAGCAAGCACAGTTAGCAGGATCTGTGGGGAGCTCTGCGGGGCACCCTTCTGGGCTTAGCTGGAGCTTTCTGAGGGCCATATGAGTGTGCATACCCATGCTGGGGGCCAAGGGGCTCCCAATGTCCCGGGTAGCAGCGTTGGAAGCCAAGGTCTGGGTCTGAGACCATGCCCTCCTTTCTGCCATCAGCAGGGAGCAGTCACCCCTGCTAGCACCCCCAGGCCTCTCTGCAGCATTCGCTCGAAACACTAGCTGCCTTTCATCCGTGTTCAGGATCGTCTTGTCAGCCCACCAGCACTGACTTAGCTCCAGGACTAGTCACTAAAGGCAGCTCCTAGCCATGCACCAACTAGTTTACACATTATCCACAACTTACTAACCCCCCACAGAAAGGTAAGATGGAGACGCCAGTCATCTTAAAGGAGATAAAAGTGTCACTAAATAAGGGGAGGCTCTCTTGCACATGAACCAAGCCCAGTGGGAGGAAAAGACACTCACAACTCTTCCTTTAAGTGAACAATCAGACTTGTTGTCACAAAGTGCCTCTTATTCACGAGGGGGCACTAATCCTGAGCCAATCCCTTCCCCTCCGTGAGCATGCCCTGGGGAGGAATAATTCTGGAAGGATGTCCCATCACCTGAGGACCCTGGTGGTCCCTGTCCTCCAGGGGGGCCCATTGCTCCAGGGGGGCCGATTCCAGGAACTCCCGGAGCTCCTTTGGGACCTTGTAATCCAGGTGGTCCTGGGTCACCTGAATGGGAAGAAATTGTCAATAAACTGCACATAGATCACAGCATGTTTCATAGCACGGGCTACCCACCCACATAATAAACCACAACACAAGACCATAAGCTCTAGCCTTTTACGATTTCCATCATTCATTCAACAGACATTGGCAGAGCACCTAATAGGTGCTCCGCAGACACCAAATACACAGGCCCAGCCCCTGCCGCCATCTAGATTTGTCTGTAAGAAGTCACCTTGGGGCACTCAGGTGGCTCTTTGGTTGAGCATCCAATTCTGGATTTTAGCTCAGGTCATGATCTCAGGGTTGTAAGACACAGAGTCTGCTTGAAAGCCCCATTCTCTCGCTGCCCCTCCCCTTGCTCAAGCTTGTGCATGCTCTTTCCCTCTCTGTCTTGCTAAAATCTTAAAAAAAAAAAAAAAAAAAAAAAAAAAAGGAAGTTACCTCTGATTCCCTGAAGGCCTGGGGGGCCAATAGCACCATGCTCTCCTGGAACGCCTGGTCCTCCAATGTTCCCCTTTTCCCCGGGTGTGCCAGGAATGCCAGGAAGACCAGGTAATCCTTTGAGTCCTGGCAGACCAATTCCTGGCTCTCCCTGGAAATTCCCAAAGCACAGAGAAGCCAACTCACCAGCATGTTCCATGATCTCATCAAGTCAAGGGCGTAAGTGCAGATGGTTAATAAGAACACATGTGCCCCTGCCCAAACCACACAGCCTCTACCTGCCTGTGTGCACACCTGCTCCATCCCAACAGTCTCTACCTGCCCGTGTGCACACCTACTCCATCCCCACAGCCTCTACCTGCCTTCCTAATAGAACAGGCCAGGCTAACTCTTTCATTGGCAAGGTGAAACTACTACCCTTTCTCCTATTTCACATGAAGCCTTCCAGCAATTTCACTTCCCTTCCTTTATAATCAGAACAGGAAGAGATGTAACCTTTGATCAGCTACACATGCCGAGCAGAATTTTCAAGTATCAGCAAAAGGCAGGGGATGTGTGAGGTAAGGAGAGTCCCGAAGTCATGCTAGCCCATGGGTCTCCAATCAAGGCCATATTTTTTCCTGGGTGACATTCGATAATGCCCAGAGATAGTTTTGGTTGTCACAGCTGGGGGTGAATGCAGGGTATTCCTCTAGTGTCTGTGGTAGAGGCCACGGGGGAGGTGGCTAAAGACCCCACCATGTCCAAGGCAGCCCCCCAACAAAGAATTACTGGACCAGAATGTCAGTAAAACTAGACCGTCCTGGATGGCTTTCCCACAGCCTTCTCCTGCCACTCCCAGTAAGACACACATGTACCCCGAGACGCGGCACACACATAGGCAAGCACAAACTCCTAAAGCCAGAAGAACTGATTCTCCCACAAACACCAACTACCACGCACCATGCACTTCCTTCTTTTCTATCCTGTGCTATTTCTTTAATAAACAAAGCACGCAGGTGCAATGTGTCCCGATATTAATAAACCACAATCTATGCGTCTAATTCATAACAAGGATAAAGGAACAGCAATCCAGACAATACTCAGTACCCACCTTTTGGCCAGGCACACCTGGGTTGCCAGGTAAGCCATTAAATCCCGGGCGACCTGGACTCCCAGGAGGTCCCACGTCTCCGGGTAAGCCATCAACACCTGTAATGAAGAGTCAAAAAAGTCATTGATGTACTAATGCTATTACCCACTTTCTTCACTTCCTTCATTCTTGCTCAGACGCCCCTGAACCAACTAGACTGGCCAACAACACGGAACCCTATTGAGGTGGTTCTAAGAGGAACATGAGGTCACCCTGGCCATTGGAGGAGCCATCTGCGCCAGCTGGGGCAGCCTGGGTGCCATGGACCTCATGCAGCACCAGCCATCCTTCCCGTCTCTCTCCCACCTGTCCCCTCTTCCTTTCCTTCCTCTCAGTTTCTCCTCCTGTCCCACCTCCCGAACAAATCAAAGACCACCACAGCATGTGCAGCCTAGGGTGGCACTCACACTCTGCAGCTGTATGTGTGGCCATGGTTGGGGCAGCACAACCACCTTGTTCGAGAGCACCACTCAGATCCATGGGAGCAGACCCGCATTTTCACGAGATGCCTTGGGATTCCCAGAAATGCTCCAGTTCGAACAGCACTGCTATAGACCATGGGTCCTTGAACGTGGCCACACCGCAATGGATGTGCATGGTGCATTTATTGAGAGTCTGGGCCCCAACCCTACAGGGCCTGATGGGCTAATAGCTCCCCCATGGCTCTATTGTGCACGAAGTTTCCCCTGTAGGTATGTGCAGGTCCATGGACCACAGTGATTTGCAAGTGTGACCAGGTGCAAACCCGATCACACATGCTGTGGGGCTGTGGAACAAGGGTCTTGACAGAGTGGACCTAACCGCCCACCAGCATCCACACTGCCAACCCACTTTGTGCAAGTAGGCAGCCAGCCTCCAATTAGGAGACCTTACCCGCTAACCTCTCCCCCTTGCGACGGCGGTGTGGCGCTCCCAGGAAAGCAGGTAGGGCTTGGGAACAGGCAAAAGGCCTGGCACTATCCCCGGGAACCTGGAGGGTTGCTGAGGGCCTTCTGCTGTGTAAGCCCGACGGAAGTGGTCATGATCATATGTGTGGGCGTGACGCAGTGCCCAGAGGAGTGTGAGGCCTGCAGGCCAGCCGGCAGGTGTGACAAGCTAGGAGAGCTCTTTCCACTGGGTTTGCTCACATGGCCAGTAAGACTAGGGTCAGGACACCGGCCCAAACAGGAAAGAGATGTTTCTTACTGTGCACAGCGCCTGCTCAGCCCTGGACCGAGGTCTGAGACGGCAAGTCTATGTCTGGGCCCATGGCCCACCCGCAGGATTGACAGACCCACAACCCAGGAAAGCAACAGAAATGGAGAAACTGTCCTTCTTACTGTCTTACTGTTTCCAAAAAGAAGTTGTGGTTCTAACACGTCAGTGCCCCACGTGGACCCAGGCTCTGTGGTGTGGGGACCTTCTCCCCTGAGAG
The DNA here is from genome assembly GCF_018345385.1 of Vulpes lagopus. Taxonomy (NCBI): domain Eukaryota; kingdom Metazoa; phylum Chordata; class Mammalia; order Carnivora; family Canidae; genus Vulpes; species Vulpes lagopus. The sequence goes on along the minus strand of NC_054839.1, from coordinate 2,932,685 downwards.
CAAAGCCCCCTCCCCATGGCCCCCAGCTCCCCACCCTCTGATCCAAATCCAGCCTGGCACAGCTCCAGCTGCTCTGTGCATCCCCTGCACCAAGGAGGAGGCCCAGCTCCCCCCGCCGGTGGCTGCGGGTCACAACCCGCCGCCAGCCAACCCGCGCCACTGGGAGGCGCTGCTTCCCCCACTACCTCAGTAACTGAATTCATTGTCCTCTGGACTTTGGCAAGCTCCCCTGAAGGGCAAGTTGCTAACCGGTGTGCTCATATCCATGCCTCCCTCCTCTCCCCTAGAATTCCCACGACAGTGAACAGAACGGCCACCAGCCAGGGACCGGATGCTACGGTGGGGCCTGAGTGGGCTGTGGGCACAGCAGTGGCCCCGTCCCAGGCCCCGCCCCAGGGGCTTGTCCTGCAGGCTTACCTTTGGGGCCGGGAGGCCCTGGAAATCCGATTCCCGGCTGGCCGATAGTTCCCTTCTCTCCCGGGAGGCCCGGCCTTCCTGGGGTTCCAGGAAAACCTCGGTCACCTGTCATGAGCAAGACCGACAGGCAGTGTGAGAAAAACCTGTGAATGTTCCAAGTGTACCTCCGGGCAAAAGAGAACGCTAAAAGTACCTTGCGGCCCTTGGAAACCTGGGGATCCTGGAAGTCCCTGTGCTCCAGGGGGACCAGGTAGGGGCACAACTTTTCCTGCTTCACCCTTGGGACCTGGGGGAAGAGCAAAGACACCATATGAGAGCCTGCATCCTGTCCTCAGTGAGGACTCCATGTGAGAGAGCCTGCATTGTGTCCCTAACACACTATGTACCTGCAAAGCAGCCCCACCTGCATGCCTCCACTTCCTGCTTCTACCTTTCTAGAATCCTTCACAGAGAGCTCTTCCTCTTTTCCCCAAAATTTATATCCACAAGGACCTAGATGTTTGATACATGTATTCCCTAAGAGCCCAACATAAGAGTCACAAAAAAACAGAAAATCTATAGTAATAACAAGAGGTGAGATGACCCCAAGTAATTTCTTAATTAGCCTGTCTCAAAAAAGTCAAAACACTTTTACTGTTCTCTTTCAATTTATCAGAAAAGGCCAATTCTAAGTTGCTTTGAGGCAGACCTAAATCATGTTCATCTGGTGGCAAATTATCTTCAGGATGTGCTAAGTGGGTGACTCAGCATGATCTGCAAGCACGCAGCTGGGCGGCTGTGTGCCATGTGGAGCAGCAGGGGCAGGAGGTCCAGCCCAGCCCTGGGCGCTTGTGCCTGGGAGATCCACTGGGGGTCAGGATTTAGCTGATAGGAGAGGACCACAGGGGTCACCTCCAAGACCTGTCCATGGACTCTTCACACACCCTATATGGATGCAAGACACGTGGGGCCTCCCAGGAAAAGCCAACACATTCTTTAGCTATAGACTCAGAGAAATGTCAACCGACTGACCCCAACAGATACTTGCTATCAGTTCCAGTCTGGGAACAAGCCTTTAATGTCACCAGAGTAAACAGGACTGGCAGATCAAAGAAGACAAGGTTTCTCATCCCATAGATTCCTAGGTCTGGATGGCCAAGCAGGCTGCAGAATGCAGACAGCTGACCAACAGTGTGTTAGCACCTCCATCAGGAACCTTCCTCCTCCCCTTCCTGCTAGGATGCATCTGTGCCCTAGTTGGTTTTTCCAATGGTAGTTTCTGGCCAAGAAGGGTCTGATGCTTTTTTATAGCTCTGCAAGTTTTCAGATTCAAAGAACACCTGAGAGGCTGATTTTGGAGTCAGGCTCTCGCTCTGGGGAAAGAGATCTGAGGTCCCTTTTCTAAGACGAGGGTGTTCCAAGGTCAAACCCAGGATTTCTCAGCCCCCAAGAGGGTCACAGAAGAAACATTTCTGAGATCCTTGCTAAACCCAGAACAATTACCAAGGGAGACGGTGTTTGGTATTCATTAACCACACAAACAATGAGAATGACAATGAGAAATACGTTAGGGTGCTAGGCTTGCACATCCAACAGACAGGCCAACATGCCCTGCGCTGGAGGACATGTTGAATTTTACACTATGACATAATGAGAAAGAGTTGCCAGCGGGATAGGACCTGATAAAACTCAGATAGACTGGCTAGGTATATGGCTTGTGACAGAAGTGGCACATAGGTGAGCATGAAGGCTATACAGTCGTCTCCCCTTATCAACAGTTTTACTTTGTGTGTCTGGTTCCCCGCCATCAACCACAGCGTGGAATCAGATGACGCGGCTCAGAATCTGTACGGTAACCTGACGCTGCATATGTGCCCGTGTCATTCACCTCGCACTACCTCGCCACTAGGGCACGCTGTCACGTCCCCTCATCACAAGAAAAGGGGTGAACGCAGGACAGGAAGGGATGTTGAGAGACAGAGAGACATGCACACTATGTTCATTATGCTGCGTGGTCTTCAGTGCTCTCTCTCAGTCCTGGTTACTGCTGGTCATCTCTTCCTGGGCCTAACTTAATACTAAACTTCGTCACAGGTCTGTACGTGCAGCAGAAACATAGTGTGTGCGGGTTCAGTACTATCCCAGGTTCAGGTCTCCAGAGGGGCCCTAGAATGTGTCCCCCCAAATACAGGGGAGCACCTGTCATCTAATTCCTCCTGCAGAGTCCTCGTGGGTGCTTTGGTCATGCAGCTACTTAGTTACTACTTAGTTACTACGCTGTTCAAGCTTTCCTTACCTTGAATCACCCGAAGCCCTTGAAGCCCTTAATTCATTTTTACAACTAGGATATTTCTTAATACTGGACTCTTCCCTCCCTCCCTGTGCCCACGCCCTTCCCAGCCTCTGTCAGCCTGGGATGCTCTAGGCGACAGGACAGCTCTCAGGAGCCTGCCATGTGCCTAGTCTGGGGTCACCCCTTTACCACCTCTGTCCCCATAACATAAAGGGCATGAGGGTGGGCTGAGTGTGTCGGCCTTGCTCCACATGCTCCTCCAAGCCCCAGACAGTGAGCACCAGGAGGGCAGGCCCACACCTCTCTGGCCACCGATGCCTCTCCAGTCAGTGTAGTGCTTGGCACACACACCCACGTGAGACACAGTGTGCAAGTGGCTGAAACCAGCACAGCATCCAACAGCAATGGTGAGGCTGAAACCACTCAGAATCAGTCAACAGGCACCCACCCATCAGGAGAGATATGAGACTACCTGGCTTGGAACATACAGAAGCCCAAATGGACAGTTCGCCAGGGAGATACAGAGCATAGGTAAAGAGAAAAAAAAAAAAAAAAAAAAAACAGGCTCTTGTTGGTATCCCTTCCTCGGAAAAGCCCAACTTGACCTGGAAGTACTGTACACTTATCATAAGAAAAGGCATCTATAAATTCAAATGCTTTACAGCCAGGGTCTACACATTACTTGGCTCATTTTCTACGTGAGTGAACAAGGTACAGTATGGCTATAGTAGGGTGGGATCTGCCCACCTCCTTGAAGAAGTGACACCAGACTCCCATCCCCAGAGCTCTGTGTACCTGAGGTCCTCAGGCCTCACCTGGCTGGCCTGGGGACCCAGGGATCCCCGGAAAACCTGCTTGTCCTTTGTCACCAACGGGGCCAATGGGGCCAAACCCTGGAGGCCCAGGAGGGCCGATGTCACCGCGACTACCGGGGAATCCAACTCCCCCAGGAGGTCCACGCTCTCCTTTCAATCCTACTGAACCCTGACAAGCAGAGAGAAAAAGACACGTTATCAGCAGACATACCAATGCATGTTCATCTCACATTCTTCCACCATCTGTAGTAAATAAGTATCAGAGTTTAACTGGCTTATGGTGTTTATTGACTTCTACTCTCCTACAAAGGTCAACTGGCAGTTAATAAATAACACCAGCATTCCTGTCTAAGCTGGGCAGGCACCCTCCCTCCCCACACATGGACACACTTCAAAGACTGCAGCATTTGGATCTGGAACTGTCTTTTCAAGTATAACTTGCATGCCACTAACTTGAAACGTCACTATCTGACATCCAAACACCCAACATACAGACGCCTTTCTGATGGCCCAAAATGCGTCAGAGACACCCGTGCACTGCCCCCACACTGTTCCCATCAACAGCATCAACGCCAACGTCTGCAGACTTAAGTGTCTCTGAGAACCACTGAACCAATTCATGTGTTATAATCACCATCCAAGTGAAAATATATAGATAACAATTAAAATAATCCATTTCTTCATTCTTTGCAGATCCGCTCATAAAGTACATGTTTCCAGTCTGGAAATAAACATACCGGGGAGCCTTTGGGGCCTGGCAGCCCCGGATGGCCATCTCTCCCAGGAGACCCTGCTCTGCCTGGCATCCCAGGCTGTCCTGGAAAGCCCGGGTCTCCCTTGTCTCCTTTGAGTCGGGCGTCGAAGTAAATCTCGCCAGGCTCTCCCTTGGCTCCTGGCTGGCCCATCAGCCCCGGTACACCCTGCGGACCCTACAAGCACAAAGAGGAAGACATCAGTCCAAAAAATGAGCCACCATGCTTGTTACATAGCCAACAATGATATTAAGAAGCCACCTCCTTGAAAAATGGCAATATGTTTAATCTTACATATTTTCTATAAGCAGGCCAATAGTTCTGTGACAAAGCCATGATCTGACCTCTCACTTCTGTTTCTCTTAAAAATACCTAAAAAAGGGTCTTTACTAGGTATTGCAAACAGAGACTAGGCTAGGGCACCAGGCACCCAGCCTGGGTAACTTGCATGTCCCTTACAACCGTTGACGTTCAAAAGAACATTCGAGAAAGAGTTGGAAGCTGCAGAGTGTGTGACTTGTTGAGCCCAGGAACTAGAGAAAGGACTTTCGGATGCAGATGGGTGAAGCATCCAAGGGCAGGATGGTAAGAGAGGAAAGTCTGGGGAGTGAGCACCAGCCAGCTCCATCCCCGCTGTTTTGAAGAGTCAGCAGAATAGAACGGACTTTCCCAGGAGACACACCCTAGCACATTTTTCAGTTCCTGGAAAGTTAAATCTTCAAGGAACGCCCACACCCACAGATGGTCTCTCTTCCAGCCACTCTGAGAATTGGGGTTCATAAGGTTTCAAGTAATTGTCTCAAGTACTTGTTCCCTTCGGCCTCCCTGCTGACTTGGCAGGATTCAGACTCTTGGACAATTCACTTAATTTGAATTCTTTCTCACACACTCCCTCTGCAATGGCTCTTGGATGCATTCGAGTCACATGTGCACATGCACTTCTGTGTGGGTGAGCAACACAGAGAGGAAGGAGCTGGCGACAAGGGATAGACCAAAACTCACACAATCTTTGGATTTTAGAGTGGGCAGGATTTATCATGAGCCCACTGTGTGTCACAGCCCCTGGCCCACCACTCCTGACTCTGAACTCAGCTGTGCCAGCAAAATATTGAAAGCACTACCTGGCAGGTGAGGGAGCAGACACTCAAAGAACCTTGGTGAGGGTCATGGAAAATTCATCATTTAATTAAAATTTATTTGTGGTGGGCGCCTGGGTGGCTCAGTGGGTTATGTGTCTTTGCCTTTATCTCAGGTCATGATCTCGGGGTCCTGAGATTGAGCCCCAACTCAGCTCCCTGTTCAGCAGGGAGTCTGCTTCTCTCTCTCTCTGCTTCTGCACTCTCTCTGTCTCCCTCAAATAAATAAAATCTTTTTTTTTAAAAGGTATTGTCATATTTTGTAGCTTTTAATCTGGAGGTAAAATCCCAGCTAAACATAGACCCCTCTGCGAAGTCTTCCTGATGGGTGTCTTGGGTTTCTACAGGACAGTGTATGGTCCACATCACAGGAAACTGTTCTGTTTTCTTAACAATATCTGTTTGCATGTCCCTCTCTGTCCACCGGTCTTTCAGGGGGTTGAGGGTCGGCCTAAGGCCTTCTAAGTCTGCGTCCTTTGTGTCTGCAGTTAGGGAGGTGCTGGTTGAAGTAGGAGTTGAACTGGCAATTTCACCATAAAAAATACACACCAATATAAGAAATTACAACCAATGTATATTTTTCTCAACCTGGAAGAATCAGTGTTACTTTATGGTGATTATTCACAGCCTAGAAATACAGTTTTCCAGGACTGTGAGCATACAGCAAGGAAATATACTTTTTTTAAAGATTTTATTTATTCATGAGAGATGGGGCTGGGGGCAGAAGCAGGGGTAGAAGCAGACTCCCCACTGAGCAGGGAGCCTGATGCAGGACTCGATCCCAGGACCCTGGGATCATGACCTGAGCAGAAGGCAGATGCTTAGCAACTGAGTCACCCAGGCCTCCCAGAAATATAATTTTTTATCTTAATAATGGTGACCTTGATGGCTATTACTCAAGGAAGAAATCTAGATTTTTTTTGGGGGGGGGGGGTAAAGGTGACATTTTGACCCTAGGACATCTCCTGTGGCTTCTCTGCCACAGAACATCTTCATCTTATGCAATTCAAAGGTCTTTGGATCTACATCTCTTGACATAAATGATGAGGAATCAAACGCTGCCTTGAACACTTCACCGTGGCTCCATAAATTGGGAGGAGATCCAATGACAACGTGATCTGCTTCTATAAAGTGCTGCCACTGTGGGGTGTCACAGTTCCTTTCAACTTGTCCCGACAGCCCCAAAACCCGCTCAGGTCCCTGTCAGGAGCCAGCCTCTTCTGCCTGTCTTTCCAAAATCCAACCCTCGGCCTTCAAAAGGACATGTTACAGAAATGCTATCTAAATCAAATAGGAAATCAGAGCATTTATCTCTTCTCATCATCTACTTTCCTGCTCCACTGGTTCACAGGCACCTCTTGTAGCCCCAGCCTCATTCGAAATGAGAGGGTCCCAATCTGTGAGCTAGTTACAGCTTCAAATATGACAAAAATTACACTACCTCCTCAATTAAAGTATTTACCCAAAAAAACAGTTTTTAGAAACCTTGGCCATCTGCCGAGAAAGGAGCTCCTGATGGGGAAGGCAGGGTGTTAGAAGTTATGTAGCACCTTTGCTTTATTTTCTTTTTCATCAGGACTTTTCCCTCTTATCCCATTTTTATAAGATGTGGGGCTGGGGGGCTGGTATCTGGATGGGGTTTCAGGCAGAGTCGAGGCAGGAAGTCTCCAGGAAGGCCAAGTAGATAAAGACCATGTCCAGAGGTTAAAAGCATCCTCTTCTGCTTCTTCAAAGCTCTTCTGTCTTTGATCCCCACCAGAGTCAGGGCTTCCCAGTTATGTGAACTTCTCATTTATTTAGAACTATTTTAAACAATTGCAACTTGTAACTTAGCTCCCCAGGCACCAGAAAGGTTCTGGAAGCAGAATCCCAAGATCTAACTTCAAAAGGAGGAGGTGATTGCTCAATCCCAGCTGCTCTGCTGCCATTTCAACTCACTTCTGCCCTGACCCGCTTTTATAGATGCTGCCAGTAATAGTTTTAAAAATTGCAAATGTTAAAGAGCTACAACTAAAAGGAATAATGTGAAAGATTTGACTTTCAATCTGTGACAGAAGAAGAAAGAAAGGCAAAAGGGAAAGCAGTAATGAAAGAAAGTGTCTCTCATGAATAAATAAAATCTTAAAAAAAAAAAAAGTGCAGAAACTCATTGAGGCTTAGAGCTTAGAAGAACAAAGAAAATACAAGAACCAGACCCTAAGGTTCATGCACTTTAGAGACAGAGCTGATTATGGGCAGTAAAATGCCCTTCAGTGGCTGGGATTATGGCAATTCTCTTCTATTCAATGGTTTCTTTTTTAAACAAACTAGGAAAGTTAAGGAGCTGATTTTCATTTAACTTAAAGGTTTCACGTCGATGTGAGAGAGATTAGTTAATTTACAGATTTGGAAAAGCATCTTCACAATAGATATTGGTGATAGGAATTTTCAAAATACGCCTCTGTGAGAGAAGAATTAAAAAATGTTGAATTCCTCCAAGGAAACAGGCCTGTGTTCCTCCATCTCCCCACCGAAAATGCTGGCGCTGAACTTACTAACATGGTTGTAAGTTACGGGCGTGATGCGCAATGAAGCGGAGCTGCTTACAGGTGGCACCGTTTGTTTCAAGAGCCCCCAGAGCCCCAGCGGGAAGGTGACACATAGCTGCACCTGGACACAGGTGCAGGGGTCAGATAGGACCCCTGACGTGGTTTTGGGGGCAGTCTCCTGGTCACTCTACTCTGTAGCTGTTAAGAGACACACCAATAAGGGGCTGTCCAAGGTGTATAACATGTTCAGATAGGACCCCTGATGTGGTGAGAACCCGCTGTTGCACGACAATGAGAGGAGGATGTGTCCTGGGCTGGTGTCAGAGCAAACACGGGAAAACAGTCATGATAATGCTGAAGCCGAAGGGGCAAGAGGGTGGCCCCAGGGCAGCTGATCTGTTCACACTGATTATTGGAACAGAACAGGTACAGGGCAGGTGAGGAGAGAGGCAACTGAGATGTGCCTTCTGGACTCAACAGTCCTGCTCATCCTTGGGTGAGGGACACAGGGAGTAATTCTAGACTGCTCCACAAAGCCATACTGAACCTGTGCCCAAACCATACAGCAGGAGCTGTATTTGCCAAAGCAACAATATGCGCCGTTCTTAGTCGGTGTGTAGGCAACTTCTAGTAAGCACGCAAACTCAGACAGGTTTACTCACAGGCAATCCTTCCAGACCATCTCTGCCGGGCAAGCCTCTGTCACCCTTGGCCCCTGGCTGCCCCGGGAAACCTTTTGGAAGACAAGGAGATGCAGCACATCACAGATGAGACACATCCTCAAACGCCCCAAACTGTAATTTTCAAGATTCAAGGGCGCAGAGATCTTCACACAAGTGGACGATGTCTGAGGAACCTCCACAGAGTAAGTGGGCCTCAGAGGGGAAGCAGGGGCCCCAGGCTCAGACAAGCACCACTCAAGCAACTGCTGATGAGCCCCCCCATGGGTACACATACCCAGGGACCACTTCAACCACACACATCCCCTTCACTTTGTTTGAGGGAACTGTACACTATTGTCCTTTTACTAAGAAATCTTCATGGTGCTAATTTTTAAGTCTGCTTGATGATTTTCCACAAAGTGGACAAACTCCTGGAAGTATGACTTAAAATCCTCATTATTAGGCTTTAGTTTTGAATGTAGAAACTGAGGTCCCTCGTGGTGCAAAATTTGTTTCACTGTGAGGGTCCCATTCAGCTCTGGGGTCTTACCTATCTCTCCCGGGGGGCCCTGTGGCCCAGGGGGCCCCCGAAGTCCTGCCATGTCACAGATGAGGCAGCTGTCTCCTTTCTGACCTACAAAGGGAACACAGGGGTACACATATGTGCACATGACCATTAGCATCTGCAGTGGCAGAACACAGTGAGAACAAGCTGCCATTAACCGTGTTGACATGCGCCCTGGCACCCCTGCTGGCTGGCCGTGTGCACTTGTCCCGGGGCACACCCTTTGCCCACCCCGCCCCCCCCAAACACCACACACCCACAGGTCCTGCAGGTACCCTCGGAACCTCCGCCCTGCAAAAGGATGGGAACCGCCTCACCAAAAAGTGGCCTGGAAATGCAGCTTGCCCAACCACCTGGAAAGCTCTGATCACTCTAGTTTTATCTTTGTCTCTAAAACATCCCACAGCTTTTCTCCTAGATTGAGCATTTTTCAGCAAACTGAGCACAGAAGCCCTGGCCCTCACACCTGGGTTACAGGCTGAGGGGTGACCCATGGGAGTGAGAAGTCAGGAGAGCAGGAACACACCCCTGCCCTGATCCTGAGGATGGAGAGGAAGAGAGGCTGTAGCATAGAACTCAGGGGAGGAAATTCTGACTAGGGAAATTGTCACATCTCACATCTCGATTTTCAAGCTAAGCTATAAGGCCATGTAGTGTCTCAGATAAACCTGTGTCCTAAGCCTTAAAATGCCTGCCTTCTAGGTACACACCAGGCCTAAGTCAGAGTGCCCCGCACAAGGAGCAACCCTGGCCCAGCGGGCACACCTCAGCCCCAGGCCCTGGTCCTGCACACTACCCACCCCTCACTCCCGTGGGATGGAGACAGTGCAGGTCAGCTGGCAGCCAGCTGAGTACTGGGCCCCACGGCTTTGCTTGTGGGGAGATGCCCCACTGACCAAGGACTGGGCAGGCTGGTGGTTCTAGGGCAGGATGGACGTCTCAAAGGTCCCGTGTCATTAAGTGAGACGGCCCATCTCAGGGAGCACCGAGCAGCTGGTAACTGGAAGGATTCATTAAAAACCAAGTATGTGGGATGCCTGGGTGGCTCAGCAATTGAGCATCTGCCTTCAGCCTAGAGCATGATTCTGGTCCTGGGATCGAGTCCCACATCGGGCTTCCCACGAGGAGTCTGCTTCTCCCTCTGCCTGTGTCTCTGCCTCTCTCTGTGTCTCTCATGAATAAATAAATAAAATTAAAACAACAAGTATGGGTTGGTTTTTACCAACACTGAATGCTCAGTGGCACTCCCTGACAACTCCTGAGACCACTTCCACCGGGGCCTCTGAAATTTAGAGTTCTAAGGTGTTAGCTGCAGCTGTTTTCATGTAGGTTTGTGCTATAGACTTTGGAAAAGGAAGAATCCTTTGCAATCCAAAGCCAGCAATGGTGCCCAGTGGGGTTGGTTTTGGGGGCAGTCTCCTGGTCACTCTACTCTGTAGCTGTTAAGAGACACACCAATAAGGGGCTGTCCAAGGTGTATAACATGTTCAGATAGGACCCCTGACGTGGTGAGAACCCGCTGTTGCACGACAATGAGAGGAGGATGTGTCCTGGGCTGGTGTCAGAGCAAACACGGGAAAACAGTCATGATAATGCTGAAGCCGAAGGGGCAAGAGGGCGGCCCCAGGGCAGCTGATCTGTTCACACTGATTATTGGAACAGAACTTGGAGAGATGGTGAGTGTTCCAGCACACATCTGTGATTTGGCTCGAAAGAAAGATGTTTACCCTTTGAATGTGGTACTCTCAAACTCTGAACCCAAAGGTCACACTAAGATACCAGTCTGAGGGATTAATCTGCTGGCCATGTAGACAGTCAAGAGCATTAACATGACAAGGCCACAGCTCCCTGTTGCCTCCCAGGTGGCGGCTAGCTCTCTATCCTTCTCTCATTCCCCCCCTCTCTCTCCTCCTCCTCTCCTCCTCTCTTTCTCTCTCCCTTTCCCCCCACCTTGGAAGCCCAACAATAGGACATCCCAGCAGCTGGAAGGAGACACATCCTAGGAATGGACTTGGACAAGGTTCCAAGAAGAAAGACCACACTCCTGCCCACCCACAGGCAGAATACACACCACCCCCCAACCAGCCTGGCACAGTCAGCATCTCTCACCTTTTTCTCCGACTTCGCCCGTCAGCCCTGGCTGCCCTGGATTTCCGGGGGGACCCTGATCCCCTGGTGGTCCAGGCTGGCATTCCACAATGCCGTCTGAAATGGATTTTTAAAAGTGACAGGATCATTCTCACCAAACCAAAGCAGACTTGCACGTTCTCTTATTCAATCTCTACTGTAAAACAAACTGCTTTCAGGGGATTTGCTAAGTGCTAGAAACCCAGCTCTAGCTTGCTTTAAAACAGTCCTAGAATGTTAACTTGGAGAGAGGACCCACACAGCACCCATCCGGCCATGTGCCACCGCAAGTTGGCCCTGCTGAAACACCTGCATGACAACCCTAAAGCACATGTCAGCTCATGAGCCCTGTTTTGGATCTTCCTTCATTTCCATCTTGCCAAGTACACGCCACCATCCTTATTTTACCAATTAAATAACTAGGCCGAAAAATGTAAGCCATACACACATGAACTCAAAGAACTTTATTCCTTTTTCTTCTCCTAAGCAAACTTAGAGCAAAGTCATTGTTATTTTGGAGATGCAGACTGTCTGTGGGGACACACCTCTCATGGTTCCGACTCAACTCTGAGCACCACGGAGGTAAAGCAGCACAAAAATGAACTGCGGTAATGCAAACACCATCTGTTGTGGGTTCTGGTAGAAAAAGCAGGGTTTCATAGCTCAGACACACACAGTGAGGGAGCTCCTATTTCCTTTTCCAGTATCTCTGAAGAGAAATGATGCAGTGAACAATTTAACCTACAGCTCCTGCCCAGACGTTCCTCTCCTGACGGTGGCCCAGATGCTGTGCATGAACTGTGTCCCAGCAGGACAGACAGAGGGCCAGCCAAGAGGCCATGCCCAGCCCTGAATGCCGCCGGCCCCCACACTCTGCCCTTGTGCCCTCCCTCTGACCTGATGCAGCGGCTGCAATCTATCTTTCCAGCCCCCTGCTCAGCTCTCTCTGGGTCACCAGGTACCAGAGAGGCAAGAATGGTGGCTTTTCTCTCTCGAAAAGAATGCCAGATGTAAGGCGCAAACCTTCCTGTTTGATGACTTTGCTCTAAGCCCAGAGGAGAAAGTGAGTTTCAAGTGTTTACAAACTGAAGGCCGAGGGAGAGACTATTCGTGCTGTGTTTGTGGGTGTGTGGCTCATGTTTTCCCAAGAGCCCCTGGAGGTCAAGTGCAGGTGGTCAGGAGGCCTGCAATGGCAATCGCTTCACTACTTGAGCTTCACTCCCCACATTTCACAGAACCATGAGAAAAGGGGAGGACATCGCTGGGAAGTCATGGATGATCCACCACCATCAGAAACTCGACAAAGGAAATTCATGCTGGGGGCGGCTGGGTGGCTCAGTGGATGAGCATCTGCCTTCAGCTTAGGTCATGATCTCAGGGTCCTGGCATAAAGTCCTGCATGGGGCTCCCTGCTCAGGGGGAGCCTGCTTCTCCCTCCCTCTGCCCTTCCCCTCCCTCGTGTTCTCTCTGTCTCTCAAATGGATAAATTAAAAAAAATCTTTAAAAAAGTAAAAAGAAAAGAAAATTCATGCTGATCCTGTGCCAGTGAAGCTTCAACCCTGGAATGCACTGCTCCCTCCAGTCTGCACCTGGCCTCTGTGGAGCCTCATCCATGACAACTCCCTTTCTTAATGATGTGTTTTAATTCTAGCAAATAGACTGCCCAGTACTCGCCACAGATGGACCCCCTTCTGTCAGCCCCACAAAAGACGAGGGTCTCAGGTGTTCAGAGGGCACACCCTGCTAATGACACGGCAGGATCTGCCTTGAAAACCTAAGCCTATTCCCACTGGAATTAACTCATCTGAGATTCACTCACATTTTGCACTGACCTTACTCTGGGACCACAGGACCCTGGGAACTGGAGCAAGAGTTTAATATGCTGTGCTTGGCCATGGTGGTGGGCAGGCCAGGCCCATCTCCATCGCACAGTACCCTCATCTCTGAATTCAGTCATCCGTCTGTCACCACATAGACCGTCCCCTGCAGCCCCTTCGTTCATGTGTGTGTGTATGTGTGTCTGTGTGTCTGTGTCCTGGCACTAGTTTGTGTCTCCAGATGAATAAGAGCATGTTTTCAGTAAGAACATAAAACTTGACTGCCTTGCTCCTTCACTTTGATGCTAGGAGACTCAGAGCTGCTTATCATAGTTCTCATTCCTTTAACCACTTCTATTGTTTTTATTTTTATTATTCCTTTCTGCAGCATGACTCATTTTGCAAAGATACCTCAGTGGGATAACTCACAAGTCCTCGGACACCTGGTCTTCTGTGGCACGCGAACTCTGGAATGCCCTCCCCACCCCCTGTGAGCTCTGCCCTGACACCTGCCCTACACGGGACACCACATGCAATGGTCCCAGAGAGAACTTACTTGTGTGGCCTGGCTGTCCAGGGGGCCCAGGAGGCCCAGGGGGGCCTGGGAGTCCATCCCGTCCGCTTGGTCCTGGCAATGATACACCTGGAAACCCCTGGTCACCTTTCTCTCCTCTCTCACCAGGGAAGCCAGGAGCACCAGCCTGTCCTGGAACTGGGAAGCCTGAAACCAAAATTGAACCTCATGGACGTAACCACAGCACAAGTTCCACATCTGCAGCGCAAACGAACCTTTTTAACTGTTCCAAGTGAAATGACCAGTGACTGTCCCTGGAAGAAAGACTGCTCTACAGAAGGACAAACAGGCTTCTCACCCCATAAAGGATGGCGGTCAAACACCTCCTACAAGTTAACTTTAAAGAAAAAAGACTCACAACTTGGACATGAAAAAAATCTGCGAATTTCTCTTGGTGCAAACAGCATTCCCACCACACGAATGAGAACACTAGGGATCAATTTTACCTCCACTTAGTGGTCAGGGCATTAAAATGTCACCGAACACAGGCAAGTGGGCACGAGCCCTAGGGGGTGGGAGCTTGGTTGATAATCCAAATGGAACAGCCATAAAGTAAAAGACAATAAGACATTCTGGGAGGAGCATGATGTCAGGTCTAAACATGAAGAACTGAGTTCAAGTTCGGGGACAAGACGACAGGACCCCTGTGGTGGGCACAGAGAGGGGCCCCCACTAACGCTGGGGAGCACCAGCCTGGGCTGCTCTGGGGGCGCCACCTCTGCTATTCACCCCCACCAGGAGCCAGACTGTGTCTGCAGCCTGGGACAGAGAGCAGAGCTCAGAGGATGCAGGAGTGCCCAGGAAGATGACCAATGCCAGAGCAGGAACTGCAGCTGTGGCTGAAGAAACTCTATTCCACTAAATCTCACGCACACTTGTCAGTGCATGCAGGACTGAGGGCAGACCGGGGGCTCCGGCTGAAGACCCCACAGGGAGCAGAAGCGGGGAAGCACCCAGCTCGGCCCCAGGAGGGGACCCCATGGCCCGGGGAGTGGCCAGGCTTTGACCGGGGGGGAGCAGATAAGGTCAGAGCAACTTCACAGGAGGTTGTCAACACTGCAAGAGGCAGTTGGACAGATAAAAAGGAAATGTGGCACATGCCCAGGAGAGACTCAGAGGAACGTGTCCACTAGGATAGCAGACAGGTCAGCGTGTTCACAGCCACAGAGAAGGAAGTGGATAGAAACAGAGAAGGGCGATTTGAAAGGCAGATCCATAAGCTTTAGCAGGAAGACAGGCAGTGAGGTGCCCGTGGCTGGAGTAGTCCTCAATGCAGGACAAAGCTGGGGGACAGTCTGTGGCAGCAAAAGGAATGAGCTCTGGGAGAGATTACAGCTGAAGAGCTGTCAGAAAGAGAAGGTGAAATAATTAAAAAGAATAAAACACAAAAATAAATAAAAAACATATAAAACCAAAAGAATACAGATTGCAGGTGCTCAGCTGTGGTGCGGATTCTGGGGCACATGTGGGTTTCCCTCATGGCCTTTATGATCCGCTCCAAGGACTGGGAGAGCACATGCAAACACGTGCATAGACGTTAGGACACAGACATTTACACACGCAAGCATTTGCACACACACAGGAATCCCACTACTAACCAAGCAGCAGGTGTGATACAATCACACACTAAGTACAAGCAAGCCATGTGGGAATCCACTGAGAGGCTGGGTCAGAGGTAATTAGACAGGGAGGGAGGTTTCAGCTGAGTGTGGTTCCAAGGGAGAAACAAAGACACCCTGGAGACATGGGCACTGACACCAAGGGGGCTGCGGACATGCAGGGCCTGCAGACACAGGGGGCCAGGGGGCTGGGGGATGCCTGCGTCCTTGAGCGGGGGGCCAGGGGCTGGGGGGATGCCAGGGGCAGGTCAAAGCCAGGGAGTGAAGGTGCGACTTGAGAACCCCCAGGGACATCCATAACCTCATGATCTCCTATGACTTTCAGAGCAAACAACAGCTGTGAATGCACCTCGCTGTCTTAACTAGAAAAACGTGCATCAGAATGGGTGGTCACTTCTTGTGAATCGCCAACATACACGACAAACATGTTCAGGGTATAAACCACACAGATGTTGTACAGCTATTCTAAGCCAATCAGCCAAGGATGCTCACCTGGAGGGCCTGGCTGGCCTTGCAATCCTGGGAAACCTTAAAAGAGAAGGAGAGAGTCAGACAAATGGAACGTGTGTGTTGGTGCCCAGGAGGCCCAGGGTCAGGGGGGCGTGGGACACTGCCCCACAGAGCTGGATGGAGATGGGCTCTGGGAGCCCCCAGTGCCAGGAGTCTGAGAGCCTCAGTCACCACACAATCTTTCAAGGCCCACCAGGGCTACCAAAGCATGAGCATGCAGGTGGAGTATGGAAGAAAGGTAAAGGATAAAAGGAGAGAAGGAAGGAGGGAGGAAGAGTAGGAGAGGGAGGGAAAAGGGAGAAAGAGGAGGAGGGAGGATACAGAGGGAAGGAAGACAGAGGAGTGGAGAGGGAGGGGGAGGGAGGGAAGGGGGAAGTGGTGGACATACCTTTGGGGCCTGGCTCTCCTCTCAACCCTGGGGCACCTGGGTACCCACGCTCTCCTTTCTCTCCCAAGGGTCCAGGGCCGATGGCCTGAATGACAGGAGAGAAGATCACCGTGGGGGCCGGGGCAGGGGCGTGCAGTGCAGGCAGGGGCGTGCAGTGCAGACGAAGACACTAACACCCCTCCAAATTCTTTCAAGAAAGGTGAGAGTAAAGAATAGCGGGGGGAGGGGGGGTTGTGAGCACACAGAAAGTGGGGACAAACACACATACCCCCACCCTGCTCCCTCCTGTAAGGAGCGGCCAGGTAGGAGCTCCACCAGTGACACAACATTAGAACCATATGAATTGTGAGGTTTGGGTTTGGAATTTCTAACTGTCCATATAAACCGTAAACTGAACAGTCTACTCGAAAGAATACTCTCACGGCACCCTCCTATTTCCCCTGGCGAGAAGGAACAGGAACATGCAAATTTTTTACTGGAAGAGGTTTTCTGTTGTGCTGAGTTTTGTTTTTTAATTTTTTTTAATTTTTAAAAATTTTTTTTAAATGGTCCATAGTGTGAACTTCCTCAAGGATGTAGGGACACAGGCCAGGAGGAACACATTACAAAGTTGTGAACTAGGTCACCATGACTCTAAATCAGAGAAATTCAAGGAAAATGACAAAGTCAAACATTGCACAGTGTCCTTAAAATAGTCTGCAGCAATTAAGACAGGTGTTATTAAGATCTGATGAGGTGACTATACAAACAGGTGGCTCAGCTGTGGCTGCGGATCACAGCTATGGAAAGGGGGCCCTGCGACCCCCGGGAAGGAGGTTCTGGCCTCACCCACAGCCATCGGGGTCCTGGGAGTGCAGCCCAAGGAGACACCATTCACGGGCCACGCACGCACATTGGGTGCAGGCGAGAAAGACCACCGGGCTCCGTGCCACCGGCAGCAGCCCCTGCTCCGCAGCAAATGACACAACATTTCCATCATTCCAAAGAAGATTGAGGACAGAATGGGCCAGCAGGCTCCAGCAGCCCTCTCTGACAGGTGACCGGAGATGGTCATTCCAAGGTAATGTGCAAACACGAAGGTTTATTTGTTAAAAAAAAAAAAAATCACTGCATACACTGATGGCCCGCATGTAAAAATATGCACATGGTTAAGAAGGAAAATGCTCTTGGTGGACATAAAAATGTTTTGCTAGGGAGAGCCCAATTATGGAGGATTGGTTTCTTCTAACATCTTCCTTAATGGACCATTTAAAAAAAAAAAAAGTTTCAAAATGTTCTGCTCCTATCGTTATCTACGGGCAAGTCTTGTCATTGTCCGTGGTCGAGGAAATGCAGAAACTATCAAGATATAATAAGAAGTAAGTACCAGACTCCGCACAATACAGAATATAAGCTTATTATCTTAAATAGCGTGTGCCCTCCTTCCACACAGACATCATTCTAGGAATGCCGTGGGGGCACGCAGCCCCAGCTCCTCGGGGACCACCAAACATGACTCTTACTCACAATGCCGGGTGGGCCTGGAGGACCTGCTTCACCTTTGTCTCCCTACAAAAGAAAACACACTAGCGTTTTTTGACCATACAGACTGTC
Source organism: Vulpes lagopus (assembly GCF_018345385.1). Lineage (NCBI taxonomy): Eukaryota > Metazoa > Chordata > Mammalia > Carnivora > Canidae > Vulpes > Vulpes lagopus. Next base: position 2,914,910 of record NC_054839.1, on the reverse strand, counting down.
TTGCAGAAAGCAGGGTTCAACTTCCTTTCCTGCAAAAAAAAAAGACTGTGCTCACGGTATTTTCTTTCCTCTCCGAAACACCCCTCACAGTGAAGAGCTTAAAGTGCTGCATACCCATTAGAACAAACATGAATGCATGTCACTCTGCTTTGCATAGGCATGGAAATAAAGATTTCTGCAATTCATAACGGGGAGTCTGATTATTCACATGACAGAGGAGCTCACAGTACTGTGTTTGGTTGCATGCTCCCTCGGGTAACATGAACAGAATCAGTCCTAGGCTGAATTAGTATCTGGTGGCTTTTCAATAAAATGAAAATAAATGAAGTGACAACCTTTGATTCCTAAATATATTCCCTTAAAGGAATCATTTTACTAGAGGTTTTTAGGTATAAGATTCTCTAAACCTGCACTGGAAGTCATAATAAAGGGATATTTATGGTTTCATCGTTCCCCTTAAAATCCAGCATTACCTGAAAACATCGGGTGGGTAAGTTCTAATCACTCTGAGGTTTAATTTCATTCATATTAGGAAAAAAAAAAAAAACAAAGAAATTAATCCCTTTAGTAATGCCTGGATGGCTCAGTAGTTGAGTGTCTGTCTTTGGCTCAGGTTGTGATCCCGGGGTCCTGGGATTGAGTCCCACATCAGGGTCCCTCAGGGAGCCTGCTTCTCCTTCTGCCTATGTCTCTGCCTCTGTGTGTGTGTGTGTCTCTCATGAATAAATAAATAAAATCTTATAAAAAAATGAAATTCATCCTGTTATATGTAATGGTCTTATATAAGTCATCACAGTAATCTCTATAAAAGTCCTAAAATCTGCACAGATTCCATGAATATAGTTCCCCACCTTTAAGCCAGGGTAATAAACTTAGCAGTAAACCAGAATTAGCTGTTTGGATTTTTCTTTTTCTTTTTCTTTCTTTTTTTTTTTTTTTGGATTTTTCTTATTTGAATATGAGACTTAAGAAATATCAATGGGACTTAAATATCTTAGCTAATAAATTCTAAACATTTTTATCTTTTAAAATCTACTGAGATTTGACTTTCCCAAAACAGTTACAGTATCAGTAAAGGATCCTTCCTTTTGTCCCTGGCTTTCATGAACAAGCTCTGAGGTCCACTCCCTGAGTCACTGCTGGGGATGCTATTCCAAAGCTATTGCTTATGTCAGCAAAGATTTACATTACCTAGTCTCATGATTACAAGAGAAAAGTAAAGCATCAATGAGTTTTTTGCTGCCTATCACATTGACAGACATTTTGTAAAGTTTGATAACAAGCAGTTGTCAAAAAAAGGGACCCCCCGACAGAAGAATGTTCTTTTCCAGGGGCAATTTGGTGGCATACAGTGAAAATCTCAATACAAAAGAGTTTAAACATTGACTCCAAAAGGACACTTGTAACAATCCAGGACGTGGACATGATCGGACAAGTAAACAAATACTTGTGCTCACAAGCGTGTGGGTGTGACCCACACATCACACAGCACAAGGCATGGACGCAGGGTGGCCCCAGTGACTGTGTGCGGGCATTCAAATGCATCCACGCCATGTCATTAAGTGAGGAGGCAGGATGCACCACAATCCGCCCTGTGTTAGAGGGGCATGTGCCCGTGCACAGACAGGAGGGTTGCACATTCTGACCACTTCTGAGCGGGTAATGGAAAAATTAGACAAGCTTGCTTTTCTCCACTCTATCTACATTTTTTATTGATTCTTAACCAGGTACCATTCATCTACTACAAAAAAGACATAAAAACTTGAAAGAGCGGAACATTTTCTGTTCCCCTTTTTAAAACATCACGCATAACTAAAACCATGAAATTAAATTGTGCATTGTTCATATGGACGTCAATAATTTCTATTATGTGAGTCCACAGCGCCTTAGGAAACTAACAGACTGAAGGGGAAAGCTTCCACAGCGTCTCGCCTTACCTTGAAACCTTCACGGCCTGGGAGTCCCGGATACCCCGAGTCGCCTGGAAAGCCCTGCAGTGGGACACGGAAAGCACCCATTGTAAGCTGGCCAAGGCAACTGTCTCTTCTTAAAAATTACAGAGAAATACTTACTGGACTCCCTTTTTCTCCCTTTTCACCATCTTTTCCAGGTTTTCCCTGTACAACAAATATGGAGACATCAGTATTTCACAAAAGAAAAAACAAGCACGCCCCAACACCCAGGCTGGGAACCTCTCCGCATGAGCCCACGATACCAGAGGAGTGCATACGCATCTACACAGAGCAACCACAGAAAGGGATAGCAGGAAAGGACTTTTTGACTTTTAAACAACGGAACCTGGTGAGCCCCAAATCTCCCAAGGCCAGCATTCTATCTGCCCACATAGTGAACAATGCAAAAGTTTTCCGAATGGCCAGGGTCTGGTAGCTGGCAGGCAGAGGATTCGTTTTAATAGAAGTTTCTTCCACATCCCTGCAGGGTGGAGGCTGGAACCCTCAGGAGGGGCTCTGGTCACCAGGTTGCAGGGGTGGGAGGCACCAGAGCATCTCAGCTCTTGGCCACTCAGAAAGCAGCGGGAAAGGGTATCAAGTGCTCTGAGCAAGAAGATGGGGACCTTCAACGAGGAGCTGGCAGGTGGGCAGGCTGACTCTGAAATGCAGGCAGCCCCAGCATTCCTGCTCACAGGGCTCAGGAGAGCCCTCCAAGAGAGGACAGGGAGAAACCAGAAGAGCCCTACAAGCCTCTTCCACTCCTGTCTCTGTAAATCTGGGGCCCAAGGAACAGTGGGAACACAATTTTACAGTAAAAGGAGCAAAAAGACTTTGAAGGCACTTACTCGGGGCCCTGGTTTGCCAGGTTCACCTTTCTCTCCAACCCCTGGCATCCCCTTGAAAGAACAAAGAGAGGTTCATTAGGATAGTTAAGTAAAATATTAAATATTGAATGAAGTAAATATTACATGGAAAGTAAGTAAGCTTTTAACCTTAAGCCAATTCTTTATGAACGTTCATTCAAAATAATGATAAACAAGAATGTAGTGCTTACCTGAAATCCAGGTTCACCTTTTTGACCCTACAAGAATTTTTTTTAAAAAGAGCAAGAGAGTGAGCTGTCAGTACTCATGGCAATATTGATTTTTCTATGCTACATTGAACACATACAAGGAAAAAAATCCCTTCGCCTAATATATTAACAGGCAATTCTCTTTAGTGTCCAGTAGTCACGTCCCAACACTGACATGGTTGTGGGTTAATTATGCTGGGTCCATGGCCACTGTGACTCACCCCTCAACCTGTCTCCTTGCTGCTGCCCCCGCACAGCCCCAACCCATGGGGGCGGGGCGTCAGCGCTCCTCCAACCCAGCTGCCTCTGCTCTCAAGATGCTTGTATTTTGTGGGATGGGTAGTCTATAAACCTGTTTTGCATGCCATTGGGGAATGTAACCGGAGAAACTGAATTTTGACCCAGTTTCTCTCTATCCCTTCAATTTGTGCAAAATTAGAAAGCCAGCCTTCACTGGTCAAACCCATCTTGTACCTTCTCTCCTTTAGTGGCAAAGTCTCCTTTTTCTTGAACTTGAGCTTGTCCTGGCACTCCTGGTGGCCCACTGACCCCTTGGTCACCCTGTTGATGCAAACAATGGGAACAAATCAGACATAAACATAAGTACGCAAAGAAGAAAATGCAGAGGTGGGAAAACTCTGAAACAAAACATCTATTTTAAAGAATGAAAATTATACTCTAAGTTTCAGGAGGAAGATGGCACAGTAAGGGCATGAAGCCAGAGACTTTCACCTCTGAGGAGTCAGGAAAATCCCTACACCTCAACTAGTAACAGAACTGAACACCCATTAGACACATCTCTGCATGTGTGTATGTCCGGACCGTGCCTATATTTACACAGTATATGGTCCACAGCAGGACGCATATGCTGTCCTATCGCACTTGGACGGCACGGAGGACGGGGGCCAATAGAGCCTGGGGAGAAAGAAGGTATCTTAGGTACCCCAAAAGGAAGAGAACCATCCAGAACTTTCTTCCTCGGGCATCCTAACTGCTAGGTACAACCAGAAGTACAGAAGAATCCCAGCTACAAATCAATGAGTGAGATCCACAAAATTCAATGGCATGATTTGCAGGGTCACTTTACAGTGAGGTTAATGGAAAGATTGGACCAAATTTGGACATTTTGGCCAATAGTGGGTCCAGACCTGCCCAGGCCTCAGCTGCACCTGGCACCTGCCATTGGTGGTCTCTACACCAGCGTAGACAACAATGGAGAACATGGGCCCTATGGTGGATGTGGCCGTGATCCCCAGAATCCCCACTGGGCTCAGGCCAGTTTCTGTGGTCTGATCCAGGGAACTGGTGGAGACATCATCAGAGGTTCAGCGCTGGCCTCACTTCTGCTCTGCTCCAGGCTGCACATCCTTGCTTCTTTGGCTCCCTCCCTCCCAATTTAGGTAAAATGGCCTTCCATCTTTGCAGAGTTTAGTAGTTATGCTACTAAGAGCCAACTAACTTTTATAATAAAGTCTAGGTCTGGCTTTATCATTGTCTGAGAACATTCTGATTGAACTTGATGTACAAAGAACTAGAATTAATGACCTCATTGTCTTCTCTGCTGGTCAGATGACAGGTAGAAAATGTCAGCGAATTCTAGCTGTACGTTTTAGGGAAAACACTAATAAAGAATATACAGAGAAAGGTAATTATGATGAGAAGGGTCCAAGAGGAGGTCCAGAGGCTGAAACTCCATCATACTTAGAACTGTGATTTCAAACATGAAAACACTCCAGAGCCATGTATACCCACCTTGTCACCTTTTGGCCCTTGAAAACTTAAGCCCATTTGTCCCTGTCAAAGAAAAATTAGGCTTCCGTTATTAGAGTTGTCTACCTTGCTCAAAATCACCTAATAAACATCACATAAAATATCACATAAAATGTAATAAGAGGGTACAGTTAAGGCAAGAGCTTCTAACAATTACCATAAAATTTTTTCAACAAAGGTGTGATTGCATTATATTCAGTATATTTTTTAAAGTTTCTAAAAGTATTATTGAAAAATCTATTTAAAAATTTTTTTAATTTAAGGCTTTTAAAATCTGACCATAGAAAACTAAGGGAAAGATTAGTGATATCAAAATAATAAGGAAGGGGTCAATGGAAGGAAAGGTGGATGGATGGATGGAGATGGAAAGGAATGGATGGATGGATGAGAACAGATGGACAGAAATGGATGGATGGGGCAGCCCCAGTGGCTCAGCAGTTTAGTGCTGCCTTCAGCCCAGGGTGTGATCCTGGAGATCTGGGATCCAGTCCCGTGTCGGGCTCCCTGCATGGAGCCTGCTTCTCCCTCTGCCTGTGTCTCTGCCTCTCTCTCTCTGTGTCTCTCATAAATAAATAAATAAAACCTTTTTTTAAAAAAAAAAAATGAAGCCCTTTAAAAAAAAAAAAAGAAATGGATGGATGGATGGATGGATGGATGATGGATGGATGGATGGATGGATGGGAATGGGTGGATGGATGGATGAGATGGATGGATGGGTGGAGACAGGTGGGTGGACAGAGTTAAACGGAGACAGATAATGAAATTATAATTTTTCAAAACTCTTTAAATAGACTTTAAAGAGTAAGCTATGGTGATTTCGGGGTAGTCTTATACAAATGCCAAAGAAAGTTAAATGAAAAACATCTTTACCTTTTCACCTGGAGGGCCAGGAGGGCCTGGGGGACCCTGTAAGAAAGAGCATTTTAGTTAAATATCACTCACAACCCTGGTAAGCTTTACACACTTCTTTTTACTGGGGTTATCTTACAGTTCCCATGACTGATCCAGTAATATATTTGTTAAATATTTAAATTTTATTTCTGTGCTTTGGATCTATACAATTTGGAAAGTAACTGGGAATTAGTCCAGGACAACAATTAACAGGGATGAAACACCTCAAAGTCTCAGGCACTGCCCTGTGAAATCCAATGATCCAAGAATGTGCCAGGAGCACAGACGCTGAATGCAATTCTCAGCCAAACTCTCCAAGGACCCTAGAGTTTCCAGCCCAGAACAGTGTTCGTCCACATTGGATATAACCATTTATCAAAAAAGTTGAGTGAGCTCTTCAAATTGGTAGGTTTTAGTGAAGTAAAAACCTTCCTGTGTTTGCAACAAAATTTCAGAGTGCTTGTCAACCATTAAAAGCAAAAAATTACTCATTCTTTCCTCATAAAAATGAGTCCATTTGTTCACAAGAATATAAGAGGTTACAAGTGCAAGAATGGGCAGAAGAATTGCTGGATTTGATAGGGAGGGAAGAGGGGAGGGAGAGGAAGGTAGGCAGGCCTGAAAATCTCTCGGACCATGAGGCTAATCCGAGGATGCCACAGTCTGGGGTATCTCGTTCACTGCCAGTAAACAAGGCCCTTGACAAATAGGTGAGTCTCGTTAATATTAACTCTCTTGTGCTCTCAAAATGTGCAAGTGGGAGGGTGGAGCCTGGGTGTGGGGGTGGATTATCTCTGGGTGCTCAGTCCTCATTACAAATGCAGCACAGCTTCCCACTGCTGTCTGGTCTGTGTCCATAGCCCCTAACAGAGCCAGGCCTCTGGGGTGACTGTTCCTACAAGTCCATCTCCAGGGCACAGCTGGCCTGTCCACCTCTGAGCTTGGCCTCCTCAGGCCACAGGATCGCTGGCAGCCGCCCAGCCCCTGTCTGTGTGGGATGTCTTGGCATGTGCTGCCATTGCTAGCCTTCCCCCGCCACGGCTCTGGAATTGGTGCATCTTAAGTGCCAAACACTTGCTCAAGAAAGCAGCTCATCCTCCCAATCCGGATGAAGAGAGATCATAGCGACATAAAGCCGTCATCACACTGGATTTATTTTCATGCCTCAACAGTCGTTCTTTCAATGAGAGATTCCATGAGGTCTCCCCCCCAAAACTTACTGGTGGTCCAGTAAATCCTGGAGGGCCAACAGGACCTTGCAACCCCGGCAGTCCCGGCGAGCCCTGTAAATCATTGAAAACAGAAGAATTAAACAGGAACAAGGAGAGACTGCATGTGCTTATAGTTACTTAGCAAATGCTTACTGGTGTTCCTGGGGGTCCAGGAAATCCTCTTTCGCCTTTCAGCAGGGTCCCAGGCACATGGCCAATGATTTCACCTGGATCTCCCTATGGGATGAAAAAAGGAAAGAAAAGAAAGTCACAAATACTGATATTTCTGTAAAGAAACTGAGAACCTGTTGAATGAGAGGTGTGCATTACAGGTATGATGGAACCTGGGATTTAGGCTCTGTCTACCCTTGGAATACACACACTGCCCACCTCCTATTCACTGCCACTGTATCGCTGACTGGCATTAGGTGCTGCAGGCTCGACTCCGCTGGACTGGGGTGGAGGTGCTAGTGAAGGGAGCTACAGCACCTGCGCGTGGCCATCCCACATACATGGGGAGAGCGTGCAGATCAGGGCCATAGGCTCCATGCCTTGCCTTCTCATGTAAAAAGGATTATCTTTCACAAAAAGACCTGGGATGAGCATTTTTATAAAAGCAGGTTGTGATAGAAAAGTGTCTACTTGGCCAGGCCACAGTTCCCAGATATCTGGTTAAGCCCCAGTCTGGATGTCACCATGAAGGTATTTTTAAGCTAAGATAAACATTAAAATCAGTAGCCTCTACTCAGAATAGCTTATTCTCTGTAATGTGGGTGAGCCTCATCCAATCAGCAGAGGGCCTCAAGAAAGGGGGGAAACCCCTGACTGCCCTCACGGAAGAGAGAATTCTGCCTCCAGGCAGCCTTTGAACTGGGTCTCTGGCTCTTCCCTGGGTCTCTAGCCTGCCACCCTGCCCTGGAGATCCTGGACATGCCAGCCCCCATAATCACACAGAAATTACACCCAGTGTCTCAAGTGTACATCCTAAAATTTGAATTTGTGCACATGACTGAGACACTCTTTCAACAGAGCAGAATTTAGAAGAATATACGAACAGGCCATCAGTCAATCAAGATGACCTGGCACCTGCTTTACATAGACTCCTGCAAGGAACCTAGCCAAGCATAAGTACATACCTTCATTCCTGGTAACCCCGGTGGTCCCTGGAAAAGACAAGGTTGGCATCAGTTTTGTTTCTCCCAAAACATCATTAGCATTAAGACAGAAGTGCAAGAAACAGAAAGGAAAGGAAATGGAACAGAAGAGAGGAATTACAACAGAAGAGGGAAATTCTGATGCAGACAGCGCTATACTCACAGGATTTCCAGCGAATCCAGGCAAACCCGGGGGCCCTAGAGGCCCTGGCTCACCCTGAGGAGACAGCAAAGAGTCAGTCGGGTGCAAGGCACACAGGCCTCATGTCAGGTGTCCTCACCAGTTACTCTGTCCTCCCCTTCGGAGAGACTTCACTTGCTGCTCAAAATCATTTTCTAAGAATTATCTGTTACCAGCCATATTGCTCATTTCTACTTCGTGATAGAAGAACTCTATTCGAGAATATAATTCATGGGGACAAGGATTAATAATAGCATTTTCTTATTTGCTTTCGTAACAGATGATTGATGAGAAATTTACTGTTTAAAGCAACTGCAGGATAAGAGTCCACAAAAAAGCAAGGCATGATTACGTCTTTCTTGAATGTTAAATATGAGGAAACTATATCTCCTCCTCAAATAAAGAGCGCTCCGAGGCAAGTAACTTTCTAACTGGGACAACTAAAACCATGCTCACAGGACAACACTGTCTGCTTCTCAACATGGGATGCTGGGCAGTCTGAACATGGGGGAGGGGTGTTTGTCCCAAATTTACCTTTGTTCCATTGCACCCAGGGATACCTGGAGGACCGGGGGGGCCGTCTTGGCCAGGAATGCCCTGCAATTAATAAAGTGAAAAGGTAGCCAACACAGAGGATCACTCAATGGTGCTGTCACTCCAGTCAAATGTCTCATTAAGGAAGTACACGCATTTTAGATACATACAGGCAGTCCTGGGTTTCCAGGGTAACCCGATGCTCCTGGGGGTCCCTGTAAGGATAGAAATGAGAGAACGCACTGAGTGCTGGGCACCCTCACATACTCCCACTGCACCCACCCAGCTAAGGGTGCCAGAGCTGCTGCCTGCAGCACCCCCACTCAGCACACAGGGCATTCAGCAGGGCAGGCAGCTGAGGTTCACAGCCCACAAGGCAGCAGTCCTACATCCGAAGCTGACTCTAACTACTTCTGAAGTCAAGGCTGCACCCTCACAGAATAACTGTCCTCACTTCACACTTTGTGATTTCTAGGTAAAATACGTTTATTTTATTTTATATATATAATATATATTAATATATGCACATATATATTAAATATGTATGCAAAATATATATGCGGAAACTATATACATATAAATAAATATAAGTTACATAAATATACATAATTTACATTAAAATGTCAAATTGGTGGAGAGAAGTGTTTCTAAGATGAATCATGATTATTCCTAGTTATTCCCAGTGGAACTCTGGGTCTTCCCCACCAAAGAGAGCTCGGGGCCGTGTCCACTAACTGCCGCCCAACAATGGCTCAGGCATGCCAGCAACGTCCCTCCCAACTGGGTAACGACAGCAGAGTGAGACGTTCACAACGTCTTTCTGCTTTTCCACTTTCAAAACGTGCTTTCAAAGGTCTTCATCTCTACATTTCCCATGAACAGAAGTAGCAAAACCAAAGTAGAAGGTGAAGAAGGCAGAGCAAGGCAGGCTGTAGAAATGTCATCGCTTCTCATAGTAAGTGATGCCCTTTCCTTCAATGACTTGTGGACACATCTTCTTCCCTCCCCAAATTAGAAAGCACCCATGAGAACCCCTGAGGAAGAACAAATGGGAGAAGCAGGGGCAAGAGCAGCAGCCACAAGGGTGGGGGTAGAGCCATGGCTAATGCTCTCATCAGTGGTCACGGTCACACAGGCCACGGGTGCACAGAGCTCCAGGCAGAGAGGCAGGGGACAGAGGGGCACAGAGAAGGGATGGTGAGGGACGCCCCCCAGGACTACTGGGAGAGCCCTCTCCCAGAGGCATCACCGCATCATGCCTCATCATACTGTCATCCACCCAAGTGATGACTGTACTCACCCTTGTCCCTTTCGTTCCAGGCAGTCCGGGTTCTCCAGTATCACCCTGGAACCAAACAGAAATGCCACCATGACACAAATGTAGATCACCTTAAACCCACGCCTGTCTCCCCCGAATGACACGGCAAGCTTACCTTTTGTCCTGGTGGCCCATGTGGTCCCTCGGGTCCTTGCATCCCAGGAAACCCGATGACACCTTGCAGCCCTGGGAGTCCTCTTTCACCCTGCAGAGGAGCAGCAGCAGGTCAGACAGAAGGCAGGCTGGATCGGAGGAAATGAATTGGTACTCACCCCTCCAGTGCCAACCAGCACCGTGCAAATCTATACGGGCATCTGAACACCAGTGCGGCAAACTAACTCCTATTTCGGGAGGCTTTTCTCTACTGCATTCCAAGCTCTCTAAGGACAGGAGTGTTCATATCAACACCTGGCACAATGCTTCCTACATACTACATGCTAAATGCTAAACAGTTTATTGGGTAAATAAAATAATGAATACTTGTTTTTTTTTTTTCACTGAATTGATGGAGCTCTCATTCAACGAATGGGATCTTACTACCAGCAGGCACAGCACTAAGACTCGGTAAGCAGATGGACAGTCAAGTTTCTCCTTTGGACCCCGGAAGGTGTGTAGAGAGAGCTCAAGGGGCAAGCTTGAGCATGAGATGCAGACAATACGCAATCTGATGACGGGCTCAAAAGCGTCCTTTAAGTGTTTCTTGCAAAGGTATGATCCAAGTTTAATTGTAGTCTCTACCCTCATGGAGCAAAAAACATAAGGAACATTATTTTTAAAATATTTCTATTCAGGTGGCTGTACACCTGAATACACACGCATGGCTGTAATACACTCAAAAAGGAAAAAGGGATAGTCCAAAAAGGCTCAGTCCTGAGCCCCAACCTAGATGGCAATGAGGTTGATCGAGGCTCTGTGAGCCCAAGAAACTAAGCAACAATTCAATAAGCATGAGAGCATGGAGAAAAGTGGTGTCCACTGACCCTGAAAACAGAATTTCTCCCAGAGGCATTGGAGAGCCTGTGACCTGATTATGCGGTATCTCAGGAAGGCCACCATAGTTTGACTGCCAACATAAAATCACCCACCATCACAATACAAAATCAGGAAAACCTATTTTCTTTACAGCATGTGGACTTAACTCCAACCTTAGATACGAAGGGCCAGATGAAGTAGCCATCGCCAGCTGACTCTGAGAAGCATAAGGTCCTTCGGATAACATAGCGCCCAGGACTTCCTCAGTTATGTTAGCTCAAAGGAAAAATAAACTGACAAGCTATACATGACATAACACCCACATTTGCCCCCCCCCCAAGAAAGCAGACCACCAAGGGTGACTGAGAAGCATTGCACTGTGGCACAGATGGAAGGAGATAGGGCAAGGACTAGAAGCTGCCCTGCTTTCCGAACCACTCAGCCAGTCCTGGCATTTGCTGGCAAATTCACTGCTTGTTACATTTTCAAAAACGCAGAAGAATATGGTTCTGCGCTTGAGACTCCAACTGCTGTGCTTGCATGGACTGCAGGACTCATTGCAGGTGAAGTCAAGAGCCCAGAAACAGCGTGTAAGTAAATGTGGAGGAGATTATTACAAACTCCAGGGGGTATAATAAAATAGTAAATGGATTACAGAAAATTAATCCCTGCAGCTTGGCACACCCCCTTGGACAGCAGTATCCAGAAAATCTACAGAGAAGAGCAGAGGCTGACAGCCCCAGAGCCCTCGGCATAGGATTTGACACGGAATGCTGGCTCCCTCACCCCAAGGCCTGAGACACCTGGGAAGAAAAGGACTCTCAGAGACTTGTTCAACTGGAAAGCTACTCAAATATATTCATTCTTGACCTTAAATAGTAAGAGTGTATTACATCCACAGAACGCGGAGAACATAGAGATACACCACACTCCATCATTGTGTGACCTCCTCCCTAATACTCGGATGTGAGAAAATTCTACCCAAAACAGAATAGATGTGAACTGCAAACAGCTGGTTAAAAAAATTAAATGAGCACTGAACTGCGTCTCCCTAACATGACAAATGTAAGGGGCACATCAATGTAAGAGTTTCCAGTGCATTTGGTGTCATATTTTTAGTACTTAATTAGTACTTGGCTCTATCACTATGAGACCCAGTGCAGATAAGACTTTATAATTCTCATTTTAACCATGGAATGCATGGAGGCTGAGAGCCAGATTAGCTGATTTCTACAAGTTTCTCATTGAGTCAGCGCTAAAACCAAAAATAGAAATGAGGTCAGCCTGCACCACAGTCCATGGTTTTCTAGGTCACTAGAGCAAGCTGGTTCCCAGCAAACTGTTAAACAGTTCGCCAACATTCACTTATCCCTTTTATGTCCATTTCACAGATAGGGGCATTCAGATTCTGACGCTTCACTGACTTTGTCGTATGTCACCGGGTGACCCCCGCATGTTGCTGGGAACAGAACTCAGAAATCTGATTCCCAGTCCTCACTTGCACACAAGAACACATTCTTTCCCAAATGTCACCGGAACACTTAAGCAATCCATATATCCCAAGAGTTTAGAGTTTTGAAATTAAGTAGCTAAAAAGGAAGTGACTCCTCCACCAACATGGTTCTTGTTATCTCCTACATATTTTTTTAATTTTCCCACTCTTCGGTTCAGCCAGAAGTGCACATGAATAATCTAATATCCCATGCCCCGTCCAAGGGTATGATGGGCACCAGAGCAGAGCCAGCAGTCAGGATAAACATTCAAACAGCTATACGGCTAGCTGGCAAACAGTGTACACTGCATGCAAGCCAAATTACTCCTCTGAGCTTTCAGCAAATCTCCACTGCCGCCACAGGAAGAGCAGAGCTGGCCGTACTCATCATGTCCAAACCAGACTATGCAGCTGCAACAAGCAAGACCACCACTGTGGCCACCCAGACACTGGTGCTTAAGGCAGGATGTGCGGAGTCCAAATCCCTAAGAAACAGGACCCTGAGTCATCAGGTTCCCATGGTGTGTTAAAGGCAAGGTCCAGAAGGACATGGGGGCCACATAATCGTGCCAGGCAGAAATGGAACCATAGCCAGTGTTCATCACAGTCATGCACGTTTACAATAGAGGAAAGAAAAGACAAGTTGGTAAAATATTACACAAAAGTTTTGATGCCATTGCACATAACAGCTTTATTCTTCAACATCAGTGCACTGTATTATACTAATTCAAAAAGAAAAGTTTATATACCAACAACAGAAGTGATTACCACTATATCCTCAAATGATGGAATTCAGAGTTTGAAGAGGAAGACCAAACTGCCATCATTAAAAAGACGAAAGAATATAGCCATAGAGAATAATCTTGGCATCAAAATTAGCCATTCTAAATTAGGCATGAAATAGAGTTTCATGGATGGAGTAACTTAAATTTTTTACATAAAATGTGTGTTATCTGAAGCAAGGACATACTTTTTAAAAAAACCCATAAAATACGAGAACAAAAGATTCTAATACCAATTATTCCCTTTCCTCTTAAAATGCTTAAGGAAACAAGTTCATAATGGAAATCAAATGCTAGACCATTAGCCTTTCCTGTCTGTATCAGAAATCCAAATACAGATGAAGCTCCCAGGATGGCTGAAATTGAAATAATATGAAGCTTCCAACTTTGAAGCTTCAATAATTACCAACAACAAACACTGAAGTTAACAAAAAATATATCTAGACTAAGCAGTCATCAAGTCTTACTATTAGAGACCATATTATGCCTATTTCAACGGCCAGCATGGGATCCCATTTTTTTAGTTAAATTTTAAATTAATTTTTCATATCTAAAATATTTCCATGGCTCTTTACTATGGACAGAAGCACAAGCAAAAATGTTTCCAGAGCACTGGGTTTCCCTGCCTCAGGGCAACGTGACTGTAGAGCAAAGAGTCATCTATGTGTGCTTGGGTTCATCCATTACAAAGCAGAACAGACTCAACAAGCGATGTTAACTGGAGAGATTTTGTGGCTGGGTAGCCACCACTTAGAAGTAAATACTTTAAAGGCAGGGATATAGTTTTATTCATTCACAGTGTTTGGCACAATCTTTGAATTCAATAAAATTGGTGTGTGGATGGATGAACTAAGCAGTAGGGTACAGGACAGCTGGCATGAAGCAGGGCTGTGCGTAGGCATCCCGGAAACTTAAAAGTGTGGTACATTTGGTGCCTGGGCATTTGGGGCCCCTTTCCCGGTCTAAAGCCCCGTGGGTACCACTGGAACCTGACTGGCATATGCCTGTGGCCAAAGCAGCAACAGGGAGAGCAAGCCATGGTTAGGACATAACACTGGATCAACTGTTTTTTCTGTCATTGGTGCCTGGAGATTTCGATTTCCAAGCAAAGCTGCAAATGATTGAAGGAATGAAGGAATTTGCTTCTGGAGCCAGAGCTCACCAAGAATTCAGTGATGGGGAAATGATCTCAAATGATGGGTCACAGTCAGTCAATGGGTGATGTGGGGACTCGGCCAAAAATTCCACAAGAGCAATTCTTTGAGCCCAACAACCATCAAGCATCTGCAGGACCATTTCCTGAATGCCGACACTGCTGGGAAAGTGGTGGGAAGTGTCATGGGGTCCTGGAAAAACTGTGTGATGAGGCCCCGCTGGGAGCTCCATCCACACCAAGAAGCCTGACATCATGGCAGCACTGACGGTCCACCGCCGAGGAGAGGCAGGAGGGGGAAAACGCAGCTGGAGCCCTGAACACGCTCTCCTAAGAGGAGGATGTGTACACTGATTCTCTTTTGCACTACCAGACATGTACCCAGGTTCCTAAAAGAACGTACCTATGTCAATTTAAAGTATGCCACGTTTCTTTGAATTAAATATAATACGAAGATTGTTTCATGTAACCACTCTATCACAGATACAGCACTTAACACAGAACCTTCTCCAAGTCTCCATGTCCAAGGACAGATGTCCTTTGGCTAAATCCCAATATTGAGACACTCGAGCCCATAGTAAATTCTAGCACAACTCTTGGAATTTCAGTTTTGCCATGAAGCTGGCTCCCATCATGCATACTATGAAACTAGCAGGGGGACCTTGCGGAGCAAGCAGGCACGCAACACATACATCTGATTGAGGGACATTTGCAAAGTATAGAACCCTAGATACTTCCTGACCTACAAAACTCCACTTTGTACATCAGCCTGTGAGAAAAAAAGAATTGCCAAGAGTTCTTCACAAAATACTAAAGGACTGCCGCTCAACACAAGAACCTGAAAGAGAAGAGCGGCCCGGGTGGCTCAGCGGTTTAGCACCACGTTCGGTCCAGGGCCTGACCCTGGAGACCCGGGATCGAGTCCCACGTCGGGCTCCCTGCATGGAGCCTGCTTCTCCCTCTGCCTGTGTCTCTGCCTCTCTCTCTCTCTCTGTGTCTCTCATGAACGAATAAATAAAATCTTAAAAAAAAGAACCTGAAAGAGATGTAAGTGCTATAAAGTTGCTATAAATCTAAAACTGTTCCCCTAAAGCCACCTGAGAGCAAAGTGTTCAATGTCATCGAGCTGGTGGAAAAAACTTTCTAAAGTGAAAGGCACACTTGAGTGCTGACAAATTGTTGGCAGGAGGAAAAGAAAAATCCCACCTGAAAATCTTCCAAAGGTCCTCAGGACTTAGAGAAAGTTCCTGACACCTCTCCCTCGTCGGAGCCGAGTACCGCAGGCGTCGGCAGCAAGTGTTCCCATCAGTCACGTGTCTTACGCTCTTTCTGAAAAACCAGCCTCACGTGCTTTCATTCACTCTTCCTCTGAAGCAGTAATTTTCTCAACATATTTCTTTTTTTTTTTAAGATTTTATTTATTTATTCATGAGAGACACAGAGAGAGAGAGAGAGAGGGTGGGGGTAGAGACACAGGCAGAGGGAGAAGCAGGCTCCATGCAGGGAGCCCGATGTGGGACTCGATCCCGGGTCTCCAGGATCAGGCCCTGGGCCGAAGGCGTGCTAAACCACTGAGCTACCTGGGCTGCCCAACATATTTCTAAGTATAAAAATTTTAAGTCACTCCCCTGAAGGAGTCAGCTTCCCAAATCAGGAATAAAAATATGGCGGTAACGTGTTTCCAAGTCTCGTGGATCCTGTGTATACGTTTCCTGATAAAGGCAATCTAATCCATAGCTTATTTCCATTTTCCCATCAAACCACAACCTAATGCAGCTTGTTCTCTGGAAGCATTTGTACTTTCTGGCCTCACGCTCTATTACACACAGTCAAATTTCAATGAAAAGGTGCACATTTTTGATGGGTTTTCCGCAAACCCCCCTCTATCTGCTCCTCCCTATGCCGCAGCTGTCCCCCACCTCCTGGGCCAGGGTCCCACCTCGGGGCATCACTCAGCCCGGCTCACAGAGGGATGCTCCCACCTGAAATGTTTGTAGACTGCCCCTGCCATCCCCTAGCACCCAGGCACAGCCGTTTAACTGGGATGTCAGTTAAACATCCTTCCTTGGGGAAGACCCTCCTAGACATAGGTGATTTGGAGAAAACGATTACGTCTAACTGATGAAGGGGCAATAAATACAGGGCGAACGGGCTTTTAGAGGCTCCTGGAAGGAAAGCCCTCCACGGCTGTGGCCTCTCACCACCAGGCGGCGCGAGAGGACTACTTTTTCAAATTAAACCCTGTGGACTCTGAATCTGAAGACTTTAGCCTTTTTTTCTTAAACATTCATTCCATTAATATATAAATATTAACTGTTCAATGCCATTGAAGATATTAGCATGGGCACAGCTCAGAGAGGTTTCATAAGGTCTAAAAGATAACACCAAGGGAAAGAAAGAATTTTAATTAGTATTTAAAATGTAATTAAAATTACATATGAACCTAGCAACCTGAATATCAAGGCTACTGAGTGGCAGGTGAAAGCCGATGACCTCACCAGTAATATGAATTATGCCTATTTCTCAGATTGCTTTTTTCTATTCATTTTATAAACAGAGTATTTGAATCTACAATAACACAGAAGAAAATGGTTTTCTAAATGACCGCACAGAAATACTACATACTGGAAAAAAACTTAAGTCCTACAAAATGGTCATGAAATAGGTTCAGGCAGGACAGCAGGGAGGTCTCTAAGAAAGTACTACTAAATACCCAACTGCCAGGAGTATTTATTTAAAGGCTTCTCTTTGGTCCTTTCTACTACAAGTCTGTAGGAAATATACATAAGGAAATTTACCCATTCTCCTGACTTTTGTCATCTATGAAAAAACAAAAAAACAACCATCTGATTTTTAATGGCTTCCAAAAGAGACGATTAACATCTCCCTTGCTAAAAAAAAAAAAAAAAAAGCATTAATTTAATGACATGGAGTTCTCATGAAAGTCAGAATCAGAAATACTTCTACCTAATCCAATTACCTTACATTCTGCTTCTCATAAGTAGACTTAAAGGGGCATCTGGGTGGCTCAGTTGTTGAGCATCTGCCTTTGGTTCAGGTCATGATCCCGGGGTCCTGGGATCAAGTTCCACATCAGCCTCCCCGCAGGGAGCCTGCTTCTCCCTCTGCCTATCTCCCTGCCTCTCTCTGTGTCTCTCATGAATAAATAAATAAAATCTTTTCTTAAAAGTAGACTTAAAAATGTGTTTTAAAGCAGAAAAACCATACAGACATAAAAGTGCTATACTATAGCTTGGGCCCTTACTGTGACTGTGGCAGATTATGCATGTCACACACTGCAGTAACTAGGAGGCAAAATCCAGAGGCAGCTCAGCACTGGCCCAGCGGGAAGGGGGGCATGCAACTAACATGCACAGGCCTGAGCAAAATGCAGTAGCAGCAAAACCACCCAGCCTGACCCAGACCCTACAAAGGGGGTCTATTTATGCATGAATGTTTATAAAGTTGCACTTGGGGGAGAAGGGATGACCACGCCTGAGAAAAGGCAGGAGTGCTTCCACTCACCAGCACAAAAGCTTTTCTTTGTCTTAAAGTTCCATGAGATTTACCAAAACTCTATGCCATAACTTACAGATCTAGGGGAAGGGGAGGGATTGCAGGGAAATAACTAACGGACAACAAAATAACAAGGTCATTAACAAAGAGCAGGAGGTGAGCAGCTCTCTGAATTTGGACAGAAAAAAGACATCTTTTTCTCAAAAAGACACTTTGCTGTGTTTTCACTATCGCCAACAACCTTGAGGTATAAAGAGATGGTTTTATGTTATCAGCCAACTTGAGAAACAGCAATCAGTGCACAGCACCTAAACAGACTTAGAGGGCTTTCATATTATCATCACTGAGGATGTTATTCACCTGAACTTGGAAGTGTATGTGGGTGTGTGACAAGGTCCTGGAAGTGCGTGCATCCTGAAAAGAATTAGGACACATAAAAGTCAGGAAGTGCCACAATGTAGGTCAGGAATTTGGGGGGAGGGGGTCTGTGTTAACAGTAAGTATGAAAAATGTAAAAAGAAATATCCTGAAAATAATAATCATAATTAATAATACAAAAAGCATGCAAGATAGGCTTCAGATTTAACCTTGAGAAAAACTGCCTATTGGCAATTAAGAGAAAAACTTTTTTCTTTTTTTTTTCCTAAGAAAATGTGGGTTGAATGCAACTATCCATCAAAATTAGGTTTTATGGGTGTCCTGCCAGGGGGCATTCCCTGCTCACCAGCACCTAGCACAGTCAGCACACGGTAGATGCTCACTAAATATTTTGAGGAGTGAATCAGGAAACACAAAGTGTTAAAGATTCCGAGGAAATAATATGAGCCTACCAAGAGGCACAGAGTTGGGGATCCTATTTTCAAAATGGACTGCAAAAACAGGCATCTTTGCTCTGGGTTTGCAAATGGAGGGGGTCTTCCTTCCTACCATCATGATGCTATGTGGTGGGGAGAACCTAGAAACTCAGAAAATGTCTGTAGCTCCAGCACCAAGGCACTGAGAATCTCTGAGGATCAAGTTTGCTGTCTGGAGGATGGGACACCGCTATCTGCCTCATACTGGATGTGGTGAAGGATCAAACCTGGTTGATCCTACTTTGCTCCACATCCAACACCAAGCACATGATCACAGACCACACTGGTCTGGCTCTCAAGTATTTACATACAAACAGTTTGCATTCACTACCAAGATTTCTCAATCCATCAAATCAATTGCATTTCTTCAAAGCCACAGAATATCTTAAAGGAGAAAGAAAATGCAGTGTTGCCTTTTCTCCTTCCAAGCCGTCATGACCTATGACTTATCTCATTCTTGTTTTTGAGACTAAATTTGACAACAGAAAATAAGGATTTCTTGGGTACTGAAAAGACAGGACAGGTTTTCTTTTTTAAAGAAATTCCTCATTTATCTTATGCACAAGGTGTTTTTTTTTCTTCTTCTTAGTAAATACATCGGATACTAATTATTTTCACAGCTCAGAATATTGTTTTTCCCTCCCACATGAGCCTGAGTCTATGCAGCCACATGGTCACCAATTTGTCCCTGTCCACAGCCCCGGGGCCCTGCTCTTTTTGTAGCCCAAAGGTGTCCGATGACAAAAAGCATGTTTTGTTTCCTCTCCCTCCAACAAAGTGCCTTGGCCACACTGCTTTGCTAACAACGTTCTCCCTCAGTGCTTGGCAATACTGTCAAGACATCGTTCGTTAATCATGCTCAGAACCCAAAAGATAAGAACAGTTCCAAAGAGGCTGAAATATGACGAATCAACTTTGCCCATATAACACAATGCAATACTGGGTGGTTTTACAAAACCCATACTTCATTTAAACATATACAGTCACTCGAGGAAAGAAATTAAGCAAGATAGTGAAGGGGTTTCTTGGGCCTAGATTTTGATTTTACACCTGAATAGCTAAGAAAAGAGTACAATGGCACAATCAATACAAAATCATAGTGCATAATGAACACCAAAAATAACTACCGCTTAAATGCTTAAAAGCAGCCTTCCCTTAGAGGGTAGGTCCCCTTCCCCGCAACATCATTCACAGAATTAGCAAGCCTGTGTCCAAAAGATGACATGGAGATATATTTTAACCTAATATACGGCCAGATTCTTTTAAAAATTTAAGTTAGTCAGATCTTACTTAATGCCATTTTTACTCTATATGTCGGAAGTTTTAAAGGTTCAATTTACAAGATAGTTTTTTGCCTTTTTTTCTTAATTACTTAATGCCAATAGACTAAAATACTTTGTTCCTTAACTAGGAGATAAGATGCAGAAATCTGCTTAAATTGCATCTCAGTGTGTAAAATGGAGAAATTACTGTTCTCATTAAAAAAAAAAAAAGATTGCAGACTGTAGAGTTCAACGTGTGACACTTTTCCTTGTAGTCTGTACCCAATTTAAAAAAAAAATCATTTAGAGGATAGATGACCCTACGTGCAGATGTGTTAGGAAGAGGGAGAGAGGGGATGCAGGAAGAGGAAAGTCAGGCCACCTCTGCTGCCTGTGTCTCTCTGCTCCCCACTCTGGGGACATGGGGCATCCCACTCCCACACAATCACCAAGGTGATTTGCCTTTGGCAAAAGGAGGCTGATCAGCCAAATACCCCAAAGTAGCTTTCCCTTGTCCCCTGCCCCAGATATAAAATTGTTAATTTCCCAAGATTCTTTAGCTCCCCCAGGAATTGCAAACCAGTGGGACCCACCAGGCATCTCTGCAAGAACAAGTAGGCTCCAAACTCAATGCTTGTTCATAAGAAGAATGAGCACCTCTGCTTTAGAAACAGACAAGGAATCATCTAAGAGCCGTTTGATACTCCACATAAACACACTGTGGTTGGTTATATGGGTCCAGAGTTTCAGAATAACAAATCCAGTAATGACAAGTTGTTCACTCGCCCTCCCAGGCCCCTAAATCCACTCTTGAAGGGCAGAGCCACCTGGGCCTCCTGGCACCCACCCATGTGAAGTCATAAATCAGGAAGCAGACACTGCTTCTGATGGAGCCACACCATCACAGCTGGAGAGAATAATTGCTAAGTAAAGGACAAACTGCACTTCTGAAATAAGATTTCCCTCGCTCTCCCAGAACCTCTACTTAACTGTGTGATGGGACATAGAGGGTGCTGTGCCAGGAACCAAAGAGCTGACAGGCCTGCACAATGACACGTGTACACTCGTACTGCTCACTGAGCAGAGCAAATTCCTTTTAAACAACAGAACCCTAAACCTCACCCACTGAGTAGGGATCCCTGTGTGAAGCATCACTTGACCTGGACCATGGTTCTTAGGTTCCCACCATGAAGACATCCATTCCACCACGTGGCACTCTGTGTCCCCCAGGGGGTTCCTACCACGAAGACACCCATTCCACCACACGGCACTCTGTCCCCAAGGAGGTGGGAGCCTGGAAGGGATGCTGTCCCCAAGGGTGGGGATCATTCATGCTATGTTTGCACAGATCAACACTTCCATGCTTGGTGCTCACACAGGACTGAGAGGCCACACCTGAGGCAGGCAGGTCACTTCACAGTCGACCATCCTCCAGCCCCCAGGGAAGTCTCAGGGAGGAAATAACTGAATGCGTGAGCAAACGGGAGAGACAGCCAGGGAGAAAGTCATGGCAGCATTTCTGGGCCATGGGTACTCAAGGGGGATCCCAAAGCAGAAAGCCAACAGAAGCATCAGAGGGCAGAGGGGGCTCAGAGCAGGCTGCAGGAGGCGGTGCTGCAGGCGGGTCGGGGCAGCCGTGGTGAGCGCTGGGACAGCCACATCCCATCCTGGGCCTGACCTTCCCCAACCAGGTCAGCACAGTGCTCCGACAGCTCCCCGGGACACCACAGTGTCCCCTGCCCCGGAGGTCAGGACCTCCCAGCACTCGGGGACTGCCTGGCCTTGACCCAGAAGTGCTCTCAGGCCCCGCGCAGGGCCTTCCCCTGGAAGATTTCAACTCTGAATCCGAGTGACCATCGGACTGAGGAATGCGCGCCGGCTCTGGGAACACAGGACAGACACGGGTGCTGAGGGTCTCCAGCCTTGCAGGGTGGGCGAGTGTGTGTGTGTGTGCATGTGCTTGTGTGTGCGTGCAAGTGTGCATGCGTGTGCTATGTGTGTGTGTGCGGGCACGTGTGCTTGTGTGTCCATGTACAAGTGTTGCATGTGTATTGCATGTACATGTTTGTGCACGTGTGTGCATATGTGCTCACCTGTGTGTCCATGTGCTTGTGTGTGTATATGTGTATGTGCATGTGTATGCTCCCCCGTGTGTTCGTGCACATGTGCATTCACATGCACGCGAACACAGACAGGAGGCGAGTTGTCAGGCTGGGGAACATGTGTGAGGTGCACCTGTACAGGGAGCAGAAAGGAAGCCAGTGAGCATCAGGAAAGGAAGAAAACTCGAGGTGGGAGGGAGGGGAGAAGCCACCTTGTGCCCACACAGCCAAGCTGTGAAATCTAGCCCCCAACACTGTTGCATATCCAGAGCTCCCCCACATGCAGGAAGCGGGACACCCTCCAGAGCTTTGGCTCCTGTCCCCATAGACCTGGACCCACAGGGGCCCTCGGCACAGGTCAGCAATCTCAGCTCCACTTCATGACTGCAAATCATACTGTAGAATGTTATTTTTAGCTTTGGCTGGAAGTGTCTGCCCCGGCCACAGATTAGATCTGCCCTGGCAGACAAGGCCATTTAGTTAGCTGTCAGGTCACCGTCTCTTGTAAAGAATTGTGTGTCCTACGTCCAGAGCGGATGCAGGGCCTAGGAACCAGAATGCCCCCACCAGGCCCTCCTGAGACTGGGGGTCACAGTCTCCCCACTGGGCTCCCAGGGCTCAGCCTGTGTGGTCTCGAATCAGAGAAGGGACCACTCTTCACCAAGTGCTGCTGTATTTGGACTGAGACACCAAACCTCTGGTGCTCCAGCTCTGTAGAAGGGAGGCATCACCAAGCCCTCACCAGCCACCCCAGCAGAGTGGGAGGGTTTCTGCACCAACCAGGAGAAAAGGTACTGTGTCCCGATGCAGGAGAAAATATAGCATCCCCTGGCCCCTGGGATAGCAGGCAGACTATCTTGGTATCTTCCACCCTGGTCCAGGAGACACTGACCAGACCAGGGGCAGGAGACCCGGCCACAGAAACAGCAAGGCCCAAGGGCTTTGCAGAAGTACACACACTCTGAATTTTGCCAAACAACTTCACTTTCACAAAACTGTCCTACAATGATTTGTGGGGGACAAATCCCCCCCTACTCATATGGGGAAGTGAGACTGAGGGGAGGGGTACAGGGGTTCAGTCATCCACAGCAGTTTCCCAAAGTGTCCACGTTTCCACCTCACATCTCACATCGGGGCAAACATCACAATAAACAGGGAAACAAAATTGGGGAGAGGTCTAACTCATGTGCCCTGAGTGTGCTGCCTGGATTTTAGGTGCCTGCTAGTGACAAGTCCCACTTGCCTTTCCCTGGCCTGAGACCCCAGCTCAACTCTGGGCCGTACAGGGCTCACTCTCACCACACTGCCTCCCTCTGAGCTGGTGGCAGATGTCCGGTCTGGGGTTTATTGGTGCCGTCACTCTTTTAATGCTTTCTTCTGCCATGAGATCACAAGAGCCATGTGGCCAGGTGTCCCACCCGTCCTGCTAACCACTGCCTATGGCCATCGGCACCCTGCCACAAAGAGCATAAGTGCAGTGAGACCCCTAGAATGATGGGCAGATGGGCAGATGGTTCACTGGATCTACCACGGAGAGACTTAGTTCCTTCATCAATCTTCTGTGGAAAGGCATTAGCCAAGTACTCAGGGTCTCAGAATTCACCTCAGCTTACAGTGAGGATTTCTTTAGAATCAGTGAATCACAGGTGGCCCATGTGCTACGATGGGACATCCATCAAACAGCGCTTGGAGAGAACTTCACGATCAAACAAGATCTGTATCTATCCTTCTTTACCAGAAGCACATTTTAGCTCTTTGTGGGCTTGTCTGTAAGCCCATGGGCTGACACAACCTCATGCTAAGGAAGGAGAACACCCTACAGAAGGACTTTAAGCCAGGAACAGTTTCATGGTGGCATCGTAGCAGCTGGCAGAAAACCATTCATTGTCAGCTCCTCACATTCTCCTGTGAAGAAGTGGGGGGGGGATGGGGGGGCATTTAACCTGGGACCAGATAAGGATCGTACTTTTATAAAACTCTGTGGTCAACCCGTGGAGGCAGGCTCAGCCCCCATGGAGACCAGATCGTGTTCAAGTGCACCTTTAACATTTCTAATGGATTTGCCAAAGGGGGAAGAAGACAGGGGCACCACTTCCCACCATCGTCTGGTTTGCTCGTTACCGCTGACTAATTCTTCCTTTGTTTGATTGCACATTCTGCTGAACCACTTCACAAGGAAGAGGGTTCTGTTAATATCATTTTTGTGGGGGCAGCTCTCCACGCCCACACAGCATAATTACTCTGCCTCATTACGTGCCGTCTGGAAACGTATTTTCAATGTTCGTGATACTTGACCGACCACCAGCAGGAAAACCCAAATGCACCGTTTTCATTTGTCAGGGTCTGTTTTATGCTATCTTTGATCTTGAATTAAAACACACAGTCTCATTTTGCTACTTCGAAAAGAAAACTATATTCCTGACAAGCAATGTTTTCTCAGGATCCTATTTACAAAAGAAAAAAGAAAAATTTCCCATGCATCGTCAAGACGAGGGCTGTCAGGGCCAGCATCGTGATGACAGCTCCACTCACATGAGGTGTTCTGGGCTTTAAAAGTCACAGAACATGATATTCCATTCAGGAAATTTAATTTTCTGCTACTCTTTCTAAACATGGAAACAAAATCAAATCACTATTTTTAAAGCTGTGCTGGATGAGGTGTGTTCCAAATACAGCTGCAAATCAAAAAATGTGGGTTTTTTAAAAAAATATGATTGTAGTATATCATGAGTTTAAGATGTCTCAGAAGCATATGACAAGGGGCAGATGTTATGCAGTGCAGAGAAACTGGGAGAGGGACAGCAGTGGGACGGCACAGCCTACAGTCCCTTCTTTGCTAGGGGACAGCTGGTATCACCGTGGTAGTGTCCAAAGCCTAAGTGAGACATCCACACGGGGCTTGTGTGCAGAAGATAAACCTACTTAACATGGACCTGTTTTTAGTGACTTCCCTGTGGCATATTCTTAGCATTGGAACCCTTGGGTTCAAGCACATTTTTAAACATTCTTTGTTTTCAAAGAACTATTCAAAAAGACAAAAGTAGGTGAATGTGGGAACCCATGTTGATTCCCATGAGGACTCTGCCAGATGATGAGTCATGTGTAATATGTGGAAATAGGAAATAGGAGACATCTGGAAAAAATCTTGGCATTACAAGACACCAGAAAAAACATGGAAAAGGAAAAGAGGGTGGATTAGCCAAGATCTGCCAACAGGAAGAGAAGGATCATGCCACCAGACCCTGCAATGAAGACCAATTGCTCCCAACATGATTAGAGTAGGCACTTGGGGTGCTTGATCCCTCACATGGCAAAAATAAAGGATATTTCTCAGAGGTTCCCCTTTAATAATCTCCACAACAGGGACAGCTGGCTGGGGGAGGAGAGGGGCTCAGACAACGCCTGTAATTACACGCATGTCAGGAAAAGCAGCTCACAAAACCCTGAAGGGGTATTTGGAATGCATAAAGGGAAAGCTAGTTCCCCTTATATTTTAAGGGAAAAGGTTCTGGAAATGGATGATAAAATCACAGGACTGACTAGAAATTGGATGGTGTTTCCAGACAGACCTCCCAAGTGAGAGCATCTCATTTGTCCTGCACTAAAAGCACCCAAAAGCTATAAACATGCTTCCTAACAATGGTCTATGGTTGTGAAAACATCCTCACGTCTCTTTAATTGAGGTTCTGAGAGAGCTGCTGGCACAGGTGTAACCAGTCAGCATCTCTGGTCTCGCAGACTTCACATGGGAACTGGGACGCCCCTACCAGGTGAGGGCTACACCTCTGCGTTTATGTCCAGGAACCCGCCCACAGCTGGACCAGCCAGCAGTCTGTCCCCGAATTCACGCAACTTTAAAATACAGCTACTGCTCCACCAACACGTACCCGTATATGACATTGTCAATTTCCTGAGTGCTTTTGGGCACAATGCCTTCCACTTGACTCTTTTAGCAGCTCTAGGAAGCTGCAGGCCAAAGGCCACCTTCCTCTTTCTTAGGG
This sequence comes from Vulpes lagopus, assembly GCF_018345385.1. Lineage (NCBI taxonomy): Eukaryota > Metazoa > Chordata > Mammalia > Carnivora > Canidae > Vulpes > Vulpes lagopus. The sequence continues at coordinate 2,888,693 of NC_054839.1, read as the reverse complement.
TAACTGGTTGACGTGACTTGATGAGACATCCTCAGCTGGTAGACAGTAGAGCTCACAGGATAATCAAGGCTTTGATCCAACAAGACATTCTTTCCTAAAGGCTCTCACTGATCTGAGAGATAAAAGATCTATGACCAAATGTATCCGGGGAACAGTACATGCTATGCCACCCCTTAAACACTCAGAAGCTTATTTAAGATTCTGAGATGCCCCAGCATGGAAACAACAACCACTGAACCATAACTCAGTGTTCCCCAAACTCATTTGTCCTTGGAACACTCTTCCTTATTCTGGCCCAAAGGAAACATCTACTAACATCTCAAGATGCTCCTATGATCACTGTTCGGTGAACTACACACGACTGCCTTTCAGAAAAGCTCAAAACACTCATAAAAATAAAGATATCCAATAAGTCTCAAAAATAGCAGAAGTAATTTCAAATATGCTAAACAAATCTTAATTTTATTAAATAAAGCTCTTAATTATTTTGTAGTAAGTAATACTTTCTTCTGCAGTTTGACTTTATATACATCAAATCTTACTGGTAGAAAAATGGAATTTATTTTTAAGTATACTAGATTTTGATATTCTCATTGACTCAAATGTGGTGCAGTGCCTCTCACAAAGTGCTTAGTAAATAAATTGTTATTATCAATGATATATGATTATTAGTCCAAATCAGTTAATTTGCCCAAAGTATCAAATAATTTTCACAAAAAAATGTTTATTTCCATTTACTTGAGAAAAATATTAACTTCTAGGGATAAATATGACCTTTAACACTTAGAACAATGGTTAATATAATTTATGGGAAAGAGATTTTCAATACCCTGATAAAAAATAATAAAAAGATAGTATGTATATATAATTCTATACTAAGAGTGAAAAGCGAGCAACTAGTCATTATACAGAGTATAACATACAAAGCACTCTAGTATTTTTTATTTCATAATGAAATCATGGCTAAGAACATTTCTATTATTAGCCATGAGTAAATTAAAAGAAAGATCAATGAAATAAATACATGAATACATTGAAGACTATTTAATTCTCAAAAAATATCCATTCAATGTAGTCCCTGAATTCCACTGAATATTGAAAGACTAGTATGAGAATACTAGAAAAAAAGAATTTTTTCTGAATATTGAGAGACTAGTATGAGTGTGCTCTGTATTGATGTTCCTAGGAGAAAGTGAGATTCTTTATGGTTACAGTGATGTTAGATCCTAAGGCACTCCTGAGTGCCGTTAGAAATCTCTAGCCGATGCCCACACTCCTCATCCAGCAGATTTGGCAAGAGCAGCTAGTGGAAAATTGCCAAAGTCAAATGGCACACAGAATTAGAAAGAGGGGAAGTTTTGCCTCTTCTCTTGTCTTTAGATAAGATTAGATTTACAGCATTCTTGGCACTTTTTTTTTATCCCTCACCCTTGAGAGGAAGATCCTAAAAATACCTGTTTGTAAGTACCTGGCAAAGTAACAACAGAGAAGTGCATGTGGACGGACTCACGACCACACAACAACTCTGAGCAGACTGTGGAAAGAGAGGATGTATCTTCCCAGGTGTAGATGAGGCTGATGAGCAAGCTGATGACCCAAGCCTCTGGCCATGTTCAGAACACATATGGAATGTGGCCATATTCACCTCCTGGAAAATCGAGGAGGTATGCCCAATACATAAGTAACGGAGTTACTCCCTCTTGACCACAGTGATGGATTTCCTACAGGACAGAGAATGTGCCAGGACTTCCTGAAGGAAGGGGTGGGGGTGCCACGTTCTCCACTCTTGTGGGGCTCTTGCATCTTCTGACAGTGGCTTGAGAAACCCTCCCCTTGTAGTTTTATTCTGAATGCTGTATGGAACAAACACCCCTGAACATTAGCAAACGTGGATTCTTGGGGCTGGGCATCCCCTAACTGCTCAGACGTGGGCACATGACCTCTGACCTGCCCTGTGTCACAGACAAGGTGCCTCCCTGTGGTTATTTGTTGAACCTAGTGGACGCTCATCTGGAACAGAACTGGGAGGTCTGCCCATGGCCCCAAAGGAATGGGTTCCTTTCTCTGTGTTCCTCCAGCAATCCTTTCCATCAATACCCATTTAGAGAAACGCTTTGTTTTCCTTGACAAGTGGCCAGCAGAGTGGTGTATACCCTGTGGATTTGGTTTTAGAGCAACGGGAGCTGGCCCAAGGCTTTAGGATATTCTGAACCATGAGTTCATCCGCTTGGGCTCTCCCAAATCAAGATATTCTTGTCCTTAATAATGGGAGCTGACTAGTGCTTGATTCCTGTTGCTGACCTCATATTCCCTATAAGAGATGGAGCTACTTCAGTGGCTCTCAATCCAGGTCCCCCATCTCTTCCACCACCCCAGGAGACAACATCTGGCCAAATTTGCAGACATGCTGGTTGCCACAAATGGGGGAGAAGGTGCTACTGGCCTCTGGTGGGCAGAAGCCAGGGATGCCACTAAGCATCCTGCAATGCATAGGAACTCCCCACAACAAAAAACTAGCCTACTCAAAATGTCCATAGTACCGAAACTCAGAAACCCTGGACTAGCTGGTTTCTTCAACCATAAAATGGGTATAATAATAATATGCATTAAAAACACTGTGCCTGGGGATCCCTGGGTGGCGCAGCGGTTTGGCGCCTGCCTTTGGCCCAGGGCGCGATCCTGGAGACCCGGGATCGAATCCCACGTCAGGCTCCCGGTGCATGGAGCCTGCTTCTCCCTCTGCCTATGTCTCTGCCTTTCTCTCTCTGTGTGACTATCATAAATAAATAAAAAAATTTAAAAAAAAAAAAACACTGTGCCTAACCCAAAGCAGATGTTCAATTCACATCATCATATCAACCTTCTTCTCTTTCTTGCTCTGACACCCCAAAGTCAGGATTTTCCTGTCCTGCTAAGATCTGTTGTGAATTAGCAGAGGCTACAATTTAATGTTAAGATGCAAGCAGACAGGTTTATACAGAGGTCTGCTGTGGGATATTTATTGATTGTGGCAAATGTATATGGGAACCAACTGGCTGGTAAAGCTCCAAACCATCTACTGTAATAAGAGAAAAGAGTATCCCACATAAAGAATGACATTCACTTCTTCCCAGATTTCCAGGGCCCAGAACAGAACCACTTCCAGATTGGCCAGACTTCCCCACCCTTTCATATCAGATAAGGCACACATTTTAGACAAAAACAAATTCCACTTTCAAAGTTCTCTGCTTTGCAAGTGATCTGGGACTGGCCTCTCTGATAACCTGAGCACCACCATGCAGACTCCACATGTGGAGCAGGGCCTCAGTTTGCAGACAATCTACTCAGCAATAACAAGAGAGTGTGCTTCTTCCCCAAGGCACTGGCAAGGATTGAGGTACCAGCGGGTTCAAGTACACTGAGAAGTCATGAGATACCCACACAGTTCTCGTTATGTAAGAGAAATACTGTAATTCTGTCTAATGGAGACTCTGCTCCCAAAACTATGGCTGCAAATGTCCTTTTCCAGAGTCATTTTATCAGGAACCACCAAGCCTTTTCTACAATCCGTTATCAACTGGCCACAAGAGCTGTGTTCTTGGATTAGTGTGGTGAAATTCTGTGTCTTTCTTTATGCCTGTGAGTAACAGGTGACCCTACTCTATATCCAGGCAAGTCAGGGGCATTAGCTGACACATAATCCACCTGCACCCTTCCATCCAGGAAGCCATCCCTTTCTTTTTATGGCTCTGGGCCATGTCAGGGACGTGTCAGAGCCACTCCTTTCTCAGAACAACTGTACCATTTGTTTTTTTCTACCGTTTCTCCTGAAATGCGATCATTTGCTCCTAATTAACTTTATTTACTTCATAGGCATACCTTGCACCTCTCTGGTTTAATTTGGAGTTCCTGGTTTTGAATACTGCAGGGCCACAGAATAGAATGCTACCTTTTCATAAACGTGAGTTCCCCTGGTGAAAATATCTGAAAAACCTCTTACATAAACTCTGTTCTGGCAAAATATAAATGGCTAATTCCCAAGCATATAGCAGTAACTCTTGGGAATGCGTTGCCATTCCTACTATCTCACATCGCTGAGAAAATCAGGTTATCAAGCAAAAGAAGAACTTAACTTTTGGCTATTTCTGCATAAACAAGCATTCAAAATGCTAATCAGTTTAAACAGATAACATTCCCCCACTGCTGAGGTCTCTGGAAGAAAACAAAGCCATTGTGTACAAACCCAGATTAATGACCTAAGACAAAACACCTGAAGACATGAGTGCCGCCACGAAAGTGGGAAAAACACCAATTCTGCCAAACCCCAAAGTCTTATGAAAGCCTCATGAATTCAGTTGTTGAAGTCACAGCAAGGTACCTACTGTTCAATCAATAGCTACGGGATTATGACACGACCACAGATCTACTGCATTAACACTACTTATGGGATTTGGAGAATATAAGACATTCTGCCAATTAATGACATCTCCATGGAAGACAGGACTTAGCCAAAAAAGATTTGGCAATTGATACTGGACACATTCCAATGTCCGTCAGTGGATTCCAAATAGCCAATCTGAGAAAGGGTCCCTCAAGGAGATGTGGAAAAGATGGATCTTAGAAACCACAATTTCCACATCTCTAAGGCTGCTGACACTCTGTCCTACTTAGGTAACTTCTCTCTTTCTGAGTTATGTGGCTTCTGTTATCCTACTTTTAAAAAGAGGTCAAAATTCATTTAACTTGTAGACATTTGAGAACAGCAAAATAACTCCTAGGAGAATTGAAGACTTCCAGCAGGAGCTCGAAAGCAGGCCCATGACTTGAACCATCAGGTTTATGTTCTGTGATTCTAAACCCTTGGTTCATTTTGCATTTACACCTGATTAGCATGCCCAGGACTCACTCTGAGAATGGGTGGCAGTTAAGAAGGACCAATTTATCTCACTGATGTGCTGGCCAAGAATAAATGTCTCTGTTGTCTGACCTTCGCATGAGACAGGGGTGGCCTGCATCTGAAATCCCAGCTCAGCCGTGCTCCAGTATCTCAGGCCAATACACTGATTATTTTAACATCGATTCCAACACAATTAGTGGAAGTTTAAAATGTCCTCTTTGCATGAGGGGAAAGGACTTCTTCCTTGGTCATACATGCTATGCAAACCATGGGACCTGAAATATTTCTGCCCAAGAGGAGAGGACAGATCTTCAATTTTTGTTGAAAGGACATAATACTAAACATTTGGCTATTCCCCTAGATTTCAAGAGGCCCTCTGAATTCATTTGACCACTACAGTCTTTTAAAACACAAATTCAGAATGGTTTAGCCTACAACTAGCAGGCAGTTTATTTTAAATAGTCTTTCTGTCAAAAAAACATAAAAAATCCAAAGTGGGTGGAGACTGAGTGCTGAGGGAGCAAGGGTCAGCTAGTGGAAAGGTCACAGAGGCCCTGGATTCCGGATGTCTGATCCACTTGCTGGGAAATTTGGAGGCTTAGCAAGGGGGAGAGTAGAATTCTACTCTGTCCACCCAACCCCAACAGGAGTGCTGGGGCTTTCTAATTTCAAAGCTCAGGTGGATTGGTCACACTGCCAGGCTGGCCTGAGCCCTCATCACAAGGAGGGAGCACAGTCTAATGGCAGGTCTTCACCCTCAACACTTCTTCCCCTAAACCTTCCAGCACCCAAGAGGGAGACTGGCCCTACTGCACGTCTCCTTGTCAAGATAAACACAGACCTGGACTCCCCTGAGCATACCCTCAATGCTCAATTTTGACAAGAAATGTTTCAAGACCCTTTCCCTGTGGGGTTGGGTGTAGATGCTGTCCATGACTTAGACATGGCCCTGCCTCTTTTAATGATGTTTAATGAACTTTGAACTAAAGTGTTGGTTCACTAGCTATCCTCAAGTCATGGAAAACTCAGCCAAAAAAACCTGGAAAGCTTCACCTAGATAAATCTACCTGGTTACATATTAATAGGTGGAATTTTGGTAAAAATGAAAATAAATCAGGCTAGAGAGTATATGTACAGAATAGGAAGTCTGAAAAACCAGACCCATGGGAGTGTGCCACCAGGGTCTGCAGCTGCTGGATGGGGCAAGGGGGGGTAGGAGGGAATCCTGAAAGTCTTTGGAATGGACCCTGTTCTCATTGAGAGTGAGCACAACTGCCAGCCTTCCAACCCCTAATGCTTTAAGTTACAAGAAAAACACAACAATGTTGATACAGCCCTTCAATTCCCATTTGTTAACACAGGAAAGTTCTACTTTTTATAGTTTTAAGAATCTCTTTGTTAGTTCAGTGTGCCTATGTGTATAATTCAAGTTAGACCAAAAAGAAAAAAAAAAGATTCTTTGTTATGAACATACTTGCCTCTACCATAAAATAACACTTATGAAAGCACACTGGAACTAGCCAGAAAAATGCACAGAATATGCACAGAATATGAAGGTGAATTGCAGTTGATATGGTTGATAATGAAAGCTATAAATATATTTTCACATACTGCATTTATTCCAAAACTATCCAGGTAATACTGATGTCACCAACTATGAACATATCTTTTTAAAAAATAATGTTGGTACTTTAGCAAGTGGCTAAAAAGAAGCAAAACCATTTTCCATACAAAATTGCTGGTTTCAAGAGTGTGAGTCTGACCCAGTAAGCCTCCAGCAGGCCATGAGCAAGAGAAGGGGCATCCTGGCCAGCTGACACCCTCTGTGCCTGGAGACCAGGGCTCTCCCCTGCCTTCCCCTGCCTCAGGCCCCCACCTGTCACAAGCTGACTGGCCATTCCTCTCACTGTCACACCTAGTTTCCAGGGCCACCCCAGACAATTTCACGATTCTTCACTGTCCCTGGGGAAAACCAAGCAGGCACCCTCTCTCACAACAACTAACATGCACAGATCGACGCCCTCCAGAGAAAATGATTTATCCAGATCTGTGATTCTCAAATGGGAGGTCGGAGCACTTACTTAGAAAAAAAGATATTTTAATTTTACATTTGGGGAACAATAAATATTTACTATTTTTGTAAGTAAATCTGGACAAATGTGTTATAAATTAAAAATTGGTTAACTATACTAATTTGAATAAAGGCCCTCAGGTGCCATAGAAACTTTCTCTTTTTTGAGAAAAATGCTAAGTTTTGTCTTTAGACATGGGTTCAAAAGAATACTAATGGCCCAGCAGATTTTCTGCCAATGAACCCTTCCTTTCTTGAGTCAAAAATGGAAATAAATCAAATCCCTTTTTCTACATTAATTGCTGCTAATTATCAGTCTTTGGGGAACTGCTATTGAGATTTCATAGACACCATGTTCAGCCTGATTTTGCTTCATTCTGGGGAAATTATTAAAATAGTAATAAGGCTTTAACACGAATTGCTGATTATTTGGTTAGGTTTAATATAGTTTTTAATGACTTCCATATTGGTGGCAATCCAAAATGAACTGTTATGACGTAAGCTTTGGCCACTTACCTTCTGTCCTTTCACTCCATGGCAGTCACACTTCCCACATCCAGAGCCAGCACAACCACCCTGGAAGGAAGAGAAAACGTCTTTAAATAGGAGAACTCTTGCAAATTGAGGTCACTTTTGAATTGAAATGATTTTAGCATCTTCACCTATTTATGGGAAACGTCCTACCCCGTTATTTTGAGCATGACCTTAAAACATGAGATCTGGATTTGCTCTAACGGGGTTATCACATACCTCTCTTGCCCTAAGAAATGAAACAGCAAGCCTGGAGTAGAGAAAATTGAAGCATTACTTGGTCCACAAAGTGAAGGCTATCATTTTTACTTTTTGAAATTGCCTCCCCAGGGATGATTTTAACAGGACATCACCCATATTTGCAAACCTATGTTTGTGACTTAGGAATTTTCAAATTCATTCTATGAGGCCAGCATCACCCTGATACCAAAACCACATAAATACATCTCAAAAAAAAAAAAGAGAGAGAGAGAACTATAGACCAACATCCATAATGAACATGGATGCAAAAATCTCAACAAAATATTAGAAAACCAAATCCAACAATACATTTTTTAAAAAATCATTTACCACAATCAGTGGGATTTGTTCTCAGGATGAGAGGGTGGTTTAATACTTGCAAATCAATCCACATGATATATCACATCAACAAGAGAAAAGATGAAAACCATATGATCATTTCAACAGCTGCAGAAAAGCATTTGACAAAGTACAACATCCATTCATGATAAAAACTCTGCACAGTAGATCTAGAGGGACCATACCTCAACATAATAAATACCATATATGGAAAACCCACAGCCAATATCATATTCAATAGGCCAATATCAAACTGAGAGCTTTACCCCCACGGTCAGGAAGAAGACAAAGATGTTCACTCTCACCACTTTTATTAAACATGGTACCGAAATCCCTAGCCACAACAATCAGATAATGTAAAGAAATAAAAACATCCAAATTGCTAAGGAAGAAATAAAACTCTATTTGCAGATGACATGATACTATATATAGGAAATCTTAAAGACTCCACCAAAAAACTACTAGAACCAATAAATGAATTCAGTGAAGTCCCAGGATACAAAAATCAATTTATAGAAATCTGTTGAATTCCTTTTTTTTTTTTTTGTTGAATTCCTATACACCAATAATGAAGCAGCAGAAGAAAACTAAGAAAACAATCTCACTTAAAATTAACTTCAAATTATGCTAAAAACAATACTGTATCTCTGAATAAGCTTAACCAAAGAGGTGAAAGATCTATACTCCGAAAACTGTAAACACTGAAGAAAGGGGGGGGGGGGGAACCACTAATGAAAGAAATTCAAAATGACACAAGAAATGGAAAGACATGCTCATGGATTGGAAAAAGAAATACTGTTAAAACACCCATACTACCCAAAGCAATCTATACATTCAATGCAATCCCTATCAAAATACCAACAGCATTTTTCACAGAACTAGAACAAACAATTCTAAAATTTAGATGTAACTAACAAAAGACCACAAATAACCAAAGCAATATTGAAAAACAAAAAACAAAACAAAAAAGAAACTAGGGACGCCTTGGTGGCTCAGCGGTTAAGTGTCTACCTTTGGCTCAGGGCATGATCCTGGAGTCCCAGGATCGAGTCCCACATCGGGCTCCCTGCATGAAGCCTGCTTCTCCCTCTGCCTATGTCTCTGCCTCTCTCTCTCTCTCTCTCTGTGTCTATCATGAATAATAAATAAAATCTTTAAAAAAAAAAAAGAAAAACCAACTGGAGGTATCACAATTCCAGACTTCAAGTTATATTACAAAGCAGTAGTAATCAAAACAGTATGGTATACAAATAGACACATAGGCCAATGGAATAGAATAGAAAGCCTAGAAATAAACCCACAATTATATGGTCAATTATTCTTTGACAAAGGAGAAATGAATATATAATGGGAAAAAATCTATTTAACAAATGATGTTGGGAAAACTGGACAGCCAAATGCAAAAGAATGAAACTAGACCACACTTTCCTACACCATACACAAAAATAAACTCAAAATGGATTAAGGACCTAAAGGTGAGACCTGAAACCATAAAAATCCTAGTAGAGAGCACAGGCAGACAGTTCTCTGACATTGATCATAGCAACATCTTTCTAGATATGTTTCCTTAAGCAAGTGAAACAAAAGCAAAAATAAACTACTGGGACTTAATGAAAATAAAAAACTTCTGCACAATGGAGGAAACAGTCAATAAAACTAAAAGGCAGTCTACCGAATGGGAGAAGATATTTGCAAATGACATTTCCGATAAAGGGTTAGTATCCAAAATATATAAAGAACTGATACAACTCAACACCCAAAAAACAAATAACCCAATTAAAAAATGGGTGGAAGACATGAACAGAAAGACTTCCAGATGGCCAAAGACATATGTAAAGATGCTCAGTACCACTTATCATCAGGGAAAGACAAATCAAAACAATAATGAGATATCACTTCACACCTGTCAGAATGGCTAAAATCAAAACACAAGAAACAAAAGGCTTTGGGAAGATGTGGAGAAAAAGTAACCTTCACGCACTGTTGGTAGGGTGCCAACTTTAGAAGACAGTATGGAGGGTCCTCAGAAAGTTAAAATAGAACTACCCCATAACCAACCAATCGCACTTCTGGGTATTTATCCAAAAGAATACAAAAACTCTAATTCAAAAGGATACACACTCCTGTTTGCATCATTATTTACAATAGCCAAACTATGGAAGCAGCCTCAGTGTCACTGATAGATGAATGGATAAAGAAGACGTGGTATATACATACAATGGAATAGCACTTAGACATTAAAAAGAATGAAATCTTGTCATTTGGAACAACATAGATGGAACTAGGAAGCATAATGTAAAGTGAAATAAGTCAGTCAGAGAAAGACAAATACCATATGATTTCATTCATATGTGGAATTTAAGGTACAAAACAAACAAGCAAAGGAAAAAAAGGCAAGAGACAACCCAAAAAACAGACTCTCAACTATAGAGAACACACTAATGGTCACCGAATTAAGGTGGGTGGGGGGTGGGGACTTAGAATTGCATTTATCATTATGAAGAAAATAAATAAAATAAATCAAGTAGCATCCTGTAAAAAAAAATATCTGGAGAGGAAGGAAACTAATGTGTTAGAAAAGCTCACCAGTTGTTACAATCACCTACCATGTTGTTTGATCAGCTGTCATTTTGAAGTAAGTGTTACCATCCCATTTTACAGACTGAAATCTGACTTTGGAGGTTCAATATAATATGCTAAGACAAGGTTGAAACCAACTTCAATATAACATGCCAAGACAAGGTTGACACCAACTTTCATTATGTAAAACTGCCAACACGTTAAAAGATAAAAGTATGATGGTGCCTACCTACATTTGTAATTTTCTTAGTCAAACCCAACTAATTTTTATTTATTTATGATAGTCACACAGAGAGAGAGAGAGAGAGGCAGAGACACAGGCAGAGGAAGAAGCAGGCTCCATGCACCAGGAGCCCGATGTGGGATTCGATCCCGGGTCTCCAGGATCGCGCCCTGGGCCAAAGGCAGGCGCCAAACCGCTGCACCACCCAGGGATCCCCAAACCCAACCTTTAAACCAAGATAGACGCAGGTGTTGTAGACAGAATCTAAGGACATGTGACAAGAAAAAGTTTAGTTAATAAGCTTTATTAGAGGCTGTGTCTTAGGTCTAGGACGAAATGTGTATTTAAATTTTGCTTCAAGCGTAAGAGCTTCTCAAACATAAGACAATACTATGAATAGTACTGTGATCATGTGAAGTCTATTTTTTTAAACAATATACTCAAGGCTTTGCCCCGTTGCCATGGAGATCCTCTGCCTAAAACAACTGCATCTGGAGATATTTATTTCATAAAGTGAAATCTGAACTAGCGCCTCCAAGACAGTAAGCTGTTATTAATTTTATATTTTGGAAATGGGGACAATTGACAACAGTCCAAACAGGCTCCAGAGATAATGGGTCTGCTTCTTTCCTTGGCTCACATTTGGGGCAACTTTCAGCATGCAATCTCACAACCTCCTAACATTCTAAATGAAGCCATGTGCACAGTTTTGCTTCACGACCTGGGTTTTGGTGACCACTCAGAATCTTCCAATGAGAGGTCAAAATCTTAAGCCTGTGCTCCAGAAGGTTCAGCCAAAACGCCCACAGCCAAGAACTCAGAGACCCATGAGACATGTCCCACAGTATCACCACCTCCTGCCTCAGCCCCACCTTAGGGCTGCCTGCGCCCCACCCGGGGCTCCCACAAGGGTGGGTGCCACACCTCTATGGCAACACCTGTCCCATGCTCCTCACAGCCAATACTTGTACACCCCACACACACACCTGGGACCCTGAGAGCACTTGGGGCCAGTCCAGAGTCACAACCAGGCTTGATATGGACCGTATTTCCTCTGACACAGCAGAAGCTATAAGACTTGCATTGGGAAATAAAGTAGAGCACTGATGAAACAATGATTCATCCTCAACTGTGAAGATATACAGGAACTTTAGAGTTGTTCAACCATTAATAAATGGGCATCTCAGAACAGAGGAAACAGAGCAGAGGCTACCCGGCCACTGGTGGTCTGCTGCTAGAGGCACTGGCAGCCGTTTCACCAACCTTAAGTAACAGGTGTACACAACAATCCAGGAACACGGGTAGGTAGCTCCCAACAGATGACTGCCTCACTAACAGCACCGTGGATGAACACTCCAGAGAGGAGACCATGTGCCGGCTGTGAGCCTGGCCAGGGAAGTTGGGGGGGGGGGCTCCCAGTGCTGCTGGGTGGGCCCCCAGACCAGGAAATCCCAGCAGGAGAGGTGTCTCAGTCACTGGGCATCCAGGTCAGCCTTCCCCACACCGACCCAGCCCACAGCTCTCCTCCTGCTCCTGAGCCAGGCTTAGGAACATGCCTCTGCTCTTTAAACTCTTCTAAACCCCATCCCACTCCTACAGATGCCAGAAGAAAAACTCAACAAGGCTAAGACTCATTTATCTGGTAGGAAAGAGACTAATTTATTTATCTGGTGGCCCACTATTTGGCCACCTATCACCAGGCTTAGTTGGCCAAAACCCAAGAACAGCCTGAAGCAGGATGGGCTTTTCTACTTTACAGGTCAATACGGTTTCTTCAGAGTAAGCATAGTATCACCTAACTGAAGTTCAAAATGGCTGTTTGGTGATTCTGGGTTCTCTTCTAAAATGCTGATAAAATCTCAGAAGCTTATCTCCATTCAATTTGAGGGAAGTTATAAAAATGAATTTCCTGGAACTGTTCCCTTAAGCTCTCAGCAAATGGTTTCATTGCAAGGGACACCAGATAAGAGGTTACAGGGCCATGGCTGTCGATGCTGCGGTCAAGTTGCTTCTTGTGCCTTTGCTACAGAAACACACCCTGTGTGTGTCCATAACCAATAGCCAGTTTTATCTTGGGCAAGGCTGCAGGTCACGGTAAACTTTCGGAGTAATCTGAGATGAGAAATAAAGGACCAGAGCCTTTATTATAGGAATAAAAGATCCTCATCCTGCCCCCCCCCCCACCAGCTTATACTGTACATCAAGCAAAATTTAAAAAAAAAAAAATCTCAGGCAAAAGACATTCATGGCTCCTTATCTGTTTTATTTTTGTGGGAAATTTTATTAGCAATTCTGGCTCTAAAAGACAATTCCAAAGAATTGATCATTCTAATAACTCCTAAATTATGGTCAGCTTTTCAGAACTCAGGGCATTTTTAGACCATGATTTTCGTTTCACATTCTGGGTGGCCCAGCATTTTACGTAAATGGTCTTATAAAAAAAATTAATTTTTAGACTAACAAAAATCATAAGATGCATGTTTACTTTGCTAAAAAGATCTCTTTTGCTTTAAAAGTTTCTATTTATGGGATCCCTGGGTGGCGCAGCGGTTTAGTGCCTGCCTTTGGCCCAGGGCGCAATCCTGGAGACCCGGGATCGAATCCCATGTCGGGCTCCTGGTGCATGGAGCCTGCTTCTCCCTCTGCCTGTGTCTCTGCCTCTCTCTCTCTCTCTCTCTCTCTCTCTCTCTCTCTGTGACTATCATAAATAAATTAAAAAAATTTTTTTAAAAAAGATGGAGTTTAAAAAAAAAGTTTCTATTTATTTAAGTAATCTCTACACCCAACATGAGACTTGAACTCACGACCCCGAAATCAAGGGTCACATGTTCCTCCAACTGAGCCAGCCTGGAGCCCTAAAATCTATTCTAAAGTATTTAAACTATTCTGGTCCTTAGCATTGCTGTCATATAATGGCCCATGCTGGATATCACCCTGGTACACAGAAGTATTTTGGTTGTGATTCAAGGGTACACTGTTAAAAAGAATAAGGATCCCTCTTCAAGCAGGTATAATGCACGATCTTGAAATAGCTAATTAAACTAAGAGCCTTATGTTATGCACATGTCAACTCTCTGCCATGAATTACTAAGTGTAAAAGGCAAATGAACCATATCAGATTCAAAATTTAATTGGTGACCTCACGTGTTAAAGACCATGTCACAAATCCCAAGATTTCCTAAGAAATTACATTTTGCATCTGGACCTCTCAGCAAAATCAAAAGATGTGCAGGGTCTCACAGACTCAAGCAGCTCCCTACTGGCCACACATCTAAGGGAGTTTACGAGGGCTGCTCACTTTTCCCAGCATCTGGAACATATTGGGCCCCAACAACTAGTGCCCATCCAGCTGTTCCAGATTCTAGAACGGGAAGAATTTGTACATTGTATGAATTGCTCATACTTCGTTCTCCTGCCTTTTCCCTCACTGGAGTGCAAGCATCAAGTCAATTAGCTCCAAGTTCCCAAAGCAAAGTCTGTGCTTTCTTCCCGAGCAGCACATTCTTAAACCAAAAGGTCCTAGCTGAGGAAGCTGGTCAAAAAGACATCCTGCACTTTGAAAATGGGTATGTGGCTGAAGACCCCAAAGGTCAGAAAGTTGTGAGGCTTGGTCTCTCTTGTAGAAGTGGGCTATCCATGGTCAACACTAGAGAGGTCACCCAGATCATGGGGAGAAGAGAGCCCCAGACAGCTCTCGGGCGGCACAGACATCACATCTATATCCCCAACGGTGAAGAACAACCTAACAAAAACCATGTCACTCTTGACAGTCATTCTCGCCTCTTCCCAGCAGGCCCTACAGCCAATAACCTACCACGAGCATATAAGACGCTACCTCCAACAGAAGCAGAACAGAGAAAGATACCTTAGCTCTCAGTGAAGAGGCACATGCCCACACACAACTTCTATAGCCACTTTAAATTAAAACTAATAATACAATTTGAAAGGAATGCATAAAGTATAACAAAGTGACCCCTAAAACAAATATCTTTTCTAGTCTGTTGGGAGTCTCTTTGTACTTTTGAGGACGTGATGAAATAATTAATTTTATAGACATTTTCTTCCATGCCCCAATTAGAGATTTCCAGAGAGTCAAACCATCAGCATGAATGCTACAAAGTATATTAAGCTCTAAAAATTCCCAAAGATTGATGATATGCAGAACTAGTGCCAAAGAAGGAAGAGGAATGATAGAGGTCAGGGACTGTAGCTTGAAATGAAGCCTATTTCCGGCCTTCCTCTGATCTTCAGACCAACAGGGAGCTCTTCTCAACATTAAAGTGAGCTCCATGGGGGAATGCAGGAAGGGGGAAGGCTGGCTAATTCTGTTTAGAGAGCGCTTTTTACTTATCCAAAGGATGCCAAGCGTGGTGTTACTCTGCGTGCGTGTGCATGCGTGGGTGTACAAGAGGGTGTGGGTGTGTGGGAGTGAGAGAGACAGAGATAGAGACAGAGCACAAGCCCATACAGACGCTCTGTTATGCTAATTTGCTAACAGCGACATATCTTCTCTAGAAAGGCATATTTGGAATGAGTTTAACAGTGAAGTCCACAATTTTCTGACATTTTTCCTGCTTCTGATGGAAGGTAGACCTTTAACATCACCGCTTTAACAATTTTTATGTGTTTCACATCCCACCAAATAGGGACATGTGGAGATCTGCCAAGTCTAAATAGCTTATCTTTCAAATTCCTTTGTACATTCCCCATGCTGTGCAAAATGTCAAAATAGTTTTCTGGTGATCTTACCATCCCAATTTTCTTCCTGGTTGTAGGACTTCTTCAGGGAATCTTTGGAATAATTATTCAACTAAAGAAATATGTGGAGACAAAGGAATGTGTTTCAGTACTTGGGTAGAAATTACAAAGGCATGGAAACTAAAAGTGGAGCTTTCAGGTGTGCTTCCCCCCATGGGTCTGACAATTGGGACAGACGCTGGACAACCACTGGGGAGCAACTTGGGAGCTGAGCATACACACGTGGCTTTCCTGGCCAATTCCACACCTGCTGTGCGCCCCACAGGTGTGTGTGTGTGCATGTGCATCACAGGGATATCATGGGAGACACCCTCATGCACTGTCACCACTGAGACCATTCTATTTAAACACCGTGTTTCTGTATCACATGCCACAAGAATTTGATCTCTCCAATTCTATTGTTTTTCATTTTATTTTATTACCTGAGAAGTGTTGATGTGGTAAATCAAAAATAACCACCCAAAGAAAAGCACCATCCATGATGTCACATTCTTTCTGGATGTTAAAACATCAAAAAGAGCACCTGGGGGGCTCAGTTGGTGAAGCATCTGCCTTAGGCTCAGGTCATGATCCCAGGGTCCTGGGATCGAGTCCAATGTCAGGATCCCTGCACAGTGGGGAGTCTGCTTCTCCCTCTGTGCTCTTTCTCTCAAATAAATAAAATCATTTTAAAAGTTTAAAAAGCTGTAGTAGAAAGAATATTGACTTGGAGTCTTAGGAAAATATTTTTTAAAACATCATAAAGAAATACAGAATATGATTAATATTAAAATTTCCTAACTTCCATCCTGTTTGTGGTTTTAACTGGTACATGCTATTTTTGGTAATTCTTATTTTAACTGTGTGCTTACTGCCATGAGGTTCTGCAAAATGGCTCTCCACACCTCCACACCCCATTACCCGGAGAGGACCGCCCTGAAAGAGGATCTTAAAACTTAAAGCTGAAAAACACCCACTGTCTGGTCCCACTGCACTGACTCCAAGAACAGGTGTCATTATCCAGGGTGAAAGAAGCCAGAAGGGTGGCATTGACTAATAAGGGGGTGGGAGAGAAGTTTCTGGGTACCGGTCTCTGCTTGACAACAGGGGTGGTTACATGGATGGGTGGTTCCATCTGCAAAAACTCACTGAGCTGTGAACTTACCAATTTTGCACTTTGTTGTACCCCAAGAAAATAATAAATAAAATAAAATAAAATAAAATAAAATACAATACAATAAAATAAAATAATAAAATAAAATAAAGCATCTTCAAGAAGGTTCCTAGCAACACTACACACAGTGGCCCAAATGGCACACAGAGGAACAGACAGATCCACAACGGTGCATTCACAGAGCGGAGCCCTCTGCACACTTTGAGTAAAGGCGGCCACAACGTGGTTGAGTCTCACACACACAATACTGACTGAGCAAACCAAAGCCAGCCACAGCAGCCCAAGCTGGGTGACTCTGTTTATGCAAAGCTGAAAACTGTTGATTGGCTACCCTTGGGGGCTGTTTGTGAGGGGAAAAGGGTGCAGGGGGCAGGAGGTCCAGGCTTCTGCTTGGTTGGTGTGTTCTGTTTGTGCAAGATGCACTGAACTGTGTCCCTATAGTTTTACACATTTCTTCAATAAAATGTACCCCCCAGTAAGTGTGCAGTGAATTTAAAAATTATTAGCAAAACAGAGAGCAAAATAGAGGCCAGATGTTACAATACAAATAATAACTTCTTAAAAGCTTACATTTGTGCAGCATTTTTGAACTTCCTAAACTACACTTGGCATCATGGGTGTAAGGATGATTAATCTCCAAGGAGCCTACCATCCATGGGCTTTTGTCTGTGTTTACTTAGTTAATATTATCATTGTCTTATATTGATAAATGTTAGAGATGTGAAACTAATTCTTCACCTTTAATCCAATGGAAAGGAGAATTGAGCTAAATAAAATAACATTTCTCTTCCATTCAGTCATGGAAAACATGGAAACCAAATATCCTTACTACTCTCTGGACTTAAAAAAATATTTCTGTTCTCATTTGAAAACAACCACAAGTGTTGATACATTCTTGGCAAGAAAACAAATTAGCATGAAACCTTTGAGAAACTGGGCACATGAGCATCTCTGACTAAGTGCGGTCTGTGGGCGGCAGGGCCAGAGCCTGCGGGCCCGCAGGGGGCTCCCCGCAAACCACATGTGCCCAGGAAATGAGGGTGTCTATCCCAGGGCCCGCCTGCCTGGCAGCATGGTCTCCTTGCACCCACTGCCTAATTTGGGTGGACTCGTTTTCATGACTCTTCTGCCCTTTCCCCTCACTTGGTGGGGGCGGACGTTCAATGTCCCTGCTTGGGGAACGGAATGGGCCAGAGGGAACGGCTGAGGCCGCCACTTCACCTCCAGGTCACTGTCTTGTCCAGCTGCAAGCAGATGTGACTATAATTAGCTGCCCCGTGACAGTGGCTCAGATGTCTCTGTGTGAAATGAGTTGGTGGGCCGCATGGGTGGAGTGAGGCTGGAAGGGACCATGGGGAGGCCAGGGGCTCCCCTGGTGCTGCCCACTTCCTGTCTGATGCACGAGTGCTTGGGAGTCGATCTGGGCATGTGTCCAACCCCAGGGCCCTCCCATTGAATCGCTCCCCAAATGTTCTTCCAGAGTAAGAAGCTGGCCTGGGAGAAGGCATGGACGCAGGGGCTCTTTAGCCCCAGATGAAACACATTTCCCAATTTCAGAGGGGAAACCTTCCACAATAAAATCCTTGGCCTCCACAAGTTCCCGGAACCCTCTGTGCATTGGGCGTCCCACCTGCCACCGCAGCCTCTCCTTCCCCTCTGGGGGCCCCTCCACACCCAGCGGCCTCCTCGGATGCTCCTCAGTGCCACAAGCAGAGATGCTTTTCCAGCCACTCTTTAAAGAACAGCACATTTTAGCCAGCCAGGCAGGAAGGAAAAAAAAAAAGTTGGTCTATTTTCTCCAACTTTGGAAAAATGTGCAAGCCTCTTTTGGGTTGGACTCCACAAAGCAATCCTGGTTATTTTTGTTTTTCGTCTTTCCTCTCTCTATGGCTCCAAAGTACAACCCAACCCAGACTTTACTGCTTCCACATCCCTGTCTGGCCACAGCCTGTCAGATATCTGCCTTCATTTCTGCCTTCTGCACCCCAGGACTTGCCCACACGGCAGGGAGTCAGGAGGAGTGGAAGCAGCCCCATGTGGGCCTGAGCCATCCACTCATTCACACTTGGTCTCGGTACCCCGAGTGACTTATCTTCTGCCGGGTGGGTGATGGTAGGTGAGCACCTGCTGTGCACCTGATGCAGGCCAGGCATGCCCCTGATGCCGAGAGTGCAGCGTTGAGCATGTGAGCCAGCAGGAGGAGCAAGTGAGAGGTCACGAGGTAATGCCTCCTACAACAGAAGTGAGCGGTGTCCCACAGACGCAGAGGAGGGAGCCCTGCGCTCTGTCCAAGTACACAGGGATCTGCAGAGCAGGTCCGATGGATGCTGGCCTGCTGGGGGAAGGCGGGACATGGGGAGGAAGTGTTACTGTAAAGAAGGAGGCAGACACAAAATGAAGCAGAGCAAAGAGGCGCTCAGCCAGGGGTGTGGAACGAGCACCGAACCACAGAAGAGACCACCAGTCGTCAGGACAAAGCCAAGAAAACACACTGCAAAAGGAAGTTACAGGGGAGATGTACTCTCCTAGGAAGAAAGCAGAATGAGGGAGAGCTGTCATGGGACACTGGTCAGGAGGCAGGCACATGTGCCAGGTGGGAAGGTGACAAGTGAGACTGCACACTCCTGAGGTAGGGAGCCAGATCTTGAGGTCTTGGCCACGTAGCCTGAGCCTAAGTAGATGACTCCCTGCAGAACCACGGTCTCTTGTTTCTAACTTTTTTTTAAGATTTTATTTATTTATTCATGAGAGACACAGAGAGGCAGGGATATAGAGGGAGAAGCAGGCTCCCTGCAGGAGCCCGATGCGGGACTCGATCCCAGGACCCCTGGATCACAACCTGAACCAAAGGTAGACACTCAACCACTGAGCCACCCAGGCGTCCCCTGTTCCTAACTTCTGTGTTCACTCCTATACGCCAGTAACTCTGACACCAATCCGTGAATCTCTAATTGCTATCTTCAAGTGAGAACACATTTCCTGGAAGACATAAGTTTCTGACAACTGGCTGTAACCGGTCTTCTTTATTAATCCCTGGTCATAAACACAATGTAGCTTAATCTACTGTACGTGCAGGCTCAGAGCTTCATTTAATTCAGAAGCGTGTTCTAAAGTTGAAGTGCTATGTGCTTTCTGAGAACCCCTGGACCATGCTGCTGCCTGTCTCTCACGCTCACCCTGAATCTGAATCCCAGATTCACATCGTTTCCTCCACACCTTGTGTCACCATGTTGGCAACATCACACTAACACATTACCTTCCAACTACTGTGGCAACAGCACCACCCCTCTCCGCAGGAGGATGGATGGATGGATGGACGGCTGAGGTGAGAGGAGGAGCTCCAGCTGAGGCCACTCCCGCCCTCACCCCCTGCACCTGCCCCAGCACCTTCCCGGCACTACAGCTTCAGAAAAATGCCTAACAGGCTCTACATTTGAAATCAGAAGAACGCTTAGTGAACTTAGGAAACTTTTCCTTTCATGACCCAGAAAAGGCACTCACCTACCATCACCCAGCGGGCAGAAGATAAGTCACTCAGGGTACCCAGACCAAGTGTGAATGAGTGGATGGCTCAGGCCCACATGGGGCTGCTTCCACTCCTGCCGACTCCCCCCCATGTGGGCAACTAAATAAATAAAAATTCCAAACAAGCCGGGGTCAAACACCACACTGCGTGTCCACGGGGCAGCTATCAAGAGGGGTTTGTGCTGAGCAGTCTTCCCAGTGGAAGAGTGCTTCGCGAAGGTGTCCTGAGGGCTCTACACATTCTAGGGAAGTGACAGGGAGCCAGCACCCGGGCGCCAAGACTCACACTACTGGAGCATCGAAAGATGGAGTCGACTTTCTGCGTACCCCATCGTGCTCCACGCCCTAATCCTTTGGGGAACCCCCCAGTTTGAAACACACTTAAAAAGGACTTGTGACCTAAGGGACCAGCGAAATACTACAAGTATTACTAACGTGCAGCTTAACTAAACCCGTGGCCACAAGATCACCACTTTTCCTGCAACAATT
The DNA here is from genome assembly GCF_018345385.1 of Vulpes lagopus. NCBI lineage: Eukaryota > Metazoa > Chordata > Mammalia > Carnivora > Canidae > Vulpes > Vulpes lagopus. Next base: position 2,867,908 of record NC_054839.1, on the reverse strand, counting down.
AAACATTTTAAATCACAGCGAATATCTTCTCAGATTAACACCATCACCAACCTCCTCAGATGTTGGTTTGAAACGCTACCCCTGCCCCCACCATCACTCTCTGTTTCTGTCCTGAGGATATGCTCTCCTTCTACAAAGAAGACAGTAAGCACTGCCCTTCTGTGGAATTCAGGATCCGCGGTGGCCTGCTGCACCTGCTGCCCAGGCTGATACGCCCTCTCCCCATAAGGACTGACGGGCACGCGCTCTGCTGGGCACCGTCCTCCGGCTTCCAAGGAGAGAAGAGTGGCTTGGACAGGACTGTGCTCTCGAGCCGTCATACCAGGAGGTGACCAGGCACTCAGGCGTGAACCTGATCTCAGCAGAGGAAAGATCAGGTGCACGGAGAACAGCCATGGCTTCAGCACCGCCATAAGGAAGTAAGGGTAGCAGGGCAGAGCACGTTGGGCGGGTGGGGAAAGCAAGCTACGTGAGCCTTGGATGGCAGGCAAAGGGACTTCTACTTCACTCTCCAATAGGCCACTGGGGGCATTTCTGAACAAATTCCCTCCCTGCTAGCCAGTGAGGTTAGTGTGCAGATGGAGGGAGCTCAGTAAGAGGGCACAGGGGTGGGGGAGGGGAGAGGAGGGGTAGGAGACTGAGGGTCACAGGAGCTGCCATTCCACTGATGTGGAGTAGGGAATTGGATGCTCTCCAGTGAGCCTGATGGCAAGGACGGTGGTCCCATCTGAGCACTGGGAAGTGGAAGGAAGGGAGGGGAGGTGGGAAGGGGGGGATGGGAAGGGAAGAGGAGGGAAAGGGGAGGAGAGAGAAGTGGATGAGGAGAAGGAAGCAAGTTAGAAAGAATATGTCTCATTTTATGACAGGACGTGGTAATGGATTTTATTTTCTTGGTTGGCGGTTCTGTCAATTGGACCAATTTCGTGTGAGATTTCTATTCTCTGCCAAGCTGTGTATCTCATACCTTCTTTTTTTTAAGATTTTATTTATTTATTCATGAGAGACACAGAGAAGAGCAGAGACATGGGCAGAGGGAGAAGCAGGCTCCCCATGGGGAGCCCAATACAGGACTCGATCCCAGGACCCTGGGATCACCACCTGAGCCAAAGGGAGACGCTCAAGCACTGAACCACCCACATGCCCCTATCTCATACCTTCTTACTAAAATTAATTTAACTCATAATCATACTCACATTCCCTGATGCAAGAAATCATGTAGTCCTTACCAAGAAGGAAGTAATATAGACCCAACAGACGATCCTCAAACATCATCTCAGCCAGTGGCCCATGAAATGTCCACCTAGCGGGACTGACATGAACATAAGCTTGCATGCTCTTCACATACCAGCCACGGTGAGAAGCGAGGCCATGCACAGGGCACAGCTTCTTCCTGCAAGTGTATTCCAGGTTAGAAGGAGAAAAACATACAAAGCTAAATGAGTCAGGAACATGGCTGTTGTGTGTTGGAGAACAGAAGAAGGAGAAATTATTGGGGGCTGGGCTGATCGAGCGAGCAGGAAGGCGATGGGCTTCACGGAGGAGCACTGCCTGGTCGGGGTAGGCTTCATGGAGGCAGCAGGCCAACAGCATGCAGGTAAGACGGCAGAGCCTGGGCGGGTGGTAGTGGACATTCCAGGAGGAAGCAGAGTGAACCACATGCAGAGGTGAAAGCTCAGAGGCAATGGAAGAACTCTGAGCAACCAGAGGACTGGACCCCAGCAGCACACACCAGGACGGTGGTAGACACGGCTTCCGGCCTCCTGGGGAAGGTCTGCACACTCCAGCACAGCCAGACCCCATGTGCCATGACAGGGAAGCCAGGTGACATCGTCAGCAGCAAGGGAACGGGCAGACGGTCTTTCCTGGGGGGGCAGAATGGAGCCACACAGCATGCATCCGACAAGAGTGATGCTATGATATCAGCTAATTTACTGCTACTCCCCTTTCACAGACAAACTAAAATGTCCTGTTAGGATAGAGCAGTCATAGCTGTTTGCCTTCCTTGTGAGATATGGGACACAAGTTAGAACAATAGGCCTGTTGGGACCCATCCTAGCCAAAATGGAGCTACAGAGTCATTTTCACAACTGCACTCAGACTCATTTGCAAAGTCACTTTGCAAATGCAGATTCATACTCTTTATAATAAAAACGACGAGTCTAAAATGCTGCAGCTCCATCCTCCAAATCCAGAGGGAACATCACCCCTAAGGATACCATTCCTTTATTTGTATCTTTTCAACGAGGTCTGAAAACTCAAATGCAACATAAACAGAAATTTCAGGTAAGCAACCCTGTGGGGTAAATGGATGCGTCGCAGTGCAGCCAGCGCTCCCTGCACCTGACAGAAGGTCAGGCAGGGATGCATCTGGGGGATTTCTCCATGACATCCTTCCAGGTGACATGCAAGTTTTCACAGGGCCTCACCTAAAACCTTCAACAAGTCTGTGGGCTTTTAAGGAACACAACAGATGGGAGACCAACACGGCTACTTTGCCAGCCATAGTGGCACTTTCAGAGGACCTACCTAAACACACAAGCACAGCACTTATGGTGAAAGAAGAGAAGTTGTGGCAAACCCCAGGACAAAGCTAAAGTGCTGGTGGTCAGAGCCGCGGTTTCTCAAAGACAAGCTCTGGTATTTACTCTGTGGCCATGAGGCGATGCCCAGAGACACCTCAGAGGTCCGTGTATGGCTCTGAGGTCAGCTGTATATGTTTGCTCTGTGGAGAGGCATCATTTCCAAACCACACCTCCCACTCTCTCCCTCAACAGAATCCTACTCCCAAACTGAAAAAAAAAAAAATCAGTGCTCCAGTTTGCCAGCACCCACTGAAACCACACAAGCGAACCCACAGACATATGTACGCAGCCCACAGGATGTGTGATGACTTCAGAAAACCTTATCTTTTCCGTGAGAGTTAAGTAAAGTATTGAGCTGATTTAAACCATTCATAGTTTATTATAAAAATGAAATAAGTAAAATATGGAAACTAGAACTCAATCTATTTCCCTGATCCTTCCATTGGAAAGATACACATTTTGCCCTCATTTCTATGTTTTCTCATGTGTAATCATTACTTATTTCCTCATAACAGTTACTGTGCAACAGAGCTTAGGGAGATCTGTGGAAATCGAGTGTGGCATGCTTTTTTTTTAAGATTTTATTTATTTATTCACGAGAGACACACACACACACAGAGAGAGAGAAAGAGAGAGGCAGAGACACAGGCAGAGGGAGAAGCAGGCTCTATGCAGGGAGCCCGATGTGGGACTCGATCCTGGGACTCCAGGACCATGCCCTGGGCTGAAGGCAAGCACTAAACTGCTGAGCCATCCAGGGATCCTGAATAGTGGCTTTTAAAAATGCTTATTCTCCCTTTTGCAGAAAATTCCAGAGGTGGGCAGCCCAAGATCTGTGAGGTGGCTCTGATCAATAAAATCCTTAGAGGCCAAGTCTCTTCTGTCTTGATGGCCTTCATCTCAGTCCCCTCAAGCTTCAAGATGACGGCTGGGATCCCAACCACCACATCTGTATTCCAGTTGCGGCCCTATGTCTGGCCCTCTACAGAAAAAGTTGGCCCACCCCTGTTTGAGGCTGTTGGCTCCTCAAGCTTAGGGAGATCTGTGGAAATCGTAAGGCACGCTTATCAAGTATGTTAACATCTAGAAAATTCTAGGAAAGTTTTCATTTGCGGAGTTAAAAAGAATCCATGTTGAGTCAGGGTAAACTGGATTGTGAACACCATTCAAAGCAAATACTTTCAGGGGGTGTGGGGGTAGCGCATTGGAAACCAAGACCACCCTTGTGCTTTTAATAACGGTATTTTCACATTTCTATGGACATCTTCATGTGCTGGAGGGCAGCTAATCCCTTCTTTGAAAACCTTGAGTCTCCTTGCCATAAACTACTAATTCTACAGTTCAAAACTATAATTCTAAGGAAAGGTTCCCTCTGAGAGGAGCCCATTGTCATTTCTGTACGTGGAAGAACAAAGCATTAGCCAATGGAGAAAACTAATGAGGCAGAAGCAGAAGACCTGGAGGGAGGAACACGGCTCCTGGGATGTGGGGGAGATGCTCTGGATGCAGCAAGCGGAGCCAGTTCACGGAGAAATTAAAAATGGATAAACCAAAAGCTCATAAAAATATCCGAAGGGAGAACCTGACCAACAATGCACAAAAACTGGAATCTGTAGGACATTAAAATATGATGCAATCAGCCGAATTCATGACCAACTGGCAGCCGCTGGGTTTTTCCCTCTGGATGGTGAAACTGGCACTTAAGAGCATCAGCATGGAGTTCTGCATTAAAATACCGGACTCAACTCAACACAGTGGCAAAACTGGCCTCCATGCCAATCCACTTTGTCACCTGCAGATAAAATACCAGGTGAGAATCCAATTCTTTTGAGTTGCTTCTCCTTTACTCATTTCTGGTTGTTGGATCCCAACACACAAGTCCCTCACGTATGCAGAAAGCCACTGTTCTCTCATTGTCAAAGTGATTTCGAGTTGTAAATTATTATCACGTTAAGAATCAACAGTATCCTGATGAATATGTGCATCACAATGTCTCCAGGCCAATGACACATCTTCTAGTGAATCAGTGCTTCAGGGTGAACTCTGTGGTTGCTCCCGACCCTGTTTTCACAGAGAAATATGAACATTGCATGCCCCTTCCTGATGACATGTTCCTTCCTGATGAGCAAATTACTGAGATGTCTTATTAACCTCTTTTAATCAATTCACAAGGGGCAGCCCGGGTGGCTCAGCGGTTTAGCTCCTGCCTTCAGCCCAGGGCGTGATCCTGGAGACCTGGGATCGAGTCGCACATCAGGCTCCCTGCATGGAGCCTGCTTCTCCCTCTGCCTGTGTCTCTGCCTCTCTCTCTCTCTCTCTCTCTCTCTCTCTCTCTCTCTCATGAATAAATAAATAAAATCTTAAAAAAAATAATCAATTCACAGTGTCCTTCCACAGAATGTAGAAATACACTTCTGAAATGCAACAAAGCCAGTTGGTTTTGCCATTAAATGAAGTGGAGTCGTCTGGATTGGGCTGGAGACTGAAATTCCTCTCCATTGTCTTACACAGACTGAAAACAAATTCCTGATGGTCTGGGCTGTGCTTCCTCAAAGCTTACATGTATGCCGTCTGCACATTTCCTCCACCACCTCGTGCATCAGCCATGCAGCCCATGAGAGAGAAGGCTGCTGGTTTCAACAGTGTGCGAATTATGGCTTAACATCCTTTTGTTCCTGTCCAACACATAAAAATACCCAAAATCCAATAGCTTCACTTATAGATGATGACATACGCTTTGAATTCTTTACTTCAGTCTATGTACCCCAACCATGAGCCTTCTGTCCGTTAAAAACACGGTCTGGGATTAGCAGGTGACATTAACAGTAAGGTAATAAAGAAGCTAATAAGTGATACTGGCATAATCTGTAGATTTCCATTTTCCTAACCTTTTGCTAATCTTAACCATACAAAGAAACCTGATCCACAGCAGTTCCCCAAATACATATTTTCTAAACCCTTACAATTATTAAATATTTTCCAAAAAGTAGGAGATGTTCAGTATTGTTTCAGGGAAGATGTATTTCATAGCATTTCATGGCATTAAAATCGGAAAATACATGAAGGACCTATGCAGCCTCGATCAATCAGCCAAAATACTGGTTTCCCAGGAACTGGCAATGCTGAGCAAGCCAGAGGGCTGCCCTGTAACCATCCAAGCTTAGAGTGACGTTGTGCCTGCCAGCACGGCCTGGGGTCCCAGGCACCACACCTGACGGTCCATCCTCACGTATGCACTTTACCCAGCCTCCTGTCTTACCTTTTTAAGGCAATACTCTCCAGACTCTGTTTTTCTTTCAACAAACCACCATTCCTTCCTCCCCCAGGCGCCCAGCCTTAATTATTTCATATTGCTCTTAGCTCCCTGACCCTAATTGGGTGGTTCCATCAGTGACCGACTGCGTGACTCAGCTTCCAGTCTGACATGACACGTTCATTCTGAACTTTGTGCAAATCTAAAACAAACCGTTTGAAAGTGTTTCATCAACAATGATGCTTTTCTAAAAAGTCTTGTCTACAAAACTAGGTGGAGCAAAACATGTCATGGGAAATCTTACTTTAGCCTCAGGAGCTGAAGGAACCAAACTGTCCATCTTTCCTCTTTTGTTTTATTCCGTCGACTAGACAGGAAACTGGAAGAACACAAGTTTCCCCCTCGAAAGCGTTCACAGCGCCAATTGGAGGGGAAAGGCGCTGTCCAGTCATCTGTGAATGGTTTTCATACTTTTTGGTTCATAAAAAAGGTGAAAACAAGAGTTTATTCTCACGGATGTGTTTAGAATGTGGTAAAACACTACCATTTGAAATCAAAACAAGCTCGTCATTCCAATCTAGTTCTGCTCCTCCCAGAGCCACAGAAACCAGAGGTCAGCACTGTGCGCGGGCACACATGGCACAGGGGGGGCCGGAGGCGGAAACCCTACGTGCCAGGCGACACCTTCTTCTCTGTGTGTGGGATACGCAGCTGGGTCCAGTTGTTCGGGTGCCAGCACCTCACCACGCAGACCAACCTGGCTCTGCACGCCGCCTATGCCTGGGATCACAGAGGACTGGCCCAGAACTGACCCCCTCCCCCATCCTTAGTGTTAACACCTGATGGAAACAAGCACCAGCACGGAGAATACAAGACAACACCCTCCTTCCCAGGCACCCTAGAGATGAGCATAGCACGTGGACCTCTCAGACTGACAAGGCTTTGACTTCCTTCTGCTTAACGGGTACCAAGTCTGAAGAGATGGAAAGTTCTGGAGATGGAAGGTGGTGCTGGCTGCACAATGCTTCCTCCTCTGATGCAGGTTCACTCCACCCTGAACTGAACACTTAACATGGTTAAGGTGGTAAATTCTGTGTGATGCATGTTTGGCCCCAACTGAAAAAAAAAAAAAAAAGTGAAAAAAGTTTCCATAAACCTGGCTAACTGTCCCCCAGGCGTCAATGTCCTATCAGCAGTCCTTGGGGCTGGTGAACCCATAGTCACAGGAGATACCCCATCCTCCTGGGATGGCAGTGAGCCCCACATGAGTGCCTCTGGCTCACTGGGCCCCACACCCCTGTCTTCCCACAGAACCCACTGTCTCCACTGGAAATCCACAGCCAAGCTCTTCACTGTTCATTCTAATTTTAGATTCTCTGGAAGAAAATGTTGATGTTTGCTCTCTTTCCACCTATCAGATTTGGGGGCCTGCTGGCATGTTTAACTGGGGCTACATTCTTCTGAAACTCCACCAATTTGTTGTGTTTAGGGAAAGAAAGCCCACAACTTCTTCCTTAATTTCCAGCAGCCCAAGAACTCCAAGCCTTTAAATCAAGTGTCTCCTCAAATTCCACCAAATGTATTTAAGGCACAACTTTGACAAACCAAGAAGGAAGACATGAATGTAGACTTAAATACTCCTAGAAAGTGCTGCTAGGCCACGGCTCCCCAGGGAATCTGCCCACAGAGGATTGCTCAAGGAATTCATGTGCATCCAGAATCTGTCCCAGGCGCAGGGACCCTGGCATCTGGCTGGAGTCTTATCACTGTGAGAAATACTATTTGAAACTGCGTCACCACTTCCTATGAGATTGGCCACCAGAGGCTGGCGTGGGGGACACAGGCACAGTAGCCTCCGGGCCCTGGCCATCACCTCCCAGCAGCACGCATGCTGTCTGAGCAGACGGCCAACCTTCCCTGGGGACAGAGATGACTAACTAAGGTTGGCAGGGACGTGACCCATTTCAGGACCACCAGATGGTGGGCTTACAGGCCAGCTAAGAAAAGGTGGGAATCCGATGAAGGGAATTTCCAAAACATACATGGAACCAGGGCTATTCCGGGGCGGGCCTGTGCTACTCTGACCCCCGAGTGCTCTTCCACCGCACTTTCAACAGGATGCAATGAGCTCGCATCAGAGGAGGAAGGGGAAGGAGGCCAGTGTCTTCTGAGCACCTACTATGTGCTCCCCAGGCTTTGAAAACAGATTGTCAGATTCCCAGTCAGTGTTGCCAAACCATGAGTGGTGCTCAGTTTACAGATCTGCAGAACCCAGTATGGATCGCCCAGCCAGAGAGTCAAGGCTCTGAGGTCCAAACTGGGACCTAACTCCATGGTAAGACTCACTCTTTTCATGATGAGCTGCCTCTGCAAAAGCACCTGTACAACCAATGATCCTGATGGCCCACATCCTGATGGACTTCAAAATAGGGTTGCCCCCGCCCCCGGCCGGGAACTGGTAGACAAACCATCCAGTCGGCAAATGGATTGTACTTATGATCAGAAAACAAAAGTAATTTTCAGAAGTTTCCTGCATGTGGGGATTCAATATGGGATCTCATTCAGTATGGGATCTTAAAGCCACTTTCTTCCTCTCACTCTGAATCCTAGCCTGTATTTGGTTAAGACTGCTCCGTTGCCCCTGAGATGCTGCTTGGCCCCTAGTCCTGCTACCGTATTAGGAAGAGGAAATATGGGGCACTTGACCCCAGGGGTCTGGAGTTCACACAATGGGGAGTTAAGTATAAACAACACATTTTCAGGGGAAACACATGTCTTCTGATTCAGCTGTGCTAATTAATATCCCCTACCTGGAATTTCCAGGCTAAGAGTCTGTATTTCCAGCTGCCCCAATCAACTGCCCTTCTAAATTTTCCACTTCCTAACAATTTCCTCCTGAGGAGTCTGTCTTCCTCATGATACCTCCTCTGTCAAGGACTGGGTTATAAAATCAATATTTCATTTCAAGCGCCACAAAGTCTATCAACACCTCCCGCCCAAAGGCGTGCTCCACACCCCATAGACTTCACCAGCAGGAAGGCACTCTTGATGTGGAAAGGGCAGGTTCGAGTCTGCACTCAAAGTTGTGAATCTGAACTTGAATCAAATGAGTTCAACTTCTCCCCAATAGGTAATGTTAGCCAGCTGAACCCTATACGCTCTTCAAACCTTCCAGGAGAATGTCCATGCATTTGGTGAAGGAGCCAAAGAAAATGTGCTGGGTCCTCCTCTGCTCTAAACCAGAGAGGAAACCACCTAGGCCAAAGACAGTCAAAAGCTCCCGTGAATCCAGGGTGAGCTCTGACCTCCGGCAATGACATTACACCCCCAATCTGGCACTTCCAAATCTGGAATTTGGGTTCATCCAGAATTTGGGAGCACTGTGCCATCAGTAACTGCTGGAGAACCACCCGCCCAACAGTGGGCCCAGAGCAGATTATTAACAGAAACTGAAGCACATGGCCCCTTCAAAATCCATTCTGAAGCCTGCACTAAAATGAGCAACTCTGGATTATTCTCATGATCATCCAAATGGGACTGAAGTCATTTTTTAAATGAATGAAAAGTTTTGTCTGTTGTGTGGGATAATAAAATTCTCATCGATTGCATATTTAGTGAAAATGTAAACTTAATAGTTGAACTGGTGTATTATTTCACAGATCATTTCTCGCAAATGCTTATTACGGTTGCTTTATAAACTGCAAAGAAAGACAAGTTTGGGCTATCTATGTGATGATTAGTAAAACTAAATTCCTAGTTATAAATCTAAAATCCAAAATTAAACAGTTAAATTTTTATATTGTTTTTAAAAAAAAAAGTAGGGCAGAAGTTTTTTCAGAGCCAAGACATCTGTAAAATTTGTATCAAAAGACAAAGTTCAGAACATCCTCATCCCTAATACTGCTTGGCAGCAATGTCCATGCAGCAGCTGTATTCCCAGTTTGCTCTCTAAGATGACTTTCCCAACAGAATCCTGGTGAATGTGGCCCCCACCCTCTCCCCATCAGGAATTCCACATGAGCTCCGCATTGGCATTAAAGCCACAATTCTCATGAGTCTGGATTAATTCATTTCTGAGGCTGAGGCACAGACTCTGGTCCTCATCCATGGAGGAACATTGAAAACCATTAAAGAGCTGCGAACCACAAATGTTTGCCCTCAGTGACACGTTTGCCATTCCGAGGAGAATCCCTGACTCTGTTCCTGGGAGGTGACTGCACCAACTGCCCATGCTTCTCGGTCTCCGCTGAGGCTGAGGCAATTATCTCCGCTCATCTAACACAAACGTGTCCCAACCCAAATGCCTGGGAGGGACAGAGCCAGGGAGGAGAGAGAGGTCAACGATTCTAGCAACGTCTTCTAAGGGATGAGGTCGTTCCTCACTTTTCTGAATGAATCAAGAGATGGAAATTCCATAAATTAAGTCTTAAATGCAAAAGTTCATTCATTTCTAGAAGGAAACTGTTCTGAAACAGCACTTTGCTGGGGCTGTCCTCTGGGGCTGTGCACTAACGGGGCCGCTGGTGCCAGGGCCAGATGGGCTAGGGAATAAGGGATCCCAGCTCCGGGAGGCCCTTTCACTGTGTCACTTTCCTTTTCTCCTACTATGTCCTGAATAACCCATGTGTGCAGGAACACTGGCACGGCCAAGCAAAGTGAGGTGCCGGTGAGGAAGGCTCTGTGTCATTGTGTCACCAGCATCCACCTCCCGGGCTCAGGGAACCCTGCTCTTCCTTCTTATCCTCATGTGCAGGCTGAAGAATCTGGGAGTGGGTGAAGCCTGATCTCATTTCCATTCAACAAGATGAAAGTCAGGATAAAGAAAGAAAGGAGCCAGGTAGAAAATCAGAGAAAGACGCAGGATGGAGAGTGTACTGCAACACACACTGGCCTGATTTCCCATGTGCAGACTGCATAGCACTGTGCACACACCAGAGGACATCAACAATGCCAGACAAGACCAAGGAGCACTTTCAGATAACTCAGAGGATGAACGCAGCTCGAAACAGAAGGCTGAATGAGGACAGCCACGGTCCCAAACAGTGGTGGGACATTGGGGCATCCTCGTCTAGTGTCATACACAGTTATAGTTCATACTGTCAACTCAGAAGTTTCTGACAGCCCACTCTCACCAGAAAGAGATCACAGCACCCACCACGTGGGCACCACACACCCAGACAAGACAGACGTTGTTGCTGGGGGCCAGCGGAGCCAGCTCTACGAGCAGGGGCACAGTTCAGCCAATGGCTATAACCAAGGTGACCTCAGGCAGTAGCAGGGACAGCGTGCCATCCCTGGCTTCCAGGACAGGGAACACCCACTCCCCCCCCGCATGGTGTCTGCCTCCTTGCCCACTGATGAGGAACATGGTGAACAAAAAGATTAATTTTCTGAATTCCCGTGCGCATTCCTGTGGCACTCTGTCATGTAGGCAATCTTGTCTGGGTGCTGCCCACAGTTGCCAAGTGAACCCGTCATTCTAATTCCATCGCAGCCGGGCCATGTGCTTCCTCATCAGGGGGTAGATTCAGACAGAAGCCCAGGTTCAGCAGACCTCCCGGGAATTCCTGCAGATCAACCCAGAGACCAACATGCCCCTTAGGACTCCAGGTAAGGAGCAGAAATGCTTCCTGCTCACCCATCTGCCCATGGGACTGTTGACAGTCTCGATACCCATGACACGGGGGGACAGAGGAGGACGTGTGGGTTCCGAGCATGCACACAGCAAGCGCGGGAGCGGGCTGTAGCCAGAGCGGGGCGGGAGGGGGGGGGGGCTGCTGCATACTCTAAAGAATGAAGTCATGCACCGGCCTGCACTAGGGAAATCCTACACAGCAAAAGATCGCCACCGTGATAAAGAGCTGAAAGCAATTCCCCAATTCAGCTCTTTCAGCAGCAGAGTCTGGAAATGAGCTGACACACAGCCGCGTGCACGCGGCATCAAGCTCCGGGCAACGCCCAAGGACCAGGGGTGGAGCAACTTCCTCTGCGATGTGGGATGGCCATGTCATGACCAGCTTTCTGAGCATGTCCATCACTGTCACCTTGGATCTCACTGCAAGAGAAGAAGAGAGACAAGGACCCCAAACCCAAGACCTTCCACACCAGCCTCACGGTTGTGCTAAGGGAAAGGAGCTCCCTGAGCCGGATACGGATAAGAAAACATTAAATTGCATCTCACAGAAGCGTGGAGGCCTCAAGGAAGACAGGCCAACAGGGCAGCTATGTGCAGGTGTCATCGCGCACTGGACGCTGGCGCCGGAAATATGCAAAGAAGGGCAGTAATGGTTAATGGATTAATTTGAAAATGGACTGTGTGCTGAATATAGAATTGCAACCACGTTAAGTTTCCTCAATTTAATAAATATCCCATGCTTCGGTGAAACAATATCCTCATTCACAGATGGGAGGCTGGCATGCTTCGGGGCCAAGGGGGAGACAGTCTACAACTTACCCAAACGGTCCTGCAAAAACGATAATTTGGAGAGAGAAAACATAAAGGTGGCAAAATGTAAATAACTGATGCATCTAGCTGGAGAGTATTCGGGAGTTAATTCTATCATTCTTGCAACTTTTCTATACGTTTACGTGTTTTGTTTTTTTGTATTTTTTAAAAAAGGTTTTTCAAGGGACGCCTGGATGGCTCAGTCAGGGCGTGATCCCACGGTCTTGGGATCGAGTCCCACATTGGGCTCCCTGCAGGGAGCCTGCTTCTCCTTCTGCCTGTGTCTCTGTGTCTCTCTCTGTGTGTCTCTCATGAATAAATAAAATCTTTTAAAAAGGTGGGGGGCTTAAGTAGGGTAAGGAAATATTAAAACATTGGAAAAGACACAAAGTGAGAAAAGGGTGTGAGGCAGCAGAGCTGTATTCTGCGGCGAACGGCAGCGCCGGGGAAAACAGAAAGCAAGGCCTTTAGAGCAGCCGAGGGTCAGCCACAAAGCAAGCCTCCGGGCGAGGACAGCAGCTGCTGACGAAGGCACAAATGACACAAAGCACCCCGAGAGAAAGGACCTGCAGTCCCCCACGGATGCGGCGGCTCCCCTACATCCACATTGCCTGCATCTGGGGCCTCATCCACCTCATGCTCACTGAGCCCCTTCCTGGCTGGTCAGCCCTGGAGCGCGTGCCCTGCCCAAGGAAACCTGAGACCAGATGCGGGGGCACCTTGCACACCGCCATCCCCTTGGTTGTCACAGGACCCACCTCCTGGACCACAGCGCAGGTGCGGCTTCCCCACAAGACCCTGAGTCATTCAGAGATGTTTTGCTTATAGACCATGTGCTCCACTGAGAACCATAATTTGGGATTATGAAGATAGCAGTTAGTTACTTTATTTTATACTTAGCCTCTATATTTATGACAACCAGTGTCAGAAACAATAAAGAAATACTAAAAGTCCATAGCTTCTGGAGCTTGCAAGACACACAGCAATATCTATCCAAACTGAATTTGCAAGAGCTGGCCATAATTCCTGCACACAGATGATCACACAGATGATCACAACTGGACATCTGTCGGGACGTGCACACACATTACTGAGCCCAGCCAGGTGGGCCCTAGCTAAGCACAGGTCACAGCGTGTCCCAGGCATCTTGCCCCCATGACACCAACTTTGAGAGGACCTTGAGGGAGTTTCTGAAGTGAATACCCCAGGAAGATCTTATTTCAGATCTTCTAACAGAAAGGAAGAACCACCTGAGGTTGTTTGCCTGGGTGAAGGGTCCTAACACCTGACACATGCAGTGAAATACCTAACATACCAGTGGGGAACTGGCATTATGAAGCCAGAAACACAGAAAGGCTCTGATAGCCAGAATGCTTGTGACCTAATTCTGGGAGATGCCAAAATGAAACCAGAGCTGCAAGGTGACAATGCATTCCTCCCCCAACCCCCCCCCCCCGCCCCCACTGCCTCCTGCCTCGGGCGTGAAACTCTCAATCTGGATAGGCCAAATGCTGTGGCATTGGCATTCGAGGCTAGCTTCCCCACTGCTGTAAAGGCAAATGCCATCATTCAGGAGCTGAAACTGGTCCCTCCTCTTCACAGAGATGGCAAAGATAAAGACGAGGTAGAAAGATTAACCTGCCAGAAACTGATCTGTGATCATCCTACCACACTTGCTACAAGTACAGTATTTCCTCTTTAAAATTGTTTTTAATAGCAATGCAATTTTTCTCTTAAAACTTCCTCATCAGATTATGAGAAAGAAAAAAGGAAAAGAAGGATGAAGAAGATAATACCAACACTGGCCAAACCAGGTTGGAAGCATCGGCTACAAGGATCTGATGCACACACACTAGATGGGGAAAGTTGTGTTATTTCCTCCAATGTCCACCCATGACCCTGCGAGGGTCACCTCAAGGCCCCTGAGGCTCAGGGTGGGTAAGAGGTGAGGCCAGGCTACTCTGACATCCACACCCAGGATTTCTGCCACTCCACAAGGCTTTCTGTGAGGCAGTGCACAAGACACAGCTGGTGACCTGGCCAAAATTCTGCCCGTATTAGAGATGTCCTCTTTCTGGCAAACATTAACCACACCACTGGGAGTCTAAAAGCCATGGCACCACGGCAGCCACGAGGACACTCACCTCCCACATCTTGGTCTCTAAACACCATTCATCAGTAGAAGGAACCAGAACTCTCAGGAGGAAGGCTGCTTTGGGGTTGGGGTAGGGAGGATCATGTGAGCCTAAGACATCCATCCTATGTTCAACTACAACGACAGCAAAATGTTAACTGTGCCTTTTCTGAAAAGGCATTTGACAATTACATACTGAACTGTAAAGTTTTGAAACAAAACCCCTCTCCAAACTCAGAGCACTAATCATGCACTCTTTCTAAGAAATGCCTCCACCTACAGAGCAATCCCCAGACACTGAGTACATGTGTGCTTGCTCTGATCAACTGTGGCATGTCGTGTGTGCTGCCTGTCTGTGTGTCCCTGGGTCCTCCCCCAAGCCCACCTCCACTGCAAGCTCTCTCTCAAACATGCCAACAGCTCTGCATTGTACACACAGATGTTCAGCTATGTGACACTGCAGCAGAAGGAGAGAGGAAGGGGCCAGGGAGACTGGTGCCTAACATGAATGGCCACCTGCCCCAGGCCCCTTTCTTACCAATACAAGAGTGAACATTAACAATGAGATGAGGAAGAAGTTGATTTCCCCTTACCCTGAACAATTAAAAGGGAAATCATATTGTAATGTGGCTTTGCTATGCAAATGTAACATAGTTGAGATCAGAATCCCTTATCCCATGTCTCCCACCAAGAAGACAGCCCATGGGAATGATGAGGGGGTACTGGACCCCATAGTCATTGCTCTGGGCTGACAAGGCATAAAGGAGAATCTAAAGCAAAGTGAAATATCTCTTTTCTCCTTCCATCAAGGAAAAAAAGTCATGTTGTATGTGTGCACACGTGTGCATACTGGCAAATTTTAAGTAAGCATAGTTAAAATTTTCAAAATCTTAAATAAGTGTATTATAAACAGTAAATGAATGCCTGAACTTGTCCCAGAGAACAAACGTTTTGAGATCCAGACCACCTTTGAGGTCTTTTTGGCATTACTGGCTGGGTTAATCACTCACTTATTTATGAACTCAACAAATGTCTATTTAACCCCTATTATTGCCAGCCACGGTTCTCAGTACTGGAATGAAGAAGTTGACAAGGTCCCAAGCCATCAGGGGACATATACTTAGAAAGACCTAAAAGTCTGTTATGAGTTTGTCCTGACAGTCAGTTGACATGACACACACGTTTAAAAATGCTTCCCTGACTGCTGAGCGTCTTCCAATCCTATCCACAACAGAGAACAAGCTTTTTCACCTTTGTGAAATCCCTGATGGGTGCTCCATAAACAGCTATTGAATAATTAAGAGAATCAGCAAGCAAAACATGTTTTAAACCCCCTTTTTCTTATTTACCTCAAGGTTTAATTTTTTTTTAATTTTATTTATTTATTCATGAGAGACACACAGAGAGGCAGAGACACAGGCAGACAGAGAAGCAGGCTCCATGCAGGGAGCCCGAAGCAGGACTCGATCCCCGGGCTCCAGGGATCTCCTGAGCCAAAGGCAGAGTTCAACTGCTGAGCCACCCAGGCGTCCCAAGGTTTCATTTTAAAGACAAAATAAAAATAAATAAATAAATAAAGACAAAATCATAAACTCTGAAAGCTTCAAATGGTAATATTCTTTATGATAAAGTCTGTAAACCAAACCTGTGTTTGCTTTATCTCAGAGTTAAATGCTTCATTCGGAAAATGGTTTTAAACTATAAATAAATAAATAAATAAATAAATAAATAAATAAATAAATAAACAAACAAACAAACAGACTATCTAATACACCTGAGTAACAAAGGAAAGCTAAAGAACCACCATTTTTCTTCCTCTTTTTCTAAAATCACAGACACAAGGGATTCAAAGTGGATGTGAAGTCTGTCAAACCACACCTTACAGTTGCGAGGTCAGAATGATCCTTCAAACTGCCCCCAATGTCCATCAGCACTGCCTAGACGTGGATCGTGAGTATTGTCTTTAATGAGTATCGGTGGAACAGAAAGTCATCGGTTCAAGTCTGGATATTCTGAATGCACTTTCATTGCAGTGTAATCACTAAATGACCCCATTTCCCTTCATTTTCCAATAAACTTAAAAATTCTTATATTGAAAAGCAAAAAGACCAATAAGATTTGGGCCAGACAAAATTAAAAACTAATTTTTATTTAAACATTTGCTCTTACAATTGTTTTAATTATGCATTTGCAAACTCAATAATATCAAGTAAAATATTATTCTACGAGGCTAGGATAAATAGAAGGAAATACTAATAAGGCTCCATCTTCAATGAACATAATCATCAATAGGGAGATGACAGTGTCATAAAAATGACAGTATCATGGGCTACTTGCTATAATAAGGCATGGACGCAATGGGAGAGACGTCTACACCTTTCTTCTCTAATGCACACAGCTCAAATTTACCTCATCGAAATCTGCAAGGTAGACTGTGAAGTATGCATCAGGGCATATCAAGTGGCTCTGCCTTAAGAAGCCTTTTCTCCCCAGGGGTCCCTGAGTGGCTCAGTCTGTTAGGTGACCAACTCTTGGTATCAGCCCAGGTCATGATCTCAGGGTAGTGAGATGGAGCCCCCATTAGGCTCCACACTCAGCATAGAGTCTACTTGGGATTCTTTCTCCCTCTCTCTCTCCCTCTGTCCCTACTCCCAACCTCTCACACACTCTGAAAGAATAGGTTTTTTTTTAAGCCTTTTTTCCCCATTAGTTATTAGATGCTCTGCTCTGAAGAATACACCATCCACCGTGAGTGAGGCGATCAAAGGAATACTCGAAGTCCTTTGGTGAGGCAGACCTGAATCTGGATCCAGCCACTCTCCCTCCCTGCTTTATGGCTTAGAGCAAGTCACTCAACCCCCGACTCCCCTTTCCTCTGGAAAACTAGGGGCACAACATCTAACCTGCTGAGTTGAAATGATCAACATATCCTGGTGTGAGGCTATGGGGATGATCCACATGCTGGCAGTGCCTCCAACATCATGAAACCAGCCCTTCCAGTTCCCGGGGTTTTCAGACTCAGACCTGGACCTATGCCCTCCAGCCCCCTGGACCTCAGGGTTCAACCCCAGCTGAACTTCACACCAGCTTTCCTGGTTCTCCAGCCTGCACTTGGTAGATCGTGGGACTTCCCAGGCTCCATCACACTGTGGGCTGGCTAACTGAAATTTCCTCTATACATCTCTCTCCATATCCTACTGGCTCTGTGTCTCTGAAGAATGCTGACACAATCACCGAGAAGACAGGAAACTCTGAATCCTTCAGAGTGCAGATGTGTGCACCTGTTTCAGATGTCACTGTAAATGTGTGCACGTGTGTGTATGCATGTACATGTGGAACATGAGCTAAAATTATTCAAGAACGTTTTAAGCATTTTTTAATTCTAAAACATCTTCAAGTAGATGTAAAACCTTTTTCCTTAAGGATGAATTGCATTACATGCTTTACCTTTCCTATTTGTTCATTTTTATGCCAGAGCTCCATAAAAGCCCACACTGACATACAACCCTAACTTGAGAAACTGTCCAACAGAGCAGAGTAAAACATCTGCATTGTTGTTTCATTGTTGACCCAAACATTTTGTCGTTCTCTTCAATAATTCAATAAACTTCAACTCCACAGATGTTGCCCAGTCTTCTGTGGGGCCCCTGAGGAGTACATCCTCACCTCTGAGGCCAATCTTCCTTGTCCTGCCAAGTGCCTCCGCTCTGCCAGGGGCCATTACACCCTGAGAGGTTTTATCCAGGTTGTTTGGGAGGACTCACAATTTTTGCATAATGCTTAGTACAAGATAACTCTCAACATTATGCCCAGCAATCAATTAGTATATTAGTTATACTATGTATGATCTGGAATTCATTATACACTAATAACTAATTTCTCAAATTTAACAGTATGCATCATATTGGGTATAAACATGCAATTAAAGGCAGAATAACAGTCAAAAATATCAGACCAGCACTATGGTATTCCCTACCAGCCAAACAGAACAGATGCTGGCCCTCAAGATCCAGTCCTCCTACCACTGTGTGCCAGCCCTAACTATAATGTTTTATGTAATGGGGATCCCTGGGTGGCTCAGCGGTCTGGCACCTGCCTTCGGCTCAGGGCATGATCCTGGAGACCCGGGTTCGAGTCCCACGTCGAGCTCCCTGCGTGGAGCCTGCTTCTCCCTCTGCCTGTGTCTCTGCCTCTCTCTCTCTCTCTCTCTCTCTGTGTGTGTGTGTGTCTCATGAATAAATAAATAAAAATCTTCAAAAAAATAATAATGTTTTATGTAATGAATATAACACAGCATGAGACATGGCAATATGAAGATCCCGGGGCTTTCAACTTGAAGGCGAGATAACAAAGTGGTGGCCCATGGACTGGAATCAGCCTACAGGTGCCTCGTTTGGCCTGAACCATATTCTAGAATTTTTAGAATGAATATTGTAACATTAAGACCCTAGGATTCTTACTCTTCCCTAGACTTTTAAAAGCTGGACCATCCTGGGCTCCATCTGCTGGGACACGGGCTCTGTCACGGAGCTGGCTGTATACTGAATGACCTCCAGGTCAGCTCACCAGTGTACAGTGGACTTGTTGACCTTAAATAATTGAAACTTGCATTCCAGTAAGTCCAAACATACATTTATAGGAATGGTCCTCTGGAGCCACATTCCAGGGCAGCAGAGCCCTCTCTATAGTAGTTGTAGTCTCATTTCCCTTTATTATCGATCCTAACAACACATTTCATTATTGACAAATCGGCCATTTCTCTGAAATATATCACAGAACAAATGCATCATTTAAAAATTAGCCCCTGATGTCAAATTTTATTTTCCACATCATTCCTTTTGCTTCTGATAGGATGATTCATCTTTTCTCACTGTCTTCTATCAGGGATTTCAAATTAATTTATATACTAATCCCTCCTGTGGAGCAACTGGGTGATGTGATGGCCAAGACACCAGCAACAGACGCATGATGCCTGTGCCCACCCCGCCGTGTCCCAGAGTCTGCTCTTTCGTCAGCTCTCTCCTCACCCCGGCCTTCCTGCTCCTTCCTAGTGCTGGGGGAATCACGCCATCCTTTGCACATTTGGCCCTCACACAGACTTTGTCCTTTTTGTCCTCAAATCTTCCTTGACCTAAATCTTGCCTGTTGAGCAAGTTAGAGTTCACCCTCACTTAACCCAACGATTTTATTTTCTTGAGATTTCTCAATACCCACTCAGTTTCATTTCCCCTTAATTCCCGTATCATCTCTTCACATTGTTAGCACTCACTCTCGCTTTTCATAATAATCTCCTTTTTTGAACTTTAAACATTATTCCTATCTTCCTTTATTAATATGATAACCCATCCTAACACCACATTTGATGGAAATTTTTTTAAATTTCCTCCATGCTAACCTCTGCTTTTCTTTTTCTTTTAAAACTATTGCAAATGGACTTCTAGTTTTCTTGTTTCCAGCCCCCTCCCCTGAGAAGTATATATGTTAACTAAATGTAAATAATATTTTTCCCTGATAATTCAGATCTTTAAAATAAGTTCCAGGAGCCACTTACAAACATGGTGGCAGGCTATAGTGATGGTGCCATGAAGAAGAGGTATGTTACATTTTGTGAAAAGGTAAAGTGCTTTGCCATGAGACAGCACCCAGGCTGGCAAGGATTTCTCCTGCCCTGTTCTCCTCACCTTCTCTCTGACCCTATTCTCCACTGAGATCTTCCCAGATCTCATTCACAGAATTTTTATGAGCCCATTTAAGACCCTCATTCCTTTTACACATTCTCTGTCCCCTCTCCCCTCCTATCCTTATCATCCTGATTTTATTTTTATGATCTGGACTCTACCTATTTGTTGACTGTTTGAAAGTCCTAGACTTCAAGGAATATCCTGGAGTCTCTCAAGTGGTTTTCTGAAACCACTCTGCACACTTTCCCTTGTGTGTGTTCTCATTTGATTAATCGATTCTCTCACCCCTCTAGTGGACGCCTACAAAGCATGAGGCCCTGGGCTTCAAAGTCTTTTGCTGTATCCAAAAAAAAACATTTTCTTCCTAAATGATATCCATTTTCTGCACATGGCGAATGTTCAACAAGTAACACCTCTGATGGGTATCATAATTGACTCCTCCTGCCACTTCCTCTGCTGTACTTTCCATGCAATGCTTGGAATTTAAGTAAGCTGCATTTCTTAGTGGAAGAAGGTTATCCAAGCGTGGAATGGGGTTCCAACTCATGGAAACTGTGTTGTTCCCAGCCATGACTCAACGCTACCATGCTTTCAATCTGCCCATCTACTATCGAATGCTGGTTACACATTTCCTGCGTTACATGTTTCAGAAGCTCCAAGGCATCCTGCCTTTTTTTTCTCCTCATTTTTTCAAACCAAAAAGCATGTCTTGTCCTGTAAAATGCCTTCTATAAATCCAGGACTATGCTGGAAGCCTCCCCCACCCGTCCCCTTCTGCCTGTGATCTCTGTCGGACAGCTTCAACTCTCCTATCAAGCAAAGGTCTTTGAAATGCACATATTCCTCTATTATTTCTTGTTGTCATGTTCCACAAATGTATCATTATCTGGCTTCAATGATGATAACATTCCAATAAAAGGTTTCCAAGTCTTCAAAACATAAATTATTTAATAAAATTGCTAGACTAAATGCTCATGCCCCTTCCCCAAAACTTTGATGTTGAAAGCCTATCCCCCAGTGTGACGGTCGCAGGAGGTGACCCTTGGGAGGTGAGCAGCTCCTGAGGTGCAGCCCTCGTGAGTGGGATCAGTGCCCTTAAAAAGGAGACTCCCCCCCGGAGCCCCTGACCCCCAACCCCCACCACAGGGCAAGAAGATGGGCGTCCATGAACCAGGCAGCAGGCTCTCTCCACACAGGGGAACTGCTGGTACCTTGATCTTGGACTCCAAGCCTCAGTACTGTGAGAAATACACTTCTGTTGCCTGTAAGCCCTTCAGTCTATAGTGGTTTGTTAGCCTGAACTAAGGCAAAGATCAACTAGCCAATCCTTCTTGTACCAAGAAAGGAAAATTTTTGTTCACCAAGACACATATCACTCCTTCTGGCCCTCCGATGAGTATTTTGGTTTCCGAATTCCATGTCACTCTATTTCCCATCTGTGCTGTGTCTGGAATTACTTCTTCTGCTCTACTTTACCTTGATTTTCTTCTACTAGCACCCAACCTAGTCCAGTAACTGCCTCCCCCTCTGTTGGTGTGTTCAATCTAACTGGCTTCAGCTCATGCCTGACCGCCCATTTGCACGAGGTTGGATCAGGTGAGGATCTGCAATATCACCAACATAACTCTCATCTCTAGGTAGTTCCTCGGGTGTGCAAATCATGCAACCAAAGTATGCCAAACTCTTCCTGTGTGGATCCTCTCTTGCCAGAGAAAACTTCCTAGCATCAAAAACTCAAGAAAGTGTTCAGCATGATTTCCTTCAGATAGTTCTCCCCAGCCTCCCTCAAGACTTCATGTATTTAATTTTGCTATTGTCCAATTTTCTAACCATTTCAGACTTTTGGGCCAGCGGGATCAAGGGGGATCAGGAGGCACCAACAAAATGGCAGCGGACCCCCCACCTTGTTGCCCCCACCTCAGAACTTTGCCACCACCAGAGACCAGCAGAGGACACGTCATCAGGGGGAGCCTGGACCTATGCAGGAAACCTGAACCCTACTTTACCCAGACCCCATATAAGGGCATGGGCAGTTATTGCCCCAGGCTGATTCCACCAGTAATATACCCTAATACCTATCACCCCATACAGACACCCCACCCCTCACCCCTCCCCCCTTAAAAAGCCCACTTGCCCTCCCCTGCGCACGACTTCCCCTGCAGGCTACAGAACCTCCCCGGAGAGCACATCCCATTAAAAGCTTGTTTTGATCAACTTTTGCCGGCCTCTCTATTCCATTTCACAACCGATCAGATTAAACCTGACACAGACCATTCTTCCGTCCACAACCACAACTTCTTTTGCATGCATGGAAAGGGCAGTACTGCCCTCACTGGCACTACCCACTGCTTTGCCTGCGCTCCGCCACCACCTGCCATGTTCCCCTAAAGAGCTCCCACCTTGCACCTGCTTTAGCAGACCTAATATCCTCACGTTTCTTAGTTCTTTCTGGGTCTCCCTGCCTAACCTCCCTTTCCTGTATGTGTCTTCTTTAATAACATTTTCTGTTCCTAGTGGCATATTCCCGCCTTTTAATTTGGAGCCCATTTTTATTGATGAGTCCATTACTAAATGGTAACATTTGCCAGGTATAAATAGTTCCATGGTTTTTAAAGCAAGATTCTAAAAGAACTGAACTACTAGGTGTTAATTTGTTCAGTGAACAAATAGGAGGCAAAGGACCATTCTAATTTTGCTATGTGTTTATCCCGTGCCGTTCTGTGCAATCCATCCAAATCTTCAGATGCAACAAAGAACATATACTTGATGCCCCCTACCCAGCCATAGTCGACCACAACTTCATATAAAGGTCAAAATGCCTTTAGGAGTTCCCTCAAAATCTTAAAATAAAAGTCACATTCCAAACTTCATAATTCTCATGAATACTTCACAAAGTCACCATTATACTATTGAGAAGGAAAACAATTGTGTGCTTGTATTACAAGGGAAAATATTCTAAAAATGAATTATATAGTAAACCCAGGAATCTTCAAGTTCTTGCTCACAAATCATGCATTTGCTTTGGCTTCATCATTTTACATGGCATGGTCTTTACACATCACACCTCTGTAGACGCAGACCAGGGCACTCCCCCATCTGCAGAACTAAATCTGGTGTGTCAGCTTTAAGAGAAAGTTGCCTCTGGACATGCCTTCCAGCAATCCTGCTAGGCTTCCCTTGTTATTCTAACAATTTGTAATCACCCTGGTAATACTGAACATATATCTGTAGGCGAATTTCCTTCCTTTTTATGACTTAAAGCCTTTCCCATATGCTTTGTTAAATATTCTGTATAAAATTTATCTGAATGAGGGATCCCTGGGTGGCACAGCAGTTTGGCGCCTGCCTTTGGCCCAGAGCGCGATCCTGGAGACCCGGGATCGAATCCCACATTGGGCTCCCGGTGCATGGAGCCTGCTTCTGTCTCTGCCTCTCTCTCTCTCTCTCTGTGACTATCATAAATAAATAAAAATTCAAAAATAAATAAAATAAAAATAAAAATAAAATTTATCTGAATGATAGGAAACAAACTGAGGGTCACCAGAGGGGAAGGGGGGAGATGGGGTGACCGGGTGATGGGCACTGAGGGCACATGATGGAACGAGCACTGGGCATTATATGCAACAGATGAATCACTGATCTCTACCTCTGAAACTAATAATACATTATATGCTAATTAATTGAATTTAAATTTTAAAAACTTATCTGAATATCTGGCTGAGGTTTCTCTGTCATTCTGTCTGCCTATATGTATGTGTGCACACGTGTGCTCAGTACATTTACTTATCTATTCGGATGGCCATATTAAATTTTGTTTGCTTCAAGAGTTACCCAATTCTTTTGGATCAGTGAAAGAGACAGGCTTCTTCTCACACCCCCACCATGTGTTCCATTTTTTTAGCTACTTGGACATAAAAACAATTCTACAGCTCCAAGCTTTTTCAGTAAACAAACATCCACTGGCAAGGGACCTCAACATCTTTGACACCATCCATTGGTTTATGCAGCCACCAAACATGTAAGATACTCTCCAATTTTCTTCTCTTGGGATAACAGCTGTAAGAAGCGGCATTGTTATGTGATGACAAGTCTTTAGAAAGGGTTACCCCCATCTCCTACAGCTGGAATTACTATTTCTCAAAACCAAACGTGAGAAACAGAAATACTGAGCATTTTTCAACTTTCCCAAAAGTACTCTGAGCTCCTTGAAGCACATCTTATGACTCTATTTCAAAATATTTTATTAACATCCTTAGCCCCTTGGGAATGACCAGAGGAAAAAGCAAAGAGCAGGAGGCTGAAAACAACCAGACCGCTCCAAAGTTACCATGAAGTATGAGGGGCTCATGGCGCCGAGTCCAACCTCAGGAATGGAGGAAGAGACCCACATTCTGACACGTGGGTTTACACAGAAACTCAGGCTCGGCCAAAAGCTATAAGTGCAATAATCACGGCAACTAGAGATTAGGATTGGGTCAGGCCACATCACTGCGCTCTCTGTCCAGGAGCGATGTGCAACCCACAGACCCACTCCTTTCTGGAACATTCCATTAACTCTCGGCCAAAGACTTTTTGTATGATAAGGGCCTTTTTTTTTTTTTTAGAAGGCTGGGATACAGGGTAGGTCCCCATGTCTGGGCAAGGCTCAACCAGGCCCAGACTGCCCTCGGGGTGTGCACCAGGAAAGGCTGGCCCACATAGAATGTGCCAGAAGAAAAATACATTATGTCTACTGATGTGGGGTCCCTGGGCAGCCTCCCTGAGGCCATGAGCCTAAGTCCACACTCTCACAAACTGGGAGAGCAATCGCCACCCACGCCCCCCCCCCCACCAACACCCCCTGCCGTGAAGCCCAAGGCTATGTGGTTTCTTCTTCACAACTTGGTTCTATTCTCTTTAAACACGAAGGCTTTGTCCACCTCCATTGCTTCTGCACCTCTCGGCGTTTCCAATCCCAAGGCTGAGACGCAGGGACCCTGACCACCTCCACAGGTCACTCACCTCCAGGCCAAAAGGTGTGACTGACTTAAAGGAGCTCAATGGTATCTTTCCCTCTCTTTACTTTGTCTATGGTTCAAAGGCCCTGTTTTATCTGGCTATTGTTTTCAGTTTGAGAGACATTCTTCTTCTTAAGAAAGGGAAAGGCTGAGGTAGTTACAGGATTCTTCCCAAAATCTAGTAATAGGGTATGTTCAGAAAAGTCATCAAATTAGAGATCTGGAGGAGAGACAGGAGAAAACGAAGAACACTATAAGCCAGCAAATGTTATGCCAGCAGCCAGTTTTCAAATCATGTATTTATCTGTTTTTGGTATTTCATAGAAATAGCTAATTCACCAAAAGTGAAATATGTTTCTACTGATGAGAGAGGGGATGAGAACGTGTACTATGGCCAAGGGATGAGGCGAAGCATTCAGAATCAGCTAGAAAAGTGCAAAGGGAAGGGCCAGGGTATCTGGGCCCTCAACCCTCTCCACGTGTGCATGGACAATGTAACTGCACAGGGAAGCACACACACACACACACACACACACACACAGGATCCCCCCCCCCCCAAGATGTCTCGCCACCCAGGCACTCACCAGATGACCCCACACACATTTCCCAAGACAGATGCTGAGCCCCGAGCCAGGATCCGGCTGGGCAGGCCACCCTAGACAGTAGTGCAGGGTGGCATCTGTGGGGCAGGTGTTACCCTTCCCAGCCCCAAAGTCTGTAGGTCTACAGCTGGCTCCCAAAGGCTGGCACTGGCAGGGGGTGAGCTGGGAGGGCAGCCTGGAGGCAGTGACCATGGCAACCCCAACACAGAACAGAGCCCATTGAGGGGGACCCAGTCTAGCCTGCGGGGCTGAATCTATCCCAAGGGAAAGCTTTTCCTCCCACCTCTCAGTCATGGGTTGCCCTGCGGGGCAAAGAGAATTCTGGAGACACCTTTGTCCTGAGCACACCATCTCTCCCTCACATGGGCACAAGGGAGAGGGAGAGATGGGCCACAGGGAAGCAGTAACCCAAGCCTGTAGGTCCCTGGGGGTAGGGCACGCATAGCGCCAGACCGAACCCAGACACAGCATGCTCCCTGTCTGGGAGAAACCTCTGGAAAGGGGTCGTGGAATTTTACCAGTGGTCCCCTTTGAGTGCTCTCTTAATTGTCTCCTATTTAAACATCTGCCACACGCCAAGCCCATGTGCGAAGGAGGCCAGCATTCCGGTGTTCAGGACCCGAAGCGACAGCCCTGCCTCTAATGTCTAATATACGAATGTGGCGACCCAGCGTCCGCTGGCCCTCCGTAAGTTATGTGCCAGCCCAAGTCAACAAGTATAATGTGGCAGTCGCACGGATCTTCTGGTCTAACCTCCTGGAGAATCAATGTGATCTCCTGATCTGAGCCCCTGAGCCCTTAAAGAAGAGGAAAATAGCATGCACGCTCCTCAACACAGCAGACATGGAAGCCCACCTTTGCCGGGACGGTGCCAATTCCATTCAGCAGATAGGGTCACACGGACACAACACACTCTCCACAGCTGTCTCCTGTCTGTAAGAGGCCTTCTTCGTGAACACAAAGAAGTATTGCTCTTGGGACGCTGGGGTGGCTCAGCGGTTGAGCGTCTGCTTTCAGCCCAGGGCGTGATCCCGGGGTCCTGGGACCAAGTCCCGCATCGGGCTCCCTGCAGGGAGCCTGCTTCTCCCTCTGCGTGTGTCTCTGCCTCTCTCTGAGTCTCTCATGAATAAATAAATAAAATCATTTTTAAAAAAATATTGTTCTGTCCTCCTCTTGATATGAAAAAGAGCACTCTGTGGTTCTTCAGGGGCTGCTTGCTGTGCCCACCCATCGGGGCAGCAGGGCCGATGCTGGCGAATGGGACCAGTCCCCGACGTCAGAGAAAACACACCCCGGGCCTGTGGCTAACGCGGTCCGCCGAGTCCTCCTCCCCGGGCACTCCGCAGCCGCACCTGCCAGGCACCGCCCCCGTCGCTGAGAAAGGCCGTGTCAGCATCACCCTCCAGGCCCCGACCCAGCCCTTCGGAGCGCGGGCCGCACGGTGTGGGCAGGGCAAGGGCGACCTGCCCGGGATGCAGAGCCAGAGTGAAGGGCCTCGGGGACGCAGGAGGCCGCCTCCCGGGAGAATGCTACCGCTGGTACTGCTCGCACATCGCCGAGACAGCAGCAATGCGGCTGCCCGTGTCACTGCTGTCCCTAATGCTGCTGCTGCTGAGGCTACTGCTGCTATTATTACTGCCACTAGCAGGCAGCTAGTAAGGCTGCTGCTACCACTACTACTCATATATCTAATAATAACAATACTGCTTATACTATCATCACTATTACTAATGCTGCTACTAATGCTCCTACTACAATTAATGCATCTACTAATACCACTGCTAATGCTACTACTAATACTATGGGTAACGCTGCTGCCTACTAACTCTGCTGCTAATGTTGCTGTTGATACTACTTCTACTACTAGACCTACCAATGTTGCTGCTAGTGCTACCACTACTAACGCATCTACAAATAATACTAATACTACTATTAATGCTACTGTCAATGCTACTATTAATACATCCACTAATACTACTGCTAATACTTCCGCTAATGTTACTGCAGATACTGATGCTACAAATACTACTGCTGGTATTATTAATGCATCTAGGTGATGCTACAGCTACTGCTAATGCTGCTGCAAATACAACTAATACCACTGCTACTGCTATTATTACTAGTGCTAGTGTCGATACTACTACCATTACTAATACTGCTGCTAATACCACCACCACTAATACATCTACTAATGCTACTGCTACCACTCATATTGCTAGTGTGGCAACTCCTGAAACATCTACTAATACTAGTGCTAATACTGTTGCTAACAATGCTGCGGATACTAATGCTAAGAATACTACTGCTGATACTATCAATGCACCTACTGATGTTACAGCTAATGCTAATGCTACTGGAAATACAACTAATACTCTGCTACTGCTACTATTCCTGGTGCTCATGTTAATAACACCACTAATATTACTAATACTGGTGCTAATACTACCACCATTAATACACCTCCTAATGCTCCTGTTAACACAACTGTCGCTGCTGCTAACAGTGCTGCTGGCATCATTCCTGGCACTACTGCTAATAACCATTACTAACAACGGGCTGCCATGTGAAGCTGTCATTTGATGGTCACATCCTCTGTCCCTGGTCTTGTTCTGGATCCTCTATCACTGGGACCCTCGATCCTCCCAGCACAGAGGGCAAAGGTGCCAACATCAACCCCCAGTGCGTGTGAGAAATGAGTCTCGGGAGGCTGTGAAAGGAGGGAAAGGCCTGAATACAGGGCCTTGAACGACCCAACAAGAAAGGTTCACAGAGCAGGACGCTGACAAAGCTGAGAATGACACTGTACTGTGAGCGACTCAAGGCCCTGTCGGCACATGCTGAGGAAAGTGACCTAACTCCAGAGGACAGACAGGAGCTCAGGGCCAAGAGAACTGTCTGGCTTATTGGCAGGAGGGTGTCTGAAGAGCCGGCAGCTCCTAGGAGGGGCGGGAAGGCAGGCCCGGGGGTCCAGGAAGGCACAGGCGTCACAGCTACACCAGGAATGGCTGACCGGCAGTGCTCAGGCCAGACAAGGGCCTCTTCAGGCAGAGCTCCTGCACCGTGGACGGGGATGGTGAGACACGGGCAGTGCAGGGCAGCAGCGGAGAGGGCGGGGACAGGCAGCAGTGGGTCATTCCAGGACATCCATCCTGAGGGAGGCAGGGAGGGGGAGACAGCTGCAGAAAAATGAGGCTGTGACTATAAGTCAAAAAAGCAGGCCACAGCCAGCCTGGGACACACAGCAGAGGCCACTGGGGACAGGGACATGTCAGGTACTCGAGAGTGCCACACAGGCAGCCTGGTGACCCCACTCCCCTCCCAAGCCCCAGATGTGAATGGGCCACAGCGACAGTTCTGTGGGCCTGCTGGCCTCTCCATGTGGCAGGACAAGTGCAGAGCAGGCCACAGAAAACCAGGTACTGGGTGGGCACCGCTGGCGTCCAGCCTGGACCAGGGCAAGACCAACAATATCTCAAACGTTCACTTTTTCCAAGTTTGCATGCTAAAGGGTGAGTGTGTGCTTCCCACCGTGTCTCAAGCCATCAGACCCCTGACCTACACTCCATCATGAACCAGTTCCACGGAATTTGTTTCTGGAAAGAATTCCACTTTACACCCTACAGCAGTTCAAAGCTCTCCTTCAAAATGAGTCTGGAAGCAACACAAAACCGCAGAAAATTCAGGAGTGGCATTTGGAGGAACTAAAGCTGAGGGTGGGGAGGGCGTACCAAGGGGCTCCTTATTCCACATCTTCCTTCACCAGAGGCCACCCACCTAGGGAGAGGAAAGCGGGGACCCTGGTACCCCCTGGGTACATGTCAGGATCACAAGGCCAAAGAATTCAGCAGTGGACAAAAAACAAGGTGTTCTTTTTCCTACCAAGCATCTAGAAGGAAAGCATAAGCCCACTGGTTCCCGTCCCGCCTTTCACCAATAAGAGACGAAATTCCTCTCAGCACCTGTGACATGTCAACAGCAAGCCAGACAACACGTGGTCCCCACCCCAGGGCCCAAGGCCAGCCACTATGGCTGTCTTATCTAGGTTGTTACATGTAGCTGCATATCTACATGTTCCCCCTACCCCATGTCACAAAGGACCCAGTCCTATTAATACCTTATCTTTGTGAAGTTCCCAGAGTCATGGCTCAGTCTTTCAATGTGCAAATGGAACAAAACAAAGTGAATTTACATTTGGGGTTCTTGCGCTCACTAAGCTTTTCTCCCGAGACCAGATGGCTGCAAACTGTGCACTGTCACCTGTGCAGGAAGCTCATCCCACCGTAATAGGCAGAATGAGGTCAGCACATCCTTGGGCGCCGCACACCCAGGCGGCCTTGCACAGCAGCGGCTGGCTGGAGCTCAAGGACGTGGCCGTATCAGGGGGCTTCCGAGCTATTTACAAGTAGGAAGTGCCTTCGGACACCACCCAGCTGCTTCCAAGAGAAAGGTTTCCTGTAAGGGCCCAGTGTAGGAGCTGAGCATCCGCAGGCCACCGTGTGCAAACCACCTCCAGACTCGGGGAGCACTACAGGGACCCAGGCAGCCTGCTCCAGCCTGAGAGCCTGAGGATGCCTCACACTCACTTAGGACACCCATGAAGTAGGCAAAGGTGCCCAAGGAGAGAGGCCTGTCGCCATTTCTGGAAAGAACACATGGTTTCAGAGATAAGAATTTTATCTCTTGCAACCAAACTCTGTTTAAGGATGATCTAACCATGGGGAGAGCAAGTGACAGAACTGTTCCCACCTCACTGTATTGATTTTAATTATGTAGTTGGAGTATTTTCTTTGCACAAACATTTTTTAAAAAATCATGAAAACCGGAGTTTGTTTAACGTAGTTTGAAAGAAATGAAAGATGGAGCTAAGTCCATGATTGCATGGAGAATATGCACAGCTCCTTGCCAAATACTAGTGCCTCTGGCTCCTTCTGCGTGGAAAATTCAAGAAGTGAAGGAGCATGAGCTACACGTGATGTCACAGGTTGTCCCTCACAGAGCAGACTCATCACTGTGACCTCCTCTTGCCAAATCTTGCAGCGGAGAGGCTGCTCTGCCTGTGGACAGGGCAGACCGCAGACTGGGGCTGGGGACCATGAACACTGTTTCTACATCCTCGTGGAAGACGAGCAGGTTGGTTTTCAGGCCCCTGACATGGTAAGAGAGGGCCTGGCTTGAACATGCGGGAAGGAGACAGAGCTGCTGCTGAGCACCAACACTCCGGCAGCTGTCGGCTCTTCTCGAAGGCAATTTGGTGTTTTCCTAAGTGGAAGGGTTCTGTCTCACATTCAGTAAGCTTACGTGCTGCTGTGTACACCTTGCAATATTTTCCCCTCCCACTTAAAGCCTAGTTACGGGCCTTTCAAAGTTTATTTTCCCAGCCATGCAGTGCATATGCACACACTTCTCCATGCAAGCACGCATGAGTACACCGAAAAGTAAAATGTGCCAAATGAAGAGCTTTAGGATTCTGGTCTCCAGGCTCCCCAGGAGAAAGCCAATCTGTGTAGCTTTCATTTTATCATGAAACTGTCATTGTGCTGTTTAAATTTTATGTCCAAGACTTAATTTCTTTTATGATTTACCCTCTTAATCGGTACATCTAATGACCCACAACATGTTTATATTACACTAGAGTTGTCCTTAAAAGGCAGCATAACCCGTAACATTCCTTTTACAGGCTCCCCTGGCTTCTGAGATCCTTTGTTCTCCTCAGACTCAGCTTCACTCCCAAGCTGTCTGCTCCGGCTTCCACCCACCGTCCCCGGGACAGTGCCAGCGGCTGCAGGAGCCCCGCCGCACTCCTCCCCTGAGGAGCGATCTCCCCTGGCATCACCTCCAGCTCACCAACCCCACCCACGTCTCAAACCTCATCTCCCCGTGGCACCCTCACCCCCTACACCCCACCATTTTCTGACATCACCTTCAGCTTTAGCTTCATCCTGCCTGTGACCGTGGGCTCTCGTCTCCAATGGGGCTGGTCAGGGAATAGCTAAAGGGGTCACCAGGCAGCAGAGGAACCTGACAGTTACTGGGCCTGTGCCCAGGCATCGGGGCTCTACACTCTCAGACCAACACAGAAGTGGGTAAATCGGTGGGAAGAGGGGCTCCGGGCTTGGAGCAAGCATGCAGAGAAGTAAACGCATTTGCCTTTCGCCCCAGGCCCATGGCCAACGCCAATGTGACCAAGAATACTGGTGGCAGCCCCTCCTGACCTTAAATTTGTGTATCTAAACCCCTGCCTCCACACTCTGCCTCCAGGAAGAGCTCTTCTGACTCCAAGTACCTGCAGGAGTTAAAGTCACTCATCTCTGACCATCTTTCCCTTGTACACCGAATTCTTCCAAACTCTCAACTCTAACTTTTCATTCCTTCAGCACCTCTGAGCACCAAAGAATGTGCTTTAGTCTCCAAGACCAGGCAGAAAGCTCTCACATGCAAACTCCTAATCAGGCTGCCATACACCTTATTTGCCAGATCAGGACGCTGCTGGGGGTGAATGGGAGCACCATTAATGATTAACAAGCACACCAGGGTCACTGGCGTGGACCGGGCTGACCCTCTGCACACTCGCTTCTGCACCTTATGTGGCTGACGGGCAGGACCAGACCTTGTAGACTCTGCCTCCCCCACCAAAGCAGGTGCTTTGGGCACAGTGGTCTTCAACAGACGTGTAGCGTTTCGCCCTGGCTTGAAGCCACCACATGGCTCCATAAGGACACGTTGCATTGTGTTTCCTCAGAAACATCTCCCCTGTGGCTCAGTCTATTCAGTGGCCCTCTTGCTTCACCCCACTTCGAGAGCTCTGACTTGGGTTTTTGAAGTCATTACCCATTTCCACCATCTGCAGACAGACAAATTCTAGATTCCTATCCAATTTCACCTTCTCCAGCATGGCTTTGCCCATCAACAGACATCGGCTGGGTGTCTGTCCTGTACAGGGATATCCAGAGACTGTGCAAGAGGTGGTGGGAAATCCAAGCAGTTGAAACACAGCTGAGGAGGTAAGGTTTGCACACATGCAGAGAAATCAGTGGTTCCAGGAAGAGATGAACTCCCAACATGTGACATAGACAGTAAGGTTAACATTTGCCAGAACCACTTTCCTTACCAGCCCTCGCAGCACCCTTACAAGGGTCTGTGTCCTGCCTCCTTTTATAAGCCAATTCTTTAGAGGCATTATCAAATGCCTCTGTTCTTCCGTGCTGCCAAATTCAAGGGCCTTTTCCCCAGGACATCCTTTTCAATGGATCTTATTTAAAAAATCAGCTACCAAATCCCTTTAAACCAGTGGTTTGTGGTTTGTAGCTCTTCAAGCATCTGATGAGTCCTCCAGGTATTACTTCCTTAAAAACGCACTACACACAGACTCATTAGATGTACACAGGATTCCCACAGGTTCATGGACCATCCCCCAACCGAAGAGAACGTGATGTGGTCTGGACAATTTTCTTTCACTTGTACACTTATTTTTTTATTTAATTTGGATGTTATGTTTTCCAGGTTTGATATATAACTGATATACATAGTTGCATGAGTTTGAGATGCATCACATGTTGTTCTGAAACATGTATGACAAAATGGCTACTAGATTGCTATTTCTTGAATCTAATCTTTCCAGGGACTCTAATTTGGAAAGGGGTACCCCAAGCCACATTTTATCCTTCATTTATTTTAACTAAAAAGAGAGAGAGAAAGAGAGAGAGAGAGAGAGAGAGATCAAACATCAGGAAGACCTCTGTGTGGTTCTCTCGCTAGGGCTCCACACCTCCCGCTGCAACAGTCCCACCGCCTGGCCCTGGTACAGAACAGACAGGAGCTTGGTGTGGTTTCTGGTAGGGAGGCAGGTAGGATCAACAGGCCATCAAAGACAGGTACTTCCATGTGGAGGATTAGGAGAGGCGCAACTGTCTAGGGCTGTTACGAGTATGCAGAGGTAACAGCTGGGCAATCTCAGGTAGAAACCAAAGACAACACAGCTCATAGGCACAGGCAGACTCTGCAATCATGAGAAAAGAAATCTCTGGTACTACAAGTCTCACTCCCCATCTAGACCTC
The DNA here is from genome assembly GCF_018345385.1 of Vulpes lagopus. NCBI lineage: Eukaryota > Metazoa > Chordata > Mammalia > Carnivora > Canidae > Vulpes > Vulpes lagopus. The sequence continues at coordinate 2,834,159 of NC_054839.1, read as the reverse complement.
TTCCCCAGGGCTATTCCTAAAAGTATTTGTGGTCACTTTCCTTCCACTGGTGCTAAACGCTGGATTCCATTCAAGAGTGCCCTACACGAATGCTTCATCCAGCCCGGGTCACACACAAGGGGACCAAGCAGACAAGTGTAGAGCCCAGGTCTGGTGACTCGCTGTGACACTCACCACCCAGTGCCATACTGCACGCCTGTAGTGCCATACTGCATGCCTGCAAGTGCACTGGTTTACTTCACTTTGAGAATTGCCAATTAAGGAATTAAGCTTATTTAGGATCTTTTCTGTAATGATTTTTCCCCAAAAGAGCTCTGCGACATCACACATTTCATCACTGATTTTTATATTACATCTTTCCCCTGCGTTAATAGCACTTCCCAGTTGCAAGATAATATGGGACGGGTACTACCAATTGCCAGGGACAGTTTGCCAACATCTTTTGCCAAGTATTCTGATCTCCATTTTCTTTTCTTAAGCTACTCGATATTTTTACAGAGACAGTCTCTGTGTTTCTGATTCACTTATCCCTAAAGCACACATTCGATTGGTTTTGCCCAGGAAACCTTGTAAACCTTGGTCCTTAGAGCAGGATTTCAATTTTGCCAAGCAGCATAAATCCCAGAAAAGAGCTCAAGTGCCAACTGTAATGTGAACTCCAAGTCCAAGGATGTGTTGGGCGGAGAACACCAGCTCTTCGTTTCTTGGCAGTCCTGCACTTTGCAGCAGCCTGCCCCAAGTGGTTTGCTGTGGGGGATGGGAGAGGGCATAACTGCTGTGTCTTTTGGAACTAGAGGTCTTTGGGGTGTGTCCCTGTGAATTACGAAAGCATCCCTCCTTCTGTTTGCATCAAACCTCTTCACATAGGTTGCTGCTGACTTGGCCACAGGCCAATACAATTTTAAGGCAAAGGACAATATCCTTGCATCATCGCCGTTGTGACATATGCCATTCTCATCAAAACGCCTGGAGTGAACACTGTAGAAACATATTTGCTGTCTGAAGTTCTCATTCTTACATCTGGTATTTCCACATTTGCTGCCTCTGTCCTCTCTAAATGCGAAGCATTCCCCCCTGGCTAGCTTTGCACAACTCCCAGAGCGAGAGGAGAACCAGGCTAACTCATTCCCTACTTTAGAGATATTTTTAAATTCTTCTTTTCTAAATAAGCGGAACAAACCTGAAGGTCTATTAGAGATACAAAGCTGATAATACTTCCTACGAAGGACCTTGGTTCTCTTTCTTATATTTATAGCTCTTTTAACAAAGTTGAATTTCTGAAGCTGAGGCATTCCTAAAAGAGCAAAGAGGGGCATCTTTTAAAATATTTTCTAGTTCAGCACGATGCAGGGTCAAAATTATCTGATTGTATTGATTCCATAAACAATCTTTGAGGGCAGCAATTCTTGTCTGTTTTGTTCTCCAGCCTAGGCTAACATCCAGCACATAGTGAGGGTAAAATACTTACTGTATGAATGATGCATGAATGAATGACCAAGTATCATTAATTATGTCTATATATATATATAACATATTCAAGTTTTGCATATGTATGATATGTGTATGCATGTTTATACCAACATATATATATATACATATGTGCATACATATTCATTAAAGTACTTAATAGACAAAAGCCTTAACATCCTATAAATGATCATTAATGGAGACCGTACAAACAAGACTCATTTCCCTAAGACATGTACAGACCTCTGCAGAAAAACTCTCTATCAAGATATATGGGGCTCTCTCATTTTTAGGCTTTTTAATGGATAAACATGCTCAATCTGTCAGCATGTTTGGATTTTCTTCATATGTTCTCCCACTCTGTGGCTTCCTGACCCTGACCTAAGGTGAATTCTCAAATGGATCTCAGCAGCAGATGTTTATGTGGCTGGAAGACCCACCTCTGGTGCCCCATGGACACTGTCTCTCACAGAAAACATCAGGCCCAAGGCAGAGAGAAACACAGCCCCTCCATGCAGGATCGAACCTGGTGATCATGAGATCTTAGCAGTGAGTGGGCCACCACTTGGATCTGTCTCCACATCTACTCTTTGGCCAAAATGGCTCACCGAGCTCCATGACTGGCTCATTCCAGAAGAATTTATCACTAAAAGATAGGGTTGTTGTCTTTAGGGAAATCCATCAACTCTGGACTCAGTGGATATGATAATTACCAGAGTCAATGATCAGACTCTGAGAGCCCACATGTATTTGGGAAGTTGAGGAAACAAAACTCTGAGAACCCTCCATTTCTCAGGCTAAGGAAAAGATGCCCTTTCTCATTTGAACAAGGTCAGGGAGAAAGTTCTGGAAAGTGGCTCCCACCTTTGCAGAACATTCTGTCCAACCATGCTCACTTCACACTAGCCATGCCTAGGAAGAAACCTAGGGAAGACACCCTCTTCAGAGTGGCCCTCAAAGACCAAGTCAGGGCATCTCGTGAGAATTTGAAATTGTGTGAATGTGGTCACTTCCTAACATGAAATCAGGACAATGCATTTCATCTCAATGTGCTCATCGTGTTAGTTTTGTCTTCAACGTCCAGTTTTCCACCTTGGAATGCTCTAGGTGCAGAACTATCCCCTTCCAATTAGGCAATAAAAACTTAATTAAAGCATGTATGTGAATATCATTATAATCCTAGTATCTATATATTATCCAAGAATTTTAAAGAATGATGTAGAGGTCAAAGAAAGATATTTTTTAAGCCTGCACAGTTTTAGTTACAGGTGAATATCATATAATAATGAAACCAATAAGAGCTAATGTGTCCAGGACTCATGATAGGGCAGTCCTTCATTTATGTGCTTCAAACATGTTATCACGTGAGTCCTATCTTCACAACAACACTGTAAAGGAGTATAGTAGCATCGCTCCTACTTTCAGATGAGAAAACCAGCACACAGGGAGACTGAGCAGGCTGCCCACAGTCAAGCAGCTCATTATTGGTGAACCAAGAATTTAAACCCGTGTGGTCTGGCCCCACATCATCTTTCACTCTGGTGATCTTTCTAGAGTTTCAGAACCTAAGTGAAAATTCTGGAGGAAAAAAGGAAAACAGTGAAGGTTTAAATTTTTCAGTGTAACACCTCTCACGCCATTATTAAAATTATTCTTATCTTGGGCATATATCAAAATACAAAGCATAAGAAAAATTCTAGCTGCTGGCATATTTTCTGACCTCAAGTGAGACTCAACACACATTTATTGAACAGATTTTGAATGCCAAAAGCAAGATTCTGAGTTATGAACCTATTAATTTGTGCTAGGCTGGCACCTGGGCAACTCAGTGGTTGAATGTCTACCTTCGGCTCAGGTCATGATCCCAAGGTCCTGGGATCAAGTCCCACATCGGGCTCCTGTGGGGAGTCTGCTTCTCCCTCTGTAGTCTCTGCCTATCTCTCTCTGTGTCTCCCATGAATACGTGAATAAATCTTAAAAAAAAAGATAGCCCTATGATATGTGCTTAAGTGAATTCTCAGCCTTATTTACTTTCATTGATGTAAAAGGCAGGGGGCTTTGATTACAAATCTGCCTTCTAGCCTAAAACAATGCCCGAAGTTCTGTGTGTTTTAAATGAATTATCCAGGCAAAAGAAAAACATGTGTCTCTATAATATACTCATGCATGGTAACTCCATGGAAGACAAAAAGATTTCTAGGGTCAAGAAGGAATAATAATAAATGGCTAATTGTAAATTTTTTTTAAGTTTTAAAAGCCCAAATTCCAGAATAAAGAAATACAATCTTATTATTTACAGTATTTGGAAAAACAAAATCTAATTATTACTGAGGTACCCAAAGCTATTTGTTTGGAGCTGCTTTAAGGAACTGATAAAAAGCATCTGTTGTTGTGTCATGTTTCCAAGGCAAAAATGTGTGTGAAAGATAAGGTATGGATAAGGGTTGAGCCAAGAACACAGCCTGCTACACACCCTCTATAATAAATAGTATGTACTACCTAGTTCATCAGTGAACAGAACTATGCCTGGACCAGGTTTGTATTCTTATCCAAAATACACCCGACCGAGAGGCTCAATTATCCACGTTGTAGTATTTATCCCATCATCCTGCTTTGGCAAGTTTATCTTAATTTTATAGGCCATTTCCTGACCAAAATTTAGGAGTTATTTTAAACCACTAACCCCAAAAGGTTTTTAAGATCCAGGAAATAGTTTTAGCCATAATAAGATACAGAACAGAAATGCCTCATGGGGAGGCCAAGCAGCAGAGGCCCCCCTGGGTGGTGGCATGGGTGCTACAAGACGTGGTGGTCACACGCTGGGGGGCCAGTCCCACCACTTGCCTGCGTTCTGGCTGGCCAGCCCCTAAGCAAACCACCTGTGCACATTCTCAGCAGGCGTACGGGCATGAACAGAGCCATAAGGATGGCAAAAGCTCTGACTTAACATGGATAATCATGGGAAAACTCATGTCCCATGCCCTGAGGAGAAGAGGACCAGAAGGGACCAGCATCTTCTGTAGGCACCAGCTGCCCCCAATTCCCACCAGCCAAACCTTCTGCAAATGAACTCTCAAGCATCCTGACACTCCACATACATGCTTCTAGAACCTTCTTCCTGCTTCCCCCTATCCAGGTGGCACCGCAGGGCTAGAACTGAGATCACCAGTGGCAACAAAAACCAATATGAAAAGAAGAAAAGGAGAATTGTAAGAGTCATTTTTAATACAATGGTTCAGATTCTATTTATTTATTTTTGAGAGAGAAAGAAAGATAGGGCATGGGTGGGGGTGGGAAGGGGAGGGAGACAGAGAAGCAGACTCCCCGCAGAGTAGAGAGCCCAACATGGGGCTCTGTCCCAGGACTCTGAGATCATGATCTGAGCCGAAGGAGACGCTTAACCCACTAAGCCACCCAGGTGCCCAATGGTTCAGCTTCTCTTGGAAGGCAAACCAATGTCCCAGAACAGCAGGATTACCGCTCACCTGCATCAAGCAGCTGCCCCTGTAAGAAGAGAACAGACAAAACCTAAGGTCTCCAGAGTAGCCGCGGCCGCATCTCCTGTTAGAAATGCAGTTCTCAGGTGCACACCGCACCCACTGCTTCAGAAACTCTAGGAGGGGGGCCTGGCATCTCTGCTTCTCCAATTCCTCCAGGAGATTATGCTGTGGGCTCAAGAGCCAGGACTACTGGGAGAGGTGACCTTCTGTGGTCTCCAGCCCCAACAGCCTTCCTTGATGATAGAGCTACTTTGCTACTTATTCCTCAGAATTCGTTTTTAATTTAACCAAGAGAAGAGTGCCTGTCACTGCATAAATGCTTTCTAAACATTAACTCGTGTAATCTTCACATGTGTCCCCCCAAGCAAGACACTACTGCTATCCCCACTGCACAGATGATGAAATGTGAGTGAAGAGAGGGAGGTCACTGGCACAAGGTCACACAGCTTCAGAAGAGGCACAGCAAGAGATGCAAACCAGCACCCTTGTGTTCAACGACAGTGCCTGCAACCCCATCCAGAGCTTCTCTCCAGATTCTTTCCAAAAAGTTGTGTGAATGTGTATCCCTCTGGCCAAGCCTCCTACAGATTTAGACACTTCTTTTGCGTGGCTAAGTTTAGAGTTCTTGGAAGTCAGCTGACCTCTTAATATACAATTACTTCTATTTAAGATATAAAGTATTTTCCAAATGGACATTACCAAAAAAAATGAGCCAAATTTAAGGTTCTGTGACCTTTTCTTTTCCTACTAAAACCTTGCATGTTATAGGTAAAAAAGACAGTGATACACCTTCACTCAAGCTTTTATCCAAGCTTTTAAAATGTTACTATATTCTCTAAAAAAAATTCTAAAATGCAACTTGAAAGTTAAAGCTAATTAGGAAAAGGGATACTTACATTTTAAAATGACATTTTAAAGCTGATGCAATTGGATGATATAGAAATAAGTACTCCTGTGCTCAAAATTGCTGACTAGTTACATAAAAGGATAATTATGGGGTTTTAGAATAAACTGTGATTGTTTTCTTCATATTACAAAAATATGAAATTTACTTTATAAAAAATTGTTAGAGATGTAAGTCAATGTTCCACTGATTAAAATATACATTAATATTTCTTTAATAGAAACAAAGAAATAATAACAAAAGAGTTATCCTTGGGTTTATTTGTAACATTCTGAGGCCTGCAGAATGCCCCCCATGCTATGCCACACATTAGGAATGTTCACTTCTCCAAAGTGAAGACACACCACTACTCACTACTCCAGCGGCTCTGAACCTCCTTCATCTCCAGGTGTGAGTGGCTGCTGTGAAAAACTTGAGCAAGCAGCTCTGGAAACACTGAGAGTTACAACCAGAAATCCCTGAGTTTTGTTCATGATGAAGGAATATGTTCGTTTTTCTAAAGCAGAAACTCAATAAAATTCTAACAATTTTCACGAAATGTCAAATACAGGAATACTGTGCCTCCAAATATTGCGCTGAGCTGGAAAACATTATTTAAATAGCTAACCCCTCTCTGAGAGCATGTGCAAATGGCTTTTCCTGTGGTCAGTATATTTGGTAAGATGAGAACAGAGCTACTGACATCGTATTGACTTCATCCAGTTCACAGGCAGTATCTCTTGCTGTTATCTGAGCACGAAAGAAATACCTACAGTACACATAGGTATTTATTCGGGAACGAACAATAGTAATTCCAAAGCTCTGAACTAAGTATTGATTCTAAGAGCAGTAAAAGATGAAGAGATTGAAGAATTGTCCTTTATCAGCAAGAGATAAAACCAACATATTTGCAAAAGCCTCGCGGTATGGGAAATATCCCTTTCGTATCTGATCGGGCACTTTGCATTTATCTTTATCTTTTCTTTTACCACAAATCTAGCAAGCCTTAAAACTCAGATGACTAAAATGCTCTTATAGTGTGTGGATTAAACATTAAAAATAGGAAAGCTAGGAATATTACTAAACCACGGGATAAACTATTTACATAAAGAATTCAGCACTGTGTATATTTCCAAGTCATGTTTAGTCTGTCGTGCAATAACTACTCCAAATTCCAAACGAAGAGGAAACACCTTCATTTGGCACTAATTCTCTTTCTGTTCCTAACACTGCCAGGGGGACGGCACAGCACTCACGTGAGCCAGCACACAATCGCACTGGGGCTCTTGCAGGGCTGGTGAGTGAACGCTCGCCAGAAACACTAGCACCAATTACTAGTCATTAGTGATCTCCCTCCATGAGTCAAGTGCTCCTCCACACAGTGGGGAATTTTAGAAAGAAGCTCTGTCCCGTGGTGTCTCAGAAGCCTCAGACATAAGACAATGAGGTCCCAGCCACTTGGCAGTGATAACAACCAACATCACTTAAGTGCTGAACCTGCTTCGGCTTCGGGCGCAGGACCGCACAGAGGAAGGTGAAGGTTTTCACAGACATTGTATGACTGGTTAGGGACCCGAGGCTCAAAGAGATGACATCATCCCATGGAACACAAAGATTGGTCCTTCATGACAATCATCCAGCTTATGGGTTGGGGAGTGATGAAGAATCGGGCCAGATAAACTCCACGGATCCAGGTCATGAAGGCACGCAAACAAAGTCCAAATTAAAGCAGCACAGAGATAGCACTACTATGGAGGGTGGCCCCAACCCAACACTGCCCACAGCCAATGCTGGTGAGGATGGGGAAAGGAACTCTCCCCCACTGCTGGTGGGAATGCAAACGGTGCGGCCACTTTGGGGTACAGCCTGGCAGTCACTCACAAGACTAAACATACTCTTGCCATACTGACCAGCAGTCAATCAGGTATTACCCACAGGAGTCGAGCACTTATGTCCACCTGAAATTCTGCAGCAGCTTTATTCATAATTGCCAGAACCTGGAAGCAGCTAAGATGCCCCTCAGCAGGTGCATGGACAAATAAACCGCAGTCCATCCAGCAAGTGCAACATTACTTAGTGCTAACGAGACAGTAGTTATGAAGTCACAAAAAGACACACTAGAACCTGAAAGGAACATTACTCCGTGAAAGAAGCCACTGTGAGAAGGCCACATCCCACATGATTCCAACTCTATGACACTTCAGAAGAGATCAGAGTAGATGAGGGGTTGCCAGCAAGATGGGGAGGGGTGACCAGGAAGAGCACAGGGGGTTCTGGGGGGCAGTGAAGATACTCTGTGTAATGCCACAGGGATGGTGGCGTGTCACTGCACCTCTGTCCACACCCAGGGAATGCACAACACCAAGAGTCACCCTCATGTAAACTACAGACTCTGGGTGATGCTGATGTGTCATCGTAGGTCATCCATTTGGTGATAAATGTCCCGCTCTGGTGGGCAACATCAATAGAAGGGGAGGCAGTGTTTGCATCAGCAAAGGGGGGATATGGGCAAATCTTGGCACCTTCCTCTCAACCTGAAACTGCTCTATAGAAAATCAAGCAGGAAAAGACAAACAAAAACCAGCCCACCACAAAGGAGAGCTTTGGTTAGACGGTATGCAGCCACCGTCAGAGGCTGCCCGTGACCATCAGTGGGACCCCCGAAGACCACCAGCCGCAGGACAACACGAGGAACTGGCTGGAGGGAGCCTGAGGCTGGAGGAAGCATGGGAGCCAGGAGGGTTTTGTGGCAAAACCCAGGCCGAAGGTGAATAGACCCGAAAGGGGGCCATAGCCTTGGGAGGAGAAAGCAGGTGGGGACGCTGAGAAGCGCACAGAAAGACATGGCAGCCTTGGTGACCGAGTGACACAGCGGTTAAAAAGAGACAGAGTGGAGCCCTGAGGTAAAGCCACCATGTCTAAGCTGGGTGTCAGGAGATACTGGGGTGTCGACGACCAAACGGCAGGACTGGGGATGGGCAGTCAGTATGGGTAAGAAATTAAGTTCAGTTTGGAACACATTTACTAAGTCTGAGACCAAAGCCAAGGTGACATGTCCCATGGGAATGTTGAAGATCCTAGGCTGGAGTTCAAGAAAAAGGTCTGGAACCCCCTTCATGGAATAAGGAATCATGAGAGCAGATCTCCTCAGCTAGAGAAGGAGAGAGGAGCCCACTGGCCGGACCCCACAGCATACCCGCACGAAGGATCTGGGCAGAGCAAGAAGGGAGAAACAGAAGGAAAGCTAGGAGAGACACATGTCACTGGATTAAGACCAGGAGAACAATAGAGGGAAACACAGGATGCAACCAGTTCACCATGTACCAGACTATAAAAATATTAACCCCAAGTAATTCTTACAGCGTTCAATGCCTCAAAAGAAATTAACCATTGAAACGTGTCCTGGTTTATATCCTCTTTCATTGTACGCCTAAGAATGGTAGGAATATGTCTTTTGTATTGTTCTACAGTCAACATTTTTTAGTGGTTGTTTAATAATAGCAGGAAGAACAATGCTCTAATGATATTATTTTCGGCATCCTATTGTTGCTTTTGCTTACTCTATCTCAAGAATTCAAAATACTCAATCTGCTTGAGAGGTATTTTAATGAGGTTAATCCTTTTTAAATTTCTGGAACAAATGTTCTAACAAACACTGTCTATACTTCTTCAAAACAAGTATTATAACTTAATTCTTGATGCCCTCCGGATTTCTACAACACAACGATTTGTTCTAGAGAGTCACTTGTGGGTTCAATTTGTCTGCAAAAGCTTTACCAGCTCTTAACTAAGTAACTGAATTTATAAAGTCATGGCCATCCTTACTGGTCCCAAGACATTGCCCACAGTCTTGTTAATGAATAATGCAGGGTTTTGTGAATTCCCTCATGTCCTTGCCCAACTGAGGGTAGGTTTTCTGGGTCAGTTCCTAAAGGCACTCCAGCATAGAATCAGCCATCCATGTGGCAACCTTCCAAACATCCCAATGTACCTGCAGCCTCAGGAAAGGGCTCTCTGGCTGGGAGCTGGGTGCTTCTTACCACTGGTCACCTAGACCAGTCTCTCAATGTCTCTACCCCTCGGGGGGGGGGGGGGGAGTTCAGCTACCGCGATTGATAAGAGAAGCCATGGCATCTTGGTATCTCCAAGGAGGGAGCCTTAGGGTCATTTTTAAATGCAAAGACCTGTAGGTCTATGAAAGGACAGGTAGATTCATCATACTTCTGAGTACAATGCACCATAACTACTCATGAAAGCAATACGCTGAGCTCATAGTTCCTATTTCCCCCTCACATTTGGAGGCGGATGTCCTCTTAGAAGTTCCTCTGAGTTTCGCAAAGCTGATTAGGTGCTCACAGTGCCCCTGATTTACCTTGCCTTGTTTGCCTGTGGCTCAGCATTTGTTGCCAAACTGCAAGCTTCCTGGAGGCAGAGTGGGTCCCATTCACTGTTGCCTGGCCAGGGCCTGGCAGAGTGCAGGGTATGCAAGAAGGCCCAGGGTGCATGTGTGGAACAAAGGAAGGAAAGGATGGCCCCCTGGAAGAAGGGACAGATCTGCCAAGGGATCAGAGGCACTTCCCTTCTGGTCCAATTCTATACATAATGAACATAATGGTTTGGGTTACATCTTCACCAGTATCACTCCTGACATATTGAGCTGATGTTCATTGTCACTGGGCCCAGAGGAGAGACCAACCTTCTCATTTAAATGACATTTGCCACAGAACAGAGTCCATACTCACACGGGAACTAAATGTCACTTCCCTTGGGTTCTGGGTAACTGAGCTCCATGAGAGTGAGTAATGGTGTGAACATGCCAATACCAGTGGGCAGGCATCACCGCACTTCTAGGCAAGTTCACACTTCTGATCCTGAGAAATCCTCTGTTGACAGGGGGGTCATACAGACTGAGAGAGAGGAGTCTAAGGCTGCATGCCATAGAGACAATTCCCTCCAATCTGACTGCATAACTCAGAACACAGGGCATCCCCAACCCTAACACTCTGAGCACACTTCTATCTCAGGCTTGAACTCCTGTCCTCCTTTCTTGCTTCAGAAACATAAGTTGGGGAAGAGAGTCAGAATAGACTGGGCATGGGGAAAAAAATCACTGGCTCAGAAAATCCATCTAGTAAATGAACAATATGACCATGGCAGATACGGTCAAATATAAAATCAAATAGGCTTTCATTGGGGGGGGGGGGGCGCGCACAATTTTTGCCGAGCACAGGTGATGTTTGGACAGGTACACATGTAGGTGAATTGTGATTCAGATTCTCTTTCAAAGGCATAGGGTAATCCAAGAATCCCTCTTATCATTCAAACGTATTTTTAATGTATTTTAAAATGCATTTTGCTAGGATCAATATTGGAGCTATTTCAACTTTTGGGTTCCAAACAGGTAATTTTGGGAAGTGGTAAGCAAAAAAAAATGTTCTTGATGGCATAAAAAGTGAAATGGTTTTAAAAATTAGATAAATTATTACATTTAAATGGATTTCTTGCATATCCATAGGTTATACCCATATCTCTCTACTTAAGCCAGGAAAAACAAAGTGTAAAGATAACTCCTGCTGAGTCAGTTGGTGACTGATCAGAGGGTGTCACCCATGTGCCAGGTATCTGAAAACACTATAGGACACCCTGAGGTTTAGAGCCAAGCCAGTGGACAGGAATGTGCTTGGGCCTCAGAGAATAATTAAAGGGAAGTAAAATAATCCCAAACAACAGCAATGAGTTTGACTTCCCAGGCAAGAGCAGTCCCCATAAGCATGTGGCTTGTTCTTTAAAGTCCTAGCTGTTTGAAAAGCGAGTTCTTTTAATCAGCTTTGCTTTGCTAGTATTATCAACCAGAAAATCTAAGTCCAAACAGAGGTTCGTATTTCCAAATAGAGAACTTTCTCTCATTTTCTCATCATCAAGTTTAGCAACTTCTCCTTGGAAGTACTAAATCTTTTGGTCACTATTTCTACACCCAAATAAAGACTCCTCTTTTGAAAGTATTTTGTCATCTTTACTGGAGAGCGTTTAAACAACTGAGTATGGTGCTTGGCTGGACTCAGGGCTGGAAGAAACTGTCTGAAGTTAATTGCTGCTGTGATCTCTAGTCCTTTCAACAGCCAATGAAGGAGCTGCCAGTAAAGAGTCAACCTTGCCCTGGGATGAGATGTGTGCGCATACTCCTGGCTCATTCTGGCATGTAACAGTTAATACATTTTATATGCAGTGGAGTCTGAATATCATTCCTCCAGGAGAGAAGGGAAAACAAACAAACAAACAAAACCTAAGAGCAAGATTAGGATCTGAAACGGTAAAACAATAAGTAGGAAATGTGGCAAAGTAGCAAAGTAATTTTTAAACCTCGTGGGGGTGGGGGGAGAATGCAAAATGCCTTTAGAAGCCACACTTCCTAGGGGTTTTGTCTCCAAGGCTTTCACACCGGGGACCAGCGGAGGTCTTTATTCTGTCTAAGAGGAGGAAAAAAAAGAAAGAACAACAGTACATCAAGGACGGTCCAGAGCTGGAAGCCTGTACTCCTGCAAGTCCAGCTCCCAGATCCTTTCCGGGCAAGCACACAGCCGGAGGAAATGAAAACTAGGAAAACAGTTTGTGCTTAGAACAATAAGATGGAGTTTCATTTTGGTTTCACGCTCAAATATAATGTGGTCATAATTTTTTTTTAATGTGCATTAACACAAGGCAACGAGTCGAGTTTGGTTAAGTTTTTGAAAGTGCACTACACGAGAGCCCCACTTCTGCTCTCGAGCGTGCTTCAGCCACAGAACAGTCGTGGGAAAGCACAGATACAGCTGTTTCCAGGCGAGCGGCCCAGCACTGCTCGGCATCACCCAGCACAGTCCCCAAGCACGGCAGAAACACGTCCAAAGCGACTCCCCGGCACGAGTGCGGGTTCGCAGCGGCGTGGGGCGCGCGTGCCCCCCCGCCCGCACCCCCGCACCCCCGCACCCCCCCCGGGCGCCCGGGGCCGCTGAGGCCCCCGCAGCGCGAGTCCAAGGCCCGCAGGCTCCCGGGCGCGCTCGCCGCACCGTGCGCACCGGCTCGGTCCGCTGGCCCAGGGCCCCGGGGACGGTCTCCACCTCTCCCGACCCGGCCCACAACAAAGGAGGCTCCCCAGTGGATGCGGGATGCAGCCCACCGGGTCGGGGCCGGCGGCGCGGGGAGGGCTCCCGGGGCGGGCGGGCGGCTCGGTCCGGGACAAAGGGGCCGCGCGGGGCTCCCGGGGCGCGGGGCGCGGGGCGCGGGGCGCGGGGCGCGGGGCGGGACGCCGGGGAGCGGAGCCGGCTGGGGACTCACCTTGGCGGCGGCCCGGCTGCGCTCCTCGTGGAGCAGGAGGGCGGCGGGCAGCAGCAGCAGCCACACGCCGAGCCGGGGCCCCATGGTGGCGCGCCCGGGGCGGCGGGGGCCGGCGGGGGCCGGGGGGGCCGGGGGGGCCGGCGGCCGGCGCTCGGGGGCCGCGGCGGGCGGCTGGAGGGCGGAGGGCCGGGGCGCGAGCGCTGCGCACCGTCCCGGGCGCGGCCGCTCGCAGCGGAGACCTGAGCGCGGCCCGGCGAGCTCCCCAATTTGTTGGCGCTGCCCCCTCCCCTGCGCGGCGCGCGGGCGGCGTCTCAAAGGGGAGGACCCTGCGGCGCGGGTAAGAGGCGGCGGGAGCGCGCGGCCCGGGGACTGTGGCCGCCGCCGCCGGGACGCCAGGGCTCCGCGCTCCGCACCCCGCGCCCCGCGCCCCGCGCCCCCGCCCCGCGCCCCCGCCCCGCGCCCCGCGCCCCCGCCCAGGCGCCCCCGAGGGCCGAGGCGCAGCGGGCGGCTCCCGGAGCGCCGGATGCGAGCCGACGGCCCCTGACGCCGGGCCCGAGGTGAGGGCGGCCGCGGGGACGCCGGGCCCGGGCCGAGGCTGTGGCTGGGACGGGGCCCCCCGCGCAGGCCGGGGCCGCGCTGTGCCGAGGGGGCGGGGGGCGGGGGCGGGGCGGGGGGCCCCGAGCGGGGCCTAAGTGCGGGCTCCCTCTCCTCCTCCGGTCCCCGCGCGGCCCCGGGTCGGCCCTGCGGGGATGGGGGCGCACCCGCCTGGCCGCCCCCCGCGGAAGGAGGCCCGCGGCGAGGATGCTCCCGCCCCAGCCTCTGCTAAGCCCGCTTTGTGCCTCGCCCCGCAGGCGAGGAGGGACCGCGCGGAGCCCGGAGCGGCCGGGTCAGGAGCATGGACCGACCCCGGTGCTCGGCGTCCAGCCCTGCCCTGCGGCGGTAAGCGACCTGCCTGCGGGGGACGGGGAGGGGGCCCGGCGCGGACTCGGACCGCCGAGCCGAGGCCACAGGCTCATGGCGCTCTCTCCGCTCTCTCACCCAGGTGGCTGCTGCTGGGGGCTGTGACAGTGGGGCTCCTGGCCCAGAGCGTCCTGGCGGTGAGTCGTGGGCCCCGGGCGTGGGCTCTGACTGGTGCTGGGGAGAGTGGAAGGGACCCCGAGTGGCCTTGCCAGGAGGCAGCGCAGGCGTGCTCACCTGAGTGTGCATGTGTGAGCTCACCTCTGTGTGCAGCCCTGACCCTGTCCAGGTTCGGACAGAGCTGCTTTGCCCAGAGAACTTCTCAAGTTTGCTTGCCGTGGGCTCCCCCACTCGAGACCTGTGTGTTACAGGCCATGCCCCCCACACACACACACACACACAGCCAGTAATTTAAAGCATAGCCTGTGGCATCCCCTGCTAAGCTAAAGTGAAACCCTGGCTTCCTAGACAGAAGACTGTCAATCGCATGGCAATGAGGGGCCAGGGTACCCAGAAGAAACACGTTTGTGGTGCTGGGAAGCGGGTGTCTAGATTCCATCCTTGGCAGAGAGTTTTCTGGTGCTTTTAAATGAGAGGCTTTTGGGGAATGGGCAGAGCAGGAGGAGACCAAGACAGCAGTGTACTGTGTTTTAACCCATGTGAGTGAAGAATGGCAGAAACCCTGTGTTTTCTCCCAAGTCTTAGCCAGGGTGGAAGGTGCTAAGGTGCATTCAGGGCTGCTCTGCCCTGTTGTCTGTGTGCTTGGGATTGCACTGTAGAATTTCGTGAATTGTGTTTAAATAGTTGGAGCCACTTTCATTGAGCTTGACATAAGGAGGCTGACAAGCCACAGGTTTGGCCATCCCTTCAGTCTCAGACACAGATGTTTAAACTGGGACCAAAAATGGAAGGAATGCATGGTGTCCCCCACTGCACCCCCCCCCCATCCCCACTCTAACCCAGTACCTGATTTCCCAGGTGGCTCTTGAAGGTTCCCTGTGGGGGTAGAGTGCAAACACAGGACCATGGGAAGCCGCATTTGTGGTTTGATTGAAATTCTGTTATTTTCATTGTTCTGTCCTCATGTGAAACAAACAAGGATTTTCAAGGCAGTGATTGAAAAAGAGCTACTCTAGCTTGGAAAGGACCCTTAGCCTTACTTTTCTGCCTTCTGCTCCAGTTCCTGGCACAGACTGGGAAGTCAGAAGAGGAGTCCATAGAATTTTACCAGAACAGACCAGGCCAAAGCTTTCAGAAAGCTCAGATCTGACTCTTTCCTTTTCACATGTCCTGATTTAAGAAGATAGCACCTACACACTGTAATCACTGACTCTCGTGGTCCTTATGCACATGCACAACATATAGGACTTGGCCCAGTGTAGGAGTCAGAGCAGCACACGTGCTCCCAAAGGAGGAGGATAGAGAGGACAGCTCTGCGACATGCTGAGAGTGTATGCACTGGTTGCACTGACTCCACCCACGCCCCCTTGGCCCCTAGAACCACTTTTGTAATACCGTGTTTTCATTCCTGGGCATGGTGAAAGTCTGATGAATTATATCTGGGACTGATCCTAAAACTGCTAGAAAGGGCTTGTGGGAGGAAGACTGGGGTATACACAGAGCTCTGGCCTGGTCTCCCAAATCCTGAATCCCAGTATTTGAACCTAGAACAGGAAGAGAATATTCACCTGTGTGTTAGAGGCAGGTGCCTACCTCTGTGCCTTCCTCCCAAACCCCTTCCAAGCTACAGACTCACCTGAGTCTCTGCTCTCTGATTCTTGGGCGGGACCGAGAACATTTTTGGTCTGGCAGTGCTTCTCAGAGACCTCACCTTGGAGCCTTGTGCCCAACTGGGGAGACTGGTTAAAACTTCAGATCTCTGCTCTGAACCTATATGAACTTCTTTTTCTTTTTTTCTTCCTCCAAATCTAGATTTTATGATCAGATTCTCTGGGGTGGAGCCTGGGAGTCTGCATTCTACTAGATACCAAAGTTCGGGAACCACTGAATTAGAGTATTGAGTTGGGAGACAGTTGGAGTCACTTGCCATTTTGAGTCATTTTACTAGAGACATGGGTTATATATTCTTCAACAGAGGCACCATTTGTTATATTCAACCATGAATCTTCTACTTACTAACTTTTTATTGATTACTGGCTTTAATAACTATTACTCATGAAATAATTCCTTGATCCTTCACTCTATCCATTGAGAAATCTGTCTTATTCATGGCAAGTTCATCTCCTCCCCTACATGTTTGCCATGCTCAAGAACCCTGTCTCCTTGCCCATTTGTCCCAAGGACTCTTCTCCATAGGTAGGTCAAGCCAGTAAAAAAAAAAAAAAAAAAAAAGGCGTGGGGGCTACTCCTTGTGGTTTGGAGTGCTTTGTAGCAGAAGCAGCCAAAAATGGTTATCAAAAAGAATAGCCAATTATTTTTTTAAATTAATTTATTTTTAAAAAATTACTAGTTTCAGATGTAAAGTTCAGTGATTCATCAGTCTTCTATAACACCCAGTGCTCATCCCATCATGTGCCCTCCTTCATGCATGCCATCACCCAGGTACCCCCTCTCCTCACTCCACTCCCCTCCCCTCCAACAAACCTCAGTTTGTTTTCTATGATTAAGAGTCTCTTATGGGGGATCCCTGGGTGGCGCAGCGGTTTGGCGCCTGCCTTTGGCCCAGGGCGCGATCCTGGAGACCCGGGATCAAATCCCACGTCAGGCTCCCACTGCATGGAGCCTGCTTCTCCCTCTGCCTGTGTCTCTGCCTCTCTCTCTCTCTCTCTACGTCAGGCTCCCACTGCATGGAGCCTGCTTCTCCCTCTGCCTGTGTCTCTGCCTCTCTCTCTGTATGACTATCAAAAATAAATTAAAAAAAAAAAAAATGAAGTACCTGGCTCTGGTGATCACTAGGGCTTCAGCCCTTTAAAAAAAAAAAAAAAAAAAGAGTCTCTTATGGTTTCTCTACCTCTCTTATTTTATCTTGTTTTATTTTTTCCTCTCTTCCACTATGATCCTTTGTTTCATTTCTTAAATTTCACATATGAGTGAGATCATATAATTGTCTTTCTCTGATTAACTTATGTCACTCAGCATAGACAATTATTTTTTTAAAGGCTTTATTTTTAAGTAATCTCTACATCCAATGCAAGGCTTCATCTCACAACCCTGAGATCAAGAGTCACTCATTCTATCAACTAAGGCAGCCAGGCGCCCCTTTTTTTTTCTTTCAAAGAGAAAGTAGACAGTTATTCAATGAATATTTCCTATCAGCCAATCTGTGTGCCATCCAGGCCTCATGGGAAACACATCTACCTGAGTGGATAACTGTTGTTACCCCCATTAGCAGATGAGAAAACAGAGGCACACAGTGTTTACACAGCTTGCTCACAGGCTCTCTCTTTGTAAGTGCAGATGTGGGATTTGAACCAGCACCTGCCTGCTAAGTTACTGAGGATCACTACTACTGGAAGTCAGTAGTGAGGATGCTGCTGAGTTTTAGTCTTTGAGTCTTCTGGTTCTGCTTTCTCTTTGCTCTTGACCGTGACTAACAGAGCAAAGCCCACACCCTGGATTGTAGAAAGGGAAATATGGCTCCTCCTCCCATGCAGCTCTGCTCTGAAGAGTAGGAGCCCAGAGCAAGGTTGAAGTGATATAATCGGATGTCCAAAGGGAGAGAAGGGAGCAGAAGCCCTGCTGGTCAGCCTGAGGTCAGGGCCCAACATGGACATGCATGCTCTGTGCAAGTTGCCCTTCCTGAAGGCACCCTGCCTTGGGTACAGTGCCAGGGCGCTGAGCACTTACACAAATGGCATGTCCTACGAGGCCTGTTGCCAAGGGGTCACCGTGCAGGACGCTGAAGGCAGATCCCCAGGGACCACAATGAGTAGCTGTATTACAGCACCAGCACTCACCAGACCCCTCCGCCCTGGCCAGCCCCCCACCCCCACCCCACAGTGGGCCTGTGAGTAGGGACACGCACCTTCAGAGTGGGGCTATTGGATGAGTGGACACACAGGCCCCAGCCCAGAGCTTGGCAGGGAGTGAGCGCACCAGGGTCTACTGGGCCTGTGTGAGGGAAGGTTCCTGAGGCCGAGCCACCATGGGGACTTGAAAGCTCTCTTTGCAGCCTGTGTAGAGGATTGTTGTTTATCTCTAGAGATGGGGCAACAGCCTTGAAGATTTGTGAGACCAGTCAGCTGTGATTCTGGGAGGAAGAGAATGCCAGAGAACAAAGATTCTCTGAGATCAAATACGCTGTGGGCTGGGCTGACCTCATGACCTCAAGGGGAGATTGGCCACACACTCCAGATTCCCACAGGTGTTAGGATACGTCCAGGAGACCTGGAATGCAGGTGCCGTGTACCCAAGGAAATGCTGGGCCCTACTTTGCCTTCAGCATCAGCTGCAATTTCCGGGCCTCTCCCAGGGTTCCATGCCCTGAAAAATTCACTAATTCACTTGATGCTCCTGCGAGCAGCCACACCTTTCCCTCCCCCTAGCCAAAAAAAAAGGACAATCTATTCTGAGGTTTTCTCTTCTCCTCTTGGCTTATTGATCAGTTGTTAAGAATGTGTTGTACTAAGATGCTCCTGTGCTCTGTGAAGGAATCCATGAGACCATGTCTCTCCCCAATTTCTGAGAGCACAAGGAATCCATGAGACCATGTCTCTCCCCAATTTCTGAGAGCACTAGTCCTATTGTTCACAATTAGGGCTCCTAACAATAGGGGAAGTATCACAGGGTTCCTCCTCTGTTAATGGAAAAACAAGCATGAAGCATGTGTCCAGCTCTGGAGGCCAGGAAAGCTCCCTAGGTGGCCAGCATGACTTGGCCATAGTAAATAACATGAGGAATTTCTCATAACCTCACATAACTAAATGTGGCTGCAGAGGGTGGACAGAAGGGACACAGCCCTTGAACTGTCCTTGGGAATATTTGGAGCCAGAGAGAGAGGGAAAAAGTGAAAAGTTCTAGAATAGAAAACAAAGACTTTGCTAAAATAGTAAATCAAAGGATTATCTTTCTGGGGAGAGGATTAAGAATGGGTGACTGGCTTCCCTTAATAACAGAGACGATATGAGGGAAAAGCAGAGGTGCAGTGTGGAGACACCTTCAACATTATGTTTGATGATGATGTAACGGAGCCTTCATGACACAGAAGGCAGTTTTGGATCATCTTATTCTTTCACTCTGAGAGCTTTAGTGAAAGGTCTGGAATTGGCCTCTTGCTGTGTCTTCTGGGGTCGATGGGCGTCATCACTACTGCCAAGGTGATAGGTGAAGTCTGGATTCCCGGCCTTGGCTGATTAGGCTGGTAAACCAGGCAGCCTGTGCAGTGGCTTGTGGCCTCTGGGGCCACTGACTACACAAAGCCCTACTAACTGGCTGTGTGACCCTAGGTCAAGTCACTTAACTCCTTGGCTCTGGGACATGGAGACATGAGACGTTGTGCTGTATGGGATCACCTGGCTCTAGGACATGGGGAAAGGTGAAACATTGTGTTGTATGGGATCACTTGACTCTGGGACATGGGGAAGGTGGATTGTTGTGTTGTATGAGATCACTTGACTCTGGGACTTGGGGAAGGTGGAACGTTGTGTTGTATGGTATCCATGCTGGGGTGCTCCAGGTGGTCAGGGCACCCACACCCGCTGTAGGTGCTCCCCTGTGTGGTGAGCTGGCCCCCACCCTTCCCAATTGTGACACTGGGATGGAAATACTTTTCCAGGTAAGCATGTGTGCTGCTGCAGGATGTGACTTAAAAATAAATATGCTGCAGTAGGCATTTTATCTTCAGGATGTGAGAAGCTTCTCTGCCCCATGAGTGAGGCTGCCTCTTGAAGTCTTGAGTTCTTTTGTAAATCCTGCCCCTCTAAGTGCAGTGTGGTTGGTATCCTGGATTGGATTCTAGAAGAGAGAAAGAACGTTAACGGGAAAACTGGCAAAATTCTAATAGAGTCTGTAGTTTATTATTGTACTCATGTGAATTTCTGGTTCTGATGAAATGCACCAAGGTTATATGAGGTTGATGTAGTCATCATTCTGGGTGAAGGGTGTTCAGGGACCCTCTGCGCTACCTATGCAGCTTTCTTGCAAATCTAGATTATTTCCAAGCAAACACCTGCTCCTAGAAGCCACTGACCAGCCCCATTAGGTGTGCAGTAAACCAGGCGAGTGAGTGTAAGAGAAAGCTGAGAAGCAGTGGGTCTTACACTAGTGAACAGCTGATGTGACCAGCAAGAGTGAAATATGGTTCCATCTTTTCTGTAATAGACTAAGTAACAAAGGGCACTTCTGTGTGCCTAGAAATACAGCAGCAGTGGCCTCTGCCTGGCGAAGGAGCTTTTGTCCTCCTAACTTGGGTGGAGTGCTTTATGGAAACAGTGCAGGAAAGGCATCCTGATGGAGTTTCCACAGCTCAGCCTGTTTAGGGGGTCCAGGGGTGAGCTACAGTAGCCTCCCTCTTCTTGACTGCCTGACCGGGAAGGAAACATCGCAGACCTTGTGATGCATGACAGGTTTGCACGATGGTGTCGCTTTCAGACAGACGTTAAATGTTGCTTGCTCACACCCTAGTTCTTACTAATATGGGACACCAGCATCCATAGGTCCACGGGCACTGCATTAAAAGGAGAGCCCACCCCTTCCTCCTCACCTATAAAACCCTGTGAACAGCAGGGATGGGAAGGTGGCTCTACCTGGATGTCCAGGGTCCAGGAGCCTCACCTCTGTGTGCTCCTTGCATTACTAATAGCCCCATTGTGGAGTTTAGAGTGCCATGGGCCACATCTCCAATTGGCCACAACCTCCACTCCAGTAATGAGCTAGGGAAAGGGCCAAGAACAAGGATGGCTGCTGGCCAGTGGCTGTCACCTCACACATTTGCCTGTATCACCACCTGCAGGAATAGAGAAGCCTCTGGCCCCTAGCCCTGGCCAGTTCTGTTCTGTAGCTTCTCACACACCCTGTGTCCTCACTGTAGCCCACAGCCCCAGGCACATGAAGGACACCCTGCCCCCTCACTATCAGAGAGCCCAGATGTCAGAGGCCAGTGCCCTGCTAGAGCTTCTGTCCCTTGGAATGGAGACCCATTTAAGAGTCTGAAGTGTCTGTCCTCTCATATTGCTGGGACTTTTAAATTATCATTAGATATTAATGATTTTAAATCATCATCCGTAACATGCATAGACATTAAACATTTGTCTTCACTCATCCTCTACGTAATTGCTGCTCTCACAAATCAAAGTGGAGGGCATGTTTGATCTTCCCTCTGGGATTTGTGCGATGCTGGGTCCTATGCCCCAGGCCCTGGGATGCAGTGAGCCCTCAGTAAAGTGTCTGTTCTAGCAGTGAGCAAGGATGTAGTTAGCTGAAAGTATTCAAACAGATCCTTTGGATGAGGAATACAGTCATGGAACAAGTAATAAAAGATTGAACTGTAGCTTTTCTCACTGTGTTTTTTTGTTGTTGTTGGGTTGGGGTTTTTTTTGGTTTTTCTTTTTTTTTTTTTCCAAATTAAATGCTGCCCCCACTGGACACAGCTAACCGTGCATGATGATAGAGGAAGCGTTGATCTCTCTGTGAAAGATTTGCATTTTTTCCTAAGAATTGTTTCAACTCCACCCATAAAATTCCTATTTTGCTGCTTTTGCCCAGTTCAGTGATCTCCCACGTGGGAGCTGAAGAAGAATGTGTGTTACGGAACACCACAGACCAATTTTCTGGTACCTGGTAGAAATTACATAACAAGATGTTTTTTCTGCATGTCGAGCACTTTTAGATCTGTGACTGTGTTTGCAGAGTGCTGGGGTGCACGAGGACAGAGGACATCTCCCTGGGATGCCTTCAAGGCTCCAGCCTGTCCATCAGGAGAGATGCTGGTTAGCAGTGGCCAGGCAGTAACAACACAGTGCTGTGGGGAAGTAGGGATGCAGGAAACCAGCCAGTGCCACGGCCCCTCTGGGCAGACCCCTCCCCATACCCACATTTGTGGGCAATTGTTCCAAGCTGGGGAAAAGGGAGAGGCTCCTGGGAGGGCTTGTGAAGTCTCCTGAAATCTACATCAGAAGGAGTAACCCCAAAAGGTGCTTCTAGAGTACCAGAACACCGAGGAACAGCTAAAGTATCCCAGAGGAGAAACATGACAGCTCCTGCCTGCAGATCACGTTGGTACCGGGAACAGAGCTAAGCTACCATCACACATTACCCACTAAATGCCCACTGCACTGCAGTCACCCCACTCTATAGGCGTGCAGACTGAGGCATGCACAGGTTAGGGCACTTGTTACAGACTGTAAGGAATGAGGTTGGGAGTGAAGCCCAGGACTTGGTTATTCCAAAATTTCTGCTCTTAACCACTGTGCCAGGCTGACAAATCTCCAGCCGTAGAATATGAACGCATGTTCAAAGTATGTGAAGTGTGGGGTATGTAAAATGTACATGTGTATATTATGTCTAAAATATATGTATGTTATTTATGTGTGTGGAGTATGGCTGGGTGATAGATGTAGATGGTAGCTAGAAAGATGTAGATGGACGATAGACTGGTGGATGGATTATGGGTGTAGGTGGTGATAGATTATAGAGAAACAGAGAGATGGATAGATAGGTAGATAAGCAGGTGGCTAGACGGTGGGTAGAGACAGGCCAACGGCCAGACAGGTGATAGATGGTGATGATTATAGATAGACATCCAGAGGAGCCAGAAACAGGACATAGAGCTGGCCTGTGCCCCCACATAGACACCCGGCCCCGGATGCTCCTGGTTCCTTCCTCCATGAGGGCCACCCAGGTGGAAAATGGGGGTGTCAGGCATACCTGTTCTCTTCCACGGCCCCTCTGCCTGTGTGTGTAGGTGACCAAGTGGCTCGGGGACCCTGAGAGACACAGCGGACAGGCTGCACTCCAGCCCGGCCCTCACAGGACGACCCGGGAAGGCCTGAGTGGGCAGGGGGATCTCCATCCAGGGACAGTTCCTGGAAATCTCCTCCAGGTCCTGATTGAAATCCCAGGCTGTGGAGGTGTAGGGACAACAGCTTTGTAAGGTGGGGAGGGCCCTGCGAGCCGGAGTGATTTCGAGCAGATGAGGAGGCTGTTGGAAAAGCGTTAGTCCTAACTTGGGGTCAGGTTTACTGGAAGGGTCTGGGGAGTGAGAAGCCTTCCTCAAGGCAGCTGTGCAGGAGCGCCCATGGACGGCTGTGGGGCGATGACAGAGCCCACTTGTCCCAGGCGATGCCAACTCCCTTCTGTTGGGGGTCTGCTTTCCTTGCTTTGCCTCTGTTCTGATGTTTTGTGTTGAGTGTCCCAATGCCAACAGGCAGGCAACTGTGGCCTGACCCACAGCGGGAGCATCTGGGTTTGAGGCCCACAACCAAGAGACGTTACTTCCCCTCTCTGAGCCTTCTTTCTTACGTGGGTGAAACAGGAGTGCTAGTAACCATGCTGCCAGTTCATGGTGAGGTGGTTTATGTGAAAGTCCTTCACTGCATGAACATGTTTGCTTCTCCTGGAAATAGTTATGTATGTGAATCCTCCCAGGGGCTCAGGTCTGGGTCCCAGAGTGAGACAGGCCAGGAACAGTGGGTGGGAGTGTTCTGAGTGCACGTGTGGGGTTGGAGTTTTCCAACTGTCTGACTGAATTTCTGAAGTTGAATATGCCACCTGGGATCATCCATGTTTAGAGAGCAACCTGTAGAAGCTCACCATGGGAGACAAACTTCCTCTCTCCTTTGACTAGTAGTACACTTCACAGTACATCAGATCGCACATGCGATTGTGCTTATGAGCAAACCCGGTAGGAGCCCCACTCAAGATTCAGAGCGACACTCTGTTCTACAGATCATAGAAGAAAGGACAGAACTGTGACATGGGTTTTCACGGAGTAAGACCAGCTGGGGTCTCAGGTTTGAAATGTGCTTTTGCTACTTCCTGGCTGCATGACTTTGGATAAGCTACTTCGCTTTTAAGCTTTAGTTGCAGCTCTAGAACTGGAATAAAAATCCTTTTGCCTCGTTAGTGTGCTCAGGAAAAAAAAAAAAAGAAGAAATTGCTTATAAAGATCTTAGCAATCTTAGCCTTTAGGGCTTGATAAATGCTAGCCAATGGCTACTTGGTCTTAGGATTTTTTTAATTGAATATGGGTTTTCATCCTCAAAACTTAAAAACCTGAAGCCACAGAGAAGTTCAAGCATAACCAGAATTTGGGGAGAAAACAGCTGTCACAGTACTAGCTGCCCCAATGGGGCGTTCTCTGAGGGGAGCCGGGCCAGGGGGGCCACAGCATAGGGGAGGCATCATGGGGAGTGAGGTGCGTGCCCTCTGTGCTGGGGCCCCACCATCTCCGCACACAGAGGAGCACCTGTGAGGCCAGGAATTAAGCTGTGGACACCACGGAGTTCTTGGGAGAGACAGAGCATTGGGGCATCTTCCCAATGTCTTTGGACAGTTGTTCCATTTTGTTGAGTCGGAGAAATGTCCACAAAGAAAAGAATTTAAATTTTAATTAAAGTTAGGTCACTAAATTATTTCCAGAACAAATGGGAAGATTTACAAAGAACAGTTTGTTCAAATACTTCTGAGACCGACGTATAATTTAACAAAGCGAGAAAACTCCACAGATTTTTGGTTTGGCAAAGCGACATAGAAAATGCACAGTAGAATCTGAGGATCGAATTTCTTTCCTAAAAGAGCAGAAAGATCCCCCTGCCGTACCTGAGCAGGGCCTTGGCGGTCCTCGGGGTCGGCCGTGGCTCCATGGTCAGGATGGGCAAGACACACAGACCAACCTGTTTCCTCCTTGGGCCCAGGTGAGGAAGACCGGTGGGTGAAAGGTTCCAGTTGGGAATTCCAGGGAGGAAAACCACCCCCTTCCCTTTCTTCCTTACTTGGTCATCTCCCAACTGTGACAACCGTGCAAGTTACAATGTAGCGCCAGATTCCGCTGAGATCCTCTCCTTCCTATCTCAAAACCACCTTCGCTTCCTGCTGATTCCTACCAGGTTACAAGGCTCCCCCAGCTCCCACCAAGACAATCTTAGTTCAGACAGGATTTCCTTCGTCTTAGTCACCAGCTTTTATGGTCCAGCCTCCCCTTCCCGTTGCAAAACAAGGAGTGTTAACAGCAAAGAGTCTGCAATGATTTGTCGATCTTAGGCCAATACGTGTAGACATCAGTTTCTGTGTGTGCTAACCAACACCAAGTTGCCAGAGGTTGGAAAAATAAATGTTCCTCGTTGGGTCACATGCTACCGTGAGTCTTCAGCTGCCAGCCTTGGCTGTTGTTAAATTGCAGAAGAGTAAACACGTTTGTTTTAATTGACTCTCTTAAAAGCTGCAAAGTTCAAACAAAAATGACAATTGTACCAAAAGTCATTCCTGTTTAAAATGAAGGCTTGTAAATGCTGACATTTCCTGCTGGTAATGGGTCCGGTTCCCAACATCATGTTAAACACGCCTGTAAGGCATGATGTGAAGCATTTCCTGGAGCTTTGAAGGAAAACACAGTCCTCATATCCTCCCCGATGATTCTGGGAGGAACCATAGCAGCCCAGTTATAGGCATGATGCATGAAGTGGTCAGATCCACTCTTGATTAAAATGGTACCTCGCCCAAGGCACTGGGCTTTGGCTGCCTGTGCAGGGTAGAAAGTATGCACAGAACAAGCCACTGTCATCCTTCACATGCCTGGCCCCTGTTCTGAGTGCTTGTCTCCCTGTCTCTCCTAGTACTAGTCACAGTAGTACTTGTGGTGGTAGTAGTACTTGTTGCAGCGGTACCAGTGGTAATAGCAGTACTAGTGGCAGTAGTAGTGCCAGTGGTATAGTACTCTTAACGGTGGCAGCAGACTGCTCTACTTTTCATTGAATTGCTCTTGCCAGGAGATGAGAGACAAAAATTTTCCTCTCCTAATTCACATCAGTAGTGTCCCATCAGGGAGAAAAAAAAAAAAAGTAAATTTTATCTTTAGAGATTCTAATTTACTTTTTCATCTTTGTTCCAAAATTTCCCCACCAAGACCCTCTGCTCTTCTAGATCTCAACTTGGTTCAGAGTGGCATCAGTTATTTGCATGCACAATTGGCCTCTGGTTTCCTGTGAAAGCAGGGACCTGGGCCTGGCAGGGTGTTAGGGTCCCCAAGGGAACATGTACAGCTTCCACACTCCAAATGAGCTTCTCTGGGTGGGGGCCAGACCTTCAAGTGTCCCCTTCTGGATTAAGCAGCACTTGTCCACCTGGACTGGGGAATGTTCCAGAATGCTAGATTCCATCCCTGGAGACAGTGGGATTTACACAAGGCCCTAAGAAGACAATAAGGGCATTTCAGGGCCCATGCAGAGACTGATTTTCCCCTTTAAGACCAAGACAATCTGCTGTGCGCACAGGAGGTTCTGGTCCTCCCATCCTGGGCTCCCCACCAGCTCCCCACTGGCTCCCCACCAGCTGAAGGTGGCCTCCATCCTGAGGACAGCACACCCAGTGTGAGGCACAGCTCTGTCCACCGCCTGACAGGTGCAAGTCACGCTTCATCTGAGCTGTAATCTGGGGGTGATTTCTTCACTCTCCAGCTGGGGTAGTTTGTTATCTGTCTCTCACCTGATTGGAATTCAATGTACCAGGAATAAATGATTCATTTTACTACAGAGAGGAGGATGTAAGATTAGTCAGGCTCACTCCTGGCTTTTCTTACATCCAGAAATTCCTTACCTAAGATGTAAAAGCAGATAAGAGCGGTATTAACTCCTCTCTAGAGGTTCTAGAACAGAGAGTGGGTAGACAACACTGATATTTCACATAACTGGAAAGTTTGGTTTTCCTAAAACAAAATCTAACCTGGAGCCATCTGCTTCTATTTATAGAAAAACAAGAGACCAAAGCCAGAGCAATGTCTCAAAGGAAAATATATTTATTTAAATGAATCTATATGTATATTTCATCCATGTTTAAAGGTGCCTCTTTCTCAAATTCTTTACCTTTAACAAAATTTTTCTTCTTCTCGTTCTTGAGTTAAGGACAAAAGAATGTTTATTCAGGGAACATTTCTGCCTTTGTAGTGGTTTTTCTTCCTCATTGGGTTTAATTAACTAAAGTCCGTAAGAATAAACATAGAAAAAAAAAAAGCAGACTTTACAAGATGTTTTTCTTAATTCTTCACATTTAAAAAATTATGTTTGATCTTTATCCTAAGCATTTCATATATTAAAAATTAGGTAAATTTCCTGAAATAAAAAATAAGATCTTGATAATCAATTCACCCATCACATAAGTTACAAACATACAGTGTTTGCAAACTAACCATTTGAAAACAACCTTATTAACATCACCTTAGATCTCTGGTATGGACAGTACAAACCTGTGTTGATTTTTTCACACTCTTTATTGTGTTAGGTGTGATAAAAATACACAGAACCTAAGATTTACCATCTTAGCCATTTTCAAGTGGTACAGTCCGGGGCATTCAGCACGTTCCTGGGATCCAGAACTTTCTCACCTTCCCAAAGCAGAGCTCTGTCCCCATCAAACAGTAGTAACCCCTTATCTCCCTCCCTTAACCCCTGGTGACCTCCTGTGAGTTTAGTTTGCCTGTTTCAGGGACCTCCTGTGAGTGTGCTCCCATGACATCTGTCCTTCTGAGTCGGGCTTAGCTCGCTCAGCAAAATGTCTTCGCGATTCATCCACAGTGTAGCCTGTGTCAGGACGTCCCTCCAGTTTGAGGCTGAATAAGACTCCAGGACCCTTTAACTTACTCTTTTAATGTTCAGTTGTGTTCTCGTGGTTGACAGGGTTCCAGCAGTTGATGTTGGGTTCAGGGGAAGTGACTCACAGCTCAAAACAAAGGGGCAAGTGGGCCAGTTGGCCACGGGGCTCTGGCACCTCCATTTCCCAGACGTGGTCTTCCCACATGGCCTACCTGGCTCCCTGGCAGCCCCTATTCCCTAGATGTGTATCTCACCCTCTGACACATGTTGACCACACATTGACAGAGCAGGTTCCAGGGGCATCCTGGCCTGAGTTTGCTTTGGGACGAGCATGGATGTGCTGGCATGATGCTCATGAGTAAGGCCTGGCCTGGAGGGCAGATCCAGTGCAGCTCCTGAGCCCTTGGGGTAGAGTCTATCCAGACAGGGGATGAAGGCCAGCCAGGGGCTGGGGAGGAGGCCCCAGAGCAGCTGCCAGCCAGCAGCCCTGAGCAGTGGTGATCTCCAGGGGCCAGTGATCAACCCATCAGATGCCACCAAGGCTAAGATCTTGCCTGTGGGTTTCCCCGACTGGAGGTGCCTAGGCCTTCTCTCCACGTGGTGCTGGGTCCCGATGTGGTGGCTAGGGGAGACCCCAGGGGAAGTGGAGACAGTGAGCCTGAACCCCTCTTACCTACATCCATCTTGGGTCACTGCAGTGGACTTTGGGCTCCCCAAGGGCACACATGTGCATCCTCCCCACGCAGGACCTGCACAGACCTGCATGCAGATTTTATCAAATAAATGTGGCATTTAACCATTCTGTAGGAAGGCTGAAGATATTGAAGATTTCAAAACAAAAGAGCCTAACGACGTGATCCTGGCCACCCCAAGAAGGTCAGCTGAGTGGGAGGGAGGAGCCCCAGAGACAGATATGTTCATGAGGGGAGAACACACAGAGTTGCTCTAAGGACATCCTGAAGGAAAGAGGGCTTCCTCTTCCTCCTTGAACCTGGGCATGGCCCCATGAGCTCCATGAGGGCAAGGCCCAGGTCATGGGCATGCTGACTCTCCCCTGTCCAGGGCAGGGTTGAGCATGGTGGCTGGGCTCTGGCCCAAGGACAGAGAGGCGGAAGAAAGTGGGAGAGACAGGAGTCCTGGTCAGAACGGACACTACGTGTTTGGGGAACTTTTTGTTCAGAATCAAGGCACAAATTATTATGTTCAGTGCCAAAGGCACATCCCTCAGAAATAGGCAGCTGCAGTCGAATGACAGGGAGTTCCTCTCTCGTTGGCTTCACTGGATTCAAATCACTGTATAAAAAGCTACTGGGGTGGACAGACGTTGGCTTATCTGCAGAGTCAAACTAATGAAAAATATGCTTCCACTGCAAAACAGAGTGCCAGCCTGCTCCATGGCATGGTGTTTCTTTTCTTGAGCTTCAGACCCAAAGGGAAGTCAGGCATGCAGCCAATGCGCAGTCTGTGGGCCAAGGTGAACTTGTTCTTCGGGGCAGAAGAGGTCGGCCAGTGGCCTCCTTTGTGCTTCCAGAAACTTGGCTTCATGATCCATCGAGGGTAAGAATGCAGAAAGTGGACCAGTGACCAAACCACATAGTCCAATGGAACAGTCAGGGGCCATCATCCAAAGCCATCTGCTTACCAGCCTAAGTCAAGAGTCTCTCCCTACTGGGCCCGTGATAGTGAGGTAGCAGCTGAGAGGAAGGGGTCTTGCCTGCGCGGTTACCATCTCCTATAAATGCTGATCCCCGACGAGGAGTCCAGCAAGGATGATGCTGCCACACCAGGTGTACCAGAGAGCACATGGGACCTAGCTCCTCCATCCTGGCTGGACCTGAAGAGCCGGCCCAGGGTCCCTTGTGCAGACTCTGAACTTGATCCGGCATATTCAGACCCAGCAGGTTGGGGGGACCTGAGGCCCCATGCTTCTAACCCCCTCCCAGCTGGTCCCAGGACCACAGCTTAGGTGACAAGTCCTGGAAGATGTGATTCTGCCTCCCCTTTGAATAATGGCTTCCTGAAGAGCACTAGGATATATAGTGAAGGCTTGCCTATCCGCGATGGGTACCCAACTTCTGAAATGTTACAAGAAATATGCTATGCTCACTCGCTTGCGTAGGCAAGTTTGGAAAGTCATGGATTTGAGAAAAATCATTCCCATCTGCTGTCCTACAGAAGGATTAGAGAATTTCTGTCTTTGCAGAGCATTTTATCTTTTGACCCATGGGCCCAGAGCACCTGCAGTCATACTCTGATGGGGAGCAAGTCTGCCCTTGAGCATCTCAGAAACAGCCCCTGGGGGGAGAGGACATAAAAGGGGCATCGTGGCCCATTTGGTGAAAACACACCCATCTCCAGAAAAGCGGGTCTTGTGAGTCCAGCCAGCCTGGGCCCTCGTTGGAGACTTTAACCAAAGGTGTACGTTTGGACCAGAACCCCACATGTTCCTGAAGGGCTGTTTAGTGACAGCTGTTGGAAACAGAAAACAACACTCCCACTTCATGGAGAGCTTACACGAAGCCTATTTCCTTTTGAAATGAAGCCAAAAACACAGGGCCCCAGCCACACCCCACCCCTGCTATCTTTCTAGGTTGTTAAAGGCAGCTCTGCTTCTTGTGCAGTGACACTTGACTTTCCCCAGCGATGGTCACTCTTGTATTTGGCTGTCTCTCATTAGAGCATCCCTGAAACAGAGTCCTTTGTAAAATTCCATATAAGACAACCACATATTCAAGAGAAAAGCAAAGATTAAGTAGGCAGATATTTCACGGAAATGTCTGCAGGGGAAATCGTTTTGGGAAGATTAGCAACTCGAGGTAGAGAACGCTTGGGATGATGACTAAGGCAAGGCAGCCATGTGGCACGTCCTTATCACCATCCTGGCATGCCTGTCGCCCCCTCCCCTTGAAGGCACAGAACCCATACTTGGTGTGCATGTGGGCGTCTGTCCCCAAACTTCATCTGAGATCATTTGCTACTTTTTTTTTAAATTATGTATTTATTCATGAGAGACACAGAGAGAGAGGCAGAGACATAGGGAGAGGGAGAAGCAGGCTCCCTGCAGGAAGCCTAATGCGGGACTTGATCCCAGGACC
Organism: Vulpes lagopus; assembly: GCF_018345385.1. Lineage (NCBI taxonomy): Eukaryota > Metazoa > Chordata > Mammalia > Carnivora > Canidae > Vulpes > Vulpes lagopus. Next base: position 2,803,243 of record NC_054839.1, on the reverse strand, counting down.
CCAGGATCACGACCTGAGCTAAAGGCAGACACTCAACCACTGAGCCACCCAGGATCCCCAGACCATTTGCTTCTAACTTGGGTTATAGCTGCCTGTCACCCAAGGTGAGGACCTGTGACCTCACAGTCCTGATCCTGTCCCCTCCCTGCATCTCCCCCTGGTGACAGCCCGCCCCCCACCCCAGCCCCTCTGCATCTCTGGGTCACGGAGCCCTGGCCTGAAGTTCCAGAAGGTTTTCTGTGTCCCTTCCTTTGAGGAACCATAGGCCACAGGAAGTGTCCCTGATGGTCGTTGGGGTCTGCACTGAGCTGGGTGTGCATGGGCCCTTCCTTGGGCACCTGTGGCTCTCAAGACAGAGGGTACACAGAGAGGGCGGCATATGCCAGACTCAGACTCTTCCTTGGGCCTGGACACTCCCACTGCCTCGTTGGTGATTCTTACTGTGTCAGGTCGGCCTGGTGGTGTTCATTGGGCTCCGGGTTCCTCCTCTCCTCCAGTTTGTCAGCCTGTGAATGGCAACATGAGAATAACATTGTCCTAGCTTGAATGCTGAGTTCCTGCTCAGAAACCCACGAAACTCACAGGCACAGATGGCAGCTCCTAAGTAATTGGAAAACTTGACCAGTTTGTGACCAAGGAATCTTGACCATGAGGAATAATAAGCTTGGCTTCACAGTGAATCACTGTGCGGTGTATGCTGCCCCCGCCCTCAGAAGTCTGCAGCTGCATGCACCTGACACCTCGTAGCATCTCAGCTCAGATGCCCCTGGCCTGTCCCCCCAGTCCACATGAGCTGCTCTCCCAGCCTTGGTGGCCCTCACCTACAGGATCCCGTTTTGGCCACCTCTGTGGGGGGCGGTCAGGGGGATCCTGGCGGTCCACATCATGGCCTCCCCAGCTGCGGTGCTTGGGCAGTTCACTTCTGTCCGCTGGCTGGCCTGCTGCCCTGCTCAGAGCCGCACCCACCCCGGGGCGCAGCACCGATCCAAGATAGGCTTCTCCCCACATCGCTGACCACAGTGAATTCCAACCAGAAACAACTGCCATGTCACACTGCCACCCGGCCACCTGGCCCTGGCCTGGCACATCCCTCTTGAGGTCCATTTGAGCCTGCCTTTTATGTGCAATTCTTGTCACTAAAAGACAAGGAATTGAGAGTGCTTCAGAGTGACCCCTTTAATGCTCTGGGTGATTTTTATGTGTCTGTCTTTTCACACTGGAGAGCTGGTGTTGGGGTGTTGGATGGAAAACAGGGAAGTCCAGCTTGCAGCTAATGCTGATCGGAGAGACATGTCGCTTTAGAGGGGTCACCAAAGCACTGAAACTTGCCCCACAGAGAAGTGGCTCCTGCGGGGACCCACACCCCGCTAATTTTGATTTCAGGGTTAGTTAAGGCCCTTGTTTCAGGTGAAGTTTTAGTGCGTGGCCATCATCTTTTTTAAATTACCCTGTAAAACAAAATTGTGGGGATGCCTAGGTGGCTTATTGGTTGAGCATCTGCCTTCAGCTCAGGTCATCATCTCGGGGTCCTGGGATTGGAGTCCCACATTGGGTTCCCCGTAGAGAGACTGCTTCTCCCTCTGCCTATTTCTCTGCCATTCTCTGTGTCTCTCATGAATACATAAATGAAATTATAAATAAATAATAAATAAAACAAAATTGTGACTTGGTCACATACACAACATGATTAACTTCCCAGAGACTTAGTGATGTCTAAATAGATCTTTAGAATATTTTCCTGAAATTTTTTATGTGGAACAGTCAGTATTTTAAGTGATTGTTGGATGATAAAGAGAGCTATAAAGTATAAATCGTGTACTATCAACCTTCTTAATCTATACAAATCATTATGATTTCATCTTCAATAAACTACGGGCCAGAAGGAGTCTTCAGTTACTATGAATAGTTTCCAGGGGCGCCTGGATGGCTCAGTTGGCTAAGAATCTGAGTCTGGATCTCAGCTCAGGTCTTGATCTCAGGTTTGTGAGTTCAAGCCCCATATTAAAATATATATTACATATATTTTTATGTATTTATTATATATTTAGATGTGTGTGTGTATATATATATACATATATATATACATATATATATATATAAATAGTCTTAAAAAGTCAATTAGGAAGATGCTTAATCTGCTTATAAAAACAAATCTCCTGAAGACACATCTGAAGCTCAACTATTGACATGTCACTTGAACAATCAGTAACATTTTCTTTCTCTCTGTAAAATTCCCCAACTCAGATTTTTTTTTTTCTTGTTCAATCTGTCCTTCCACAATTGAATGAAATTAGCCCCATTTTTCACTCATTTGACATTGAGGAAGAGCCAAACTAGGCCTATCAAGTTTGCTGAAGTAGATGTGTTAGAAGCAAAGATTAGATTCGCCTATTAAACATTTTACCATCTTTCTCTGTGACATTCCTATCTTTCATGAAAACAGAATCCTGGACTTTCAGAAGAAACAGGAGGTGTGGATATGTTGGGCTCAATGTGCTGACGGCTTATTTAATTTGATGATCATACTTATAAAGGATGATACGTTAGGACATTCGTCTGGGGAGGGTTTCCCCTAGTTGGACCTTAGGGACCAACCAGTCCAAACTTCTCTTGAAGATGAGGAGCCTGCAGCCTGGGGGAGTGCAGACCCCCAAGACCAAGACCACACCACTGGCATCTGCTGGTATTGAGAGCCCCAGCTCTGGCCCTGTGTCAGCCTTGATGAACAAATGCTGTCATCTAATTTCAGTAATTAAGTCATTTTGCATCTTAGATCATTTTTTGGAGTGAATTACATGATTCACTGTTTTTAAAGGCTTATTTTGGAAATGGGGAAAGGAACATCTTACCGAGCCAGAACCCATTGATCTTCACAGAATTACATCACGGAACAAAGTTCATGCTATGGCAAAAGTGAATTCTTCTGGTTTAGCACAATGCGTTTAAAGCCCATAAACCAGGCAAAGATATGGGGAATGTGCTAATCTGAACAAAACGCAGGAATAAATGAAATGGAGAAGCTTAGACCTTTAAACAAGTCACTTATTACTTTAGTCCCTGGGTTATCAGATTTTTTTTTTAATGCTAACATTTTAAAAGATACACTCAATTTAAAATAATAGAAATCTCCACCTCGTTTAATCTTTTATGGCTCCGTACACATCTAAGAACAATGCCCCCAACTGACGTCACCTTGGGTCAACCTGAGTTGTTTTTTTTTTTTTTAAGATTTTATTTATTTATTCATGAGAGAGACAGAGAGAGAGAGAGAGGCAGAGACACAGGCAGAGGGAGAAGCAGGCTCCATATAAGGAGCCTAATGTGGGACTCGATCCCGGGACTCCAGGATAATGCCCTGGGTCAAAGGCAGGTTCTAAACCGCTGAGCCACCCAGGGATCCTTCAACCTGAGTTTTGATTTCTTAAACTAGAAAGCCTAAATTCCTCACAGTACCTCATTTTGAGAGTCCAGAAAGCTGAGATGTGACTCATGACACATTGAGGCTTTCTCAGAAGTCCTAGACAATGGTGACGACATGAGGAAGGGGTAGTGTTGGGATGGGTGATACCAAGAGGGTAGATCAGCCAATAAGAGGCATCACTGTGGTATTGGGAGGGTGGAGGGGTCAAAATGGCCCTACATATAATGGAAAAGCCAGCCCTCTAAGCCCTGTGACATTTGTCATAGTTCTTTGTACTGTTTCTAGGAGAGGGTCATGGACACTATCTCACTTAATCCTGATAGCAGCCTTGTCTGTATGTGGGACAAGTGCATTCATCCCTCTTTACAGCCAAGGAAGAAAGGGGCACAGAAGAATTCAGTGACATGCCAGGGTCACTAGGTTGAGAAAGAGCTGGTGTTGGAATCCTTCTATTTCTTGAAAGGTCTGTCCCAAAAAAACTATTCCAAATTCACGGAGCTCTGTGACATTCCCACTTGATATTCTCAGTCACCCCAGGAGAGAAATGGAGGACTGTTATAACATTGGCAGGAAACAAGAGAAGCATCCAGTGACTTCCCCAGGTACACCCAGTACCCAGTGGAGGGCATTGTTCCATATTGAGAGCAAGAGTCTGTAAGAGTACTGTGCTCTGAAGCCACCTTGTCATCTTTCAGTGGCAAAACCAAATGTGACAGAGTCAATAAGTATATAGCTTCAAGTTGCAAAACCAACATTGGGTTGTATTTTGTTTTTTTTATGCATGTGAATGACTTTTTAAATTCAAGAGCTCTGTAATCATTTTTAATGGAATAAGGTGGCTAATAAGTTTTTGCCATTGACGATTTCAAGACTTTCCATGGTCCCTTTAACTGAGAATGGAACTTGACTTTGTTTTGCAAGTCACTCTTATAGCTGCATGACTTCATCTCAAGCAAGCTAAATAAAGGAATTTTTGGTATTATAACGGTCACTAAGCAGAAAACTGACGTGTCAGCGTTTAGAAAGGGTAAGGTTTCAGGGCGAGGATGGAAAGATACTGCTGTAACACGATGTTTTACTTGGGTGGCTTCATTGTGTAGGTGGGTGGCGAGTTGGAAGGAAGCTGGGAGGTGTTGGGGGGGAAGGCAGGACTATGCCAGAGCCTTCCCAGGCAGAATGTCAGCTCGATTGGGGCAAATCCCCTGAAATCTATTGAGACTCCTTATCTGCTTGTTCACAGTTCATCTAAGCAACTCTGAAAATTGGCTAAAATCTCCTCAGGCCAGTATTTCTGAGATTCTCTTATGGTTCAAAGCAAAGTTACATCTCTTGTTTGTCAAGTGTTCCCATCATCGGCCATCCACCTTCCTCCTGAAATGCTTCTCGGGGGCATGTGGTACTCTGAACTGCTGTAGGGTGCCTCCCAGGCTCTACCATGTAGGGACCATACAGGGAGAGGGCTTGGCCCTGCTTCTCTGAATTAAAGACCTCCTGTTAGATGCTTCTGCTAAGACCAATTAGTTCCCCAAACAGCAATTAAGGAGAGTTTTCTCCCAGCTACTGGCAGCGGGATTGCCTGTCTTGACCTATTTTGGCTGACTGATTCCTCTCTGCATACTTCAGTAATCAGGCTATTAGGGTGTTTGGAGTCTTCGCTGCCTACATTCCTCTATGGTGTGTCTCACATCTTCTCAACTTCTACGTAAAATAGCTCCTCATCAAATACTATTTAATTCCTGGGCATTCAGCTTCTCTTGAGGTCAGTAATATATTTTTCTTTCCATAGAACTTTTTACAAAACTAAATGTACTGAAGCTCTTTTCTTCTAAAAGACCCCAAAGCTCTTAAATCATCCTCCAAAGATAAGCTTGAATATTTTACACTGGACATAAAATATACCAATACTAAAATACCCTCTATGTCACGGCAAGGTACAAGTTGCCAGTATGAGGCAGTATCTATCTCGTATCTCCATGATGAGTTTTCTGCATCAACCCTCCATCTCGTTCATCCCAGAGATTTGCATGCTTTTGGAGACAGGGAGAAGCCATAATTTCCCCTGCTTGTCAGTTGTGGTCTGGTGCATACAGAACTGGAGCCATGAGGCAATCCGCCTGCACTCAGCTGCCCTGACCCACGAAACTCACGCCTGACCCTCGTTCATCAGACCCCGACTGTCACGGTGATGAGACAGGACAGGAAGATGTGCCAGCAGACCCCAGACAGTTCTCACATTCAAACCACTCACAACCATGGAGCCAAGTTTCTCAGACCAAGGGTAGTAGGAAGGTTGAGGCAATATTCCAAAAACTGGCTCAAAACCACCAACAGAAGTTAGTATCTTATATTTATTCTCACGATATTTGTATTTCCCCATTACTAATGAGTTCAAGCACAATTTGTGTATATTTATTGGCCATTTGGATATTCTCTCCTGTAATCTGCTGGTTTGGGTCTCATGCCCATTTTTCTCTTCCATGTCTATGTTCATAATGATTTGGGAGCTCTTTATTCTAAATGCAAGCCCCTATTGGGTTACATGTGTTACAAATAATTTGTTCTACTTAGTAAGTCAACTTTTCTCTCTGTTATTGATGTCCTTTTATGAGCTGATGCCCAAAGTGTTAATGTAGTCCAGCTTATGAATTATTTTATGGTTAGAGATTTCTCAAATTCATTCATTAATTCTAAAAGTTTACTATAGATTTATATTTTCTGTAAATGCAATCATTAGATCTTCAAAATAGGGCTTTATATTTTCCTTTTTAGTCTTGATACCTTCTATTTCTTTTTTTCTTGCCTTCACACATGTATTCCTGGAATACATTAGCAATATTAAACCAGGAAATGCTTATTAATACCTTTTCCTGCATATTATGTACAATCCATCAGTAGGCTTCGAAGTGGATGTCAGAACATACACAAGCTATTTTCAGCACCCAGGCTCACCTTTCAAACGATATGATCCCAAAAATAGCTTTTGGGACCATCTTCCAGTAGAAAGTGCCATTGGAAACCATACTGCAGTCCTTCCTCATCTTTAATTAGGTTTAGAATAGAGTCAAATATGGAGTAAACCAGAAGTATGGGCAACAATACAAACTAATGCTTTTCCTGTGGCTCCCTCTCCACAGCCTTTCTCACATGGCATGTTTCCCTTCTTTCCTCCTCCTCTGTCCTGAGTCTGAATGTTGGCTGAATGTGGAAGGTTGGACATCAGTGGTGGTCCTAAGAAGGCAGGTGCTGGCAGACACAAGGCAAGGAAAGGTGGGCTCACGGGATACAGATCTATCCAAGTCTTCTAACATGTTCACCTATAGTGGAAGAATCCGTTGCAATGCTTATACCATGGCTTGCCATCCTTGAGAGCTCTGTTCTGAGAGCTGGGCAGTGGCTCCTCCTTCCAGGATCGCCAGGGTTCCTGTGTACCTGGCCCGGAGCATGCTTCTCACATCAGCAGTATCCTCAGATGTGTATTGACTCCTGTAACGGGAAGTCTGCTCTTGGGCTCGGTCTTCACAACCTCCACAGTGATATTTCCAGTAGCCCAAATGCCAGTGGTAGCCATGTGAGCCATAGCATAGTGAGCAGGTGTGTGGGTGTGAGAGGCATCACACCTGCTGGGTGCTCCCAGGGGCCAAGAAGGCTTCTGCAAAGGGTGTATTCCACCCACTGAGAGAGGCATCAGGTGAAAGGATATTGTAGCTGTGCCTGTGGTCTACCCATCACCCTGAGAAAACATTCCTGTGAGTCCTATTCTGGATCAGCTGTTCCCCACCCCACCCCACCCCTGGTTCACCTCTGATTCATGACCTCAGAGGTGTGGTTGCCATTTGACTGTCTCAGATGCTGTAATTTGGAGGGACATCTGTATGGCAACCCTTAAGGTCATTCTGCCTTGGCCCCATCTCAGGCAGAAATGTACTTCATGTCTTTACAGTAAGATAGCTACTTACATTTCATTAATAAAATCCTCTCTGCACTTTGGAACCTTAAGGATTCTCCGTTCCACCTTGCAGCCTGAAGTCCCAGGACCTAACGTCTATCCCATATCCAGCCTGCTTGACTGAGCCCAGCTCCTTCTGCTCTGCTCGTGCTTAGTCACGAGCTCCTTCCCTCTCTGCAACCAAGGGTGCATTCCTGGACCTGCACACCTGCTGGGTACCTTACCCTCACCCACCTCTTATCTACATCTCTTTATAGTGGACAATGTTTGGAAGCATGTTTCTTTTACAAGCATCTCCTAACTTCTCTAGGATGGCCTATGGCTGGGGTATCCCAAACCAACATGCCCTCTGGTTGCCTGAGCACAGGGAGGCTGGCCGCATCCTGCAGCCCTGTTTGGCATTCCAGTAGTAGGCCATTCCCTGAAACATCTGCTCCCATGGGACCATCAGCATGTCCCTTCTTATCTTCATACTCCTCAAAGTGGAGGCTCAGCATCATGACTCCAAGACCCCGGGGCACCCCCCCTCCTGGATAACCTTGCACACACCAGCAAACTGAAGACTCCCCAGCCCCTGGTGCTCCTCTCAACCACCAGTGATCCCTTCTACACATGAACATCACCCTCCTCACAGCCACATCCCCTGGCAGGATTCCCGCCTGCCCTTTGAAGAGTCGCCGATATGGCACCTTACCAACTTTTCCCACTGGGACAGTCTCTCCCATGGCTGACTCCCTTTGCCAGTTTTCTGCACTTTTGTCGTGGCCTTTCCAGAGTCTCGTCCCACTTGGCGTGGTATACTATAGTCACAAATAGTTCACAAGAGCTGATGTCACGAGGCCTCAGAGGCCAGGTGCTTTCCATACTTTCCCTCCAGGTACCTTCACGATAACAAATAACCCCATGACTCTAACTAACTCTGCGAGGTAGGAACTAATATTATCCTCATTGTACGGATGAGAAAACTGGGATCCAGAGAGTTCAGTTAGTGCTGTGGTCAAGCACCATGCCGGTGGCCCTGAAGCTGTGCCTCACCGCTGCGGCACATCTGAGCTCCCCCGTTACAGTGTTAGCTTTCAGAGCGTGGGAATGTGGTGTAGGCGCCTAGCCCCAAAGTGCCTAGTCCACTGCCTGAATGTGGGGAAGTGTGATAAATGCCAGTGACGTGAATGCATAGTTTCTCATTTTGGAGTCGAGCACCATAAGCCATTAGGTTTGGCTGTAAAGTCAATCAGCAGCCGTCACTTCAGACTTTGACATTCCAAAAGAGTGACCTAGCTTTTGAAGAACGTCTTAGTTAGTTAGTTTATTTGTCAGTGTGTTAGTTGTTTGCTTCTTCGTCTGGCAAGGAGGAACACAAGACGTTGCCTGCATTTAACCATTAATGAGTATTACTGCCAGGGGCGTATCTGAATGTACTTGCATTATGTCCAGATAATTCTGTCCCGAGGTCTTTAGACGACAGAATAAGGCCATGCAGATGTGAGCAGGTTCATGACTACTCATGTGGAGGGTGTCCACATATACCTCCAGGCTGAGTGAAACCCAGGTTTCCATTTGGAAGCTGAGGAGCGTTCCATTTCCTTCGTGCTCATCATGCTCATAGCACACACATTTGAAATGTTTATTAGCCAAACGAATTTGTTCTTTGCAGTGTAGATTTGTAATTTGAGAAACATGGAAAATACCTCTGTGCATAATATCATGGCAATGATAAGGAAGATCCTGGTATGTCTCTTAAGAAATACACAGTCAACATATTATAAATGTTTTTGTTTATGAAGGGTATATGGGGGAATGTTTTGGTGTATGGGGGAATGTTTAATGTTAAGAAAAAATAAGGGTGTATAATTTTATATAAAATATCATCTCAATTATGTAGAAAAAAGTACGGGAGAGAAGACCAGAGGGAAGACCGTACAGTGTCATTTTGCCCAGCACTGCCCCCAGGGTCCTCCTTGGGCCAATTCAGTCCGATGTAGTTCTTAAGCCCAGTGCCCAGCTGAGACAGAAGGAAGCTAGCAGGCACCTGGGCCATCTGCCTCTCCATCCCTTGCCTATGCCCATTTACACTGTTCTTTGCAAAAGTAAGAATATTATGAAGTCCTGTTAGTGATACATTTCATTCCAAGCTCACTTTACACCATCATTCAGTTACTTTTAAATGACTTTTCTACCTAGAGCTGATATAATGAAAATAAAAATTAGAGAAGTCCACACTGATGTTTTTCAGAGTTTAAAAACAAAAACAAAACAAAGCAATTTTTTTTTGTCTTTTTTGTCTCTCAGCGATTCCAAATTATTTTGTCCACCATTCTGGTGCATTAGTATAAAGAATTAAATTTTGACTATTTCCTCTTTTCCTGGAAAATATTCTAACAACTCTCTTTGATGACATGTCTGATTGTATGTCTTGAGTATAACCAATCTTTTATGAACCCGTACGGGATTTTAGTGGTGCTGCACTTGTTGAGTATAATGGCACTATTCATGAAAACAGATGAATTCAGAAAAAAATGGGGAATGAATATCAACATGAAGTTGAACAGTAGGTTTTTATAGGATCCTTAAAATAAAATGCATTCTGGAGGGCTGCAGAGAAAGCTGGGCTGGTCATGGGCCTCCCGGGTACGGCCCCCCCCCCCTATTTCTGATCCTACTGCAAGCCAGCCAAATGGGCCTCATCTTATCTACAAAGAACTATTTCGAGAGGAGAAAAGCTAAACACACACTCGATCTCTATCCTGGGGAAAATGGATCCCTTGCTGAGTGTATTGGGCTTTGCTGGGGTCAGAGGTGAGGTCTGGGGGTCACCAGCAGCGTCACCTGCAAACAGCTCACCGGTGAGCTTCCTTCCCGAGGATGTTTGAACATTTTATACACAGAGCCTCGACCCCAAGCACCGCCTTCCTGAAACTTAGAATCTCCGCACGCGAGGCTTTGAATGCCTCATGTGAGGGCGGTCTGTCTTCTCCGCCTGAGATGTCGTGGGGAAGGGGTTTGCATCAGGCCGTGGGCTGGCTTCTCAGAAGGTCACTTCCCAGCTGGCAGTATGTGCCTTCCCAGGATGGTCACCCCAGCTCCAGCAGGGGTTACAGCACAGGCTCCCAGGGGTGCTGAGTCCTGGCAGAGGTCAGCAGTGACTTTTCAGTTGGCCAAGGGGAAATGAGGGATACACAGACCATACCTGTATGTGTCTCCATATGACACATGGTGGGTGCTCACAAGATTCTGTACACATAGGACTATAATATACGTTCACTACACATGCATGCGCAAGTTTCTGGGACAGTGATGAAGCAGCCCCAGAGCTTCTGATTCCATAGATTCGGACGGGGATGTGAGTACTGTGAGGCTTGTAATTGCAAATTCCTGGTCTGGTACAGACAACACTGCTCTATGATTTGGAATCATAAAAATGACATTTAAAACAGGGTGTCCCAACCCTTTTAAAAGAGCCAGTGAGGGCCCACAACTAGTGGGCAGCGCAGCCAGGCATGCCAGACATGCCCGGATAGTGGTCCAGCTGCATCTGCCCTGGCCAGGAGCCGACCACCGGCCCCAAGCCAAGAGGATAGCAGGCGAGAGTGCCAGGGCAAAAAGCAGAAGTGGATCACAGTCAGGAGGTAGACCCGTTTACAGCAGGTCAGAGAGACACAAGAGGCAAGCCCCGGTGCTTTGGAAGGCATGGGCAATGACATTCTGCACGGAGCCTCACCCTTGGATCCTAAAGCTCCCTGGCTGACCACTGTGGCCCTCTGGCACCAGCCCCAGTGTGTGTTCATGAGAATTTGAGATACTCATGTTCCAGAAGGTTCCAGAAAGTTCTTGTGCTTTGCTGTGTGTTCCCATGTTCCCAAGACGCTTTTCAAGACAGCTCAGGATAAAGCAAACACTTTAACTGTTAAAAATAAAGCATTGGTACTCACAAAGGTTAAACATGACCCACTCGACAAGAACACTTTGAAAGTAAACAGCACAATACCAACAACTTGAAGTGACAGTTGGTATTGCTCTGCTGTCTCATGAGGCCAGTGGCACAGTTTTACAGTACTCCAAAACCACAAGCAAAAAAATTTCCAAATGGGCCACCCACCCCTCTAAGGGCTGTTTATTGCTAACTTATATCCTAAGCTGATTTTTAAGTTCAAATTTTTTTTCATGAATGCTGTTGAATCAACTTTATATGTTTTATAAACACTTCATTAGTTAATTCTAATAATTAGAGGAAAAGAGTCTTCCATAATTTAAGGGAGGAGAGAGTGTTCAGGCAGTGAAGGCCAGATAGATAGTCCACAGTAAGAGCTCAAGCTGAGAGTCTTAGGAAGGCACTGACGGGCACCTATTACCATGAGCTGATGCAGAGGGTGGAAATGGAGAACAGTGTGTGTGTGTGTGTGTGTGTGTGTGTGTGTGTGTGTACACGAGAGACAGACAGACAGGATTGATTCCTAAAGGCACCACTGCTGAGACAAGATGCTAATATTCTAAGACCATGGAAGAGGTGTGGAAGAGGTGGTGTGAGTTGGTTAAATGTTCCCCAAGGAGGAGACTGCCTGGCCTCCCACTGGATGAAAACAACAGGCATCTGCTGAGAAACTGAAGCTGAGACCCAAGGGATGGCTTATCTGAAAAGTGCAGAGTAGCCAAGGAAATCCACACACTTTGCGGTGTGGAGAGGAGTGATTTGCTTTCCTGAATTGCTAGCCTGGCTTTCGCAAGAGAAAGAAAGCCTTGGGTTGCCATCTCCTGAAGACAAGAGCTAAGAAAACATCTGGCGGCCCTCCCCATCCTTCCCCAGGTCTGGCCCAACCAGCAAAGAGCTTCAGGTTGCTGTGCCCTAGCTGGGAGGTTACGTTGCACATTGAGTAAGAAGTTAAGGTTTTTTGTTTAGGGCTTTGTTTTGTTTTTTCAAATATCTGCAGGACAATTTTTGGAAGACTGCATGCCCCATAAAAGGAAGAAAATGGTGTTTGGCTTCTAAGCTGTGACTTGTGGCTGGCAGTTATAAATATTGCACAAGGCTGTAGTCAGGTCCTGTGACACTCCTTCCTGACGTTATTGATAGAGGTGATGGGGCTGCTTCTCTCTGACCTTTTTTCACATTACTACTTTGTGAAAGCATCATGGGGCTCAAAGAAAATTCAGTTACTGGTGTTTCAGTGGGTCAGAGAGTTGGGATTTTTTTCCTCTACTTTTATGCAGAGAATCATTGTATACAGAAAAGAAGGCCAGATTCAGTCATTGAAAGAGGATGCAGGAGAGGCAACATTGTTACCATGCCAACGAGCATGGCAAGGTTTCCTGTGTTGGGAGGGAACCTAAATGCAGGCGTTCCAGAGGTTTGCACATTGTGTTTAATTGTGGGGAGTCACCTAAGGTCTCCGTAGTGCCCGTTCTCATGAGAAATGCAGATGGAGCAGGTGTTTTCATGCATCTAAAACCTGACTGGCTCGCCCTGACACCCATTAGCTATTCCAGACCCTGCATGAGGGGATGCTGCCAACCCTTAGTCTCCACCAGCACCACATCCTCTTCATCTATAAGCCTAAGACTTGAAAACAAAAAATGCAATCAAAAGTTGGTCTTCAGTAAAAAGAGGCTGGGATATGCTAGAGTTCATCATCTTCTCAGTCTTTTCCAGTTCCAAAAATTTGATGTTTGAGCTTGGCACCATAACAGGTAGTCAGTAGACTGGGTGGAAAGACATCCCTGAGGCACACGGGGTGGGCTGCCCTGGGTTACCCAAAGTAAGGGGGGAGGTCCGCAGCATTTGAAAAGTATTACAGAAGTTGAACACTTTCATATGGTGAGGTAAGAACACATGTAAGCTAAGAACACATCACATTTCTTTGCTTTTGTGGGAACTCTGCTTAGTACAGAGCACTGGCGCTATTGATGCCAATTGGAAGAGGGTCCACCTGACCGTTTATGATACCATAAGCATGGCTTGAGCCCTTGAAGGTGGCTGAAAAGGGGACACATAGCGTAAATGGCCTCCATGGTTTAAAGTCTGAGAACCTCTGGTCCTAGCCCAGTGCCACAGCCCCCCAGCCTAAAGGAGTGTTTCCACACAGCCACAGATCAAGCCACCATCCTCGAATAAGGGGTCTCCTGAGTCTAGCAAATCAAATCTTTCAAAAAACTTTTCATTCTAAAGATGTAAAAGAAAGATAAGTGCTAAAGACGAAGGACAAGACACAGGGTCGTGGTCATGTAAAAGGAAAATATTCAGTCTCATGACTCTTCTAGTGGAAGTTCAGGTCTGGCCCACCCCCTAACCCTACTTTTGGCATAAGGTCTGAGTTCTGTGGGCAACATCTCCTGAAGGGTAGTTCTGTGAGCCCCAGGGCCCAAAAGCCCTGCAAGCCCATTCTGGGAAAAAGCAGTTACACAGGAGTGTAACTCATGAGGATATTTTGAAATACAAAGAATTGTCAATGGACAGAGAATATTTAAAAGTATCTCAGGGTCACCCTGCCCTCGACTCTTAAGTGGTGTCAAGGCAAGCCCCAGCCTCTGCTTCTCCGGGCTGGTGGGTGTACACACAACCTCAGATCATCTTGGGCCTTTCTTTGGCTATTTTCTGCCAAGTGACCTTAGGGGCACCACTGGCTGGGACTTCAAAGGGCCGCATCCCTTCCTGAATCTGTGAGACATTTATGGGTGGCTACCAGGGAGAGCAGTATTGTCTATTAAGGGCAAAGACTTCAGTGAACTAGTGGGAGGAAAGGCTGCCCTTCGCATCAGGGCTTGACTGTTTATGGTATGTGAGGGAGCTGTAGCTCCTGGCAGCAGTCTCCCCCTGAGGGTGGTGTGTTGGGTGAAAGGAAGCTCTGAATCATGACAAAGTTGGGAAAGAAGCACAGCTGGTCTACTTCATGTGTGTTTGTCGAGAGGGAAACTATGGCAGGTACGACCTTGGAATCGGACCCCAACTTAATGATGTCTGCATCCCTGCTTTCTCCACTCCCTCCTGAAGCTCCAAACTCCTGCTTCATCTAACTTTTCCACCTGTAGTCAGGAAATCTGTCTGCCAAGAACCAGTCACTGTGGAGGTGGGTGTCAGGATAGATGGACAGTCCACACTGGCAGGTAGAAAGGACTGGAAACATGCTTTACATCAGTAAGGCAAGTTCATTTAAACAATGCTGATAAGCAATCAAAATTCAAGGTGAAAACACAATAATTCGGGTAAGAACTATTTCCCCTGTGTTCCTGCTCCTTTGCATGTAATTTCAATAGCACATGTGTTGTCTTGTGAAGTATTTACTGTCATGACTGATGAACTTACAATCTCCCAAGGGAAAGGGGCCTGCCAGTTCACCTCTGGACCCCAGGTACTTGAGTATGAGACAGGTGGTAGGCGCTGAAAGACGTTTTCTAGAAGACATTTGAGGGGAGTGTCTCCGTTGATTAAAAAAAAAAAAATCAGTTAATGCATTTTCCAAGTAGCAGACCGAAAGTGTTAGTTGGGAACTTGGGTCTCACCCGGGCCAGAACAGACTGCTGTGTCAGTACCAGTTCTTTTCTTCTCCTCTGGAGGTGTTTGTACTTTATCATTCTGTCCTGGTTTCCAGGTCTGTCCCACTGCCATAGTACTGACACTTCCTGGCCTTTGTTGTACTGTGGCACAGACTCTGTTTTGAAAGGACAGGAGCATAATAAAAGCGGATATGGAAGAAGGGCCAGATGACATCACTGAAAGTATTTGAGGAAGTCCACTCTTTTGGATGTTTACAATCTCAGCATGTTAGTTGTTTGTAATATGATAAGAGCACTTTTGATACATTGGGGGAATTACAAGCCTTGTTGCTCAGACAGTATTCATGACTTTTTATCTTAGATTCATAGTGACGGAAAGAGAATAGGAGGTATTGGCTTGAGTCCCAAGTGACCTTGGCTCATTGGTTGACCTTGGGTACAACATTCAGCATAGTTGAGATGCTTCAATTATGCTGATGCCAGCTATTCACTGATTTTTTTAAAAGAATTCCACTATTAAAGATGAATTAGCATACTCAAATTTCCCTCTCAAAATCTTAATTCAGAGAAATCGTTAGTACATGGAGGTATAGCCTTTCCAAGGTTAATTCCATAAGCTCTATATAGATTTAACCTTGTACATACGCATGCTTGTAGAACGAAAACCATAAAACATTCAAATGTCTCTATAAACAACAGTCTCCCTAAACAATGAAAATGTTGACACTTGCTATATATCACTGGATCTGAACTGTGAGTGAGGAGAGACTGGCATTTCTTCCTCTGGATGAAACAAAAGAAAAGTCAAGATCATAAGTAGTAAACCTGTCCTACCTTGTGCCAGGCGCAGTGGCTAAGCACATCCCATGGGTTCGTTTAGTTTCCTCCTGACAACAACAGGACAGGTAGGGCTGGTGGATGCTACCCAGTTTGCAAATGAGGAGACCAAAGGACATATGGGATAGGCGTGACTCCCAGGCCCACAATGCTAGGGTGCCCGCCTGGAGCCCAAGTTTGTCCCTCCAAACATGGCACCATGGAGACCAACACCAGGTGGGACATAGTGCAGATGTGCACACCTGACAGAAGACTGGGAATCAGGACTGCAACACCCTGTAGACTCAGGAAGACCCCATCCTCTTGCAGATGCTCCAGATGCAGGATAAAAAGCTGGATCAACTATCTTCATCCACTAGTATGAGTATGACATAACTGGCCCTTCATCCTTAAAATGTGTGCATGCTGATTCTGGTGTTGCCTTCTCAGTGGAGATAAGCTCCAAAACTTGGTCTGAACCTAGTCCAGGGGGAATTATTATTTGGTAAGTCAGTAGAGCAATTACTGTTGTATATGGTCCCTGAGTGTACAGCACCAAACCCAAGAATTAAAAGCCCAATAGCCTACTGAGGAACAAAGAGAAGCATGGGATTAGAAACTCACGGTTGGAATATCCAAACAGATAGATATCCACATGGATAATCTGCACACAAGTAACAGTGCTGCTTGCACCAATCCGGACTCTGAGACGGAGCTGCTGGCCCCAGAATATGTGTCTGCTGTGACTTAGGGTAGATATGACTCACGGACCTTCTCCCAGTGCAATGATAAAACTGCTAAACTCACAGCAAGGGAATCCTCAACCACTGCTAATAGGCAAAGGCAAATGTAGATACCTTCTGAAAGCTGTCTGACGCGTTAGGTTGGCTGGATATGTGGGGGAGAAAGAACCAAGCAGAAATGCAGAAATTCTACCCTAGAAGCCAGGCCAGCAGATATGTAAAGTGACTGTGGCTCTGGTATGGACTTTCTGCCGGCACCAGAGTCCCTATGATTTGACTCAGATTGCTGTCAGGTTTGCAAAGATGAAGCTTCTCAGGTCTGGACTCGAGCCTGCCCAGGCAGACTGCTTGTATTCCTTGCATGCCAACACAAACCAGTATCTGCCTTGCCTGGGCCAGTCCTCCCTAAACCCAAACAGAAATCTTATTGTATTATAAAAGAGTGTTACTAAGTCGCTCTCATTCACGTTCTCCTTGGATTTTGCCCCCAAATTTAGCATGTGACGGGGGGCAGGGTTTAGATATAGCTCTTCACTGGACATACGTTCCTGGAATAAATAGCTTCAGTCCATTTCTGAAGAGCAATGTTAAATATTCACTTTAGATTCCTATGCCAACACTAACAACATACACTTATTTATACACTGCCAGAGAATACCAAGAACTGACATGCTGTATAAGTAAATAAGGAGGAATATAGGTAATGTGTGAGGTAATGCATATCCTAAGTGATGTGGGCTGTCTCTCACTGCACAGAGAATAATCGTTCACAAATATTTCAGGGCATTTATTCTAAATAGAACATTAGGAACTTTACCACATGTGCACCATACGGATGCTCCTTCCTAGCCATAATAACAGGGGGGGCCTCTGGAACAAGAGTCTAAAGCTCCCAATAAGTTGGTCTCCTCAACACTGAGAACTGTATCCCTAAGGCTATAAAAGTGACTGGATTACGGTAGCCTTCATCAAAAATAGTCTTTAATGTGGCCAATTTCTTCCTTATTTGGTGAGAACAATGCCACCGGAATGAGCAACAGATAAGAGAATATTGAAGTACAGTCTATTCTGCTGCATGCGTTTTCTGTAACTCAGACCTGCTGAGATAGGCCATCGCTGCTCAACAGCAGAATGAAGTCAGTACAGAATGGAAGTCATGTGAGCTCATGCATGGTGCTCTCCCCAGGCATGTTGTTTGCACACTGGGTAAAAGCGTAGCTAAGGGCAAAGTAGATTAAGACTGAACACCGCAAGCTGTCGAAGAATTTAACTCTATACAGGATGCCCAAGTGGCGGCCTTCCCTCCCTGGGCTCCATGTGGCCACACCCCTCCCCCAACTCACCTGCTGCGTTCTTCTTCCCAGTCTTGGCCACATGACCTCTCTGCAGCCTAGCAGTCTTACCACTTCTATACATCTTCTGTCAAACGACTGCCTTCACTCTTCTTTAAGATGAAACACTACGGTTATTATAGTATTTCTTTACTCTTCGGGAATTTTAGGTATTTGTTCAACTGTGCTATTATTTTCCTGGGATGAGGACTAATTTATTAGTGCCCTGGTTACAAAGTCGTGCAGGTTTCGAGTGGTCTGCCTCTGAACACTCTTTTTCCCATAGATCTTGTTGGTTTGGCATGTGATGTTACAGAATGTGAAGGTTTTTCAGAAATGGTCATATCTTGTGTTGCAGCAGAAACACCCATACTTAAAAAGAATGAATAGGAACAAGTTGGGAAGTCAACACAGGTTTGACTTCGCTGTTCCCGAGGTGAGGCTGTTGCGTTTGAGTGTTTTGAGTGGGTCTCAGCTCTGTGGCTGGGGAAGGCAAGGGAGGAGGGAACGCACATTCCAGGCTGAAGGCACAGCTTGTACAAAGGTGCGTTCCTTGAGGAGGACGGGACCCAGAGGTGTTCATGTTTGGTGCATTTAAAATCCTTTACATTCCGCCCTTGTGGGAAAATATTTTATTAAGCACTTGGTTGCAGTTGAAATAGAGGGAAACCTTGACAGCCCAGGAACAGTGGACAGACAGGAACAGAGCCCAGTTTGGCAGCTGTCAGGAGAAGCAAGGCATGCTAGTCCAGAGAAGCAGTGGGGCACTGGGACCAGAGGAGGTGTAAATACAAAGTATATTGTATCTCGTGAGCCTGGCATGGGCTCTAACCTACAATGCTAACACCAAAAGGATATAATTACCCACCTAGCCAGGTGCTTGACCTGAATGTTTATGTCCTTCCCAAATTTATGTTGAAATTCTAGCCCCAAAGGTGATGTGACTAGGAGGTGGGCCTTTGGAAGATGATTAGGTCGTGAGGGTAGAGCCCCCATGATGGGATTAATAACCTTATAAAGAGGCCCGCAGAACTCTCAGGCCCTCTCTACCACACATGAAGACATGGCAAGAAGATGCTGCCTGTA
Source organism: Vulpes lagopus (assembly GCF_018345385.1). Lineage (NCBI taxonomy): Eukaryota > Metazoa > Chordata > Mammalia > Carnivora > Canidae > Vulpes > Vulpes lagopus. The sequence continues at coordinate 2,784,415 of NC_054839.1, read as the reverse complement.
AATCAAGTGCAGCCCTCAACTGGACCACAAATCTGCTGGTCCCTGATCCTAGACTTCCAGCACAGGAGAAATGAATCCCTGCTGTTCCTAAGTCCCCTCAGTCTATGATATTCCAGCCAAATGGACTGAGACACCAGGCATTAGTGATTAACAAAAACAGGAATGGTGACAATCTACATTAAGGATGGAGAGATGGAGAGAGGGGAGGGAGTGACTTCCAGAAATTGATCTATTGACAGACCCACCAAAGATGTCTGGTTGGCAGTCAGATGCCTCCAAATAGAAGCATTCAGTATGTGATCTCATTCCATCCGTGCGTATATGTGTGTCAGATACAACAGCCCCAGCAAGATTGCCAACGTGCACATTGGCTCTCAAATTAAGCTCTTTGTGAGGCACTTGATATCATGACGACATCAAGATGAGTGGCTCTAGGGGAGCCTGGGTGGCTCAGTCTGTGAAGCACCTACCTTCAGCTCAGGTCATGATCCCAAGATCCTGGGATCCAGTCCTGCTTGGGGATCTCTGCTCAGTGGGGAGTCTGCTTCTCCCTCTTCACTGCCCCTCCTCCTGCTTGTGCTGTCTTCTCTCTCTCTCTGTCAAATAAATGAATAAAATCTTAAGAAGAAGAAGAAGGGTTCTAGCAGTCAAAGAGCAGCCCGCCTCCCGGAGAGAACCCCAATGAGCTGAGGCATACCCTGCCTGGGTCTTGCACTGGCATGTTGGTCAGCCCAGCAGCGCCCTGGCCTTAGTGAGCCTGGGTCCGGGTGGCCAAGGAGCCATCACAGGAGAGTGAGAAGGAATGGTAAGAAGCTGTTTCAGGTACTTGAAAGGAAAAAGAACTCATTCTCATTTGATACTTGGGAGACTGTTTCATTTGGAAGTCAAGACTTAGGGAATCCTCGTCAGGAAGAGGTTCAAGATCAGCCTTTGGAGTCAAGCTTTCATAAGCTCCAATTGAAAATAGATCCACAGATATAATCTAAATTGCTGGGAGAATAAACCTTCAGATGTCTCAGGAGCCCAGAACATGCTGCCGTAGATGTTGCAAGCAGCTGTACATGTGATGGGAATAATGAATAGATTATGAGAAGTCGACTGCAATTAGAAGTAAAAGGTACCAGAACTCCAGTGATCTGGGTTGTAGGTGACAGAGAAATCACCCGAAAATGGAGACAGTTTGTGCTTCAGACAGGACATCTTTCATGCTTCCAGGTGGAGGTTACCTGCATTTCTAGGCATCCTCACTCGGTGCTTTGCCTCTTCTGAAGGCTGCCTGTGGAGTCCACTCACAGCTGACCTCTGGCCCCACAGTCCCTGACTTGGGCCTCCTGACATCAGCTGCATACCCATGTCCCTAAGCCCTCGCCGTCTAGGTGACTCAAGACAAGACAACTCGCAGTCCCCACCTAGAACCTCATAAGGGACCCGGCAGTAAGGCCTCAACACTTCCTGGGTGAAGGCCAGGTAGCTCCAGAGAAAGGATGTGGTGAAAGAAGCAGGAGGGGTGCTTCTAGATGGAACACGTGCACCCTGCACTCCACACCTGGTTATCAGTGTCAGCACCTGCGCCAGCCCCTACCCAGGCCCGAGTGTCCAGGGCAGCCTGCCTTCCTCACTGGAGATTCTGCGAGTCAGCGCAGGAGGGGAGCAGGGTGGCCAGGGCAGAGCATGTGCAACAGGAACCGCCCCGCCCACCTTTTTCTCCCTCAGCCAGGAAAGCCGCCTGTCCTCACCTGCAGGCAGGCCCACCCACACTCTGAGATCATTCCTAGCCTGGGGCAAGGTATTTCTAAGGAAGCACTGCTCCTACAGCCTACAGCCTTGGCTGGGTCTTAGGCCTCATTCCTGGGTCTGGGGCTCCATGCCAGCGAGCCGGGCCTGCACCCAATAGCACTGCCCCTGGGGTCTGGATGGAGTGGAAGGCCTCATGCAGTATGTCATTGAATAATGCCCCCAACAGTCCTGGGGGAAGGCCATTAGGATCCTCATTTTGTGCGGAACGTGCAGTGGAGCAGAGCAAGTTTGTTTCCCTGCCTGGACGTTGCCCCGAGTTCCTGATTCCTCTGATCGACCTCATCACTCAGGGTCAGAGGTCCCTCCCGGGGCCCCTCATCCTTGAATTCGGCATGCACTCCACCATTTGGCCTCCTTTAAATGTCTTAAGTGTAAATGAGGTAACTTGGGGAAGCGTCTGGCCCCGGCCTTGGGCCTGCCGCACTGTCCACGCCTGCCAGCAGCCAGTCGCATCTTGTCGGACTCCCTCGTTAGGGGTTTCTAGCCCATCCTGTGTGCAGGTTGGCACCCAGGCCAGGCATCTGAGTGAGGTTGTCCTTGGCTATCTTGTCAACAGCAATTCTGTTTGGAGAACAGCCCCAGGGGCGCCTGGGCGGCTCTGTTGGTAAAGCGTCTGCCTTCAGCTCAGGTCATGATCTCAGGGTCCTGAGATCGAGTCCCATATCAGGCTCCCTGCACAGCAAGGAGTCTGCTTTCCCTCTTAAATAAATAGATCTTTTTAAAGAGAGAGAGTGAGAGACCCTAGTCTTTCCCCAAGTAGGGACCCTAATAATTAACATCATAGCTTAATGGAGAGAGAGAGAGAAAGAGAGAGAGAGAGAGAGAGAGAGAGAAAGAAAAAGAAAGAAAGAAAGAAAGAAAGAAAGAAAGAAAGAAAGAAAGAAAGAAAGAAAGAAAGAAAGAAAGAAAGAAAAGGAAAGAAAGAAAAGGAAAGAAAGAAAAGGAAAGCACCGCAGACCTCAGACTGTCAGAGGAGAGAGGGTGGAGATGCTGGCTGTTGTTGCTCATAAAAACATGTAAGTATGCAAGTGTAAAGTCACGTGGCTTATAGCCATGGCCCGGGGAAGCTCGGAACGCAGCACCTCCCGGTAACGTCTGCAGGGAATCCAGCCAGCCAGCAGGAGTGACACAGTCCCTCAGGTGTTTACCTGGCTAGAAGTCAGCGAGGTCCTGGGGCACGTGAAGACAGTCTCCCTGAGAGCCTCTCCGCAGCTCATAGTCTGCACTCTGAACTTGTCATCCCTGCTGGTTCCCACTCCCAGCACAGCACCCTGCTTTCCTCCTCCGTCCCCCAGACTCCCGGCCTCGTGAGGACAGGCGGGAGCTCAAGCATCGTACCAGCCAACTGCACATGTTCACTTCAAACAGGCCCGCGCGTCTGTCCATCAGTTACTTCACTGCCTCTACCTGTGGCATCCTAGGACCACTCGAGTGCCCTTGATGTGCCTTCAACAGAGGAAGCTGGATTGGCGGGGTTTCACATCCAGTTTGTGGGGAAGAGGGTTTTGTTCTGTGTGGCATGGCCCTGCTCTGCGTTTCCACTGCCATATGCTTTGTCTTGCTAATACCATGTTGGAATTATTTCCTTAATGTTTAAAGCTGCATGTACGGAAATGGCTTATATTTCCTGTTTTGATAAACTAATAGAATTTTTACTGGGAACTTTGTTCCCAAGTTGGCTTTCTCCTTTGTTAGCCTCTTTTTGGACTAAAAGAATAATTCTAAAAAGTCGGGCTTGACTGGACTTGTGAAAAAGACAAAGACTTGTATAGATTTTTTTTACCTAACTATGAAAGATTACTTTTTTTGCAAGAAGGGATGTCTGTCTTCTGTGTCTCTTAGAATGGGTTATTCAGTATCCCTCTCTACAGGAAGCTGGGGGGAGTCCAATGGTAAAATATCTGTAAATTCCCTACAGAGACTTGCTCTTTTTTTGGCTGGAGGTATATTGGCCTAGAAAGACTTTCTTGGACAAGATGTTTCTTGGAACATGTGGAGGACAAAATATTCTTTGTTTTAGGACAAATGAGTTTTGTTCTTGCATCTTCATATAAATTTGGTTAATATTCATTTCTTATGTGCGATTTGAGAACAATGCTGAGAATTTTTTTTTCTGTCATTTGTAAATATTGTATCAACTTTGAACAAGACTCACATCTGCAGAAAGCTGAGTCTATGTCTGTGGATTTGCTCCCTTAACAGATATGGACCATCCACACTGGTAACTTACAGAAATAGCTTGTCGTAGAGTCTAAATCTTTTGTGAGTTTTATTTTCTGGCATTTGGGTTGTTATTTAAACCTATTTTTAAATGTCCTAAATATGAGGACAAGTCTGCTGCTGGGAGAAGTGAGAAAAGCAGTTTTCTTGATGTTTTGAAGGGGGCCACTCCTCAGACAGCTACAGAGGAGCATGCCCCTGTGCGCTGGGCGGCAGGGCAAAGCCTTTCTTTCCTCTGCCTGATGCTACGTGATACCCAATGAAGGCAGCATGATTTTTGGCTCCCCCAGTGCCAGGGGATTGCTCACATAAGAGGCACATGGGACCGGATGTTCCCTTAATCTTGCAGCTGCTCCCAGTGATGTCCATTCTGACTAGACTGGATTCCATTTATAGATGGCAGAGCAGTCTCTGCTGGCAGCCAGAGAGCCAGTGGCTCAAGGCAAGAAACTCTGTGCTTGAACCTGACAGATACTTGATTAGGGAACCTGAAAACTGGCTGGTTTTTTAGAATCTTATGTGATCTTGGCATCATCACATTTTGAAAGGTTTAAAAATACATATCTTTGCGTGGACATTCAGTTCAGCCTAGACACACCCAAACCACCCTACATGCGTGATCTACATTCCTCAGCAAGTCTTGTCTCTGGGAGAACAGAGGTCACGGAATGTAGATCACGCATTCTAAAAAAGAGAATTCCCACATAAAAAGGTGACCCCCCCCCCCTCAAAAATCTCTTGCTCAAAGATCTCCAGTTTGACTCTGGAAAACAATGTCTCTTGCATTTCACTTGTGTAAAATATCCAAGGTTTCTAGAAAAATATATCTATGCCTTTGCATTGCCAGTTGGGTCTTCGGCGATCCAGGTCATTCTTAATTTCTAGAATTTCTAATTAGCACAGCAATGCTGGCTGCCAGTTCAAGGCAGGGTAAAATTCAGAAGAGAAGAGCCTAAAAGGATGTTCTGAATAAGGACATTCTTTTGACACCGTGACTGGTGAGATGCTCAGCTACCGAGCCTCCCTGAACTGCCACAGGTGGCAGGGGTCAAAGGGAGTCTGGGGGCCTGCACTCTTCCAGAACAACATGTCGTGTCCCCTTGACACGCGGAATGCAGGGAACCCGTAGGGAATGTACTTTCTTCCTCCACTGAAGGACATGGCTTCACAGGAAGCCATAGCAACGTGTCTACGTGGAGAGCCTGTTAGAAAGCGTGTCCTGATGCAGGAAATGTGGGGCCTGCATTCCTAAGTAGCGCCCGGTGACACAGGCGCTGCATCCAAGTGCCACGCTGGGTGTGTCTAGGGCCCAGACGAGGCCACAGCATTGTAAGCTTAGATCAAGTGCCTCTGGGACGTTGCATCTGAGGCAAGAGGCACAAACCCCTGCCTCCCACCTGTCCACCCTTTCCTGCCGCCCAGCTCCTTTGGGACACTGTGTCCAGGCACATCCTGCTCAGACTCTGTGCTCACCGTCTTCACTGAGAGCTCCCCCACGCGACCCTGCCCTTCCCAATATGGCTTTTGTTCTTACTCATCATTTTACAAGAAGTACCCACTTCATATCTTCCTGGTGCAGCTCAAAAGCATTCTAATTTACTACACTTCTGTTTAAGCCATTTTCTGTTTGATTTCCCAAAACCTAGAATTCGCATTTCTTTTTCAAAACCACTCCTGTTGGCTCCAGTACACTTGGTAAGATGTCAAACGCTTACAATGAGAGCAGAAGTACCACCCTTTGCCTATGTCTGCAGCAGCTCCCCAGGCCTCTTTGCGTCCTCTTTCCTTCCTAGAGGGAGCAGCTGAGCCCAGCAGGGCAGAGCCCTAGATGAGGCAGCTCCCAGGATATGGGCACCCATGGACAGTTGCTGAAGGAATCAGTGATTAAGCCCCCTGCCAAGCCAACTCAGGCCCCCTCTAACAGTTGGGAAGTTAGATTCACAGTTCCAGGTGGTTACACATCTTGGTAGCAACTGAGGTAGTTTTTGTTGAGCAAGGAGGATGGAAGATGGTCCCTGCACACCCATCCCAGAACCATAAAGCCACAATGGGCTTAAATTGAGCCTTGGCTGGAAGCTGGGGGATCCTGGGGGTCCTGTGAAGAAGAGTTTCAAATTCATTCCAATCCAAGATGCCCTGGATTCCCTGAAGATGATAACCCAGAGGTCTTCCTTTCTAGGCCTGGAGACTGGCAGCTCTCTGTTCCCTGGGTTGTAGCAGTGAGGGCCTCAGGTGTGAAGGCAAGGAGATCAGTCTCTTCAGGGAGGCCAGTAAAGGATAATGGAGGACAGTACAGCCTGAGGGAGAGGGCCCAGCTAAGTTAGTCCTCTCTGTGACCGGCCTCCTTGAGTCTCCCTCTCATCTTTAAATTGTATAGGTTTCATGGCTTGTGTATTTAGTTTTCTTATCAACTTGTGTACATTCTCTGATCCCCACTTTATAGCCATGGCCCAGCACAGTGCTCGGCCTGCAGTAAACACCAGGTGGAAAATGAAAGAAGGAACAAATGAGTGAATTTGCAAGGGGAGAGAGTGGGTCAGGTGTCTCCAAGAGCCCTGCAGCTGTCATGTGTGGGGGAACTGGGGCGTTAGGAGCTCTCTCACAGGTGCAGCTGAGGGAAAGGCTTTCCCTGATCACTCTAAGCTGGGAAGCAAGTGGCACAGATACCTTCGTTGTTCTGGAGCCAGGGAGGGAGCAGTTTCTGCATGAATACTAGGACAGATGAGCACATGCATATCAGATTCAGGCATTCTCAAGGGGGTGGAAGCCCTTACCAGTTTGCATGGATCTTTACCATAATTGGTCTCGTTCGGCTGTGAGTCCTCCACCTAGAGATGAAGAGCATCCAGACAAGCTCAACTGAGTGGATACAGCATGCATGGTCCATGATGGTAGACACATTCCATATACCTCAAGCTGGGTCTGCAGGAGCCTCCTGGCCCTGGGAGCAGCCTGCCCTCTGTGGATGTTGGGATGGTGAGCACAGTGACGGGCATTGCTGCAGGGGGCCCTAGGGAGAGCAGGGGGCAGGAATATTGTTCTACAGAATGGTACTGATGGGTATTCAGACTTGGCATGAAACACTAGTGGAGAATTGAACTGATGCTCCTGATGGAGTTTTGGTTAGAAAGCATGCCCTCTAAATAAATTTTAAAAAAAATTAAAAAGGGATCCCTGGGTGGCGCAATGGTTTGGCGCCTACCTTTGGCCCAGGGCACAATCCTGGAGACCCGGGATCGAATCCCACGTCGGGCTCCCGGTGCATGGAGCCTGCTTCTCCCTCTGCCTGTGTCTCTGCCTCTCTCTTTCTCACTGTGTGCCTATCATAAATAAATAAATAAATAAATAAATAAATAAATAAATAAATAAATAAAAATTAAAAAAAAAAAAAAGCATGCCCTCCTAGAGGCACTGTAGTTGAAGGTCTAGACCCGGGCCAGGTGCTGGGCAGACTCTTGAGGTGGATGTACAGTGGGAGGAAACCAGTCGTCTTTACTAAGGAGTTGAGGAGAAGGATCAAGGTTCGTCTCTGAGTTGTGTCTAGCAATAAAACAAGGGCAGACCCAAGGACTTGGAGCATGGGCAATGGCTGGTGGAGGCTGTTAGTATTCTACTCTTCAGCGGACAGAGAGTTCATGTACTCCTCATCCGAGATCCTCAGGAGGGCATTTGTATCTTGAGAATGTCCCAGAGCTAACATCCCATCAGGGGAATACTGAAGCTCAGGTCTGAGATTTGTATAGTCTCTAAGAGAAGTCTGGAACACATGCTCTGCCCTAATAAAGTAAATTCTTCTGTTCATCCTGGAGATCTGACATTCCAATTTGTGGTACTTAGAGCTCTTGTAGATGTTGGAATTCATAGGAATCCCTCTGTAGGATATGCAAGATGTAAGATGCTGATGGGAAAATACACACACACACACACACACACACACACACCCCACATCCCATCCCATCACACACACATACGCCACATCACACACACACATGCACACAGGCTGGAGTCTCCATGATGGAAATTGACTCTGGCTTGTAGAGGGAGGCCTGCCTCTCAATGATGTATTTCTACCTCCTGAGATGAGGTCCCCAAGCCATGGCACATGGTTGAGGAAGTGTCAAGATTGGAAGTTATCAGACCTACAAGCCCCAACTCCAAAAGCAAAACAGCACTGTTAAATTTTAAGCAGGTTATGAAGGCTTCTAAAACTAAGTCTAGTGCATATCCTAAACATAGGATAGAAGGTCTGTTAGATCAATTTAAGATCATTTCAACCATTGATTTATATCCAGGGATTTGGCAAGTGCCTTTAAAATCAAAACTAAAAATAGCCTATGCAACATCAGATGGAGAATGTGAGTTTATGCTTTACCCTATTGTCTATAGACTGAGGAGCCCCCTTACCTTTTCCAGACAACTGGCAAATGAATTATTGTGTGAACCAGGGAAACCTGCCAAGCCACCTATTCACATCCCAGTCGTACATCATACAAAGTATAAATGTGGCTGCCCATCTAGACACCTCCCTTCAGCATTCAGGGTAACCCATAAAACAAATGGCTTTGTATGAAGCTGGATTTATAAAGACTAAATATTCAAAATCATGGGACTCTAAATGAGCCCCACTATAGATAAACATTGCAGCTGTAAAAAAAAAAACTGGCAAATATCTAAAAACATATTTTGAAGGCATGAAAGAATTTTAAACATGTTTACTTTTTATACTATGGAACTCCCAGTGTCTCACAGAAAGATAACCAAGATATCCAAAAGGCTTCGAGGTGTTGGTTTGAAATTTTCAGATTTTTTTGAATTCTTCAAAATCTAGTGACATGCATTAGGTACTAGAGTAGGTAAAGGGCTATTGTCAGGACACAAGTAATGTGGCACTCCAATGATCCCTCTTGTAGAAAGTTGTTAGCACAGGAAAGGAATTTATCATCTCTACAAAAAGAACATGGCATAGTTATTGTGGTCTTAGGTAAACTCTGGCCAGATAGTTTTGAGTCAGACTTCACTTGTGTGCCTGTCCAAGACTGAACGTCCAGGAAGGCTAGCAGGCATCACAGCAATGGCCACGCAACACTATATCCATTTACACATGACCATCAGTAGCATGCTAGGAACAGGGAAGATTCTGGCTGACATGCTAGCACAAACAAACAGAAAGCTTAACAGAGGGTGACCAGCCTGTTTAGTCACTGAGACTTAACTTAGAAGAGAATGGAACAGATTATGGTGAAATGAACTTTTGTGTAAATTTGGAATGGTCTGTTATCTGGGGAGTGTTGCTTGCATGGTAAGGTTTGGCTCAGCACACACCAGAAGCTAACCATGTCCAGGTTATCAGTGCCAGCCAGCTAGGCAGTCTGGTCTGCCGGGCGGGCTGGCCAAGGATGACGAGCCACATAGGGATTCCCCTGCACTGCTGCACTGAGTCACCTGTTGTGCAGATGGGGGAGGCGGGGCTGATCCGGAAGAGCAAAGAAGAAGGTCCATCTGATATCACTTCCTACTCAAAACATTTCATGCCATGAACAGTCGGAAAGGAAGATCTCCTGGTCCAAAGTCCAAGTCCATCTTTTACTTAAAATACTGAGATCAAGGGAAAGTGAGAAATGCCTTGGAACCCATTGGAATTGTCTGGGTAGAGAACTCCCTCACTTAGCCACTCAATTCATTAAAGAGTCCACCTAATAGAGACTTGGGAAAGCCTCTTCCTTCCATCCCCTCCTCCTTCTGTGAAGCACTGGGTCCCTCAGAGGGAAGGAAAGGAGTGTCCTCTGCTGGCACCACCGGGGATGTTGAGAACCTCTGTGGTGGTGGTGAGAGGTGTCGAGAACCTGGCAGATGTGTTCACAGGGTTCTCTGTCCCCCATTGGAAGCCCCTCCCCCTTTAGCTCACGAGGATCCATGTTGTATGATGAACCTAACCCAGTCCTGCTCACTTGGAACAACCTCTCCTTGGGGCTGCATCCCCCACATTTCCAGGAGAATGAAGAGCTGCTTCCTACACATTTGGAGTCTCTCCTTCATGCTGAAGTACTTAACACAGAGTGTCCTCGTGGGCTCACTTCACACAGAATCCCTGGATTCAGGGAACGTTTTCCCTGACTTTCGAGACCAGGACCTAGCATGGCATCTGATGTTGAGCAGGAACCTTTAAAAGGCATATTGACCGTACAAAGTTCATTGCCAAGAGTGACTGTAATGTAAACTCTGGGTGACCGTGCCTCATCAGGGTAGGCTCATCAACTGTGACACATGTGCCACTCTGCTGGGGGACGTTGGTGGTGGGGACAGCTGCGTGTGTAGGTGGGTAGGGGGTACATGAGAGCTCTCTGTATCCTTTGCTATGAGCCAAAGCTGCTCTAAAAATTAAAGTTTGTGCTTTGAATAAAAAGCTAGTTGCTGGAGCTGGACGTGCTCTCAGCAGATGATGTTGTGCTACCTGTTGTAGCTGACGGTGTTTGCGATAACGTGTTTTGTGCTTGCTTTTGCAGGGCGTGAAGAAGTTTGACGTGCCCTGTGGAGGCAGAGACTGCAGCGGAGGCTGCCAGTGCTACCCCGAGAAGGGAGGAAGGGTGAGTCACCGAGTCAGGGAAATGACTGTCTTCCTTAGCCTTCTGTTTAAGGCAAAAGTGCCTTGAATCACCTGAGTGAGTAAACTGCATATCTTCCTGACAAATTTAATACAGACATGTCCCTCTGTATTGGAACAAACAATGATATAATGCAAAATTTGGTCAATTTATACCACTTTCTGAAATAGATTGAGAACAGTGTTATCTTTCTTACACATCTTTTCTCTTGATCATTGTTATGAATAGATATGTATATATAATGCAACTGTATCTTAGGCCTATGATTTTATACATAAACATCTATTCTGTAGAAATATTACATAAAAAAAGAACATGGTTGTGTCTACCCCCCAGTGTAGACATTCAAACAAGAGGGCACAAGCATCCTGCCATAGAGAATCAGTCTCATACTCAAAAGTAGTCTACTTATCCCCTGAATGTCCTTTATATAGCAAATTTTATCAGGTAAGTCAGAGATAAAAGGTCATTCCACATCATTGCCAGGATACATGGCAGCGCCCGAATTATGGTCTGATACTGGGTTTAATATGTTCAAAGTGACTGGCCTTCCTGTTGCCATTTAAAGCTGACGTTTGGGTCTTGGCATTTCTGATTTTTAAAACGTATTATTTATATTTATCTGTTTAAGCCCATTTTCTTGTGGGGAGCAGTATTTGTTTTATGACACAGAGTCTTTTGAGTCTTCATGCCTTGGGATCACCCTTCCCTGGGGGGACTCTTGCTGGACCAGGGCCAGGTTGGGAGAGGTAGTTGGGAGGTGTGGCCTGTCTCCCCTGTCACTGCCAATTACAGCACCCCATTGGTGTTCTCAACACGTCCCACCACCCTGAATCCTGCCATCGATGTTTATCGACCCCATTCCCACCTCCCAGGAGGAGGACTCGTCTCAGTGGAGCTTGGCCTCTGCAGCCAGGTGTTATGCCACACACTTTCTCCTACATGAGTTTCCTCCAGAAGCCAAATGAGTAAAATTTGTGACAAGGAACCCCTTTACAGTTATGGTGGTCTGTGACTGACCAACCCTCCTCTCCATGCCCAAGATCCTCGCCGAGGAGACTTCTCTCCAGGCACCCAAGGCTGCTGTCCCCACATGCTGTGTCCTCTCAGAGCTGCAATCCTCAGGACAGCTGTTGCTGTTGATGGAACAGTGGTCCCTCTGCTTGGAACAGGGACGTTAGGCTTTAAGAATTGCTAATTGAAGGTTCTGCATCAGCATTTAAGAAGGATGGAGTATTTTTTCAAATATACACAAAAGCCATTTGGTGAGATTTAAAATCCCCCTGGGTCCCTTGCTATATAGACTTTCCCAGCGATGCTTCTGGAGCAAGGGATGACAATGCCTCACTGCAGAGCTCTCCCCTCCCTAAGCGCTGGGCAGCCTGGCCTTATATGGGCATGAGGAAGACAAATTAGTGGTTTACAAATATCTGTGGGCCTCGCCTGGGTCGGAGAGAATTCAGCTCCAGAGAGATTGTACATTCTTCTCCATGTGATCAGCCAAACAGAACCCAAACAGAGCACAAGTTTACTAGGTCTATTCTTTTTCACTTTTTTGTGATTGTTTAATGCAGAACCGATATGTTAACATTTCCCGTAATGGTTTCATGTGAATTTTGTTCTTTAGGAAAGATAGTTCATTCTGATTATTTTTTTTTAATTCAAGGATAATTAATATACAGTGTTATGTTAGTTTTGGGTCAACAGTATAATGACTCAACAGTTGTGTACATTCCTCTGTGCTCATCAAGATAAGTGCGCACTCAATCCCCTTTATCTGTCTCATCCCCCTCCCCCCGCCCACTTATCTGGCAACCACCAGTTTGTTCTCTGTATTTAAGAGTCTGGCTTTTTGTTTATCTTTTTTCTTTTTTGTTTGTTCGTTTGTTTTGCTTCTTAATTTCCACATATGAGTGAGGTCATATGTTATTTGTCTTTCTCTGTCTGACTTATCTCACTTAGCATTATATTTTATTTTAATATGTAATGCCATCTACATAGCTATGTACTCTTAAAATGCTAGAGGTCTTCTCAGAGCAGTTATTAAGAGGGAGATTTCTAAAGATCCCTAGGTCATTCTAATTCAGTAAATTTGCATGAAGAGCTTTGTATTTCCCATCAGCCCTCATTAACAAAGTAGCCTAAGACCATTTCTCGACCTTGCTAGGTAAAGCAGATACTGGACGCCTTCCTGTGAATTTGGTTAATACAAGTAATCCAGAACCCCATGTGGGTTTGACTTGCCTCTAATTGTTCAGCCAGGTAATGATGACATTAAGCTGAGATGTGGCAGCTGTCTGAGTGGTTGGTTCAGGGACAGAGCCACACAGGGACTCAGGTGTGCCATTGATTATCAGTCACCAAGATGACAGAAATGGTGATGGTAAGTGGTAAGAAAACCGCTCCTGAGGAGAGAGAAGCAACACCGTGGGGATATCTGTTGTTGGAACACTTGCGTCTACTTCATCAAAATGCTTATTGAGATATAGCTCCTTAAGCCTGGTATATGTACATCAAATATATGTTAATTAACAAGTTTACCCAGATGTGTTTCTGTAGACAGCAGGGCTATTTCCGTCCTACTCTTGGATTGATATTTTTTAAAAGTAATGTAATGCATAAAAATAGCAGCTGGACAGATTCCGCCGTTAGAGAACTGAGTGCATACTTCGTTCTTTCCCACAGCTGCCCCTGGGTCCCTTGCCATATATTTCCCCACGGTGCTTCTGAAGGGGGGATAACAATGCCTCACTGCAGAGCTCCCGGCTTCCCGAGCACTGGGCAGCCCGGCCTTATATGGACACGGGGTAGAGTTCACTGGCTCCTCACCATGGTGACAGCCAACAGCAGAAACCATGTTACTGGATAACTTTTGGACTCGCGGCAGAAATCACAAATGTACTATGGATTCTGATTCCAAAGGAATTCTCATGTTACAGAATGAACAAGCTCAGTGTCAAACGCATTCCCCCAGCCCTGAGTGGGAGGTTGTTGCGGCAGCGGCCGGGGTGGGGGGGGGCGGGGGGGGCATGGATTCTCATAGGCACAGCATCCAGCCTTTGGGGCGAGTGTTCCAACAGCCAGGACATGCAAGGCGGGAGCTGGGGCCCGGCTGTCAGTACCCTTCTCACTCCCAGGTTAGAGCTGGAAGGTGCAAAGGAGGGAAGGAGGATGACACAGAGCCTGCTCCAATTTGGTCCAGAACAAAACTCAAGTTTTCAGACTTTTAGATGAGTTCTTTTCCCAGTGCCATCATCTTTTGTGCCTGTACTCTTCCTCCTCTAGAGGGGAGATCCTCCAGAGGTAGAGGGAAGGGCCACAGCCCAGACAAAAGGAGGTCTGGCCCTCTTTCCTCAAAGTTTTACTCCCTGGCCAGTTCTCCAACCTTTTCTTCAGTTGTTCAATGAATTAAACATAACTTTAGGAAATGAATTAATAGGGGGCACCTGGATGGCTCAGTAAGTTATGTTTCTGACTCTTGGTTTTGGCTCAGGTCATGCTCTCAGGGTCCTGGGATCCACCCCCACATTGGGCTCCCAGCTCAGCAGCGAGTCTGCTTGGGATTCTCTCTGTCTCTCCTCCTCATGTGTACACCGCCCCCCCCCCCTCTCTCTCTCTCTCTCTCTCTCAAATAGACAAGTAAAAATTTTTTTTAAAAAAAGAGAAAGAAATGGATGAATACTTGATTGCTATTTGAGGGTCTGCATTTAAAATAAACTATTGTGGGGGCACCCGGGTGGCTCCGTGGTTAAGCATCTGCCTTTGGCTCAGGTCATGATCCCATCTGCATCAGTGAGATATGGTCCCCCACAGGGAATCTGCTTCTCCCTCTGCCTGTGTCTCTGCCTCTCTCTGTGTGTCTCTCATAATAAATAAATCAAATCAAAAAAAAAAGAGAGAGAGAGAGAGAGAGAGAGAGAGAAAAAACTATTGTGTATATATTGGAATAATTAAAATTCATAAGTTCTAATTTACCAATATTCCACAGGGTGATAGGCACAAAGAAAGCTGGCTAACTGACTTCTTAGCTTTCTCCACAACTAATGGTCCTGTCATCCCCGGCACCAGACAGAGCTGTGTGGCCCTCTTACCTGTCTCTATTCGTTTTACTCTTTCTTTATTTATATATTTAATATTTTTTCCTTCTTCTGTGGAAGTGACAGCACATTGTATGGAAAGCATAAGAGTGCATTTCCATTACAGAACAACTGTGGAAGCAGAGTGATACGCCAAGTGACACAAAGATAAATAGTATGGAAGACTATAAGGAGGGCGTGCAAGGCACCTGGTTCAACAAATAAAGACACTTTTGTCTTTGCTCATTAACTTACCTAAAAGGTCATGAAATTCTCAGGTTTTTCCAACTGAGGTCAGTTTTAATTCATTATTTCAGTTCCCTGAGCAGATTCACATTCCCCCAACCCTTTGGCTATTCACTCTAGACTCAGAACAAATAGGTTATTCCAACTTTTTAATGGTATCAGCGTTCACAGGGCACCCGTTTCCCTGGGCAGTCAGGTATTTTAGAAATTGATAAATACTAGACACTACTTAAATCCAAATTGTTGGGAATTATTGAGATGGTCAGGCTACAGTGGGAGAAAGGGAACCCACAGCTTCGGCTGGTTCCCAGAGCTCTATCCTCAGCCCGTATGTCAGTGAATGGGCATCTCTCCCATCACTCAGTGCTCAGCCACCCACGCTTGCCCACCGTGGCCCTGACAGCACCAGACACAGGACCAAAGACAAGCACCTCACGTGTGCAGAGGCCACAGCCCATGACAAGCTGTGTGTAGCTGTTGTGTTCTTTCATGCAGCTAACAGTTTCCCACAGTCTGTGGGTCCCTGGACTTGAGTCAAAGTATGAGTAAATAATTCTTAACCTCACAAGATTCCTTAAATTCAACAACGTAAATCAAAGTGAAAGAAACCAGAGAGACGCTGAGTGAAAAGGGAAGCAGAGAAGAGTGGACAGAGGACTCTCAGAGGTGGGTGGAGGCAGGTGAATGGGCATGCAGAGAGATTCATCATCTTTGGCACTTGCTGTCAGCTCAGAAGGGCAGTGCCCAAGAGATGAAAGAAAGAAGCTGAGGCCTGTGTCACAGAAAGGGATAGAGGGGCCCAGAAGAGCTAGGAACACTCGCAGTTGGCGAGATCACTCTACAGTGAGAGTGGGGAGCCTGATGAGTTTCTTGTTTTGGTGATCATTCCACTGGGGTCTAATTCTAATCAAAGAAAATGCCGTGAAACTTACACACAGCCATAGTTAGCGACTAGAATTTGAAAACAAATTTATTTGACACACGCTGATTATACATCTACCACGTGTTAGCTCCCATCTCAGCATCAGGAGTACAGAAGTAAAAAAAGCAGTCAATATCCCTAATCTTTTAGAGCTTTCTAACCCTGTTCTCTCCAAAAGAATTTACCACAAAGATGGAAATGTTCCATATCTATGCTGTCCATCAGAACTACTTGAGCATTTGAAATGTCATTAGTGAAATTTTAAATTTTACTTCATTTTAGTTAACAAAAAATCAAATTAAATAGCCCTGTGGCTACCATATTGAAGATCACAGTTCTAGCGAGTGTAAGGGTGGAGAGTAGCAGATAAGGAGCTCATCATCAATCTGTAAGAATGTTCTGGATGCCAAATCCTAGACAATAATAAAGCACAATATAAAGTCAGGATTTTGTAAAAGTAAGACCTGGTTTTGCAACCTGCTTGCTTATATCTTTACAAAAAAGGATGTTATCTCAAAAATATAGAGAGCCCCAGGAGCAGGGCACATTGGACATGGTATCTATGCCAAATGTGATTCATCACACCTTCCACGTTGCCCACAGCCTCTTGGGGAAATTTGCATTTTCAACATGAGCTCTGATCAGGGCCTCTCCCGGAAACTCCTTGTCTGGTTGGTTTGGTGCAGGAGACCTTTGGTCATCCAGGCCTCAGCTTTGGAACAGCAAGCTATTCTCACTCTCTTTCTAGCAAGATCAAGTAAGCATTTTCTTAAAGCAAGGCTTTCAGGACAGTGTTGTAGAAATGCATTAATGGCACAGCTGGAGAAGAGAGAAATAATGCAGAAGCTCTGGCCCACTCTCCACTCTCGCCAGCCCAGTATGGTAATCGTTTCATTTCAGAGGGACCATCATGACAGTAGTGAGGACTTGATAGAAAACGGGCCAAGTTGGAGCTCATCCAAATGGAAGAATACATGATTAAAACCCTAAAAAGACAAAATTATAATACTGCCTCACTGAATGGACTCAAAGAACATCATTCTGGAGAGAATCTGATGGTTAAAGTCAATGCTTAGAAAATGTGTTTTCATTGCCATTAAAATCACCGTGTTCTTTACTCCCCAGGACAAACTACCCTGGGTTGTTTCCTACCAGTGAAACACTTGCTTAAATAATAAGAGCCATGAAAGTCACTGGTGAAAATAAATCATAGTGGTTGTGGCCTAGCATTTATCAGCCTCCACAGAACGGCCCATGACACAGCTGCTGAGGGCAAGCAGCTATTTGACAAATAAAGCAGTTAGCAGAGAACATGTTTCCAACGGGAACAATGTTCACGGACAAGGAATGAAGCATTGGCACATTGGCTGTCTTAGTACCTGAGTGCAGAGGAAGAATTTTAAATGTTTTCCTATTTGATTTATCCGTTTCTCCCTCTTCTCATGAACACTACACACAAACACACCCAAACAGTTGCTTTGGCAGCCTGCACCACATTCCATCATAATGAAGAAATCCTTCCTCTTGATTCCAGGTGTTGCTAATGGAAGATGGTTGCTTTGGTGCTGCAGACACCCTCAATCTTTCTCGAAGTGTCTGTTACTCTGGAAATACTGGGTGGATGGGGATAGGGCACCCACTATCTCGCTCTGAGAGAACCGTGCATCCAAACATTCCCCTCAAAATTTACACCAAAAACAGACTAGGCGTAGAGTAGACATTGACAGAGCTCAAGCAGAAGAGTGAGCCATGTTGAGAGAAAAAGCTTTTTATTTGTACTGAGGTAGATCTGTGCCCCCAAGCCCTTGACCATAAATTGTGACCAGATTGTTGCTGGGGGGGGGGGCGAGGGAGGACCGAGCCACTGGTGAGAGTATGGTTTTCACAGAAGCACAAAATTGGCCCTGTGAGGCCAGCTGGCCAGTCAGAGTGGGTGGAGGAGCCCCCGGGAGCTCTCCATGTATTCTGGGTGGTGGCCCGTGCCAGCAGAACCTCAGGGACACAGGCCATCCATGCCAGCCTCTGGCCCTGAGGGTGGTGCCAAATGATTAAGTGGGCTCTGGTACAGAGCTAACAGTTGTAGGGAAATGGCCTTTCATGGCTTTATGGAAAACAGAATGTCAGTCCATGGCCAGGATAATGGTGATAGCAATGATTTCATGTCTTGATTGAAAATCTCAACACCAACTCCAGTAGACTGCTAATAAAGCCGGGAAAGAGAGGTGAGCATTTCTACTGTTCTCCAAACCAAACCAAATCTCTGCCTTTAGAAATCCTCCGTTTTTCCTACCTCCTGATGGAATGTTTTGACAAGTATAGCATTAAAGCTTTTCCCCTTTCTGTTACAGAAAGAACACCAGTCTTCAAAGACCTTTGTTTTGTTTTATTCACTTCCAATTCATTCTTAGTAAACAATTGCAGGATTTCTAAAAAGACCAGAGCAAGGTTGTTACTAAACATGATACACTTTCTAAAAGCGACTCTGAAAATAGAAATGTTTGCTCTGAGTTCGTCTTCTCTCACACTTGGGAAGAGAGTGTCTCAAACAGGTGGGTCTGCCTATGGATCACGTGGGAGTACCCCACCTGCCCGTGCAGCTCATCTCAAAGCGCTTCCAAGGTGGGCAGTCTTAAAAAGTGCTGGATGCACTTGCGTCTGCCTACTCTTCCATCAGACTGCTTCCATCATAAAGAGAAAACCAGTAGATTGTGTGGCAAAGTCTTGAAAAGTCTTTGAAATCCAGAGATAGTAACTAGAGAAAAGTGGCAGAAATGACCAGACCAACTGTGTGCACACGTTTTCCACGCCGAGGGGCCTTTTGAACTTGCCACCTTAGTTAACACACCCTGGGGATACCTTGGGAAGAAGGGCGTCAGTGTTCTCTCATCTCTGCTTTATGCTCTTTCCCCCTTAAGTTGGAGGGAACCTCCCTTGCCCTTAATAGTCACAGACAGAGGTGCTACATACATCACTGGCATATGTAGAGTGAGCATAAAACAAATTTATTTCTAACTGCTTTAGGCATTTCAAAATTTTCTTAAGAAGCTGCCTGACCTGAGATCCTGAGCAGCCTGTGATTCTGAGCCCTCAGGCATCCCATCCAAACTAGTCCATTGTGGTGTAGACAACTAAATCATTCAAGCCGTCCGATGTCTGACTCATATGGGAAGTACAAAGGAGGCCTTCAAAAAGGCATATGTCCCCACAGATGGGAAAGGTCAAAACATCCCTGTCGTTTCCCTCTGTGTCCAGCCTAAAAGTTTGAATATTAGAATAATGGGAGTAGGAACCGCCATCTGAGTAACCCAATACAGACCATGTGTTGATGACCATTTCCTTCTGAGCTACAGTGAGGATCTTAAAGTTCCCACCACCAGAGCAAAAGTTTTTGTATCCTAAACATGGCTGGGATGGGTAACTTTGAAAGGACGGGAATCAGAAGTAGGGGGGTGGATAGGCAAAACAGTGGAAATGAAATGGAAGTCATTAATCCTGGGTAAATAATATCTTTGGCCTCATACTCCTCAGCCGCCTTGTCAGCATTGGTGTTTTTTATTAAATTGCTGTCTTTGTGAGGCACTATAACTATTTTTCAAACTTAAAGTCTGTTTTAAATAAAGACACAGAAGGACGAATGAATTCTATGGTGAGCTTGGGCTCTGTAATAAAAATTAGAGTGCTGGCACGTTTTAGCCCTGCATGGTAGTAATTATATATTTTTTAAAATAAACTTCAAGTGGCAGTAATGACGTTTTTAAAGCCTTGTGAAGATAATGGTCATATTTCAAAAGAACCCTAAATGTCCAGATCAGTTGGTACATTTGTGCCCATGTTTAGCATCTGTCAACAAAACTAGCATTTCTCAGATTTGGTTGAAGACAGATCCAGGGCCTCTGAGGATGCCCAAGTCTGCAACGGGATGGGACAAAATTGACAGAATTCTGTAATTATCTGGGAAGGAGTTCTCTTCTGTTTACGTTGCTTTTGACATCCTGCTCACCAGCCTGGGCCAGAGAAGGGGCAGATCTCATGCCCCAGCAGCCAGCAGGAAGGAAGACTGAAAGGGAGCCCAGACAGTTCAAGCAGAACCCTGAAACATGAGGCCAGGCTTCCTGCATTTGGAGGCCTCGGGGTGAATTCCTCCTATGTAGCACCTGATATTTTACAAATATTTGTGTTTCTCTCCATAGAATAGTGGAGTATGGATCTAGTACGTTGACAAGTCTTTCCCATGTCTCACCCAGGAAGAAGGAAAGAAGACACAAGA
Organism: Vulpes lagopus; assembly: GCF_018345385.1. Classification (NCBI taxonomy): domain Eukaryota; kingdom Metazoa; phylum Chordata; class Mammalia; order Carnivora; family Canidae; genus Vulpes; species Vulpes lagopus. The sequence goes on along the minus strand of NC_054839.1, from coordinate 2,764,285 downwards.
CTAAAAAATAAAAAATAAAAAATAAAAAAAAGAAGACACAAGACTGGCAAGAGTCTTTTCTGTCTTGGAGGGCTTTCCCAGTAAAATAGACAAAACTCAGGGCTGATTTTTGGATGTCCAGAGTAAGATTCACCTTCAAAACTCCACTAATGAAAAGTGTAGTATATTATTACATAAGAAAATAATCTAACTCCTAACTAAACGTTGAACCAAAAAAGGTCAGCTCTCCCTCAGAATCAGAATTTTCCTCTGAGACTTACAGATAACACTGAGGCCCACTTAAAATTTCAAGACAGTAAGATTCATTCCACAGGCTTCACTTAAAAGAAACCCAGCGGTAAACATGCCATTGACAAGAATTTAAATAAGCCTAGTTGAGCCCCTAGGATATTCCTTTCTGCTCCCCTTATCAGCTTCACATTTTTCTTAGAATTGATTTCTCCTTTATTTTTTTTAAGATTTTATCTATTTGTGAGAGACACACAGAGAGAGGCAGAGACATATGCAGAGGGAGAAGCATGCTCCCTGTGGGTATGTCTGGTGCAGGACTCGATCCCAGGATCCCGGGATCACAACTTGAACCAAAGGCAGACGTTCAACCACTGAGCCACCCAGGTTCCCCTTGATTTCTTCTTTAGCTGATGTTTTTATGAGCTTACTTCACCTTGAAAGAGTGTATTTTGAAAGCAAGGGATGCCAGGGCAGTGACATCAGCTTGTTTCTTAAGTGTTCTATAGGAGGGAAACTAAAGAACGTCCTGGAAATGTAGAAGTAGCCTCCATAAGTCACAGAAGAAAGTTCTATCAGGACCGTAAGTGTATTACATGTAAATGGTCATTTTTTAAACAGTCAAACTAGAAGCAAGGAGAAATAGGATGAACTAAATTATGGCATGAGGTTGTTTAATTTGGAATCCAAGAAGGCTAAGGTAACACATGTAGCTACAGTATAGCTGTATGGATAGCTTCACATGAGTATTAGCCATCATCAGGCCACTAAAATTTGTCCCATCAAAGAGAGCACTGTTGGACACTACTGACAGGTGGTTTGTCGACCAGAACCGCCACCACGGCACACGAGAGATGGCCCCACGCCACAGCACGTGCCGTGGCTGCTCTCACCAGAGCTCTCAAGGAAACTGCCCACTGGGAACAGCTCAGCTTTGACACATGCCTGCTTCCTGCAGGAGGGAGCCCTGCCCCATTGCACCCACCAGTACACGCGAGCATGGATGCCCTAGATGTTGGTGCTCACATGCCACTCTGGTCCAAGTCCCTCCACCCCCAGTGAGCTTTTCCTTCACTCATTCCTCTGCCAGCCCTCAATCAAAGCTTCTTCTCCACATTTACTGATCTTATCAATTTAAAATTTAGGAGAGCACACAATCTCCTAACCTTTTGCATATTAAACTATCATATGTTGCTTTAACTGGGCTGCTGACTTCCTGACCCATCACTCATATGAAGACTGTCACCTTATCTTCATCACCTTCTTCTGAGTTTCACCCTTTCCTCCTTCAGTCCTGGTCAACTTAGCTTTCCAACAGCTGCCTGACAAGCATGGAGTGCACGGAGCTGTTTCATCCCTGGATCTGGATTCTATGCTTCTGAATCCTATCATAAAATCCTGTCACCCCTTTTCTACTAAACACACTATTGCATTGGCTCACATGGGATGTACTTCCACCCAAAAATCCATTTTTTTCAGTATGTTTTTTGTTGTATTCCTTTCTAGTTTTGTTTTTTGACTATTGGTCTTCCGTGCATACATTTAATTTTTGAACCCCAATTCAGTAGTTTACTTTGATTGCTGTGAGGTTGCTGAAAGATGTAGCCAGTGTTTTTGACCTGCAGATGGGGGACATGTGGGTGTTCTTCTGCCCTGAGTCTCTCTCTCTCTCTCTCTCTCTCTCTTGCTTGTCCAGTACTGAGCTAATTCAAACACAGACATTCCATGAAAATGGCTAGTAACCAAAAAGGAGATTTCTAAATGTTAATTGCCACTGGTATTTTTAGGACTTTATTTTGAGGATAGCATTGATGAAAAGGGGTATGTGGACATCTGCATACCCTTGAGTAGCATAATCAGAATAAGGAAGTAAACAAAAAGAACTTTGTGGATGAAAACGAACTCCTTAATTCCAGAAGATTTAAAAGACTTCTTTAGTAGAAGGAAATAAAATCTAACAAAATGAATGCCCTTCAAAAATGTCAATTATCTGGGAAGGAAAGATGAGTAATGGAAATCCCATGTTGATCAGAAAGATGAATAGATGAGTCCCATGAAACTGGCATTGACAGAAGCTTAGAGCCCTGGACTGCCATCCCACATCCCATCTCGGCAGTTCCGGGAGTGGTCTGAGAAAGTTTCCCAGATAAGATCATTCTTCTTAGAATTAAGATATATAAGATACAATAAATAACCTCAGGATTTTGAAATGTGTGATATACATATATATATGTATATTAATGGATTTTCATTTTGTGTATTTTAGGTGTATTAAATATTATATCTTTTATGTGAGTGTATTTCCAGGAGAATTGCACTTTGCTGTCATAGAAAACACTTTATCACATGCCCAACATGGGATTTTAGTTATTTTTAGCATTTAATCTTACCTTAGAAATTAAAATGAAGCCTCATGTGTATTTTGAATGCCCTAAAACTTTATTAGAATACACTAGTGCCTTTTTACATTTGTCAAGTCTTTTTTTTTTTTTAATTTTTATTTATTTATGATAGTCACAGAGAGAGAGAGAGAGAGAGAGGCAGAGACACAGGCAGAGGGAGAAGCAGGCTCCATGCACCGGGAGCCCGATGTGGGATTCGATCCCGGGTCTCCAGGATCGCTCCCTGGGCCAAAGACAAGCGCCAAACCGCTGCGCCACCCAGGGATCCCTTGTCAAGTCTTTATATCAAATCTAGTCCAGATATTTCTAAACACTTTGCACAAGAATCGATTAGACAACATCAGGTGTTCTACATCTACTTCTTCTTTGGGCATGAATATCCCCCATTCTTTAGGAAATGTGAGGAGGTGTCGCTGTCATAGGAGAGAACTCTAGAATCAAACTTTTCTCCCCTGATCTGATGTTGGCTATTCCAGGAATTCAGTGTCCTTCTCATTTCCACTCATATGCCCCAGTGATCTCTATATTCTGCTGGCCTTGCGTCAACAGGAACTCCCAGAATAAACCAGCAGGGAGTTGGCTCGCAGATAGGAAGGGAGGCAGGGGCTGCAGGCACCCGCCAGGACCACACTCCTACCCCGAGTAGCTGGGGGAATTCCCTCACCTTTGCTTTGTTTCTAGACGAGGATGCTACATCCCACGCTGGGAGTTTCCAAATGTCCTTACTGTATTTCACGGAAATTTAGAACATGAAAGAAACACATAGAGTTGGATCTTTCAAGAAGTTGTTGACAAAGGTAACATTGATTTCCCTGAGCCAGACACCCTGGGGCCCCACGGAGCACCAGGGAGGTGGTTCCTTTGGAAGCAGGGTCACTGGTCCTTACACGGGGCGGGGTCGCACACAAAGAAAAACACTTTCCCAAAACCGCTCAACAGACATTTTTGTCCTAGAGAAAAATGGCATTTCTGTCTCTGAAGTCCAAATCAAACTGACCCATTTTCTCTCCCTGTGACTTGTAAGCTATTTCAGAATCTGTGAGTCTCCTTCCAACAGGTCAGGGCGAAGAAGGGATAGGTGCCATTCCATGCAGTTCGCTGGTGGGGAATTTACCACGTTATCGTTTCAATCAAGGTCATCATTGTTCCGCTGTTGTTTCAAATTCAGAGGCATCTTACTGTTTGGATAGAACTGTGATTCATTCTTAACAGGAGCTATTTCTGGAAGGCAAGTAAGGTTTTTTTTTCCATCTATATTGATCTCTTGTCTTCTTGCCACTAGAGAAACCTGGAAAGACAAAATTTCCTATTTAAACTGTGGTGTTTCTTGCACTGATATTTTCCTGAAGTGCTTTAAATCCCATCTTGTGGTCACTATAGCAAAGCGTATATAATTTTAAAACCTTCATATGAAATAATCATTAGTATCTTGTTCCATTTTTTAAACATAGCAGGTGTTTCCTATGCCTTCCTGGCAGGTTTTGTTTGTCTTTTGTTTATGAAAGTCTAAATTTCCCATTGTCTGGCGTGTGCACAATGCCTGTTATGGAAGATTATTGTTCTGGTTCACATGGTTTTATTGCCAAAATTTGGTGTGGGTTCTGTTGTATGTTGACCACTATGGAACCATCTGCCCCATTTTTGAATAACCATATGGTTTAGTGACTAAACATTTATTTTTGGACACATAGTATTTCTCAGAGGTGGGATGTCCACTACCTGTTTTTCTAATTAATAAAAAATCATAATGATCTAACTGTAGGTTCTTCCTACCAATGCTCTTACTCATTTGGGGGACGTATTCTGCTTCAGTAGCTCACTTGGGCTACAGACTACTCAGATGGATTCAGGATTCCTCTCACACATGCTGCCCACCCAACACCAATATGTTGCAAAAGCATCTTGTCAATGGGAAAATGTTCCACACGTGGTAGCCTTCTTGACCTTCTTTGATGTTTAATCAGACTTTTGGTAGCTAGTACATTTTCAAGAACACATTTTATCTTACCTTCATGGAGTGTCCATTGTAAAGGGTTCCAGGTAATAATATATTAGACTTCTTTGCTTTAAAAGAGTAAGAATCAAAAAGGCTCATAGAACACTCCTCCCAATGGGATCAGCTTATAACAGATTTGAGACAGCTATTTCAGTCAAAGCACTATACTAAGAAATTCTGTAACGTGTAGGATTTAAACAAAAGGCTTCAGTCCTATTTCTGTGTGTGTTTTTTTATACCCTGAGGGAGTTTCCCATGCTGAGGAACATGTCTTCTGATAGAGCCACGGCTCACAGATACTGGGCTGAGCACACAGAACAGAAATACACCAGTAGCAGAGCTTGAGGACTCTGGGAATCTGGGATACCCTTGAAATTATATCTAACTGCTGAATTTTGTATGAAACTCTGTCGTGTCTTAATACCACCATCTTTGAGCATCTGTTAAATTGACTTCGTCCTATCTCTGTGAATTTTTTTACTACTTCTTAACTGTAAGTTGATGAGACACCTGCTAAGGTAAGCATCTATTCTATTTTTACTCTTTTCTCAGATTCTGCACCTCTTCAAGGAGATAACGTAGTATTTAACAGTCATAGTTAGATTTTGTGTGTCTACAGCATAGACTAAGAAACCTGGAATAACTCCTCAAATTATCCAGCTTGAGAATTTTCAACTGAGCCAAAGCCTTATTAATAAAATAGTTGTACCATGTTCCATCTTAGCCCTTACTGTGAATTAAAGGGAAACAGAAGACGATGCCCAGCTGGGTCACCATGCACCATGATGGTGCCCAGCACTTCCTAGTGGTGAACCACTATGTGCAAGGTGCTTGCCAGTGCTTTGCATTCATTAATTCTCAGTCCTCACAAGAACCTGTGATGTGGCCCCTAGTGTACACTGAGGAAATCACAACGAGAAGAAGAAAGTGTTTCCAAACTTACATTATTGACACTGATGAAATCAAATCAGACCCTGGCCCCAGAGCCCACACTCTTGAGTTCTCCTTCAGGGCCCCCTTTAAAATCTGACTATGATGTTGCACATTTGAAACTCCATTGTTCCTAATTTTTTTTTCTTTCTCAACTCCTAATTTCTGCATCAGCGATTTCTTTTCTCTAAACAAAACCACTAAGCCAGAGAAGAAACAAAGATATATAAAGCCAAAATTTTGTAAATTAAAAATCCATCCTTTCCCCATCTGCTTGTATTTATCCTCTCTCTCTTCTCCTCTGGAGGCAGCTCTGTTCCATGAATTGGCAGATCTCCTATTTGAAAACCAGAAGGCTCTCCAAATATGGCAAAGGTTCTCCTCATTTCACTCAACACCAACTGCTCTGCTCCCCCTCAGCTCCACCTTCCTACTCATCTGTGTCTTCATCACCTGACCCCTGTAATCTGTAATCTTGTCCTGATTATACCTCCAGAATTTCATTAAATACATGCTTTTCTGCCCTCTTCAGAAGCATTTCCGAAGAACCCCCTGAATAGACTGGACAAGACATTCTTGGTATATTAAGGGGTGATAGAGTAGCTCTGGCAATAAACCTCCTCAGAGGCTTGTTCAGTCCCAGAATTAATTCTTATAATCCCTGGTGTCAATCCCCATTCTTTCTAAGGCCCTTTCACTTTAGAACCTACCTACTCACAAGGGAAATATGGAAGACATCCCACAGTACAAGAAATGTGGTGTCGATGAGCTGTGGAATTCATTCTAAGATGTAACGTGGTCTTGATCTGTGGGAGTAAGAGCTGCAGGTAAAAATCTTCACTTTGGAGTGAAGCTCTTTGGATTCCAGCTCTACCACTTATGTCTATCACATATGTTCCTTAACCTTCAGTTTCTTCCTCTGTGAAATAGAGTAGTAGTGCATATCTGAAGTAGAGCCAGTGAGGTAATATTCTTAAATGCCTGGTTCAGTGTCTGGCATGCTCTTGGTGTTCGACAAAAGGTGAATATTATCATGGGAAATATTTTTCCCTGAAGCTTCCACAGCTGGCATCCTCATTATCACATAAAATGTAAGTCAGCCTGACATTTCGGAGGATGTCTGGGTTTATGGGTGAACATCCCTACAGTTAAGAATGTGCCATCAGGAAAGTGGGACTGGTGGTGCCACTGAAATTATGTGACCATAGGAGGTTTTTCAAAATAAGCATGGGGGTGCCTCTTCAGAGAATCACTGACACACAAACACCTTTTTCTGCTTTGATATGGAGAGATTCATGAAGTTTAGCTAATAACCTTGGTGAAACAATACTAAAAATTCAAGTAAGAGAAAAACATTTTCAAGAAGTAAAATCATCTGAACACAAGCTTCATAAAAATTAGCCTAATTTATAACTGTTGGTTTTATTCAGACATAATTTAAACATACTGCAATGTATTTTGACAAAGCTTTCCTTTGCAGAACTTTTTTTGGTTGAAAAAATATGTATTGTCAAAATGCTTTTCTTGTTAGCCATCAAAACCCAGACTGGAATAGAGAAGGGTTTGCTCTACAAAAGAACAAACAGGGCTTGTGGGAGCCCGTCAGAGGCCTAAGCACATAAGAACGTTCAACTGCTGTCACATTTTAGATGACTCTGGCAGAGGGGATGGCCCAGGTGTCTGGAATCAAACTATAGTATGAAATAGAGTATTTCAACAGGCCCCATCAGGCCTCTGCTTCTTGGAAATAGTGTTTTCTGTTTTCTCTAAGAAAGATGCATGCATCTTTAATTTTACCTCCCTTTATACTGGCTTTTACTCTTGTAAGGATAAGTATCAGAGATTTGCTCATCAGAGTTTGCAAGTAAAACCTAGACATAGGGAAATATAGCAAAGAGAGAAAAGGTATTGTCCAAAGGAAAATAGATATGGACCAAATTCTGAAACTTTGGGGTATAGAAAGGACCTCATCTCACTACAAAAGGTCATCCACGAGTGAGGAAACAAAAGGCCCTCGTCGTCTAGAGAGCTGGCACCCCTGGGGCTCCTGCAACCCAGGAGCTTCCCCAGAGAGAACAAGATTGTAGAATCACGACAAATGAGGCAGGCTTTCAGAGGTGATTTAAAGAGATGAGAGGAAGTAATAATTGAAGCCAACTGATCACAAGAAATCAGTAAAATCTGTTTTATAAGGCAATCGTTGATGCAGATTCCATCTGTGACAAAATTCATGTTAAAAGCTGCCCCATGGGATGTCTGGGTGGCTTAGTGGTTGGGCATCTGCCTTTGGCTCAGGTCATGATTCTGGGGTCCTGGGATAGAGTTCCACATCAGGCTCCTCACGAGGACCCTGCTTCTCCCTCTGCCTGTGTCTCTGCTTCTCTGTGTCTCATGAATAAATAAATAAAATCTTAAAAAAAAAAAAAAAAACTGCCCCAGTAGGTACTTTCTGAGTGCAGTGTTCTCTCCAGGCAGATTTTGGATGCTATTCAGGAGGCAAAATCTCTCGCTAAAAGACTAGGAAAAATATTTCTGTTCAGATCTACCCTGTCCTTAGGCAAGTAATTTAATCCTCTGGCACCTTTCCTTGTCCCCAACATGGTGACAAGAGTGCCTGTCTCACACGACCACAGTGGAGAGCCATGTGTCCATATCAGTAGGATAAAATCACGAGTGAGAGTTGATGCGTGTCCCTGTGTCCCAGGGAGGACTTTCCTGATTGGCTCCCCAAAGCTTGTGGGGGAGATCATGGAACTGGCAGCAGCAAGCCCATTTGTGCCTGGCGGTGATTCAGATGAGCTCACCTGTTCCACAGGCACAGTGGGGACCCTCCTTGTGATCTTGCGTGGCTGCACCCAGGCTTCCCAACCAGGGCAGTTTTGCCCCGCCCTGGGGGACACCAGGCAAAGTCTGGAGACACTTTTGGTTGTCATAACCAGTTGTCATAACTAGGGACACCGGTACCTAGGGGCCAGAGGCTGGAGATACCGGAAGCACTCTGCCACGTTGGGTGGCCCATGGAGGTTCCTCAAAGAGTTAAAAATAGAACTACCCTATGACCCAGCAACCGCACTACCGGGGATTTACCCCAAAGATACAGATGCAGTGAAAAGCCAAGAAACCTGCACCCCAATGTTTATAGTGGCAATGTCCAAAATAGCCAAACTGTGGAAGGAGCCTCGGTGTCCATCGAAAGATGATGGATAAAGAAGGTGTGGTTTATGTATACAATGGAATATTCCTCAGCCATTAGAAACGACAAATACCCACCATTTGCTTCAACGTGGATGGAACTGGAGGGTATTATGCTGAGTGAAGTAAGTCAATCGGAGAAGGACAAACATTATATGGTTTCACTCATACAGGGAAGTATAAGATAAGAAATAGAGAAATGGATTATAGGGGAAAGGAGGGAAAATGAGTGGAAAAAATTAGAGAGGGTGACAAAACATGAGAGACTCCTAACTCTGGGAAACGAACAAGGGGAGGTGGGCGGGGGGATGGGCACTGGGAAGGGCACTTGACAGGATGAGCACTGGGTATTACAGTATATGTTGGCAAATCAAATTCCAATAAAAGATATACAAAAAAAAAGAATGTGGCCCAAGCGCAGTGTGGTGGAGCCCAGAGGAGAGAAACATATGCATGCACTGGAGGAGCTCAGGAAAGCCCCTGCAGAATTCCTCTGGCGACCTTCCTGTCTTGCTACTCATTTCTGTGCTTCTTTCAGCAAATGTTTGAATTCCTACTGTGTGCCGGGTGCCAGGCCAGGAGGTAAAGAACCAGGCAGGGTGAGGGACACAGGTGGGCTTGCAGACTTCCCACTGCAACAGCAGCTGCACGATGCCGCCCTCCTGATGCGCCCCCAGATCCAGGTCTGGAGGGGCCAGGGACCCTAGAGCCAGGGCATTTTCAAATGCTGGTGCTTACATGCATGATGAGGGACACCTGGTTTCGTTTCTCAGCATCTTTTCTCACGTCTAGAACGGTGGTGCTGGAGGCACATGTGCAGGGTGCGGACCCGGTGTGCTTGCTCCAGGGTCAGAGGTCCTGGTTATGCGGGAGATGTGGCACTGCATTTGCTGGAAGGAATGAGTTGCATATTAACCTTGTCTGCCTGCAGGAGCCTAGTGTCCATCTGCTCATCCCCCTGTGCTCCTCCTCCCCCTTCCCTGGCCTCAGTGGCACTCCTCCCTTGTCACCCTGCTTCCCTCTGTGCCCCAAATGAGCCCTGAGCAGGCCAGCCCTCCTGTCATCCAGTTTGGAAAATATACATGGACCTAAGCCTGCAGGAGACGGCAGGTGGGAAGGGGGTGGAATCTGCATTCAGTAAGAGCTTATTAACCTGATGAGCTTCTTAAAAGGCAGATTTTGAAAGGAATCTTCCAAGGCGGTTGAGGGAAAGCAGTTAATTCTTATTACTCAGGTCTTTTGTTTTTGCAACAGCTTGGAGATCCTGTGTTAGTATCACACAGAGTTCTGGAGACTTCTCTGCCTTTGCGCAACCCACAGTGATTATAGTTTCTCGTCTATACAGCTTTAAGATGTTTTTTAAGATTTTATTTAATTATTCATGAGAGACACAAAGAAAGAAGCAAAGACATAGGCAGAGGGAGAAGCAGGCTCCCTCCAGGGAGCCTGATGCAGGACTCAATCCCAGGACCCGGGCAGAAGGCAGACACTCAACCACTGAGCCACCGAGGTGCCCCTAAGATTTCTTATTAAATATTAATTTTTTTAATGTCAGTATGCTCATGTTTGCACACGTGCTAACTCATTGGATTCTCGCACCACCTTAGAGGGAAGACCATCACCCGCACCTCCCCACGCACACACATGGGCAGAATGTAATTTCAGAATGTAGGGATAGTTACCAGGACTTCTGGTGCCCCCTCCCTTGAGGTGCCCACACCTGCAGAACCAAAGCCCAATCCCAGCCTTGCTCACATAGATATCTGAATAAATGGATTCTTTAGAGAAACTAAGTACTGTTTAAAATGAAAATGCCATCGTTCCTAAGGGGAAATAAACAATGGTTAAGCCAATTCATCAAGGGCCATGAGCTGTCGACTCTTATCACGTATCTTACTGACCAGCAAGTCCTTGGAACAAGTGATCCCACCCACAACTGAACACGATTGCACCGAACACCCGCTAGGGCTTAGTTTCAAGGACAGGTCAGAAAATGGGTCTGTTAATCAAGTACTTCTTAATCCACTTGGGATTTGCATCCAGGAATCCACCTGTTTGTCCAAAGGTCAGATCTTGGACCCGGCTTGGGCTGGAATCTATGTCAACCACCATCAGCTGTGAGATGCAGGCAGGTGTGTACCTTCCAGGGCCCCGGCATGCCCAGTGGTAGAACAGAGATAATAGTAGGCACCCAGAGGAGTATGGGGGATAAATGGGATGAGGTGTGTGATCCACAGAGCCAAGGGCCAGCACATCATCATCAACTTACCAAACAATTTTTTTTCAAGGAGGTCAAAAATAGTTGCACATTTTTCCTATTTAAAATGTACACTTTGAATAACAAATGATCTGCAGATAATTTTTTAAAGATTCATACTCAGTTCAGTGGTAATAGATTTCTGTTTATGTTAACCCCAAAAGACAGGGTTCAGAATGGGAGTTGAGTGGCAGCTTCACTGTGAATTATAGATATTATTGTTTAAAATATGTACACAAAATTCCACCAGTGATTTTATCTAATATCAACCATAACATTCTGGCAGAGAATCAACTTCACTGGGTTTTTCTTATAAACATCACTTTTGATACATCACATTTCAGAAAGAAAAAAAAAACTATTTAAGAAACTGTTTGCTCAAACTTTGGGGTAATAATGCTGTGCTCCTGGCATCCGTGCTAGGATGCTGGCCTGCTCCAGCTATGAAAGGTAATGTCAAAACAAGATCCAGGAAGAAAAAAAATAATCAAACTCATTGTTTTCTTGTTGCTTGGTTTTCTTTGCCATATCTGCTATTTACAGTGCTCTTGGGGGACGGCAGGAAGAGAGGGGATCTCTGTATCCTGAAACCTAATGCTTTTCAGAGTTTCACTCCAAGAGTATGTGGATTCAGAAACTATTTACACTTCCAGTTTGTAGATGTTAGTATGCGACAGTTCATGTGGGTCATGAGGACAACAGTAATATAAGGTCCAGAGTAGATATTGTTCCTCTTGGCTCTCTTTAAAAAAAAAATATATATATATATATATAATTTATTCATTTATTTTAGAGAGAGAGAAAGAGTGAGAGAAGGAGCAAGGGGAGGAGCAAAGGGAGAGGGAGAAGCAGACTTCCTGCTGAGCAGGGAGCCTGATGTGGGACTCGACCCCAGGACCCTGGGATCATGACCTTAGCCAAAGGCAGATGCTTCACCAACTGAGCCACCCATGTGCCCCCCTCTTGGCTTTTTAGATTGTAGAAGGCTCTATAAACGTAATACACCAAGCAGTGAATAGAGGAAAAATCCCATGATTACTTTAAGCTCTTTATAAACTATGCCGCCATGCAAACTAATGCACAGTCACCAAGAAAGGAAGGGGGAGTGCTGCCATGAATATGTGCCT